>NC_052646.1:20699913-21299913 GCF_016161935.1 Mauremys reevesii
CCCCACCCGGCAGCTCCAAGGCCGCCCGTCCCTACCGATGGTGGCCGTGCCTGTCCCCTCGTAGCACAGCGGGGTGTCGGCACGGCACTGGCTCTGCTGGGCGCGGCGCGGGGAGCAGCTCTCCGGGGTGGTCCCAATGCAGGTGTAGCACAGGAGGCTTCTGGAGGTGTTGTCTGGGGGTGCTGCGGGGGGGGGGAAGGGAAAGGGGTGAGGAACCAGCCCCCCAGACCTAGACAGAGTGGGGGGGCGGCGGGACGAGGGGAGATGCAGAAACCCAAGCGCATCAGACAGGGCTCGAAGGGGCGGGGGGAGAAACCCATTAGGACTTGAGCTGAGACCCAGAAAATCAGTTCACACAGAGCACCCCAAATACCTGTGGGTGGGATCGGGTCTGGTGCCCCCTGAGTCAGCCAGTCCCTGCCTGGGGCCAGATGGGACCCGGCGCCCCCTAGAGGGGACAGGGCCCTGCCCCATTCCCGCCCCCCTGAGCCAGCCAGTCCCGCCCTGGGGCCGGATGGGACCCGGCGCCCCCTAGAGGGGACAGGGCCCTGCCCCATTCCCGCCCCCCTGAGCCAGCCAGTCCCCGCCTGGGGCTGGATGGGACCCGGCGCCCCCCAGAGGGGACAGGCCCCTGCCCCATTCCCCACCCCCCTGAGCCAGCCAGGCCCTGCCCTGGGGCCGGATGGGACCTGGCGCCCCCGAGAGGGGACAGGCCCCTGCCCCATTCCCGCCCCCCTGAGCCAGCCAGTCCCTGCCTGGGGCCGGATGGGACCCGGCGCCCCCCGCAGGATGAGGCTGGTACCTGTGGGAAAGGCCGGGATGTGGCTGTTGTCCCGGTGCCGGTGGTTACAGAGGCTGGTGTTGCAGAAGCGGGTGTGATAGTAGTTGGGGAGATACGGCCCCTCGCTGATGCCGGAGAGGTCCCGAGACGGCGCCGTGTGGCAGCCCTTCTTCATCAGCACCAGCATCCGCGGGCCCCCTGGGAGACGGGACCCCCCGCGGGAGAGTGAAGGGGCAGCAGGGAGTTCCACAGCTCATCCCCCCGGCCACCCCGATATCCCCAGCTCGTCCCCGGCCACCTGATATCCCCCAGCTCATCCCCAGCTAATCCCCGGCCACCCTGATATCCCCCAGCTCATCCCCCAGCTCGTCCCCGGCCACCCTGATATCCCCCAGCTCATCCCCTGGCCACCCTGATATCCCCCAGCTCGTCCCCCAGCTCATCCCCGGCCACCCTGATATCCCGCCCCTCCGCCCCAGGATCAGCCCCATGGGCCCAGCCACCCTGATATCTGCTCCCCCCAGGATCAGCCCCACAGACACATCATGCCCGGTGTCCCCCCCCGGCCCAGATCAGCCCATGGCCCCATCTAGCCCGGTATCCTGCCCCCTCCCGGCTCAGCCCCCTGATGATCCCTCGGGGAGTGGCGCAGTCCCGGGATGCCCAGCTCTCCGGGCAGCGTTACCGATGCTCAGGACGATCAGCCCCTCGGCACAGACGTTCTGCGCTGGCCCGCAGGTAACCTTGGGCACCTCGCCCAGGGAGAAGCTGCCCATGAAGGTGCCCCTGTAGCTGTAGCACTCCAGCCCGACGGCCACTGGGAGAGAGGAGAGGGGAGAGGATGGGACAGAACCCAGGAGTCCTGGCTCCCCGCCCCACTCTAACCACCAGACCCCACTCCCCTCCCGGAGCCGGGGAGAGAACCCAGGAGTCCTGGCTCCCAGCCCCCCCTGCTCTAACCCACCAGCCCCCACTCCCCTCCCAGAAGCAGGACAAGAACCCAGGAGTCCTGGCTCCCAGCCCCACTGCTCTAACCCACAAGCCCCCACTCCCCTCCCAGAGCCGGGGAGAGAACCCAGGAGTCCTGGCTCCCAGCCCCCCCTGCTCTAACCCACCAGCCCCACTTCCCTCCCAGAGCCGGGGAGAGAACCCAGGAGTCCTGGCTCCCAGCCCCCCCCTGCTCTAACCCACCAGCCCCCACCCCCCTCCCAGAGCCGGGGAGAGAACCCAGGCGTCCTGGTCCCAGCCCATGCCCCCACCAGTAAACACAGGACCCCGCTGGACTGGACTCTGTGGAGATGTGTCAGTACCTTGGAGCAGCAGAGCTGCGAGCAGGGAGCAGAGCAGCGCCCCCTTCAGGACCTGCCTGGAATCACTGGGGTGCATTTTCTTGGACACTCGTCAGTGTTCTGCAGGGAAAGGGTTAACATTGGATTAGGCCTCTCTGTGAGTGAAGGACCCAGGAGTCCTGGCTCCCAAACATCCCCCGCTCCAACCCACTAGACCCCGTTCCCCTCCCAGAGCTGGGGATAGAACCCAGGCGTCCTGCCTCCCAGCCCTTCTAGCTCACTAAACCACTCCCCTCCCAGAGCCAGGGATACAGCCCCCGAGTCCTGCCCCACTGAAAACGTTGGTGTCTGCAGCACCTGGCACACTGGGGGGGCCCTGATCCAAGCGTGGGGCGCATCGGTGCCATATCAGTCCCACTGCTGCTTCTCATGATAACGATAGGTAAATATTAGCCGACATATAGTTACCGATGCAAAATTATCCTGTGGAACTCACTGCTACAGGACCTTGCCGAGGTCCTAGGCTTGAGAAGCGCTCACGGGGAGCAGGGGGGGTCTGTACAGCCAATGGGAGAATCCAGGGTTCCTATAGGGCAGGGGTTCTCAAACTGGGGGTCAGGACCCCTCCGGGGGTCACGAGGTTATTACTGGGGGTCGCGAGCTGTCGGCCTCCACCCCAAACCCTGCTTTGCCTCCAGCATTTATAATGGTGTTAAATATATAAAATTTATAAGGGGGGGGGTCGCACTCAGAGGCTTGCGATGTGAAAGGAGTCACCAGTACAAAAGTTTGAGACCCACTGCTCTGGGGTGGATTAGAACAACTGTCACCCCCATGCTCCAGGCTGCGAGCTCCCCGCCCTCACAAGGGTCAGGAAGGAACAGCTCCCTCGGGCAGCTTATCCTGCCTCTTGCACCTTCCTCTGCCCCCACTGTTAGGCTCCGGCCTTCGCCTGCAGCCAGGTTCAGCGAGCAGCCGAGCGGCAGCCATGAGCTGAGAAGCAGGAAGTCGCCTCCTCGCTTTCCACCCACATTACATTAAAACAACGTCAGATCCGGCTGGTGAGAAGGGGACCCGTCCCAATGCCCCCCACTATCGCCAGCCACAGAAACTGAGCTTAACCTGCTTACAGAAAACGTCGCTTGGTAGCTCCTGTCTGGCAAGAAACCAGGTCTCAGGAGCTGGGGTGTGAAATCTTCATTTCTGCATCGTTTGATCTGTATCCTCCCCACTTCCCTGTGGTTTGGCTGTCTGGTCTCGGCCTGGTTCTTTGATTGTTTCTGCCTGTTACATAATTCATGTGGCTGGGGGTGAGTTCACTGGGGGTGGGGTAGGCTGGGCTGAGCAGCGTTACTCTGTCAGGCCTGGCTAGTCAAACCGCGGTGCCGCGGAAACGGGTCCAAAAGGAAGGTCTTGGGGAACCGGCTCCAGGCCCCAGCCCCAAGCTCAGAGCTGCCAGCGACGCCGGGCAGACGCCGGAGCCCCCGGCTGGACCCGCTCCGGATCCTGGCCGGCGAGTGGGACTGGGCGGCTGCAGCCTGGCTCTGGCGATTGTTACTGAATGGAGGTTACGGGGGATATTCCTGGGGGAGGCTCGTTCCCTGCGGAAAGGCCCCGCACACCCGCAGAAGTAGCACAAACCCGGAGCCCTACGGATTGGGGGGGGGGTGACACTGACAGGTTAGTTACACCCAGAGCCCCCCGGATGGGGGGGGGTGACACTGACAGGTTAGTTACCCCCGGAGCCCCACGGATTGGGGGGGGGGGGTGACACTGACAGGTTAGTTACACCCGGAGCCCCACGGATTTGGGGGGGGGTGACACTGACAGGTTAGTTACACCGGGCCCCACGGATTGGGGTGACACTGACAGGTTAGTTACACCCGGAGCCCCACGGATTGGGGGGGGGTGACGCTGACAGGTTAGTTACACCCAGAGCCCCACGGATTGGGGGGGGTGCTGATACTGACCAGGTTAGTTACACCCGGAGCCCCACAGATTGGGGGCGGGTGCTGATACTGACCAGGTTAGTTACACCCGGAGCCCCACGGATTGGGGGGGTGACACTGACAGGTTAGTTACACCCGGAGCCCCACGGATTGGGGGGGGTGACACTGACCAGGTTAGTTACACCCGGAGCCCCATGGATTGGGGGGAGGTGACACTGACAGGTTAGTTACACCCGGAGCCCCACGGATTGGGGGGGCGGGTGACACTGACAGGTTAGTTACACCCGGAGCCCCACGGATTGGGGGGGGGGTGACACTGACAGGTTAGTTACACCCGGAGCCCCACGGATTGGGGGGGGGTGTGACACTGACCAGGTTAGTTACACCCGGAGCCCCACGGATTGGGGCGGGTGACACTGACAGGTTAGTTACACCCGGAGCCCCACGGATTGGGGGGGCGGTGTGACACTGACCAGGTTAGTTACACCCGGAGCCCCACGGATTGGGGGGGTGCTGACACTGACAGGTTAGTCACACCCGGAGCCCCACGGATTGGGGGGGGGTGACACTGACAGGTTAGTTACACCCGGAGCCCCACGGATTGGGGGGCGTGTGACACTGACAGGTTAGTTACACCCGGAGCCCCATGGCCTGGGGAAAGGTGGGTCCCCCAATGCGTGCAGGTAACACCACTGGGGCTGGCCCCACTGAGCCCCGACACCAGACTAGATGGGCCCCTGGTCTGACCCGGGCTGATACGTCCCCGTGATGCCCCCCCCCTTGTTCCCAGCTAGTGCTGAACAGTCTCCCCCGCCACCGCTGCTGGGCAGGGGCAGACGTGGGCACAGCCAGCGGCACAGCCCCAGGGACGGGACAGCAACAGGGTCGTGTGGGAACCACGTCAGAAAGAGACAGAGAGAGACCGAGGGGGGTGCATGGGGCTGGCTAGACAGACAGAGGGGGGTGCATGGGGCTGGCTAGACAGACAGACAGACAGACAGAGGGGGGTGCCTGGGGCTGGCTAGACAGACAGACAGACAGACGGGGGTGCCTGGGGCTGGCTAGACAGACAGAGGGGGTGTATGGGGAGAGAGAGAGGTACTCGGGGAAGGAAGGATGGTGCTGTCAATGTTCCCTCCCCACTCTGAACTCTGGGGTACAGATGTGGGGACCCGCATGAAAGCCCCCTAAGCTTATTTACCAGCTTAGGTTAACAGGGAGCTACTACCACCAAGCGTGTTCCGAATCGTAGGGGGGGGGCCACATGGAACTCTGCCTTCCCCCAAATATTTCCCAAGTCCCTAACCCCCCCCCTTCCTGGGCAGATTGGAGACTAATCCCCCCCCCAAGTCCTTACCCCCTTTTCCTGGGTAGGCTGGAGAGTCCTTCCCCTCGCCAGTTAGTCCTGGTGACCACAGATCCAAACCCCTTGGATCTAAGACATTGCAAAACCAATCAGGTTCTTAAGAGGCGAATTTTAATTAAAGAAAAAGGTAAAAATCATCTCAGTGAAATCAGGATGGAAATAACTGTACAGGGGGGTCAGATCCACGGAGCCCAGAGGAGCCCTCCAGCCTTACAGCAAAGCAGGGCGAAACCTCCCTCCAGCAGAGCCACATTCCCAAGTCGAGAAAACAAAGTGAAACGAACCCGCCTGGCCTGGCCTGGCCGCTGCGCACAGGGGCAGAAAGATCTGCAGAGCCTGGGTCGGTGTCGGGTCCCTCTTAATGCCAAGAGCGACCCACTCCCCAACAAAGAGCACAACCACCCCCCCCCCTTTGAAAGTATCTTGGCCCCTTATTGGTCCTTTGGGTCAGGTGCCGCCAGGTTCCCTGAGCTCCTTAACCCCTTCCAGGGGAGAGGGTTTGGTGCCTCTGGCCTGGAGGGCTGGTCCCCTCCCTTTCCCCTTGTGACAGGGGCCATGGAGCTAGACCCCGGGATAGCGATGGGGGGGGGACCCCAGGGCTGCGGTAGAGCAGGGCAGGGGTGGCAGGTTTGTATAATTTTTGGTGGTGCCCAGAACAGATCCAAGTCCCGCCCCACCTGCCTTGTAAGCCAATATATCCATTTAATCATGTAAAAGTGTGAGGGCTCTGGGTGGGGCTGGGGGGTTGGGGTGTGGGAGGAGGAGGGCTCAGGGCTGGGGCAGAGGTTGGGGTGTGGGGGTGAGGGCTCTGGCTGGGGCTGGGGTTGGGGTGTGGGAGGGCTCAGGGCTAGGACAGAGGTTGGGGTGTGGGGTGAGGGCTCTGGCTGGGGTTGGGGTGGGGGCGGGGCTCAGGGCAAGGACAGAGGGTTGGGGTGTGGGGTGAGGGCTCTGGCTGGGGCTGGGGGTTGGGGTGTGGGTGGGGCTCTGGGCAAGGACAGTGGGTTGGGGTGTGGGGGGGTGAGGGCTCTGGCTGGGGTTGGGGTGTGGGAGGGCTCAGGGCTAGGACAGAGGTTGGGGTGTGGGGGTGAGGGCTCTGGCTGGGGTTGGGGTGTGGGGGCTCAGGCTAGGACAGAGGTTGGGGTGTGGGGGTGAGGGCTCTGGCTGGGGGTTGGGGTGGGGTGGGGCTCAGGGCTAGGACAGAGGTTGGGCTGTGGGGGTGAGGGCTCTGGCTGGGGTTGGGGTTGGGGGCTCAGGGCTAGGACAGAGGGTTGGGCTGTGGGGGGGTGAGGGCTCTGGCTGGGGGGTTGGGGTGGGGGCCTCAGGGCTAGGACAGAGGTTGGGCTGTGGGGGTGAGGGCTCTGGCTGGGGTTGGGGTGTGGGGGCTCAGGGCTAGGACAGAGGTTGGGCTGTGGGGGTGAGGGCTCTGGCTGGGGGTTGGGGTGTGGGGGCTCAGGCTAGGACAGAGGGTTGGGTTGGGGTGTGGGGGCTCAGGGCTAGGACTGAGGGTTGGGCTGTGGGGGGGTGAGGGCTCTGGCTGGGGGGTTGGGGTGTGGGGGGGCTCAGGGCTAGGACAGAGGGTTGGGGTGTGGGGTGGTGAGGGCTCTGGCTCGGGGGTGGGCTCTGGGGTGGGGCTGGGATGAGGAGTTTGGGGTGCAGACAGGCCAGAGAGGAGGACTCCCCCCAGCCCTCTCCCCACCAGCAGCAGTGAGCTCTGGGGGAGGGACCCCCTTCTCCCCTGCACCACACTCACCCCCACCACTGTCACTGCTCGTGCTCCTAGGGCCCCTCCCAGGTCCAGGAACCCCACGGGGGGGGGGCTGGCATCACGTGGGTGCCTCCTCCCCTCCTGCTGCCCTTCACTGTAGCCTCCCTGGGGGTGGGGGATGGAGCTGCCTGGGGCGGGGGGAGGGTCCCGCCGGAAAAGGGACGGGTCTGGGGGGGGAGGTCAGGCTGCCCTGCCTGCAGGGTGGGTGGGCACTAGGACCCGGCGGCCGCAGTTGGGAGCCGGCTGAGCAGAGGCAGTGGGGAGCTGCAGGGGGGCGGCCCCAGACATTGGGCCCCTGGGGGCGGGTGCAACCAGCGCGGGGGGGGCCGGGGTCTGGCTCGAGGCTGGAGGCTCCCGGCCCCTCCGAGCGCTGCCAGGCTCCCCCAGCCCGAGCCCCACGAGCCAGGAGGTGTGGGGCGCCCCACAGACGCCTGCAGCCCAGAGGGGCCCTTGGGAGCAGCAGAGGCCCCGGTTGGGGCCCATCCCTGGGGCAAGGGGGCCGCACCGGGCGCTTCCCGGAGCCCTTCTCCCCCTACCCGGGGGGGGCCCGCTCCAGCCCTCCTGCCTGGGGGGCAGGGGCAGGTACCTGGGCTGGGGCTCAGCGATGCTCCAAGGGCTCCTCTGTGCTGGGCGCCCAGCTCCGGACCCCCGGGCTGCCCCGGGCTGCCCCTGGCGGCCGCTCCCCGAAGGAGCCCGCATGACCGGACATTGCCCAAGAGCCGCTCCTGCGTTGGCACCAACAGCCAGACAGCTGGGCCTGGCACAGCCCAGAGCCCCGCGTCCCCTCCCCGCCGGCCGCCCCTCGGCCAGAAATCCCCTCCCGCCCCATGCAAACCGGGACAGAACCCAGGAGTCCTGCTCCCAGCCCCCTGCTCTGAGCGCCAGCCCCCACCCCCCTCCCAGAGCCGGGGAGAGAACCCAGGAGTCCTGCTCCCAGCCCCCCCTGCTCTGACCACCAGCCCCCACTGCCCTCCCAGAGCCAGGGAGAGAACCCAGGAGTCCTGGCTCCCAACCCCCTGCTGTGACCACCAGCCCCCACCCCGCTCCCAGAGCCAGGGAGGGAACCCAGGAGTCCTGCTCCCAACCCCCTGCTGTGACCACCAGCCCCCACCCCGCTCCCAGAGCCAGGGAGAGAACCCAGGAGTCCTGCTCCCAGCCCCTCTGCTCTAACCACCAGCCCCCACTGCCCTCCCAGAGCCAGGGAGAGAACCCAGGAGTCCTGGCTCCCCGCCCCTGCTCTAACCACCAGCCCCACTCCTCCCAGAGCCAGGAGAGAACCCAGGAGTCCTGCTCCCAGCCCTCCTGCTCTGACCACCAGCCCCCACTCCCTCCCAGAGCCGGGAGAGAACCCAGGACGCCTGGCTCCCAACCCCCTGCTGTGACCACCAGCCCCCACTGCCTCCCCAGAGCCAGGAGAGAACCCAGGAGTCCTGGCTCCCACCCCTGCTCTAACCACCAGCCCCCACTGCCCTCCCAGAGCCAGGGAGAGAACCCAGGAGTCCTGGCTCCCAGCCCCCCCTGCTCTAACCACCAGCCCCCACTCCCCTCCCAGAGCCAGGGAGAGAACCCAGGAGTCCTGGCTCCCAGCCCCCCTGCTCTAACCATTAGACCCCACTCCCCTCCCAGAGCCAGGGAGAGAACCCAGGAGTCCTGGCTCCCAGCCCCCCCTGCTCTAACCACCAGCCCCCACTCCCCTCCCAGAGCCGGGGAGAGAACCCAGGAGTCCTGGCTCCCAGCCCCCCTGCTCTAACCACTAGCCCCCACTCCCCTCCCAGAGCTGGGATAGACCTGGGGTACTGCCTGGAGTACTGACCACCTTTCGCCCCTAGAGGGCGCTCACGCCACATGACATGGCCTGCACTGAATTTGCAAGGCCTCGGCAGCCACCAAGAGACCCTGACGTCCCCCCTAAGTCTCAGATGCCCTGGGACCCTCGGAGCCAAGTCTGCACGAGAGCCCAGTCCGCTCCGGGCAGGGCCAGCTGAGGGGAACTGGCCCCCTCCTTGCTAGAGATCGCCCGGCGTCGCCCCTGGTCGGCTCTGTGAGCTGGCGCCAGCCCCCTCGCCTGGGCCGCGGCGCTGCCCACCCCCACCCCACAGGGAGAGCTCCGGGAAGGGGACGTGGTGGGGATGTGGTCGCCCCATCTCAACAAAGATCGATTGGAATTCGAAACGGTTCAGAAAAGGGCAACAAAAATGATTCGGGGGGTGGAACGGCTTCCGTATGAGAAGAGATTCATAAGACTGGGACTTTTCAGCTTGGAAAAGAGACGCCTACGGGGGGATATGAGAGAGGGCTATAAAATCCTGACAGGTGTGGAGAAAGTAGACACGGACGTGGTGTTTACTCCTTGTCATAACACAAGAACAAAACAAAGAAAAGGCCGTATTTCTTCATACAACACACGGTTAACCTGGGGAACTCCCTGCCAGGGGATGTTGTGAAGGCCAAGACTATAACAGGGTTCAAAACGAACAAGATAAGTTCACGGAGGACGGGTCCATCGGTGGCTATTAGCCAGGCTGGGCAGGGATGGGGTCCACAGCCTCTGTTTGCCAGAAGCTGGGAATGGGCGACAGGGGATAGATCACCTGATTCCCGGTTCTGTTCACTCCCTCTGGGGCGCCTGGCACGGGCCACTGTCGGCAGACAGGACACTGGGCTGGATGGACCTTTGGGCTGACCCAGTCCGGCCGTTCTTATGTTCTCATTAGGAAGAGCTCGTCCTCCGGGTAGGGCCGGCGGGTGAAGTGAGCCCAGGTGCCCGTTTCCTGCCCGGGCTCCCCGAGCAGCAGTCGCCATCAGTGCCCATCCGTAAGGCCGGCCCTGCCGCCTGGCGCCAGCAGCTGGGGGAAAGCCACCCACTGCCATCCCAACGGGGCACGTCCAGCCCCTGGGGAACCCGGCTGAGTGCCCTGGTGGAAACCAGCCCTCTGCACGTAATGCAAAGCGCACGCGAGGCAGGCGGCGGAATAGAACCCAGGAGTCCTGGCTCCCAGCCCCCCCCCCCGCTCTAACCACTAGACCCCGCTCCCCTCCCAGAGCTGGGGAGAGAACCCAGGAGTCCTGGCTCCCCCCCCTCCCAACCACCAGCCCCCACTCTCCCAGAGCTGGGAGAGACCCAGGAATCCTGGCTCCCAGCCCCCCGCTCTAACCACCAGTCCCCACTCCCCTCCCAGAGCTGGGGAGAGAACCCAGGAGTCCTGGCTCCCGGCCACCCCCCACTCTAACCACCAGACCCCACTCCCCTGTCAGAGCCAGGGACAGAACCTAGTAGTCCTGCCCCCCCTGCGCTAACCACTAGACTCCCCCTCCCCCCCAGAGTCAGGGAGAGAACCCAGGAGTCCTGGCTCCCAGCCCCACCTGCTCTAACCACCAGACCCCACTCCCCTCCCAGAGCCAGGGAGAGAACCCAGGAGTCCTGCCCCCCTGCGCTAACCACTGGACTCCACTCCCACTCCACTCCCCCGCGAGTCAGGAGAGAAGCCAGGAGTCCTGGCTCCCAGCCCTCCCAACCTCGGAGGGCTGTAGATTCACGGTGCTGTCCCCGCCCCGGAGCCAGATGGGGCTGGCGCCCCCTAGAGGGGAAGGGCCTCCTGTCCCACCCCCTCCCTGTGAGTCTTTCCCTGGGTGTGTCTCTGTTTCCTGGGCCTGGGACAAGGGGGGCCCAGTGCTCCCCACACCCTGGCCCCAGTGACTCAGGCGCTGCCTGGTACCGGCTCTGGGGAAGGGAAGGACTCGCCCTGGAGCGGGTGAGACAAGGGAGGGGCAGCTGCATGTCTGGACTTGGGGGTCGGTTCCCAGCTGCACCCCAATTTCCTGGATGTCGAGCCTGTTCCTCCCCTCCCCCAGCTACCTCCTGCTGGGCCAGAGCAGCCTCGGGGTCCCCCCAGGCTGGGATCGGGGTCCTGGGTGGGGGCTGCGCTGCAGGGTGGGCAGAGCGACCCAGCGCCCCCCACAGCACCCCTCCCACACACAGGGCCGCCCGGGGGCAGGGGGGGCAATCTGCCCCGGGCCCTGCAGGGGCCCCCACCAGAGTTTTTCGGGGCCCCTGGAGCAGGGTCCTTCACTCACTCTGGGGGCCCCGGAAAACTCTCGCGGGGTCCCGGCCCCCGGAGCTTCTTCTGCTCTGGGTCTTCGGCAGCAATTCGGTGGCAGGGGGGCCTTCCAGGGCAGAAGGACCCCCCGCCGCCGAATTACCACCGAAGCGGGACCCACCGCCGAAGTGCTGGGTCTTCGGGGCACTTTGGTTGCGGGTCCCAGAGCAGAAGGACCCCCCACCACTGAATTACCGCCGAAGCGGGAACCCCCCGCCGCCGAAGAGCCCAGGCCCCCTGAATCCTCTGGGCGGCCCTGCCCACACACCCATCAAAACCTCTTCCTTCCCAGAGCCGGGGAGAGAACCCAGGAGTCCTGGCTGCCAACCCACCCCGCCTGCTCTTACCACCAGACCCTGCTCCCCTCCTTGAGCCGGAAGAGACCCCAGGAGTCTTGGCTCCTAGCCCCCTTGCTCTAACCACTAGATTCCCCTCCCCTCCCAGAGCCAGGGAGAGAACCCAGGTGTCCTGGCTCCCAACTTCCCCCTCCCAGACCTGGAGACAGAACCCAGCCCCCCGCTCTAACCACCAGACTCCACTCCCCTTCCAGAGCTGGAAAGAGAACCCAGGAGTGCTGGCTCCCAGCCCCCCTGCTCTAACCACTAGACCGGCTGTCTAGGGGGCTGGTTGCCACACATATGAGCCCCCATGTTGGCTGCGTGTTTCATGACTCCTCCGGGCCAGGGCTGAGGCTGGGCCCTCGGTGCCAGCTCATGCCAGGGGCCAGGCACTGACCTCAGCGCCCTCGGGCAGCGATACAGCCCCGGGGAGCAGGGCAGGGGTCTGGGCACAGGGCACCGCGCCATGGGGAGCTGGTTGGGGGCACTCACCCCTTGCCATTGCTGGGGGCCTCTCCAGCCCCTCCGGGCTCCTGCTCCCGCCCTGCGCTGAGCCCCCGGCGTCGAAGCCGCCCTGCCAAGGCGTCGCCCGCTCCTCCGACCAGCCGGGCCGGTTCCTGGGAGAGCCACCGCCCTGGTACCGACGCGCCGGGGCTTGGCGCTGGGGAGGCAACGTGAATAATCGCCGGCCTGGGGCCCCACACCAAAGCCAGGGAGGGTGGGACGCGCAAGGGGGAGGCGGGGACATCCCGCCCCGTCTGCCTCCTCTTATTTATCATCTTAGCTTGGCACTGGCAGCTGGAGTCGCGTGGAAGCTGCCGGGAGCCGAGAGAACCCGCTTGGTCCAGGCAGACGCAGCCATGGGAGCCCCCTGCCCCCCGAGAGCCGGTGCCCTTCTCCTGCTGGCGGCCACACTGCTCCTCCAAGGTATGGGGCCAGGGAGCTCACCCGGGGCCGGGCCATGGGTCCGCCCCGCCCAGGTTGGAGGGGTCGAGCGGGCCCGGGGCAGATTGATGGGGTGTTTTCATCTCAGCTGCATCTGGCAGGGAAACCCGGCTCCTTCGAGAGAATGACTGAGTGATGGCATCGGGGGGGCTGGCTGGTGGGGAATGGGGCAGGGGGCTTTCCCCTCTAGGGGGCGCCGGCTCCCATCCAGTCCCAGAGTGGTGGGCTGGCTCAGGGGGGCAAGGAGTCGGGCACAGGGCCTTTCCCCACTAGGATCTCCTGGCGAGGGGACCCCCCAGCTCACCACAGTTCTGGGGGCAGGGTACTGACTCCGCTCCCCGTGCTGGAATGGGAGTGGGGAGCCGTTAGGGCCACGGGATTGGGGCTGGGGGCAGAGGTGCCGTGCATGCTGGGACAGGTCGCTCCACCTGGAATGGGTCTGGGGCATCGTGCCAAATGGGAGGACTTCTCCCAGGGACGCCAGCCTCACCCCGGGGTGGGGTCACCCCCATCCTGGAGCTGACACAGCCACCCACCGGAGGAGGGAGGTGAAGAGGGAGGTCGGTGAGAAACGGTGCAAAACAGAGGTGAAAATGCAAGTGCAAGTTCCCAGACAAATGGTGCAAAGAACCCCCCCGTGCAAGTGTCCGTGGGAACGCCTGGAGAAAACGGTGCAAAGAGGAGGGGAAAGGCTGCAAATCTCTGCAAATGTACCCTTGAAATAACGCAACGAGGGTGGGGAGGTGGGTCACCCCTGTGCGAATGTACAGAGCCGGGGGTGGGGGAGTCCAGAGCGGTGGGAAAGGGAGCGCACTTCTAGTGTGTTCAAACTGGTGCAACAGGGGAGAGGACACGTGCCACCGAATGTCTCTGAAGATGCGCAGCGGCATTAAATGTGGACACACCCACTGGCACGTTTAAGAAGCAGGAGTTTGGGGAACAATCCACGAGGAGAGGAAAGGGGACAATTGACGTAAAATTACAGGGAAACGTGTTACCCCGGAAAGGGTCCAAATTGACATGCCAAGTTATGTGGGAAAGGTGAAAATTGGCATATAAGATGACGTGCAAATTGACATGCAAATTGACATGGGACAACATAAAAATTAACAGGCAAAGTTGCAAGGGAAAGGTGAAAAATAACATGTCAATTGTCATATTTCCGTGTAATTTGACATGCTAATTTTCACCTTTCCTTGCAAATTTGCATATTCACTTTCACGTGGTCCCATGTTGATTGTCATGGCTCCGTGTCATTTGACATGCAACATTACAAGGGAAAGGTGAACATTGTACAGACGGAATTACACAGGGCAACGTGCAATTTCACATGGAAAAGTGCAAAAGTGAGGGAAGGGTGCAAATCTGCACGCAAAAGCAGGTGAGAATCCGTGCAAAGAGGAGAGGGAGCCGTGCAAACAGCCGTGCAAAATTACCTGGGGAAACGCACAAACGTCACCCGCCTTTGAGAGATTAGGGGTCCCCCCACCGCCGGGGACAGGCCCAGGCAGGTCCCCCCACGGGCGTGCCAGCCACGCCAGGTTTCACAGAGATTCCTTCCCCCCATGCAGGAGCCACGGCCCTGGAGTGCCACAGCTGTGTGGAGCGCAGCGACGGCGGCTGCAGCCCCGAGAAGATGAAGACGATCTCGTGTCCTGACAACACCCAACTGTGCATGGAAACCGTGGCAGCCGTGAAATGGAGTGAGTGAGCCCTCGGGGCGAGGGCTGGGAGCCAGGACGCCTGGGTTCTATCCCCAGCTCTGGGAGGGTAGTGGGGTCTAGTGGTTAGAGTGGGGGGGGCTGGGTTCTGTCTCCAGGGGAAGCTGGGAGCCAGGACACCTGGGTTCTCTCCCTGGCTCTGGGAGGGAAGGGGAATTTAGTGGTTAGAGCAAGGGGGCTCGGAGCCAGGACTCCTGGGTTCTCTCCCCAGCTCTGGGAGGGACGTCAGGTAGGATCTAGTGGGTTAGAGCAGGGGGGCTGGATTCCGTCTCCAGTTCTGGGAGGGGAGATAGGGCTGCGGGTGAGGGGGGAAGCTGGGAACCAGGACGCCTGGGTTCTCTGCCGGCTCGCTCACCTCCCGGCTGTCTCCCCAGGCCACGGGCAGTTCCTGGTGGGCGAGAAGGGCTGCGGCCTGGGCAGACCGGGCACCAACGACAAGGGCGTGGACCTGCACGGCATCTTCGCCTTCTCCCAGGTGCACAACTGCAACAGCAGCCGCTGCAATTCCCGGCTGGACATCCGGGCCATGGCGCTGCAGCCGATGGGTAAGTGCCCCACCGGGGGGAGGGGGGGCAGGGAGGGGCCGACCCCCACCTCCTCCTCTCTAACTGCCCCCCCTTTGTCCGGTCGCCAGGGAACGAGAGCGCCCGGGTGCCCAACGGGCTGGAGTGCTACAGCTGCCAAGGCAACGAGGCCTGCTCCCCCGGCAACGCCACGGTGGTGAAGTGCTACGACGGGTACCAGGGCTGCTTCCACGGCAACGTCACCATGAGAGTCGGTGAGGCCCGGCCGGGACACTCAGAGGCAGCCCCCTCTGGGGCAAAGCGCGGCAGCTGTTTGGCCACCGTGGGGAGCCGGTTTGGGCGGGAAGCCAGGGCGGCTCAGGGGAGCCGGGTGCAATCACTACGGCGGCAGGCTGGCTGGGACACCGGGGTTCGCGCCCCGACGGGGGGCCAAGGGCCTGGCAGATCTTTGCAAATCGTGCTCTGGCTTTGCATCCCCCCACTCCCGGAAAGGCAGCCTGTGCTACAGCACAGCGCCCCCTTGTGGTGCATGGGGCCAGCCCTGACTGCCAGGGGACGGTCCCCCGCTCCCTACAGCACAGCGCCCCCTAGTGGTGCATGGGGCCAGCCCTGACTGCCAGGGGACGGTCCCCCGCTCCCTACAGCACAGCGCCCCCTAGTGGTGCATGGGGCCAGCATCAACAGCCAGGGGAGGACCCCCCCACCCCCCGCACTCCCTACAGCACAGCCAGGAGAGGGCCCCCCTTCGCCCCACACACACTCCCTACGGCACAGCCAGGGCCGGATTAACCTTTTGTGGAACTGGCATCACACCTACTTGTGGGCCCCCATGGGGCAATGGGGCCTGGTGTGGGGCGGCCCCGATCCCCCCAGCCCAGCCCAGCCCAGGACACTGGTTACAGACGGCAGCCGCCTGACACACACTGGCCCAGCCAGCCCTGTGCTGCCAGCCTGCCCCTTCCCTTGGGGGCGGGTCCATGCCGTGCCACACAGCCCCCCCCCCACCGGGACACCCCCGCAATTCCCTATGGCCAGAGCCCCCCGGACCCACTATGCCCACTACCCCCCCCCACACACACACACAGCACCCTGCACCCCACCCCTGCCCTGCACCCCCAGCCCCACAACAGCCCACCAAACCCCACACCCAAGTGCCCCAACACACACAGATCCTCCCCCCCCGCCCCACAGCCCAGCACCCCCCAGAGACCCACTCCCCACCCGCTGCCTCCCGGCCGCACTCACCGGCCCTGCTGGGAGGTGACTGTGTCAGCCGGGCTGAGCCGGGCTGGGCCTGGGGCCGGGAATCGCTCCGGCCCCTCGGGAGTGGTGTGATCAGCCCCACTGGGCTCCCTCAGGACCCACCTGCCTGGAGGGGCCCAGCCAAGCCCCCCCCACTGTCCTCCCTCCCCCATCTGCAACTGGCTGAGACTGGCCGGGCTTTTGCCCCAGTCCCAGGCAACTCAGCTCTGGGGAGCCAGGTGGGGCCCACAGATGGTGGGAAGCAGAGACTGCCTGGAGCCGGAGGTGCCCTGGGGTCCAGCCAGGGGGCAGAGAGGAGCAGGGGGTGGGGCCAGGGGGCGGAGAGGAGCAGGGGGTGGGGGCCAGGGGGCGGAGAGGAGCAGGGGGTGGGGCCAGGGCGAAGAGAGAAGCAGGGGGTGGAGCCAGGGGGCGGAGAGGAGCAGGGGGCGGGCAGGGGGAGCCAGTGGGGTCTTGGGGCGCAGTGCAAGCGGAGCAGCCGGGGCCCCTTTCGAGCATGGAGCCATTGGCGCCATTGTAAACCCAGCACTGAGCACAGCGCCCCCTAGTGTTGCATCGGGGCCAGCATTGACAGCCAGGGGAGGGGACCCCCACTCCCTACAGCACAGCACCCCCTAGTGGCACATTGGGGTCAGCACCAACGGCCTGGGGAGGGCCCCTACCCTGCTGACACAGCACAGCACCCCCTACTGGTGCATTGGGGCCAGCACTGACGGCCTGGGGAGGGCCTCTACCCTGCCAGGAGAGGACCCTCACCCTGCTCCCTGCAGCACAGCACCCCCAGTGCCACGGCCCTCCCCTGACTCTCCCCCGTCCCGTCTCCCCCAGGCAACTTCTCACTGAGCCGCCCCCTCAAGGGCTGCGTGCAGAACAAGGACTGCACCAAGGAGGCGAGGGGCAGTGCAGCCGTCAACCTGGTGGGCTCCTGCTGCTCCGGCCACCTCTGCAACGAGGACCTGGCCAACAAGACCTTCTTCGCCCCCAAAATCCCCCCGCTGGAGGTCATGCCCGGCCATGGGGCCAACGCCACAGCCAATGCCACGGCCACTGCCACGGTCACCGCCATGGTCGCTGCCGCCACCACAGTCACTGCCGCCGCCAGGGTCACGGCCGCTGCCACGCCCCTGCCGCCGGACCACGGGCACCATGAGGATCACGAGGATCATGAGGACCACGAGAACCACGAAGACCTCATCCGGGACGACCACCACATCACCACGGCGGGCGAGCGGCGAAACAACCCAGGCGTCAAGCTGCCGAGCGGCGGGAAGGGGGGAGCGGCGGGGCTGAGCGCCTCAGCCTGGCTGGTCTTGCTCGGGTCCGCCTTGCTCCTGTGAAGGGGGCACCCGGGAGGGGAAATGGCACGAGACGCCCCCCACCCATTCACCCCCCATTGCCCCCATCCCCGCTCCGTTGGCCAGCCTCCCCCTGACTTCTTCAACTCCAGCCTGGCTTCGGCCTATGCACGGCAGCCATCTTCTTAGTTGAGCAGCACTCTTGATGGCAGGCCAGGTCGGCCCTGTGGCGCCGCCAGGCGGGGCTAAGTTTGCAGGTTGCATCTCTGTGCGTCAGAGCCCCGTTCTCACGACACCTGGCCTTCCCTTCAGCCTCCCCGTAGCAGCCATCTTGGTCTGGAAGTGCCGTGGCTTGATGTCCCTCTAGGGCATCTTTTGTGGGTGTCCCCTTCACACAAAGTATCCACAGGTTTTTTTTTACCATCAGGGAGCCCTTCTCGTGGCACCACCACAAATCCAGGCTTCCTTCAGCCTGCACAAGGCAGCCATCTTGGTTGCATGTGGCCTAGTTTTGCCTACTTGCAGTGGCCAGCTTGTTTTTTAAGTGTGTGGGGGGGGGAACAATACGGAGGGGGAAGAGCCATACTACCCCTGCCCACTAGAACAAATTCCCACATGTTGCCTTCCCATAGCGCAGGCCACATTCTTATAGCAGCGCAGCAAATTCAGGCTTCTCTTCAGCCTGCGCATGGCGGCCATCTTGTTTCTACATGGCCTAGTTTGACCCCAGTCTGGGGAGGGCTGTGACGGCCGCCATTTTCTGTTCGCTTGAGCGGATCCCATCCCTTCTTCATCTCACCCAGGCGCATGTTTTGCCACGAGCTTTCGTGTTATCTGCCAACACTGGGCAGCCATCTTGTTTCTTTATGCAACACTAGTTGACATCTGTCTAGGGAAGGTGGCCACTGCTTGGTCTTCATTCCCCAGGGAAAAGTCCCAAGGCTGCTCCAAAGCAAATACAGTACTACATGCAGCAGTCATCTTGCCATTATTCTGGGTCAGCCATTTTGTCTCCGACCAACAGGGTGGTGGGTCCCGTTGCCATGGCGCCAAAGGCAACTCAGGCTTCTAACAGCTTGCTGGGCCTCAGCATTGGGACCCACAGTCTATGCCTCCTCCCCACACACACACACGCGTGCGCACACACACACACGAGGCTGGTTGTGGAAGATGGCGCAACAAGATGGCCGCCGGCACACGGTGGCCAGGGCACAACAATGGGAAGGAAAGGGCACTGAGGGGCTCATCCCCACCCACCATCTCGCCCGCTGGGTATTTAGCCCCAGTAGTGGGGGTCCCAGCACAGCTTCCCATCCTTCCACCTGCCCAGGTGGCACAGCTCAGAGAAGGATGGGACAGTGCTAAGGGAGCAGAGGGGTCAATGAGTTCCTCACGGCCCCACTGGGGCGATAGGGACTAGCCCAGATCAGCCCCACAGGCCCATCCAGCCCGATATCCCACCTTCTCCCTGACCCCCCACCCAGATCAGACCTATGGGCCCATCCACCCTGGTGTCCCTGCTACCTAAAACCTCTGGCCCAATTACACCCCCTCACTGTGCAATATTCCCCTTCCTGACCTCTCAGCTCAGCACATGCCCTGGAGCCTGCGGGTGAGGCATCCCTGAATCATTCTCCCAGCTGGCACGGCTGCAGCTGCCCTTCCCAATGTAAATAGTTTCAGAGACTCAACTCTCGCCATGGGAAGGGGGCCGGGAATTCCCAGGGAAGGGTTTAAAGGCTCATTAATAAAAGGATTGTAGCTGTGTTTAAAGGGGTCTAGCTCTGTTTCTTTGGGGGTCCGATTGCCTGCGTCAGTGGCTGCCTTAACGTCCCTGTCCTGCTCTATTTAAGGAAAATGTTTCTTTTAGCGTCAGTGGGGCCAGATCCCCAGCTGGGTGGGGAACGAGACATGGGGACTTTCCCCTCTAGGGGGCATCACTTCTGATCTGGGCCCCCAGCACGCTGGGCACTACACGAACCCCCCTGGACCGGGCTTGGCGCCCCAGTCAGGCCAGACACACTCCCTGTCCTGAAGCACATACTACATAGGGAAGGATGATGACGCCCAACTTTACAGATGGGAAACTGAGGCACAGAGAGGACCTGAAGCAAGGACGCCCAGCAAGTCAATGTCAGGGTTAGGAATTGAACCCTGTTGGCCGGGGTCCCAACCCAGCCCCTTTACCACAAGTCCTTCAATAGTTCCTAGGCTGGAATGGTCCCTTGGGATCATCCCCCAATGCAGCTTGAATCAGGGCCCAAATCCAGCCGAGAGGAAGGACTGGGACCCAGCACACCTGGGTTCCAACCCTCGCTATGCAGTCCCTCGGGCAAGAGGTGCTCTGTGCATCAGTTTCCCCACCACCAATTTGGAGATAACAGCCCCACGGGGGGCAGGGAGGGTGGCTAGGATCAATGTGTTAAAAACTGCGAGGTCCCCAGAGGCCACGGTGATGGGCAGACCAGGATTCTAGCCACTGCCCCAAAACATCAATCTCCCTCGCATTCGGGCCCCTAGAGAGGGTCTCCGTCACCCCACCTGGCTCCGGTTTGCCCCACCTCTGGGCCGTGTCGCCCACGCACCGGGTACAGGTGCTCGCCGGGCCGCAAGGCAGGAGCTCTGCGAACGCCGGCCTGCGAGATGAAATTGGCAGCACCATGCACATCAGCGCCACCGGCTCCGAGCAGGTGGGTCACACCCGGCGCCCTGATCCCCCAGCAAAGGCCTCAGAAAGGAAGCCGTAGCTATCAGCATGATCAGCTTCATCGGCTCTTCAGCTCGGTATCTCCCGATCACCTTGAGCGACTCAGAAACCTCCTGCCTCGCCGAGTATCAGACGCTGTTTCTCAGAGCAGAACGCACGAGAGATAAGAACTGATTGACAGATTTCAGGCCTCCACCTCCAGGGAGCTTTTTGCAACTGAGGCCATGGCTACACTTGCAGCTGTGCAGCGCTGGGAGTTACAGCTGTGTAGGGAAAGCGCTGGTGTGTGCACATTTGCAGCGCTGTTGGGAGTGGCAAAGAATCCTGTGGCACCTTATAGACTAACAGATGTTTATGCAAGCAGTCATGTTGGGAGTGGTGCATTATGGGCAGCTATCCCAGCGTTCAAGTGGCTGCAACGTGCTTTTCAAAAGAGGGGGGTGGGGTGGAGTGGAGTGTGACGGAGTGGGGGAGAGAGAGAGTGGATTTTTGGAGCCAACATTGTGTGTCAGCTCCCTGCCTTGCAAAGCCTGCCTTGCAAATTCTGTGTCAGCTCCCTGCCCTGCAAAATCTGACCATTTCCTCGACCCCTCATTCACTCTTAAATGCAAATAGCCTGCAGACCAGATAAGCAGTTGCTCCGACAGACTCCCTTTCCCCCCCCACCCCCACGCGGTGCTGTTTCTCTCCTCAAGCAAACACTAGCTGTAGACATTCATCCCCCTGCCTGCCTCATTCACAGCAAACAGGAGCTGTGTTTGTTTTTTAGATAAGCAGCTCCCAGAGCCCCGAGTTCACAACAAAACAAAGAGGCATCATAACAAAACAAAGAGAGTAATTTAGTTAAAAGCATTATGGGAAAATTCCGGAGGTCAGTTACAGCGTAGTAAGATTAATCACTGTTTACACCGGCGCTGCAACTCTCCAGTGTAGCCAAGCCCACAGACTGTCGTAGGCCAGGGCAGCGGGGCTTCAGCCTGTGCCTAGAGCACTGGCTCCCCTCACACCCCAGCTCTGTCAGTGTCCCGCAATCCTGACCCACAGCCCCCTGCTAGCTGAGCCCTGGGCTCCCCCTCTACATACAGATTTAAAGTCTATCTGGCCAGATCCCCAATTGATGTAAATTCAGTGTTGTTACAGCCGATTGAGCCCAGCTGGGGATCTGGCCCCACGGACTCCAATGGAGCTCCGGACGATTGACATCTTCATTAGCGATCTGGATGATGGGATGAATTGCACCCTCAGCAAGTTTGCAGCTCACACTAAGCTGGGAGGAGTGGTTGATACGCTGGAGGGTAGGGTTAGGATACAGAGGGACCTAGACAAATTAGAGGATTGGGCCAAAAGAAACCTGATGAGGTTCAACAAGGACAAGTGCAGAGTCCTGCACTTAGGATGGAAGAATCCCAGGCACTGCTCCAGACTAGGGACCGAATGGCTGGGCAGCTGTTCTGCAGAAAAGGACCTGGGGGTTACGGTGGACGAGAAGCTGGATATGAGTCAACCGTGTGCCCTTGTTGCCAAGAAGGCTAACGGCACCTTGGGCTGTATTAGTGGGGGCATTGCCAGCAGATCGAGGGATGTGATCATTCCCCTCTATTCGGCACTGGTGAGGCCTCATCTGGAGTCCTGGGTCCAGTTTTGGGCCCCACACTACAAGAAGGATGTGGAAAAATTGGAAAGAGCCCAGCGGAGGGCAACGAAAATGATTAAGGGGCTGGAGCACATGACTTCTGAGGAGAGGCTGAGGGAACTGGGTGGAACCTCCATCCTTAGAGGTTTTTAAGGTCAGGCTTGACAAAGCCCTGGCTGGGATGGTTTAGTTGGGGTTGGTCCTGCTTTGAGCAGGGGGTCGGACTAGATACCTCCTGAGGTCTCTTCCCACCCTGATATTCTGTGATCCCAGCTGGAGGCCTGGCCCCATTGACTCCAATGGAGCTAAGGCCGATGGACCCCCAGCTGGATTCTGGCCCTGATTCTGTTCCCCATCAGTGTTTGCCCCTGAGAGGCCCCCAGCCCTCGATCTCGGGGTGGGGGTGTCAGCTCCTGAATGCCCTCCAGCAGAGGGGGACTCCTGAAAAACAGGAAACACGGTGTTGAAATCAAAACCCCAGCTTGAGACGCATGAGAACATGGTCAGATAATTATCTTGCTGCACAAGAACAATTTGCTGCTGAGGCTGCTGCGACCTGGCGTCCCTGCAGCACCTGAAGGGTTAACGCCTTGCTAGCCGCTCAGAGGCCGATCCCGCCAGCCATAGGCCAGGAGAATCATTGTTGCCACGGCTGGTGTAGCTGGCAGCCGCAGGATGGACTCCTGTGTTGGCGCCGGAGGGGTGCTCAGGCCCGGCTTTGTGCATAAGAAAGGGCTGATGTGAAATTTAGCTAGACAAGCAATGTGATCTAGTGAGTAAGGACATAGGCCTGGAAGCCAGGACTCCTGGGTTCTCTCCCCGGCTCTGGGAGGGGAGTGGGGGCTGGTGGTTAGAGCAGGGGGGGCTGGGAGCCAGGACTCCTGGGTTCTCTCCCAGGCTCTGGAAGGGGAGTGGGGTCTAGTGGTTAGAGCAGGGGGGGCTGGGAGCCAAGACTCCTGGGTTCTCTCCCCAGCTCCGGGAGGGGAGTGGGGGCTGGTGGTTAGAGCAGGGGGGGCTGGGAATCAGGACTTCTGGGTTCTTCTCAGGATCGGGGCCCCGCTGCGCCAGGCGCTGCACAGACATTGCAGGAGACCTTCCCTGCCTCAAAACCAGCAGCACCAATATAGCCATTATCCCCTCAGGGGAGCTAAAGGAGTAGCTCCATTTGCCAGCAGCGCTAGTGTAGCTGTTATCCGTCCTGTGCAGCAGCACCTAGAGGCGCATGCTGCTCTCTTTTCCCCCAGCATCCTGGTTCCTCATCCGTCGGAGACCTCTACACCTGCGGAGGATGTAGGAGACCCAGGATATCCAGCCCCCCCAGGCCCCCATGACCCCTGCCCCCACCCAGCCCCCTTCAGGAGACACCAGCCTAGGACTGAGCCCTCCTCCCGTCCTCTGCACCTGAGATCTCCTGCTCTCAGCCCTGCTCTCCTGGGGCGGGGACCACGCTCCCCCCCAGAAGGGGCGCATCTAATCGCTTCCTGCCAGTGCCCCGGCTTTACTCAACTTCCTACCTTCCGCGCAGCCTGCAGAGCCCCAGCCCCGGGAGTGCAGACAGCGCTGAGAGGAACACGCTCTGGTCTATCTCCAGCCACAGCTCCCGGGCCCATGGCGTCCCCCTTCCCCACCACAGCCTGGGGGCCGGTAAGTCCCAGCCTTGATTTGACAGAGATTGGAGGGAGCCAGCCCTCTACCAGCACCAGAGATGGGGGGAGCCCAAGTCCCCATCCCTCCCCGCAGCCCAGACAGAGAACCCAGAGACCTGCCCCACTGTCCAGCCAACGAATGGAACCCAGAGTCCCACTCCCCTCCCAGAACCAGGGGGAGAACCCAGGAGTCCTGGCTCCCAGCCCCCCTGCTCTAAGCCACTAGACCTCACTCCCTTCCCAGAGCCAGGGAGAGAACCCAGGAGTCCTGAGTCCCAGCCCCACCTTTCTAACACTGGAGTGAGGGTGTGCGTAGGGACTCCTGGGTCCCTCTCAGCACTGGGCACGTCCAGAGGCATCAGGCCCCGAGCCAGCCTGTGAGTCGGGGAAGCGCGAGGGCATTGGAGTGCACCTGTAACCAGTGACTCATCCTCAAGTGGGCGGGGGTCTCCAGTGGGGTCCCACGGGGACTGGGTCGTGTCCTGCACTGGTTACCGCTGGGATCAGTGTCCGGGACGGGAATATCAAACCCTCTCAGCTAACCTCAGCAGAGGGCCCAGAAATCGGGAAATCCTGAGGGGGCCGGGGCAAGGACCCAGAGCACGGGGGGAAACGCCTGGTGTTTTAACACGTCCGCCAATGGCGAGGAACCACAAACGTCAGCTGGGGCCTCTCCCCTGGGGGCAGCGACTCCGGAACAGATCTGGGGCGATGGCGGAGAGTCGGCTGGACTGGGGCTAACGCCATCCTGGGATCTCAAGGAGGAGCAGGGAGGGGATTTTCCCTCTGGAGCTAACCCGGGGGTGACACTGCTGAGCCCTGGGTCTGGCTCTGGGGCACAGAGTCAGTCGGGGAGGGGTCAGAGCGGAGCCCCGAGGACGATTCGAGGGTTCGAAGCCCTGCCGCAGAGCGAGTGATGCCAGGAGCTCCAGCTATTGTGCTGAGCCCAGGACATGCTCTGGGGCGCCGTGATCCCCGTCTGTCCGTCTACGCAGGGAGCAGAGAGTTGATGGGGGTGGTCAGTTTTTACCGGGGTGGGGGGGAATTAAGCATTGGGACCAAGCACCAGGGCCGTGGGGGATCCTCCATCCCCGGCAGATTTTCAGTTCAGACTGGGGGGTTTCCTAAAAGAGCGGCTCCAGGGATGGTTTGCGGGGTGGCCTCTGGCCTGGGCTATCGGGGGGTCAGGCTAGACGGCCACAGGGGTCCCTGCTGGCCGGGGAACTGGGAATGACTGAAATCAGGCAAATACCTGCAGGGCAGCTAGAGACCAGCCCAAGTGGCTCAGGGGGTGAATGGAGCAAGAGCGCTACTGCATAACAGGGTATGGCGGAAGAGCCAGGACTCCTGGGTTCTCTCCCCAGCTCTGGGAGAGGAGTTGGAGATAGTGGTTAAAGCTGGGGGGTCTGGGAGCCAGGACTCCTGGGTTCTCTAGTGATTAGAGCGAGGCGGGCTAGGTCCCAGGACTCCTGGGTTCTCTCCCCGGCTCTGTCGCTGACTCTGTGTGACTTTCAGAAAGTTCTTTCACCTCAAAAAGAACAGGAGTACTTGTGGCACCTTAAAGACTAACAAATTTATTTTAGCATAAGCTTTCGTGAGCTGCAGCTCACTTCTTCGGATGCACAGAATGGAACACACAGACAGGGGATATTTATACATACAGAGAACATGAAAAGGTGGAAGTAGCCATACCAACAGGAAAAATCTAATCAATTGAGATGAGCTATCGTCAGCAGGAGGAAAAAAAACTTTTTGAAGTGATAATTAAGATGGCCCATAGAAGGTGTGAGGAGAACTTAACATAGGGAAATAGATTCAATTGGTGTAATGACCCAACCATTCCCAGTCTCTGTTTAGGCCACAGTTAATTGTATCTAGTTTGCATATTAATTCAAGTTCAGCAGTTTCTCTTTGGAGTCTGTTTTTGAAGTTTTTTTGTTGCAAAATTGCCACCTTCAAGTCTGTCACTGAGGGCTTGGCTACACTTACAAATTTGCAGCGCTGCAGCAGGGTGTGAAAACACACCCTCTCCAGCGCTGCAAAGCGCCAGTGTGGTCAAAGCCCCAGCGCTGGGAGTGCGGCTCCCAGCGCTGTCCGTTATTCCCCACAGGGAGGTGGAGTACGGACAGCGCTGGCGCTTTGCAGTGTAAGTGTAGCCAAAGCCTGAGTGGTTAGAGAGGTTGAAGTGTCTCCCACTGGTTTTTGAATGTTATGATTCCTGATGTCAGATTTGTGTCCATTTATTCTTTTGCGTAGAGACTGTCCGGTTTGGCCAATGTACATGGCAGAGGGGCATTGCTGGCACATGATGGCATATATCACCTTGGTAGATGTGCAGGTGAACGAGCCCCTGATGGCGTGTCTGATGTGATTAGGTCCTATGATGGTGTCACTTGAATGGATATGTGGACAGAGCTGGCATCGGGCTTTGTTGCAAGGATCGGTTCCTGGGTTAGTGTTTCTGTTGTATGGTGTGCGGTTGCTGGTGAGTATTTGCTTCAGGTTGGGAGGCTGTCTGTAAGCGAGGACTGGCCTGTCTCCCAAGATCTGTGATATATCACATGAGAAACTGCTGAACTTGAATTAATATGCAAACTAGATACAATTAACTAGATACAATTAGGCGGTCGCCTAAATGGAATCGCCGGCCCTGGGCAGGGGGTTGTGCTGCAGGCTCCAGATGCGGGGGTGGGCTCTAGGGTGGGGCCAGGGATGAGGGGTTTGAGGTTCAGGAGGGGGCTCTGGGCTGGGGCAGAGGGAGGGGTGCAGGGGCGGGCCGGGCTCAGGGCTGGAGTTAAAAGGGAGGGGCTGTGGGAGGGAGTTTGGGTACGGGAGGGGGTGCAGGTTCCAGGAGGGAGTTTGGGTGTGGGCTTGAAGACGGGGCTCAGGACTGGGGCAGAGGGAGGGGGTGCAGGGAGGGGTGAGGGGTGCAGGCTCTGGAAGGGAGTTTGGGTACGGGAAGGGGGCTCAGGGGTGGGGGTGGGGTGCAGGAGGGGGTGCAGGTTCCAGGAGGCAGTTAGGGTGCGGGAGGGGGTTCCAATCTGGGGCAGGAGTTCGGGGCGCAGAGTCCGGCCAGGCGGCGCTTACCTCAGGCCCGGTCGGTGGCACAGCGGGGTTAAGCCAGGCTCCCTGACTCCGCACTGCTCCTGGAAGATGCTGCCGTGTCCGGCTCCTAGGCGCAGGGGCGGCCAGGCAGCTCTGTGCGGTGTGCACTGCCCACTCCTGCAGGCACTGCCCCCGCAGCTCCCATTGGCCGCGGTTCCCAGCCAATGGGAGCTGCAGCGCCGACGCTCAGGGCGGGAGCAGCACGCGGAGCCTCCCGGGCAGCCCCTGTGCCTAGGAGCCGGATATGGAGGTCACTTCTGGGAGCCGTGCGGGAGAAAACCCGACGCCTGGCAATCCTAGTTGGGAGTGAGGGGCACCGGCCAGGCCACGTGCTAAAGGGGTCACTTCTCCTCAGCTTTCCGGCAATGCCACCTCACCCGTGGCCAACAACAGCAGCACACCCACCTCCAACATCCTCGACCAGCTCTCGGTGGCCATCTTCGTGGTCTCCTCCCTGCTGGGCATGGTGGGCAACGGCCTGGTAATCTGGGTCACCAGCTTCCGCATGCGCCGGACAGTCAACTCGATCTGGTTCCTGAGCCTGGCGCTGGCCGACCTGCTCTACTCCCTGCTGCTGCCCTTCTACGCCGCCAAGGCCGCCGCCGCCAATCTCTGGGTCTTTGGCAACTTCCTCTGCAAAGCTGTCAATGCCCTCCTCTTCCTCAGCATGTTCGCCAGCGTCTTCCAGCTGACGCTCATCTCAACCGATCGCTGCCTGCTGGTGGCCCGGCCCATCTTGGCCCAACGGTTCCGAAAGCCGCGCTGGGCCTGGGGGGCAGCCGGCGTGGCCTGGCTGCTGGCCGGGGCTTTCTCAGCCCCCTACCTGGTCTTCCGGCAGGTGCTCTACCGGGGCAAGCGCTGCGTCTGCAGCAACAATTTTGGGGAGGGGGTGACGGGGGAGGCGCGGAAGCAGGCCCTGATCGTGGTGCGGTTCGTGGCCGGCTTCCTGGCGCCGCTGGTGGTCATCACGGCCTGCCACGCGGTCGTGATGCTGCGGGCCGGGCACCGGGGCCGCCGGCCCAACCGTACGGCCAAGGTGGTGGCTGCCGTGGTGTTGAGTTTCTTCCTCTGCTGGCTGCCCTACCACGTCTTCAACTTCCTCCATGGCTCGGCAGGCAACAAAGCAGCCATCAAGATGGGCTCCTCCCTGGCCTTCAGCCTCACCTGTCTGAGCTGCTTCCTCAACCCCCTGCTCTACGCCTTCCTGGGCCGCCGCTTCCAGGAGGGGCTGCGGGGTAGCAGCCGCGCCCGCTGGCTGGAGGCCGCCATGGCCGAGGACTCGCAGGGCTCGGGCAGCGGACGCCGGCGCAAGCGCTCGCGGGGCTCCACCACCTCCTCTGAGCTGCGGATAATGCAGCCATGACGGGGCAGAGGCAGGGGAAGGGGCCAGGGCCCCATGCGGGGCGGGGGGGAGGGCAGCTCTGGGATGGCACCGAGCATGGCATGCTGGGAGCCCAGGGCCATACCAGAGCAGTGCATGCTGGGAGCCCAGCACCATGCTGGAGCTGAGTATGCTGGGAGCCCATGGGACATGGCGGAGCAATGCATGCTGGGAACTGTTGTCATCTCCCTGGGCTGCGCTGGGGCAGTGCATGCTGGGAGCCCATGGGCCACACGGGAGCATTGCATGCTGGGACCCCAGAGCCTCACCAGAGCAGTGCATGCTGGGAGCCCATGAGCCACACTGAAGCAGTGCATGTGGGGAGCTGTCGTCATCAGCACGGGCCATGCCGGAGCAGTGCATGCTGGGAGCCTACGGGCCATGCCGGAGCGGTGCATGCCGGGAACCTATGGGCTATGCCGGAGCAGTGCATGCCGGGAGCCTACGGGCCATGCCGGAGCGGTGCATGCCGGGAGCCTACGGGCCATGCCGGAGCAGTGCATGCTGGGCGTCCATGGGCTATGCCAGTGCGGTGCATGCCGGGAGCCTATGGGCCATGCCGGAGCGGTGCATGCCGGGAGCTTATGGGTCACACTGCAGAGGAGCATGCTGGGAACTCTTGCCCTCATTGGCCACACCGGAACAATAACAGGCCACGCCCCTTTCCCATGCTGCAGGAACTCAGTGATACTCACTGGCCGCCACCCCACAGGTTGGGCGGGGCTGTTACAAGGCTATGGCCATGGTGGTTGCCATGGATACCACCACCTGGCCACCATTTTGGGGCCTGGTTTTCAGACCGGGCCAGAGTGAATCCTAAAACCAGGCTCTTTTTATACAGAAAGCTCAGATCTACTTTTGTTACATGGACCACCTCATTGGTTAGTGTATCCTTCCACTAGCTAATGTAGTCCATCAAAAAAAAAAAATCCAGTCCACTTTACACAGGAGCCGGCTCTACTTTCAAAGGACAGCTACTGAGCATCGTTCCACCACAAAAGTAGTCCCTCAAAACACAGGTCTCAAAACTGGACCCTTTTTATACAGCGCCGGATCTACTTTCAATATATACTGATTGTGTCCTTCCGCCAAAAAAAATAGTCCCTCAAAAAAAAAAAAAAAAGGCTGAAAACCAGGCCCTTTTCATACAGAAGCCCTGTGACGTTCCTCCATAACTTGTGTGTGTCCTTCCACCAAACAATAAACGGTAAAATAGCCACTTAAAAATCTGAAAATCAAGCTCCATCATATTCAAGTACCGGGACTACTTCCTTTGTCGCCGTCTTGCACTCTGTTTTGTGGCCTTCCACCACAAAATATAGTCCCTGAAACACATATGGGGACGTGGTGCCCTTTAAATACAAGGGCTGGGCCTTATTACGCCCCCTTCTGTCTTCTTTCACTCAAAAGAAGTCGTCCAGCCAACAAGCACAGAGACTCCTTTGTATCCTATCCCAGGCCGATGAACGCCAGCAAAAATAGTCCCTCCAGTAAGCATCCGGAGAGTCGTGCTCTGTGTTACAGGCCAGAACTTCCCCGCCCTCTCCCTGAGCTTTCTGTCCTTCCGCCCTCTCGGCAAGAGCCTTTCCCCCGAAAAGGTGAATAAAGCTGCCGAAGCGGCTTGGGTTCCTATGAAAGACCAAAGGTGGCAAATGTGAATTTCGCATGGGGGGCGGGTGGCACCTGGATGGAACAGCCAGTGGGGTAGAGCTCTGCAAGCCCCACCCCTGGGCGGAGTCATGCCACTTAGTGGGCAGGGCTTGGTAAGCTCCTCCCATGGGCGGTGCCATGTCTTTTAGTGGGCGGGGCTGTGGCTCTGGCATTCCCAGTGGTCATCTGGGGTGTTTGCTACAGAGAAAAGAACAGGTGAGACTCGTCCACCATGACATGGTGAATCAGTGAGACAGCTGGGGATAGAACCCAGGAGTCCTGGCTCCCAGCCACCCCACTCTAACCACCAGCCCCCACTCCCCTCCCAGAGCTGGGGAGAGAACCCAGGAGTCCTGGCTCCCAGCCACCCCGCTCTAACCACTAGACCCTGTTCCCCTCCCAGAGCTGGGGAGAGAACCCAGGAGTCCCAGCTCCCAGCCACCACGCTCTAACCACCAGCCCCCACTCCCCTCCCAGAGCTGGGCATAGAACCCAGGAGTCCTGGCTCCCAGCCACCCCACTCTAACCACCAGCCCCCACTCCCCTCCCAGAGCTGGGCATAGAACCCAGGAGTCCTGGCTCCCAGCCACCCCACTCTAACCACCAGCCCCCACTCCCCTCTCAGAGCTGGGGAGAGAACCCAGGAGTCCTGGCTCCCAGCCACCACGCTCTAACCACCAGCCCCCACTCCCCTCCCAGAGCTGGGCATAGAACCCAGGAGTCCTGGCTCCCAGCCACCCCACTCTAACCACCAGCCCCCACTCCCCTCTCAGAGCTGGGGAGAGAACCCAGGAGTCCTGGCTCCCAGACACCCCACTCTAACCACTAGACCCTGTTCCCCTCTCAGAGCGGAGGATAGAACCCAGGAGTCCTGGCTGCCAGCCTGCCCTGCTCTAACCACCAGCCCCCACTCCCCTCCTAGAGCTGGCAAAGGGAGCCAGAGGTCTCTTTCCCCGGGCACAGCAGATGGGCTGGGCTCCGGCGTGGCTCCCACGAGGAGGAAGAAGATATCTGGAAAGGGGAAGCCGAGGCCCCTGCTCTGGGGCCAGGGGAGTTTTTCACCCGAGGATGAAGCAACCCGGCTTCCCGTCCCACCGGTCGGGGAGGAAGCGAAAGCCCAGGGCAGAGGTGGGCGAGGGGTGGCAGAGCACCCATGGAAAAAATATAGTGGGTGCTCAGCACCCACCGGCATCCCCACAGATCAGCTCCTCCCCCTCACTCCCAGCACCTCCTGCCCACCACAGCTTGGGAGAAGAAGTACAGTGGGGGCAGAGCAGGGGTGGGGAGAGGTGGGTTGGGGGTTTGGGGGAAGGGGTGCAGTGGGGGCGGGGCCTGGGGCAGAGCAGGGATGGGAAGAGGTGGGGAGGGGGTTGGGGAAAGGTGGGGAGAGGGTGCAGTGGGGAAGGGTGCAGTGAGGGCAGAGGGGATGGGAAGAGGTGGGGAGGGGTGCAGTGAGGGCAGAGGGGGTGGGAAGAGGCGGGGACGGGGTTTGGGGAACAGGTGCAGTGGGGCGGGGCCTGGGGCGGAGGAGGTGGAAAGAGGCGGGAGGCGGGTGGAGGTTTGGAGGAAGGGGTGCAGTCGGGGGTGGGGAAGGTGCAGGGGTGGAGGCAGGGAGGGGGTTGGGGAAGGTGCGATGGGGAGGAGGGGGTTGGGGAAGGGGTGCAGGGGAAGGGGCGGGGAGGGGTTGGGGAAGGGGTGCGATGGGGAGGGGAGGGGTGGGAAGGGGTGCAGTGGGGCGGAGCAGGAGTGGGAAGAGGTGGGGACAGGGTTTGGGGAACAGGTGCAGTGGGGGGCGGGGCCTGGGGCGGAGGGGTGGAAAGAGGCGGGAGGGGTGGAGGTTTGGAGGAAGGGGTGCAGTCGGGGGTGGGGAAGGGTGCAGGGGTGGAAAGGGGCAGGGGTTGGGGAAGGTGCGGTGGGGGTGGAGGCGGGGAGGGTTGGGGAAGGGTGCGATGGGGAGGGGAGGGGTTGGAGGAAGGGGTGCAGGGGTTGGGGAAGGGGTGTGGTGGGGGTGGGGCCTGAGGCGGAGTGGGGGTGGGAAGAGGCAGGGTGGGGGTTGGGGGAAGGGATGCAGTGGGGGTAGAGGGGGGGGCCTGGGGCGGAGGGGGGGGGTCGAGCACCCCCCAGGAACTGAGGCAGAGCAGACAGCCCAGTGCCCTAAGGCTTTGCCATGCCAAGGGGAGCAGTGCATGCTGGGAACCCTCCCCCTCCCCAATTGGTCACACCTGGCTCCCAAGTGAGCCCTGCCCCGCATCTCCACCTGCTCCGCCCGGACACCTGGGTTCTCCGCTGCCGGCCCTGCCCTGTGTCTCCACCTGCTCCGCCCGGACACCTGGGTTCTCCGCTGCCGGCCCTGCCCTGTGTCTCCACCCAGTGATGAGCTGCCAAAATCTTAACAACCGGTTCCCCACCAGGTCCGGTTCCCCATCCGACCCCCACCCACGTCCTGCCCCTGACTGCCCCCCTCAGAACCCGCAACCTATCAACCCTCCCTGCTTCGTGTCCCCTGCCCACCCCCTCCCGAGACCCCCACCCTAACTGCCCCCAGGACCCCACCCCTACCCAACTTGCCCCACTCCCTGTCCCCTGACTGCCCCAACCCCTTCCACCACCACCCCGGACCTCCCACGCCTACCCAACCCCCGTTCCCCATCCCCTGACCGCCCCCCCAAAACTCCGCCCCTGCCCCTGATCCAACCCCTCCTCCCAGCCCCGGCCCGGCCCCCTCCCCATGCTGCTCAGGACCCCGCACGGCCGCTGGAGCTCGCCCCCGCTCCCCCCCTTGCTGCTCAAAGCGGCAGGAGCTGCCGAGCTGCCCCGAGCGCTGACTCCGGCGGCCCGGCGCTGCGGCTCTGTGAGGGCGGGGGGGGAGCAGAAGAGGGGCCGGGGGAGCCTCCCCGGCTGGGAGCTCAGGCAGGCCGGACAGGATGTCCCGCGGGCCGGATGTGGCCTGCGGGCCGGAGTTTGTCCACCCGCCTGCCACTTTAACAGCCGGTTCTACACCTGCTTCTAAATTTAACAACCTCTTAGTGTGAACCGGTGGGAACCGGCTCCAGCTCACCACTGACTCCACCTGCTCCACCCGGACACCTGGGTTCCCCACTGCCAGCCCTGCCCTGACCCCACAGCTCCTGCCTTGATGCCTCCCCCCTGGGCCCCCATGCTGGCAGCCACAGGCAGTGCCCCCCCCCCACCTCCAGTTCTCCTTTTTGGTGCATCCTCACACATCCTGCTCCGGCGGGGGGCCAAATCCAGGGGGTGGTGCCACTCTGGCAGCCGCTGGGTTCCTGGAAAATAAACTCAGAGACAAGCGGACGGGGCCGGCGGGCGCTGCCTTCCCAGGTAACGGGGCAGGCGGCAATGCCACCCTGGGCCCCACACAGCCCCTGTCATGGCTGGACTGGAAACATGGGCAGGGCGGGCTGAAGGGGGTGTAATATTCAATCTCTGTGCGTGGGGGCAGGGGTGCACACACTGAGTGTCAGTTGTGCCTGTGTGCGGTAGAAAACTCTAGCTGTGTGTGTGCTGACACGTTGTGTCTCAGCTGTGACATTGTGTGTGTGTGTTTGTGATGAAGTGGGGGATTTTCTTAGACTCTTGCAGGAGCACGGTGTGTGCCTCAGTTTCCCTGTGTGCTGTGCGTGTAAAGGGAAAGGGAGAGGGGGGTTGTTGTTGCAGGGGACTTGCCTAGGAGTTGGGACCCAGACAATGGCCTGGAGATGGGGGACCCAGCGCTGGTAACCAGGATGCCCCCCACCTTGGGAGCCAGCCAGTTCTGGCCAGTGCGGGGACAATGGGCTGAGGAGAGAGGTGCCCGGGGACCTGACCAGGGGGGGAAAAAGGACAGAAGAGAGGGGCCCAGGTGACCTGTTTACCTGGGACTGCGGACGGAGGAGGGGCTGGTGGAGGAGGGGATTTAGGGGGCTCAGCTTGAAGGAGGGGGCTGGGCAGGGGACAAGGTGCAGCCGGACCCATGGGGATGGGACAGACCCAGCTGGCCGGGGCGGAGACTGGCCAGGCCCGAGGCCCCTGAGACCTGCCTGGGCTGGGTGCAGACAGTGAATAAACCTCCTGTGTGACGCTGGTGGGGAGTCACTGGGTAGAGCTGGGGGGGCCTTGCTCCCCCTGGGGGTGGGGGCCCCGGGGGCCCCGAGCGAGGGGCTAGCCCTACCCTCCTCCCAGGGCGGGCAAAGGGAGCCGGGGGGCTCGTTCCCCGGGCACGGCGGGCTGGGCTCTGCTCCAGCCTGGCTCGCAGGTGGCAGGAAGACGACACCTCCGGTTTCAGACGTGAAAAGGGGAACCGAGGCCCCTGCCCCGGGGAGGTTTTCACCGGGGGATAAAGGAACCCGGCTTCCTGTCCCACCAGCTGGGGAGGAAGCGAGAGCTCAGGGCAGAGGTGGGCGAGGGGCAGCTGGACCCCCTGACGAGACGCCCATCAGGCAGACCAGCCCAGCCAAGGGGAGCAGGGCATGCTGGGAACGCTCCCGCCCTTGGCCATGGGGCAGCCGTGCATGCTGGGAGCTGCCTGACACCTCACTTGGCCACTCTGCAGCAGTGCATTCTGGGAATCCTCCCCCTCCCCAATTGGTCATACCTGGCTCCTAAGCAAGCCCTGCCCTGTGTCTCCACCTGCTCCGCCCGGACACCGGGGTTCTCCCCTGCCGGCCCTGCCCTGTGTCTCCACCTGCTCCGCCCGGACACCGGGGTTCTCCCCTGCCGGCCCTGCCCTGTGTCTCCACCTGCTCCGCCCGGACACCTGGGTTCTCCGCTGCCGGCCCTGCCCTGACCCCACAGCCCCCAAGCTGGCAGCAACAGGCAGTGTCCCCCCGTCCCCAGCCCAGTTCTCCTTTTTCACACATCACTCCCCCAGCACGTCCGCTCTGGCTGGGGCCCAACCCCAGGGAGGGGGGGCGGGGACGGGTGACCGTCTGGCGGCCGCTGGGTTCCTGGAAAATAAACTCAGAGTCAGCGACAAGCGGACGGGGCCGGCGGGCGCTGCCTCCGCAGGTAACGGGGCAGGCGGCAATGCCAGCCTGGGCCCCACACAGCCCCTGTCATGGCTGGAGTGGGAACACGGGCAGGGCGGGCTGGGGGCTGTAATATTCCATCTCTGTGCGTAGGGGCAGGGTGCACACATTGTGTGTCAGCTGTGACTGTGTGCGCATAACACTAGCTCGGTGTGTGCACACAATGTTTGTCAGTTGTGACTTTTTGTGCGTGTTATAACAATCGCTCTGTTTTTCTCTGTGTGTGTGTGTGTGCGTGTACACACATTGTGTGTCGGTTGTGACATTGTGTGTCTGTTATAACAATCGCTCTGTGTGTGTGTGCGCACACACATTGTGTATCGGTTGTGACATTGTGTGCCTGTGATAACAACCGCTCTGTTTTTCTGTGTGTGTGCACATGCGTTGTGTGTCGGTTGTGACACTGTGTCTGCTATAACAATTGCTGTGTTTTTCTGTGTGTGTGCGTGCACATGTGTATCGGTTGTGACACTGTGTGTGATAACACTCGCTCTGTTTTTCTGTATGTGTGTGTGTGCACGTTGTGTGTCAGTTGTGACATTGTGTGTCTGTTATAACAATTGCTGTGTTTTTCTCTGTGTGTGTGTGTGTGTACGTTGTGTATTGGTTGTGACATTGTGTGATAACAATCACTGTTTTTCTCTCTGTGTGCACACATTGTGTGTCGGTTGTGACATTGTGTGTCTGTTATAACAATTGCTGTGTTTTTCTGTGTGCGCACATGTGTATTGGTTGTGACATTGTGTGTGTGATAACAATCGCTCTGTTTTTCTCTGTGTGTATGTGCACGTTGTGTGTCAGTTGTGACATTGTGTGTCATAATTGCTGTGTTTTTCTGTGTGCGCACATGTGTATCAGTTGTGACATTGTGTGTGTGATAAATTGCTGTTTTTCTCTGTGTGTGTGCACGTTGTGTGTCAGTTGTGACATTGTGTGTCTGTTATAACAATCGCTCTGTTTTTCTCTCTGTGTGCACACATTGTGTGTCGGTTGTGACATTGTGTGTCTGTTATAACAATTGCTGTGTTTTTCTGTGTGTGTGCACACATTGTGTATCAGTTGTGACATTGTGTATCTGTTATAACAATCGCTCTGTTTTTCTGTGTGTGCGCACATGCGTTGTGTGTCGGTTGTGACACTATGTCTGCTATAACAATTGCTGTGTTTTTCTGTGTGTGCGTGCACATGTGTATCGGTTGTGACACTGTGTGTGATAACACTCGCTCTGTTTTTCTGTATGTGTGTGTGTGCACGTTGTGTGTCAGTTGTGACATTGTGTGTCTGTTATAACAATCGCTCTGTTTTTCTCTGTGTGTGCACGTTGTGTGTCGTTGTGACATTGTGTGATAACAATCACTGTTTTTTTCTGTGTGCACACATTGTGTGTCAGTTGTGACATTGTGTGTCTGTTATAACAATCGCTCTGTTTGTGTGTGTGTGTGTGTGTGCACGTGTATCGGTTGTGACATTGTGTGATAATCGCTCTGTTTTTCTGTGTGTGTGTGCACGTTGTGTGTCAGTTGTGACATTGTGTGTCGTAACAATTGCTGTGTTTTTCTGTGTGTGTGCACCTTGTGTGTCGGTTGTGCCATTGTTATAACACACAATCGCTCTGTTTTTCTCTGTGTGTGTGTGTGTGCACGTTGTGTGTCGGTTGTGACATGGCATGTGCATTATAACACCCTAGCTCCGTGCGTGTGTATTTGCCCTGCAGCTGGACAAGGACTGCCCCATCGGGGTCAGACCGACCCAGGCCAGGCAGCAGGGGGAGCCAGGGGCTGTGTGGGGCTCCCACTCCCCTCACAGAGCCAGGGAGAGAACCCAGGTGTCCGAGAAGCCCTGCACAGGGTCACTTCCCCTTTTCCTGGTTGAGAGGCACCATGCCAGCCGGCGGGGGGTGGGGTGGGGGGCAGCGATAAAAGCCAGGTGTGGATGTTGGCATGGTGCCCTCTGTCCGCCCACAGCTCGGGACGCTTGGCAAGGAGCCAGACGTACCCCCCGGGCTGCCGGGGGGGGCAATCGTCCCCCCCCCGGCACCACCGATAGCTCCACCGCTCATGGTGCCCTTGGCTGGGAGCCCAGAGATGGACAATGGGAGGCAGGGAATATGTGGAGTCAGCCTGGCCATGCAAATAAAACCTCCAGAGAGGGTTGATGTGAACCCTTCCCTGGCTAGGGGGTGCTGGCCCCAGGGCAGAGACTGGCTGACTCAGTGGGGCAGGGAATGGGGCATGGGGGTTTCCCCTCTAGGGGGCACCAGCCCCAATCGGGCTCTGGGTGGAGGACTGGCTGACTCAGGGGGGCAGGGAATGGGGCACGGGGCCTCTCCCCTCTCGGGGGCACCGGTGCTGGTCCGGCCCCAGGCCGGGGGACTGGCAAGCTCTGGGAAAAGGCCTCCCCCCACTCTCAATCTCTCTCAGGTCCCGTCATGGAGGCCAATGTCTCCTCCGATCTCTGGATGACCAGCCCTGGTCCTTCTCCTGCCAAGGCCAAGCCTGACCTGAACGCCATCATGGACCTAGTCCAGGTCGTCTTCTACACCGTGGTCTTGGTGGGGGGCTCGCTGGGCAACGGGCTGGTGATCTGGCTCACGGCTCGCCGGGCCGGCCGCTCCGTCAACTGCGTCTGGTTCCTCAACCTGGCGGTGGCTGACTTCATCTTCTCGGTCAGCCGGGCGGTGCCCCTGGTGAAGAACGCCTTCTACCGCAGGCACTGGCCCTTCGGCGCCTTCCTCTGCCAGGCCACCAGCTTCATCAAGTACCTCAACATGTTCTGCAGCGTCTTCCTCTTGGCGGCCATCAGCCTGGACCGCCTGGCGGCCGTGGCCTTCCCGGTGTGGTCCAAGAACCGCCGGGGCCCCCGCCTGGCGTGGGCGGCCGCTGCCGGGGCATGGGGGGCAGCCGCCGCGGCCAGCCTGCCCTTCTACCTCTACCGCAAGCTGGTGCCAGAGGGGAAGACCAACGGCCTCAAGTGCTCCTTGACGCTGGGAGAAGGGCCCAAGCTGACGCTGTATCTCCTCCGGCTGCTCTGCGGCTTCCTGGCCCCCTTCGCCATCATCCTGGCCTGCTACGGGGCCTTAGCGGCCGTGCTGAGGCGGCGCCCGGCCACCGTCCGCTCCAGGAAGCCCTTCAAGGTCATGGCGGCCATTGTGGTGACCTTCTTCCTCTGCTGGGCCCCCTACCACCTCTTCCTCCTCCTCAAGCTGGCGGGCGTCAAGGGCCAGGCCATGGCCGTGGGGCTGCCGCTCGCCTCCTCCCTGGCCTATCTCAACAGCTGCGCCAACCCCGTCCTTTACTTCTTCATGGGGCTGGAGTTCCGCCGGGCGCTGAGACGGACCACCTTGGCCGGGGCCTTCCGCCGGGCCCTGCTGGAGGACACGGCCTACTCAGTCAGGTCCCACAGCCGCAGGAAGGAGGCAGCTTCCTCCATTGACGGGCTGGCCCAGAGCTCGGTGTCCCCCAACCTGGCTTGAGAGACCCCGAGGGAGCGGGGCCTGTGGGGCCGAGGGAGACAGGGACTGCGCGAGGTGGGTGCCCTGGCACGGCCGGCGGTGGCGAAGAGAGCAGTGCAGAGACAGATGCCAAAGGAGCCCCAGCCATCCCACCGCAAACACCAATGTGCTTCTTCCCGGCCAGAGACCTGCGGACGTCCCCAGAGCGGGGACAGCAGCAAAGAGGGCTACACACAGCCCTACATACACACACACACACACACACAGACACACACACAGCGCGTCCCCCACCCCCAGCCTTTCTCCATCCCACTACCCCCACCAACGTGAGTGCAGCTGTCCTAGAACCAGACTCCTCCATCCACCCCCAAAGCACTCGGAGGAAGAGCTCCACAAACACAGCCTCAGCCCACCCCCAACACACACAGCCCCTCCCACGCCCAGCCACGAGGTACCCCACCGGCCCCACCAATGTGCCTCTGATTCACTTAGGGAGTCCAGCCAGGGGACCAGGTTGTCCCAGTGGCAGCCTGGTCTGAGTCCCCACAAACTCATACCATGGATCGTCCCATTAAAACAGCTTCTCCTTGAACGTCTCTGGCCTGTTCGCTGCCCGTGAGCCCAGCCCCGACGCGGGGGAGGGAGCCTGGCACCCCCCAGCGCAGGCCCAGCTCAGCCAGAGACAAAGGGCTCCTTGTGACTCGGTGCTACCGGCACAGGAGAGGTTGTGGTTAGAGTGGGAGCGAGAAGGCTGGGAGCCAGGACTCCTGGGTTCTCTCCCCAGCTCAGGGAGGGGAGTGGTGTCTAGTGGTTAGAGCGGGGGAGGGCTGGGAGCCAGAAGTCCTGAGCTTGCTCCCCGGGTCTGGGAGGCCACCACCACCCCTTGTGTGCCTGAGACACCACAGTCTGGGGGTCAGAGCTGCCAGCCACAAAGCTCCCAGTCTATCACCTGCTGCTTTGTGATCCACCCGGGGCACCGGCAGAGCTGCGGGGGGGAGCCCAGGGGGCTGGGGGCCAGGAGTGAGGGGCGTCAGCAGAGCTGGCAAGGGCTGGACTGGCAGGGGGTTGTGGGTCGGGAGTGAGAGGCACCAGCAGAGCTTAGGGGAGGGAGCCCAGGGGGCTGCGGGTCGGGGGCGAGGGCCACTGGCAGAGCTTGGGGCAGGGGAGCCCAGGGGGCTGGAGCGAGGGGCACTGGCTGCAATAAAACTAGACACATGGCCCGTGGGTCAGACGAGTTTCTGTAATAAATAGTTGGCGTCAGCAGGGGGCAGCGACCCCGGGGCCCACAACAGACACGGGGCGGGGGAGGGGTACAGACAAGATCCAGGGGGCTCCCCCTGCTGCCACCTTTGGGCTCAGCCCCGGCCCCCTGGGCCTTGGCCACATGGCACAAAGCATGCTGGGAAAGGCCATACAGGCAACAGAGTCTTTGCTCCCTATCAGAGAGACTCCACACTCCCCATTGGTCGGGACTTGGCCACGGCACCCTCCGGGCACGGCCACCATTGGCCAGTTTGATCCTGGTCTCCTCCGATTGGTGCATCCTTGAAGCCTGCTCCCATTGGTCAAGATTTCAGACAGTCAATGGGAAGTCCAAGCCACCATTGGTCAGTTCAATCCCGGTCTCCTCCCACTGGTGCAAATTCCAGCTGAGTCTTTTGGGTAATTGGCCAGGTTTCAAAGCCAGGCCGCATGCAATTGGTGGGAATTCCAACCAGGTGTTCCCCACCCCGCCCCCATTGGTTAGCATTTAAGGCAGGTCTCCTCCTATTGGTGCAGATTCTGAACAAGTCTTTTCCTGTTGGCCAGGCCTCAACCCTTCTCTCCACGGATTGGTGCAGGTCCCAGGTGAACATGCATCCAATTGCCTGGCCTTCCAACTAGGCGTTCTCTGATTGGCCAGAATTCTCAGTGAGCCTCCTCCCATTGGTCAGGATTCAAAGCCATTTGCCTCCCATTGGTCCCAGTTCCGGGAGCGTCTGTGTTTTAGAAGAGCCCTGCTCTGATTGGAGGCAAACGCCTGCGCCTCATTGCTCCCGCCATGGCCGAGGTCAAAAGGGGCGGGGCCAGCACAGCTTCACACCTTCAAGAACCAAGTCCACCCCCCATTGGCTGCCCTGCCCTCAAGCCCCTCCCAGGGGCGGAGCCAGTGGCCCAGCTGGCCACGCCCACCAGGTGGGCAATGTCTTTGGTGGGTGCCTGGGGGGCTCGGCGGGCCCGGCTCAGTAGCGGGTGTTCTCCTCGGCGGCCGTGACGATGGCGTCCATCCAGATCCGCATGGCCTCGGCGCTGGGCGCCACCAGGCAGAAGAGCCGGTCGTAGGTCTTGACACAGAAGGTCAGTTTGGGGTTGGGGCTCTGCGGGGGAAGGAAAGGGTCAGCCAGTGGGGGGGTGGCTGGGACCCCCTGGGTCCCTGGGCTGGGGGGGCGCAGGAAGGTTGGGGGGACGGTGCCACAGGTTCCAGGGCTCAGCGGCAGGATGCCGTGGTCCCAGCGCTGGAGGGTCTGGAGGGTTGGGGTGGACGTTGTGGGTCCCCATGCTGGGAGGCTGGTGGGGGCAGGGGGAGGAGATACTGTGGGTCCCAGCACTGGGGGCTATCCCATGGGTCCCTGTGCTGGGGGGTGGGAGGACTCCGTGGGTCCTGGAGCTGGGGGTGGGTTCTGGGTGGGGACACTGCGGGGCGGGATGATGCCATGGGTCCTGGCACTGTGGTGGGGGTGCTGCGGGGTTTGGAGGGGGCACTGGGGTGGGATGACACCATGGGTGCTGGTGTGGTGGGGGGGCACTGCGGGGCTGGGGAGGGACACCGTGGGTCCTGGCATTGGGGGGGGGGGGCGGTGGCGTACCTTGAAGGCGCTGCGCAGGTGATCATAATAAACCTCCTCGATGGCCTGGAAGTAGATGACGCCCTTGAGTTTCGCCTCCTCTTTGTCTGCAACGAGAGGGGGCAGCGATTAGGGGGAGCTGGGAGGGGGCAGGGATACAGGGGGATGCAGGAGGCACTGGCTCCCCAGTGAGGGGTAGCAGAGAAGGAGGCGCCCGAGGGGGTGCCTGGGGGGCTCACCCGCAGAGTAGGCCAGCAGGCATCACTGGAGGTGGGTGAACAGAGGAGGGGGCTGCTGAGGGAGGAGGGTACCCTGTGGGTGCTGTGGGGCAGGGGGCTCCCGGGGGCCCCCATGGGGCAGGGGGTGTCTGGGGAGGTACTGGGGCTCACCCATGTAGCAGGCCAGCAGGCGTCACTAGGGTGGGTGCGGGGGTGCGGGTGACCAGAGGATGGGGACGCTGGGGCGGGAGGTACCCGGGGCCCGGAGCTCCCGGGGGCGCCAGTGTCTGGGGGCTGCTCTTGCTCACCCATGTAGTAGGCCAGCAGGCGTCACTGGGGGTGGGTGCCGGGTGACCAGAGGACGGGGACGCTGGGGGAGGGAGGTACCCGGGGCAGGGGGCTCCCAGGGGCCGGGGTGTCTGGGGGGTACTCTCGCTCACCCATGTAGCAGGCGTCACTGGGGTGGGTGCTGGGGGCGGTGACCAGAGGACGGGACGCTGGGCGGGAGGTACCCGGGCCCGGGCAGGGGTACTGGGCCCCATGGGGCGGGGTGTGTCTGGGGGTACTCTCGCTCACCCACATAGTAGGCCAGCAGGCGTCACTGGGATGGGTGCTGGGGGGCGGGTGACCAGAGGAGGGGTTTGCTGGGGGCAGGAGGGTACCCGGGGGCCCCATGGGGCGGGGGGTGTCTGGGGGTGTACTCTCGCTCACCCATGTAGCAGGCGTCACTGGGGTGGGTGCTGGAGGGCGGGTGACCAGAGGAGGGGGCTGCTGGGGGAGGAGGGTACCCGGGGGCCCCATGGGGCGGGGGGTCTCTGGGGGGTGCTCTCGCTCACCCACGTAATAGGCCAGCAGGCGCCGCTGGCGGTCGAAGCAGAACCAACGTTTCTTCCAGGTTTTGATGCGCCCGCCCATCTTGACCAGGAAGCCGCGGCAGGCCCTGCCCGTCACCCGCACCTCGGGGCAGGTCTCCAGGCTGTGCCCCGAAGCCTCCAGGTGGGCGCGCAGGTCCAGGGGGGCGGGGGCAGGAGGCTCCCGCGCCGGCCCCGGGCTCCGGTCCTGCACAGGCAACACGGGGGGGTAAATGTGTGTGTGGGCGGGGGGAACGTCGGGAATCCCGGCCCCAATCCAGCCCGCGGGGTCTCACCTGGGCAGGGGGGGGCGGCTCCGTGTGTTGTGTCTCCCCCTGGGCCACTCGTTTCGCCTCCTGCGGGGACAGAGGGGGGGTCAGAGCCCAGTGGCCATCGTGGGGGGGGCTGGCCCCTCCACCCCCAAAAGATCCCAATCTGGTAACTCCCAGCCCCCCCCCCCGGCTTCCTGAGGAGCCCCCGAGACAGAGCTGCCCGCCCCCCCCAGCCTGCTCCATCCCGGCCCCCCCATCATCCGGGCCTCACCCCACCTCCACCCCACCCCTTCACAGCAGGCCCCTTCCCCCACCTCTACCCTGCCCCCCCGGCTCCTCCCCCTGCCACACACCCCACCTTAACCCTGTCCACCCCCACCCCTCTGTCCCCGCCTCCATCCTGGCCCCGCCCCCAGCCAGTCTGTGTCCCCCGCTTTGGTGTCTGGTGCAGGGGGGCGGGGAGAGGAAGCCAGCAGCTGATGCAGCGAAACCCCAACTTCCCTATTCCCGGCCTGGAGACCATGGGACAGACACGTGGGGGGACGTGGGGTCCTGTGGTTAGAGCCGGGAGGGGTGGGAGCCAGGACTCCTGGGTTCGCTCCCTGGCTCTGGGAGGGGAGGGGAGTCTAGTGGATTAGAAAAGGAGGGTAGCTGGGAGCCAGGACTCCTGGGTTCGCTCCCTGGCTCTGGGAGGGGAGTGGGGTCTGGTGAGTCAGAGCTGGGGGTCGGCGGGAGGCAAGCCAGGACTCCTGGGTTCTTACCCGCGCCTGCAGCAGCCGCTCTCTCTCCGCCATGGCCTCCCGCACCATCCGCTCCATTTCGGCCAGTTTGGTGACACAGGAGCTCACGCTGCTGTGGAGGGAGCGGGACACTGAGTCGGTGGGGAGTGAGGAGCCTGGAGTGACCCAGGGGTCCCCCCCCAATGGGTAGGAGGGGGCAGAATGGGATGGGGGCTTCTGGGTGTGGGGGGAGAGTTTGGAGGGGCCTGTGTCTGGGGACCCAAGGACAGGGCCGTGCAAAGGGGGGGGGTGGAGGTGCCTGGGAGGGGGAGAAGAGGGCGGGATGGGGGTGATCGGGGGCATGGAGGGGACGATGGGGGGCAGAGGAGGGAGGGGGACCACTGGGGGAATCTCACCTGTATGGCCCCCCCAGCGGGTACAGGGGGGCGTTGAGATGTTTGAGTGGCACGCAGCGCCGGTCGCCCCCCGCCGAGAGCTGCAGCGCCAGGACGTCTGAGTCTAGCCCCCCTGAGAGAGACGGGGGGGTGGGATCAGCACCCCGTAGGCACAGAGAACCCCCCCCCACAACCCTCACCACACTGGTCCCACCTGGCCCCACACCGTGCCTTGGGAGATGTCCTGGAGCCCTCCTAAATATACCCCCCCCACACACACACAGATCCTTCCCATCCCCTCCCTCCTACCGTTGGCTTCGAGCGAGAGGGGGCGCTGAGTGGGGCGGGGGGGCGGCCGGTCCCCCCGTCTTCGGGGCAGGCTCCTCGATCTCTGCAGCCCGAAGGAGCTCTGGAGACAGAAAGAAAGAGGGGGGGTCGACGAGCGGGGTTCACCCCACCCCAGGTACCCCGACACTGCCCGCCCCCTGGGCTCTGCCCCCCATCCCGAGCCCTGGGCTCTGCCCCCTCCTAGCCATCGAGGTGGGGGACAGGAAGGGGCACAGACACAGGCGAGCACAGACAGGCAGAGCAGAGACGGCGGGGGACGGGCACAGGACAGACGGACACACACACCTGGACGGAGCTGCGGACGGAGAACACGCAGGCCGGGTCGCGCTGGTCGCAGCCCAGCACCACGACCTTCCGATCCGTCTTTTGGGTGAACATGAGCTGCAGAGACACGGAGACATCGACGTACGGACAGACACACGGACACGGCAGGGGTGGGGCTCCCAGCCCTCCCTGCTCTAACCACTAGCCCCCACTCCCCTCCCAGAACCAGCGAAAGAGTCCAGGTGTCCTGGCTCCCAGCCTCCCTGCTTTGACCACTAGGCCCCATTCCCCCCTCCCCAGAGCCAAGGAGAGAACCCAGGAGTCCTGGCTCCCAGGCCCCCCCTCCTCTAACTCACCAGACCCAGCTCCCTTCCCAGAGCTGGGGTGAGAACCCAGGAGTCCTGGCTCCCAGGTCTCCTTGGAGCCACCTGTCTGCAATGCCTGGAACTCACCAGCAGGTGGCAACATGACCCCACCTGCCCAGGTGTGAGGCAGTGGGAATGTTCTGCCCGTCTTCTCTGAAGACTCTGTGTGTGCCTCAGTTTCCCCTGTGTGTTACTCAAGTATCCGGTGGTGGGAGGAGTGTGTGAGCGAGGGCAGGTGTGACGCTGCCTGGGACGGAGAACTGGCCGGACACTGGACCTTGGCACTGATGGCCGGGCCCCCCCCGCCAGAATCAGCGGGTGGTGTCGGTGCTGGCCCGGGTCAGAGACAAAGGAACAAGGAGGGGAACAGGGGGGTCTGGGGCCAGGCAACTGGAACCGGGTCAGGCTCCTGCTTGGGACTCAGAGGGGGGAATCCCAAGGCTCTGGGCCCCCCCATGGACTCTGCTGCAGGTCCCTTCTCCCTGCGCTCCCAAGCTCTGTGCTACGCTGGGCTCCCGTCTGTGTCACGCTGCCTGGGAGTCGCTGCTGGCCTGGGTCTCCAACACCAGGTAAACGTGTGTCTTAACCAGGGGCTCCCGGCCCGCAGCTGGAGGGTCCCAGGCATCCGGGGCGGGCGGGGCAAGGGGGTGGTCACAGCCTTGGGACACAGCAGAGACGCTTTGATCTGAACTGGAGCAGGCAGGGCCAGGGCCAGGGGGACTCCAGTGCCGGTGGGGGAGGGAGAGGTGGGGGGACACGGTGGGGAGGCTGGGGGGGACCCCAGCGAGTGGGGAAGGGTGAAGTGGGGGGCACAGGATGTGGGGGACCCTGGCAGGTGGGAGACAGGTAGGTGGGGACGCAGGATGGGTGTGCCAGGGGGACCCCTGCAGGTGAGGGGGGGCACGGGTGGGGGTTACCTTGGTGAGCTCCTGGTTACTGACGGGCGAGTCATCTCCGCTCTGGTCCTCACAGGCTTTGCCCAGCTCCTCCAGCCGACGCCGCTCCTGGGGACACAGGCCGGGGCAGGGGTCACCTCGTGGGGTCCTGCCCTACCCCGCCCCCCCTCAGATCCACGAGGTCCTGCACCATCCCCCGCTCCCACCCACTGGGTCCTGTCCCACCCCCAGGGTTATGCCCTGCCCCAACTCTGCCCCACTGGGTCCTGCCCCACCCCCTGCTCCACCCCATAGGGTCCTGCCCTGCCCCCTACTTAGACCCATGGGCCCGGCCAGCCCGGTGACCCCCCCCTCCCACTCTGGGAGGGCAGTGGGGTCTCATGGTAAGAGCAGGAGGCTGGGAGCCAGGACTCCTGGGTTCTCTCCCAGGTTTGGGAGAATGGGGTTAGATGGGGACTGGGGGCCGGGAGCCAGGACTCCTGGGTTCTCTCCCAGGTTTTGGAGAATGGGGTTAGATGGGGACTGGGGGCCGGGAGCCAGGACTCCTGGGTTCTCTCCCAGGTTTGGGAGAATGGGGTTAGATGGGGACTGGGGGCCGGGAGCCAGGACTCCTGGGTTCTCTCCCAGGTTTGGGAGAATGGGGTTAGATGGGGACTGGGGGCTGGGAGCCAGGACTCCTGGGTTCTCTCCCAGGTTTGGGAGAATGGGGTTAGATGGGGACTGGGGGCCGGGAGCCAGGACTCCTGGGTTCTCTCCCAGGTTTGGGAGAATGGGGTTAGATGGGGACGGGGCCGGGAGCCAGGACTCCTGGGTTCTCTCCCAGGTTTGGGAGAATGGGGTTAGATGGGGACTGGGGGCCGGGAGCCAGGACTCCTGGGTTCTCTCCGGGGGGGCGGGTTCCTCACCAAGTTGAGGCTCTGGACGGCCTCTCCCTTCTCCTGCACCAGCTTGCGGCACTCGCCCGCCATGTGCTCCTGCACCGAGCGCACCTGGGCCTCCAGCCTGCGCACCTTCCTCTGGGGGGGGGAACGGGGGAGGGTGAGAGTCCTGTGGGGGAAGGGACACCCCCTCACCCCAAGAACCCAGGTGTCCCTACCTGGGACCTAACCAGGGGGAACCCCACCCCGGGGGCCCCCTGCATTGAACTGTGGGGACAGCCCCCCACCCAGGAGGTGGGTAAGACCTGGCACCGGATCCCCCCGCCCCCTGGAATGGAGTCAAGGGCTCAGCCCCCGCCTCGCAGGTGCCATCCAGGAGAAGGGTGAGACCCGGTGCTGGATCATCCTGCCCCCCTGGAATGGGCTGTGGGTGTAGCCAAGACCTGGAGCAGGATCCCCCCCGCCCTCTGGAATGGACTCGCTGCTCAGGACCCGGATCCTGGCACCCCCTGGAATGGATTCCGGGTGTCACTGTCCTGGAGGAAGGTAAGACCTGGACCCCTGTCCCGGGTCCCCTCCCCCTCTGGATCGCACTCGGTTGCCGGAAGACCTGGAACAGGATTCTCCGGTCACAACCTGGAGCCAGATCCCAATGCCCCTGGAATGGAGTCGCAGGTTCCACCCCGGGAGGAGGGTAAAATACGGAACCGGGTCCCAGTGCCCCGGAATGGAGTCGCAGGAGGAGGGTAAGACCTGGAGCGGATCCCTGAGGATGGGCCCCACTCACCTTCCTCTCCTTGAGGCTCTCCTGGACCTGGGCTATCTGGCGGGCCAAGGCCTGGCAGGCCGCCTCCTTCTCCTCCTCCAAGCGGCTCTCGCGCTCCAGCTGCTGGAACTCCAGGTCCTCGTAGCTCCTCAGAGCCCCCTCCAGCATCTCCGACGTCTGCAGGGAGGGAGACCCCGTCAGGACTCCTGGGTTCTATCCCAGCTCTGGAAGGGGAGGGGGGTCTAGTGGATTATGGGGGAGGAGGGGGGGAGGCTGGTACATCTGGGCTGTATATAAGAACGGCCATACTGGGCCAGCCCAATAGTCCATCTAGCCCAGTATCCTGACTCCCAACAGGGGCCGATGCCCGGTGCTCCAGAGGGCAGTTATCGAGTGATCCATCCCGTCGTCCACTCCCAGCTCCTGGCAGTCGGAGGTTTAGGGACATCCAGAGCAGGGGCTCGTGGCCCTGACCAATAGCCACTGATGGACCTATCCTCCAGGTACTTATTTCATTCTTTTTTTAACCCCGTTATAGTTTTGGGTTTCACAACATCCCCCGGCAAGGAGTTCCACAGGTTAACTGTGCGTTGTGTGATGAAATACTTCCTTTTATTTGTTTTAAACCTGCTGCCTGGTAGTTTCATTGGGTGATGCCTGGTTCTTGTGTTACGAGGAGAAGCAAATAGCACTTCCTTATTCAGTATCTCCACACCCGTCATGATTTTATAGACCTCGATCATATCCCCCCTTAGTCATCTCTTTTCTAAGCTGAACAGTCCCGATCTTATTAATCTGTCCCCATATCGCAGCCGTTCCATACCCTGAATCATTTTTGTTGCCCTTCTCTGCACATTTTCCAATTCTAACAGATTTTTTTGAGCTGAGGTGACCACATCTGCACGCAGTGTTCAAGGTGTGGGCGTCCCATGGATTTATACAGAGGCAATGTGATATTTTCTGTCTCATTATCTATCCCTTTCTTAACGATTCCCAACATCCCTGGTGGCTTTTTTGACTCTGCTACACACTGAATGGATGTTTTCAGAGAACTCTCCACAGTGACTCCAAGATCTTTCTGGAGTGGTAACAGCTAATTTAGATCCCATCATTGCATATGGAGAGTTGGGATTGTGGTTTCCAATGTGCATCACTTTGCATTGATCAACACGGAATCTGCCCTTTGGTCGCCCAGCCACCCAGTTCTGTGAGATCCCTTCGTAGCTCTTCACAGTCTGCTGGGACTTAACTCTCGAGTCATTTCGTATCATCTGCACATTTTGCCACCTCCCCGTTTACCCCTTTTCCCAGATCATTTATGACCATGTTGAACAGCGCTGGGCCCAGCACCGACCTCGGGGGACCCCTCTGCCCTGTGAAAACTGGCCATTCCTTCCTCCCCCTCGTTCCCTACCTTTTACCTTGACAGCTCCCTTTGCTTAAGGGCCTTTCGGGAGGGACCCTGTCAAAGGCTTTCTGGAAATCTAAGTGCACCATATCCACTGGATCCCCCTTGTCCAGGTTTGCTGACCCCTCCAAGAACCCGGCCCACCCCGTGCGTGTCCGGAGCCACCGACCGTATTCCCCTCTACGTGTCCTCTGGGCCATATCAATGTACAAGGGCCACCCCGGGGTCTCCTCCTCTGGGCCGTATCAATGTACATGGGCCACCCCGGGTCTCCTCCTCTGGGCCGTATCAATGTACATGGGCCACCCGGGTCTCCTCCTCTGGGCCATATCAATGTACATGGGCCACCCGGGTCTCTCCTCTGGGCCGTATCAATGTACATGGGCCACCCCGGGTCTCCTCCTCTGGGCCGTATCAATGTACATGGGCCACCCCGGGGTCTCCTCCTCTGGGCCGTATCAATGTACATGGGCCACCCCGGGTCTCTTCCTCTGGGCCGTATCAATGTACATGGGCCACCCCGGGGTCTCCTCCTCTGGGCCGTATCAATGTACATGGGCCACCCCGGGTCTCCTCCTCTGGGCCGTATCAATGTACATGGGCCACCCCGGGGTCTCCTCCTCTGGGCCATATCAATGTACATGGGCCACCCCGGGGTCTCCTCCTCTGGGCCGTATCAATGTACATGGGCCACCCCGGGTCTCCTCCTCTGGGCCGTATCAATGTACATGGGCCACCCCGGGTCTCCTCCTCTGGGCCATATCAATGTACATGGGCCACCCCGGGTCTCCTCCTCTGGGCCGTATCAATGTACATGGGCCACCCCGGGTCTCCTCCTCTGGGCCGTACCAGCCAGCCCAGCGCTCCACAGGGCGCGGGACCTGCCGGGCTGTCCCCGGCCCCTACCTGCTGCAGCTGGCTCTGCATCCGCTCCCGCATGCTCTCGGGCTGGGTCTCCAGGTGGGTCTGGGACTCGGCATGTTGCCTCTGGAGCTCCTCCACCTTGCGCCGCTCCTTCCCCAGCCGAGCCTTCTCCTGCCGGAGAGGGGCGGGGTCAGGAGCCAGGACACCTGGGTTCCACGGACACACTCCCCTGGCCGGACACCATCCCCGACAGGCTGGGGACAGGGCCAACCCACAGCAAAGGGTGCTGGGAAAGGTGGGCACGCCTGGGCGGGAGCAAAGGACTCTGGGATCCAGTGGGCAACGGGGAGAGTAGCAAAGGATTCTGGGGGAAATGGGCCAAGGAGGGAGGGAGCACAAAGGATTCTGGGGAAAGAGGAGCCCTGCAAAGGCTGCTGGGAGACATGGAGGCTGGGCAGGGGCCTGACCTTCTCTCTCTCGGTGTGGCACCGGTGCACCGTCTCCGCGAACCTCCTCTGCAGCTGCAGGACCAGCTGTTCCTCGCGTTGAACCTCCCGCCACTCGGCCGCCAGCTCCCCCTCCAGCAGCGCCCCCTCCAGCTTCATCTGCCGGGAGCGGGGGAGGTTAGACCCACAGGGATCGGGGCCCACGGCACAGAGCCGACAACGGGCAGCTCCCGCCCACGACAGCCCACCAGACCCCACTCCTCTCCCACGGCCAGGAACGGAACCCAGGCGTCCTGGCTCCCAGCCCCTCCCGCTCTGACCCACGAGACCCCACTCCCCTCCCAAAGCTGGAGAGAACCCAGGCGTCCTGTCTGTGCAGCTCAGTGTTTTCCCTCTCCCCAAACCCAGCTGCTCCTGCTGTGATTGTAGCAGGGACCCACCCAGCCCCTCCCCACCTGGCTGGGCGCGGTGCCCCGGCGAGACAGGTTTGCCAGGTGCCGGCAGCTGGGAACGCCCCCCACCCCCACCCCCCAGACATCCCCGTGACTCAGGGTGGGGAGCCCGGGGACGGACGCACCTCAATGTTCATCTCCTTCTGCTGGTGCTGCAGCTCCTTGATGCGACTCTCCAACTCCGCTACCCGGCCCAGCGCCTCGTCCTGCTCCCCCCGCAGCCGGGACCCCTCCGCGCCCGCCTGGGGGCTCTCGTCCTGGGCAGGAGAGAGCGGGAGTGAACCAGCCCTGTCGACAAGGGGACCCCTTTCCCCGCCCTGAGCCAGCCAGTCCCCCGCCCTGGGGACGGATGGGAGCCAGCGCCCGGTCGAGGGGACAGGCCCCTGCCCCATTCCCTGCCCCCCTGAGCCAGCCAGTGCCCCGCCCTGGGGCCGGATGGGAGCCAGCGCCCCCTCCAGGGGACAGACTCCATGGCCCATTCCCTGCCCCCCTGAGCCAGCCAGTCCCCCGCACTGGGGCCGGATGGGAGCCAGCGCTCGGTTGAGGGGACAGGCCCCTGCCCCATTCCCTGCCCCCCTGAGCCAGCCAGTCCCCCGCACTGGGGCCGGATGGGAACTGGCGCCCCCTCCAGGGGACAGACCCCATGGCCCATTCCCTGCCCCCCTGAGCCAGCCAGTCCCCCGCACTGGGGCGGGATGGGAGCCAGCGTCCCGTTGAGGGGACAGACCCCATGGCCCATTCCCTGCCCCCCTGAGCCAGCCAGTCCCCCGCACTGGGGCCAGATGGGAGCCAGCGCCCGGTCGAGGGGACAGGCCCCTGCCCCATTCCCTGCCCTCCTGAGCCAGCCAGTCCCCCGCACTGGGGCGGGATGGGAGCCAGCGCCCGGTCGAGGGGACAGACCCCATGGCCCATTCCCTGCCCCCCTGAGCCAGCCAGTCCCCTGCACTGGGGCCGGATGGGAACCAGCATCCACTCGAGGGGACAGGCCCCTGCCCCTGCCCCATTCCCCCCTCCCCCGAGTCAGCCAGGCCCCTGCCCTGGGGCCTAGCGGGGACCGGCCCCGCGCCACTCACCCCGTTCTGGGCACTCTCCGTGCTGCTGGCCTCGTCCTCCTCGGGGCTGTCGCTCGTGGCTGCCCCGGAGCTGGAGGAGAGACAGTCGGCCTTGCCCACCAGCTGGGCCTGGGCCGCCCCGGGGCCCCTCCACCTGCCCTGCCCCACGGGGGCCAGCACAGGGCATCGGGAGGTCTGGCTCAGCCCCGCCAGGGGCTCATTGTCCTGGAGAACCATGGCCAGAGACCTGCAATCGCAAGGGAGAGGAGGCGCTAGGGGGCACTGGGCTGCAGGGGGCCGGGTGGGGGGCTCTGCCCTGGCCCCGGCACCTCAGCTCAAGTGACTCCTTTCTGGTTCCCTAAATCTCCCCATATAACCAGCCCCCAGACGCCACCCCAGAGGTGGCCGCATCTCAGCGCCGGAAGAAGGATCCCTGCATAAACAGCCCCCATTATTAGCGTTAACCCCAGGGACTCCCTGCCACTGGATATTCCAGAGAGTGACCCTCACAGAGGTCCTGCCTTTGTCATTTCCCCAAGTCCTGCCCCTGGGGCGGAAACACCCCAGGAGAAAGCTGAACGCAGCCCGAAAGCGAACCTCCGGCACTCGGAGCAGCCCTGCTGATAAAAGGCCAAATTGTCCCCATGGGGGTGGGGCCACCCTGCACCAGGCAGGCGGCCCCGTCCTCAAGGCGCCATTCCTGCCCCAGAGGTGGCACCTCCCTGGATCTCTGGGGCAGAGATGCCCGGCCTGAGGGAGTCCCAAGGATGGACCAAAGCCCAGAGGAGGGAGGGGAATTTTCTACCGGGCAGGCGAGAAGAGGGATTTGTTTGCTCCAACAGGACAAAACAAAATGATCAACCCCCACCTGCAGCCCCCGCACCTGCCAGCTCTCCCCACTTCCTCATAGACACCCCCCCCCAGGCTCTCGGCCCCTTGCCAACCTTGGGATGCAGCCACCTCTGGGGCAGAGTGTGGGGGCTGTTAATAAAGAAGTCATTTACCCAGCAGCTCCAAATTAGCAACCACTACACTGCAAAATTATTCCCTCTGCTGTCAAACAGGACACCGACATTCTCCTTCACTTCCTGTCCCAAAACCTGTTGCAGGGCTGTTCCCCAGATGCCGTGTTTCTCTCCAAAAGTGGCCGCATCTCAGGGCTGCGCGAGGGGTCCCTGTATAACCAGCCCCCGTGCCCCACCCCAGAGGTGGCCGCATCTCAGCACTGAGTGGGCATCCCTGTATAACCAGCCCCAGTGCCCCACCCCAGAGGTGGCCGCATCTCAGCACTGAGTGGGCATCCCTGTATAACCAGCCCCAGTGCCCACCCCAGAGGTGGCCGCATCTCCATGCTGTGTGCATTGGACAGGCTCTTTAGCAGGGAAAAATCACCTTGACCCTGGTTCACCCCGGCCTTGGCACCTTCCGCTTTATCTCTGGCGCCAGATTGTCCCCATCTGAACCAGCGCCAGGGGCTGGCACTGCCAGGCCGGGGGCTGGGAAGAGCAAAGGGAGTCGGGATTTTCCATGGGCTGGGGCAAACTGCTGATAGGGGGTTGGGACGACCCTGGCCCCACACGGCCGGGGGGGGGAGGGAGAGACAGACCCCGGGGCTGTTTGTATTTCAGCCAGGGCTGCCCAGAGGATTCAGGGGGGCCGGGACAAAGCAATTTCGGGGGCCCCTTCCATTAAAAAGTTGCATTACTATAGAATATTATATTCGCACGGGGGCCCCTAGGGGCATGGGGCAAATTGCCCCACTTGCCCCCCCCCCCCGGGCGGCCCTGATTTCAGCTTCATGCGGGGGGCTAGGGGGATGCTCCAGCCAGTCTGTCTGAGGATCTCAAAGCACTTCAGTATTGACTGATCTGTTCTCACAGCCCCTCCACCGCCCCGTGCCCCCAGGGGTCATTTTTTCTGTTTGCTAGAAACAAGTCTTGGCTCCCACCCCCACCCCCACTCTATCCACTAGACCCCACTCCCCTCCCGGATCCCGGGAGAGAACCCAGGAGTCCTGGCTCCCAGCCACGCCCACGCCCCCACCCCCACCCTCTAACCGCTAGACCCCACTCCCCTCCCGGATCCCGGGAGAGAACCCAGAAGTCCTGGCTCCCAGCCACGCCCCCACCCCCATCCTCTAACCACTAGACCCCACTCCCCTCCCGGATCCCGGGAGAGAACCCAGGAGTCCTGGCTCCGGGCCCCCCCATTCTTTCAGCCCAGCACTCAATCAAGGGGCTCTCCCTTCACGAACCCCCATAATGAGGGCCACAGCCCCGGGCCCGGCACCACTCACCCCTCAATCCGTGCGGGGGGGGGGCGATCCCTGGTTTCTCCAGGCCCCTCCTCCCTCTGCTCCAGGACGCAGACAGGACCCAGGTGTCCGGGAGTTGCTGTGGGAACTGGGGAAGAGAAGCAGGGTCAGGCGAGCCGTGGGGGGAAGGTCACGAGCCACCCCCCCCCAACTTCCCCGCCCGCCTCTTTCTGTTTCTCTTTCTCTCCCCCCCCCCCCCATGGCCAGGTGGCGGCCGCTGCGCTCCGGGACCCCTGCCCCAGCCCCGCTCACCGGCCCCCCGGGGACCCCTGCCCGCGCGTCCGGCTCCGGTCCCGGCTGGGGGGCAGCGGCGGCTCCAACTCGTTTTCCAGCCCGAGGTTGGAAACACAACACCTGTGACATCAGCGCCCGCGAGGGGAGGGCACGTCAGGGCCGGTCACAGCCCGGGAACCCAGGCGTCCTGGCTCCCTGCCCCCCCACTCCAACTCACCAGCCCCCACTCCCCTCCTAGAGCCAGGGAGAGAACCCAAGCGTCCTGACTCCCAGCCTCCCCTGCTCTAACCACCAGCCCCCACTCCCCTCCCAGAGCCAGGGAGAGAACCCAGGCGTCCGGGCTTCCAGCCCTCCCCCCCCGCTCTAACCACTAGACCCTGCTCCCCTCCCAGAGCCGGGGAGAGAACCCAGGCATCCGGGCTCCCAGCCCCCCCCCCCTCCCAGGCAGGCCGGGTGTGGATCACGAATCAGGGGAAGTTGAGCAGTTAAACCGAGAGCCCGAGCCCTGCACGAGGTCTGGCCTGGGACTTTCTGCCCTTATGTAACTGCCCTGGGCCAAGAACTCAGACTGATCCGTCTCCCCGGCCCTGGGAGGGGAGCGGGGGCTGGTGGCTGAGAGCGGGGCAGGGAGCCAGGACTCAGTTTGGGCAGGTTCTTTCACCGGCCTGTGCCTCAGTTTCCCTGCCTAGGAGCAGGGAGGTGACTCTGCCCCTGCTGGGCCTCTGTCTGCTGGGCAGGAGTTAGTTACCAGCCAGGTGGATGAGACAGCCGGCGGGGGTGGGGAGGATCCACAAAGAACCCCACCCATCCCCCTCCAGCCCCGAAACCTCCCCTGCCACTCAGTGTGTGCACCTGGCCCCATGGGTGCCTTTCCCCTCTAGGGGGCCATGGCTGCCATAGGGCCCCATGGTGGGGGGCTGGCCGGCTCTGGGGGGCAAGGAACTGAACATGGGTTCTCCCTCCCCTGGCCTTGCTTGGTTTCACACAATCCCAACCCTCTGGCCTGTATCAACATGGGAGCTGGGCAATCAGCTACACCAGGGATTTCAGAGCTTTAGTGCTGGGGGGCTGGGAGCCAGGACTCCTGGGTTCTCTCCCCAGCTCTGGGAGGGGAGTGGGGACTGGTGGTTAGAGCAGAGCAGGCTGGGAGCCAGGACTCTTGGGTTCTATCCCCAGTTCTGGGAGGGGAGCGGGGGCTGGTGGTTAGAGCAGAAGGGGCTGGGAGCCAGGACTCCTGGGTTCTCTCCCCAGCTCTGGGAGGGGAGTGGGGACTGGTGGTTAGAGCAGAGCAGGCTGGGAGCCAGGACTCTTGGGTTCTATCCCCAGTTCTGGGAGGGGAGTGGGGGCTAGTGGTTAGAGCAGAGGGGGCTCAGCACCCGGACTCCTGGGCTTCATCCTTGACTCTGGGACAAGGCTCCCAGGGAGGAGTCCGACATCCGTGAGAGAAACCAGTTTGTCTCCCTCGGGCCTGGCAGATCGAGACAGGCTGAGTCCTGCCGGCTGACACCCAAATTTACCTGGCGGGAGTTTCCCTTGGGAACTTCGTTCCCACGAGAGCCGAGCAGGGGGCAGGGCGCTGCAGCAGGTCGGGTTTGAAAATCACAAACAGTTTTAAAAAAAATAAATAAGGCTAATTTGAAAGGCCCCACGACCCCTCTCCCTGCCCACCTGGAACCAGCCAGTCCCCACCTTGGGCACAGATGGGAGCCAGCCCCCCTAGAGGGGAAGGGTCCCATGTCCCCTCAGAGCCAGCCAGCCCCCCCGTTCAGGGCTATCCCTTCTCTCCATACATCCCCCAGCCGCTCTGTCACCAGTGGGGCCTGGGGCCCTCAGGCAGTTTGTGGAAGAGGGACTGGACCTAACGGCCCCAACACACCCCACAGCTGGGTGCAAAGTTCACAGGCCCTGAGAAGGAGAGCTGCTCCCTGGAGGTCAGCGCAGGGGAGCAGAGGGGGCAGGGCAGGCAGCCATTGAAGGGTTAATTGGCCCCAGATTTCTGTCTTCCCCCTACCCCTTCCCCAGCTGACAGGTCCACATGGGGTGCACCAGGGGCTTGTTCAAACCCGCCACCGGCCTGTGGGATTCTAGCGTTCGTGTGGGAACAGTCAACCTAGGCCAGCAGCAGGCTGGATGCCAGGACACCTGGGTTCTCTCCCCATCTCTGGGAGAGGAGTGGGGCCTAGTGGGTTCAAGTGGGGAGGGGGCTGCGAACAGCTGTCCTGCACAGATTTCCCACCTCTGTGCCTCAGTTTCCCTCACTGCATAACAGGAATGAGGATCCTCACTTCACTCCCCGGGGCAAAAGAGTTTACAAGGCTCAACTAATTAACCCCCATTAATTGCTTTGAGATCCAGGGCTGAAAGCACCAGCAGAGAGTCCTGCAACCAGCTGTCTCCCCACCCCAGCCAGAGCCATTGGGGTCACGAGTGCTGAGTTCTTAGCCCCTGGCTGCCTGAGGGACCCCCAGAAAACTCCCACAATCTCTACAAAAACCCTCCTCTTAGTAGGGACCAGAAAAGGGATCCCTTTTATAGCCCTGCCCCCTTCCCAGCATGCCTCACTGCCCAGCCCACAACCCCGGGGACTACAGCTCCCACAATTCCTTTCTTCCAGGGCTGCAGCCTTAAAGGGGCAGCACCCCTTATTGAGGGGGCTGGGGATGGCTCTATCACACGCACAAAGACCTCCCCCCCCCCGCCCAGTTAGGACAGAGCCCCACCAGCATTGCGCCTGGCTCTGGGGTGGTGTGCAGCTGGCTGGGCCTGTTTGCAGGGGTCAGGGTGGGTGGGGAGAGGCCGAGGGGTGGGAGTCCCTTTTTTAAGCAGGGTGGGGGGGGATGCTGTGGCTCACCCCTCCCTGGAGAGGAGGGAAGGGAAGAACTAGCAGGACTGGATGAAGGAAGGATGGGGGAGCAGTTTGGCTCGGTGCGGGGAGGGACGGAAGCCGATTTTCCTTCCCTCTCACCGTTCTTTGGGCCAGGGCCACACGTAGGCTCCTGCGGCTGTTCCTAGGGGGGAGTCGGGGGGGCCTGAGGGCAGGGGGAGGAGAGCACCCACAACCCCCCAGCTGCAAAGCGGAGAACAGGCGGGGAAAAGAGTGAGGGAGCAGCGCCCCCTGGTGGGAAACTGCAGTAACAGGGTGGCCCCATGAGCCCAGCCAGCCTGGGGTCCTGCCCCACAACCTCAACACCAGGAGCCAAGTATCCCGCCCTGGCCGAGCCACACGGGCCCGTCCACCCCCCTCATCCCGCCCTGCCCGAGCCACACGGGCCCCGTCTGCCCCAGCGTCCCACCTTGCGAAGCAAAGTCAAGTCCAAATGGGTCCAACAGAATTTTATTCTCTTGGTGGCGGCAGCAGCTGCTCGTTTCCAAACCCCGCTGAGGGTCAGGGCCCCTTCCCCTCCCCTCACCCTGCACAGAGCAGGGAGTCCAGGGCCGGGATCGCCGGAGACCCTGGGGGCAGAGATGGGGAAAGTCCAGCTAGTGCAAACAGCACTAATCCAGAGCCCCTGGGAGTGGGGGTCTCCCCCTGCATTCAGCTGCAGGGTGGGGGAGGGCCCTAACCGAACCAAGTGGGGCTCCCGCAGGGCACCCCGCTATTCAAACACCAGGCATGGGGGGGGTCTCTCTTGGACCTCAATGCAGGCCACTGGTCTGCATTGGGGTCCCCTGTTATCCGCACTCCAAGCTCAGGGAAGGGGAGGGTCTTTGCTTCCCAGGGGAGGCCAGCAGGACATCCCCACATGACAGTCAATGCAGACTAATGCCAGACTGGGGGTGTCAGAGGAATGGGGGGGTGCTGGTGAGGGGGGGAAGGGACCTGCCACGGTTGAAGATCGTTAACTGCCCCCATTGATGGATCCACAGTCCCACCGAGGACCCAAAGGAGGCAGCTCCCAGCTTTCACTTAAAGGTGGGGACCGGAGTGAGAGTCAGGGACAGCCCCCCCCAGGCCAAAGGACCTTCCATCCCAGTAAGGGGCAATGAGAGGCCATGGCCTGTGTGGAGGTGGGCGGGGCTTGTTCTGAGGGGTGTGGCCTTGGAGTAAAGAGGGTGGGGCTAAATCTCCACATCCTGGATCCCACACTTCAGGTTTGCCGGGACAGCGATATCTGCAAAGGACCGAAGAAGAGACGCGCGTCAGACAGACGTGATGGGGTCCTCGCCTCCTCTACGCCATCCACGGCCCACAGCTGGGAACAGAACCCAGGCGTCCTGGCTCCCAGCCCCCCGCTGCTCTAACCCACCAACCCTCCTCCCTCCCAGCCCTGGGAGAGAACCCAGGCGTCCGGGCTCCCCACCCCCTCCTCTAACCCACCAGACCCCACCACCCTCCCTGGGAGAGAACCCAGGCATCCTGGCTCCCCTACCCTCTCCCCGCTGCTCGAACCCACCAACCCTCCTCCCTCCCAGCCCTGGGAGAGAACCCAGGCGTCCTGGCTCCCAGCCCCCCGCTGCTCTAACCCACCAACCCTCCTCTCTCCCAACCCTGGGAGAGAACCCAGGCGTCCTGGCTCCCAGCCCCCGGCTGCTCTAACCCACCAACCCTCCTCCCTCCCAGCCCTGGGAGAGAACCCAGGCGTCCGGGCTCCCCACCCCCTCTTCTAACCCCCCAGACCCCACCACCCTCCCTGGGAGAGAACCCAGGCATCCTGGCTCCCCTCCCCCCTCCCTGCTGCTCGAACCCACCAACCCTCCTCCCTCCCAGCCCCGGGAGAGAACCCAGGCGTCCGGGCTCCCAGCCTCACCAATTTTCTTGGGCTGAGGCAGATTCAAGTTGTTCATCAGCTGGACAAAGGCCTCGCAGCTCTGGGTCAGTCGGGGGTTCAGGGTCCTCTCTTCCTCCACAGTGGACACCGTCTGGCCTGCAGGGGGCGCCAGGGGGCGGGTGAGATACAGCACCAGCAGGGGGAGCCCCCACCCGGCTCCCTGGAGCACAGCGCCCCCTAGTGCCGGGCTGGGGCATCGGGGCCAGCCCTGCCTGCCCCTACTGAGCCCCGCCCCCCGCAGCACAGCGCCCCCTAGTGCTGGGCTATCGGGGCCAGCCCTGCCTGCCCCTACTGAGCCCCACCCCCCGCAGCACAGCGCCCCCTAGCGCCGTGCTCGGACTCACCCGTGTAGTCGTGGGCGGGGTAGATCAGACAGTCTCCGGGGAGCGTGAAGATTTTCTCGTGCACGGAGCGGTACAGGGTCTCCGGGGAGCCTGGGGGGTGGAGAGAAGTGGGTCCTGGTTACCATGGGGTGGGGGGTCACAGCCAATCCCCTGGCATGGCACCCCCAGTGCCCCATGGGAACCCCAGCTGCATCGTGCCATACCCCCCAGCAGAGCACTCTGCCCATCCCCCCAGTGCCCCCTCTCTGAAGCCCCTGGCACAGCACCCCCAACACCCTCTGGCCAAACCCCCTGGCAGGGCACCCCCGCCACCCCCACAGCACCCACTGGCTGAGCCCCAGAGACACACCCTGCCATCCCCTTGGCAACCAGCAGCCATGTTCCTCATCGCTATGGCAACTGCTGGGCACCACCTGGAGATGTCCCCCATCGCCATGGCGGCCACCATCATATCCCAGGGAGGTATCCTCTTGTCCCCACGGTAACCATGCACCTGCCCTCCAAGAAACACCCCCACCCGGTAACACATTCCCCGCCCCCCTCCAGCTCGCCCTCACCCTGCTGGAAGTCGGTGCGGCCGCAGCCCCGGATCAGCAGGGCGTCCCCGGTGAAGGCCATGGTCCTGTCACTGAGCACGTAGGTCAGGAAGCCGTCCGTGTGTCCGGGGGTGGAGCGGGCTTCCAGGGCCTGCAGACGGGGGGAGCCAGTGACGTGACCCTCCATGGGACCCAGGAGTCCTGGCTCCCAGCCCCCCCGTTCTAACCACTAGTCCCCACTCCCCTCCCAGCACCGGGGAGAGAACCCAGGAGTCCTGGCTCCCAGCCCCCCCTGTTCTAACCATCAGCCCCCACTCCCCTCCCAGAGCCAGGGAGAGAACCCAGGAGTCCGGCTCCCAGCCCCGCCCTGTTCTAACCACTAGACCCCACTCCCCTCCCAGAGGCAGGGAGAGAACCCAGGAGTCCGGGCTCCCAGCCCCCCCTGTTCTAACCACTAGACCCCACTCCCCTCCCAGCGCTGGGGAGAGAACCCAGGAGTCTGAGCTCTCAATCCTTCCCTCCCCCCACACACATGCTCTAATCACTAGACCCCCCCCTCCTCGCCTTCCCAGCGCCAGGGAGAGAACCCAGGAGTCCTGGCTCCCAGCCCCTCCTTTTCTAACCACCAGCCCCCACTCCCCTCCCAGCACCGGGGAGAGAACCCAGGAGTCCTGGCTCCCAGGCCCACCTCGCTCTAACCCACTAGACCCCACTCCCCTCCCAGAGCCAGAGAAAGAACCCAGGAGTCCTGGCTCCCAGCCCACCCTGTTCTAACCACCAGCCCCCACTCCCTTCCCAGCGCCAGGGAGAGAACCCAGGAGTCCGGGCTCCCAGCCCCCCGCTCTAACCCACTAGACCCTCCCAGAGCTGGGGACAGAACCCAGGAGTCCTGCCCCCCAACCCTCCTGCGCTAACCACTAGACTCCACTCCCCACTCCCCTCGAGTCAGGGAGAGAACCCAGGAGTCTGGGCTCCCAGCCCCAGTGCCCAGGTGACTTACGAAGGCCCCGAATTCCAGGGCGTGGCCCTCGCGGATGAGGATGTCGGCCAAGGCCCCGCTGTCCTGGGAGATGACGCTGCGGCAGCCTGGCAGCATCTTCTTCAGCAGCCCGGTGCCCGTGATGTGGTCGGCGTGGCAGTGGGTGTTGGCTGCGCGGGGCAGAACCAGGGATTTACAGACGGGAACCCGACCCATCCCCCTCCACCACCCCGCCGAGCCAGCCGGTCCCTGCCCTGGGGCTGGATCTGAGCCAGCACCCCCTGAAGGGGACAGGCCCTGACCCCATTCCCTTCCGCAATGAGACAGTCCCCATCCGGCCCCCCGGGGCGCTGCTCTCACCTGCATACAGTAAGCTGAGGCCCAGCTCCCGCACCAGCTCCGCGTCCCGCTTGGCCGTCTCCAGAACCGGGTCGATCAGAACCGCCGCCTTGGTCTTCAGGTCCACCAGCAGGTAGGTGTAGGTGCAGCTCACGGGCTCAAAGAGCTGTGGAGGGGAGGTGCAGTTAGCGCCGCCAGGGGAGTGGGGTCTAGTGGTTAGAGCGGGGGGGGGGCGGCTGGGAGCCAGGACTCCTGGGTTCTATCCCCAGTTCTTGGAAGTTAAGTGAGGTCTAGTAGTTAGAGCAGGGGACTGGGAGCCAGGACTCCTTGGCTCGGTTCCTTTCCCTCCCCCTCTCCATCATGGCATCAGTTGTGGTTGGTAAATCTCTCCCTCCCAGATACAATCACCCCCGACAGCCCAGCAGGAGTTACCGTCTCTTCGCACCCAGCAGCTCCTGCACCCAGCCCTGTTATTGCCACGGCACGTTCCCAGCCTGCTCCCGGGGGCCCAAAATCATCCCCCCCCCCACGAGCCTGCACAGGCCGGGTAACCACAGCGCAGCCAGGAGGGAATGATCACGTCACGCCCCCCAGGACTGGCCCCCGGGGACCCACAGACAACGGGACTGCACAGTATGCATGCATCTCTAGAGAACCCAGGAGTCCTGCTCTCACCACTAGACCCCACTCCCCTCCCAAAGCCCCACAGAGAAAACCCAGGAGTCCGGGCTCCACCACCAGACCCCTCTCTCCTCCCAGAGCTGGGGCTAGAACCCAGGAGCCCTGGCTCCCAGCCCTCCCTGCTCTAACCCACCAGCCCCCCCGCCCCGCCCAGAGCCAGGGAGAGAACCAAGGAGTCCTGGCTCCCAGCCCCCCTGCTCTAACCACTAGACCCCACTCCCCTCCCAGAGCTGGGAGAGAAACAAGGAGTCCTGGCTCCCAGCCCCCTGCTCTAACCACCAGCCCCCACTCCCCTCGCAGAGCCGGGGAGAGAACCCAGGAGTCCTGGCTCTCAGCCCCCACCCCGCTCTAACCACTAGACCCCACTCCTCCCAGAGCCGGGGAGAGAACCCAGGTGTCCTGGCTCCCCACCCGCATGCCCGGAGCTCACCTGCCGGAAGAGCAGCTCCTGGCCCTGGCCACGGCAGGTGCAGTGCGGTCTCAGGGTCATGGCCGGGGCTCGCTGGTTGCTGGAGCCTTGGGCGATGCGCTGGTGCCAGGCTGGGGCGGGGGGGGGGTGAGTCCTTTAAATGCCAGAGGGTGGGGGCGGGCGGGAGGGAGGAGGCAGAGGCGGGGAGCACAGGGCAGGTTGGAGATCTTAAAGTGGTTGGGGCTGGCGGGTGCGGCTGGGAGCCAGGACTCCTGGGTTCTCTCCCTGGCTCTGGGAGGGGAGTGAGGTCTAGTGGTTAGAACAGATGTCGCTGGGAGCCAGGACTCCTTGGCTCAGTTCCTGTCCCTCCCCCTCTCCATCATGGCACCAGTTGCGGTTGGTAAATCTCTCCCTCCCAGATACAATCACCCCCGACAGCCCAGCAGGAGTTACCGTCTCTTCGCACCCAGCAGCTCCCCAGCACCTGCACCCAGCCCTGTTATTGCCACGGCACGTTCCCGGAGGCCCAAAATCATCCCCCCCCACACACACCGAGCCTGCACAGGCCGGGTAACCATGGTGCAGCCAGGAGGGAATGAGCGCGTCACGCCCCCGGAGACCCACAGGCAACGGGACTGCACAGTATGCACTCATCTCTAGAGAACCCAGGCGTCCTGGCTCCCAGCCCCCCTGCTCTGACCCCTCTCCCCTCCCAGAGCCAGAGCGAGAACCCAGGCGTCCTGGCTCCCAACCAGTCTGACACCCCTCCTTTTCCCTTGCGGTGTAGTAGCGCTGAACTCGGCCCTTTCAGCCGTTTGGGGCGGTGACAGTCGTGGCAGGCAGGATTTTCTCACCTGCCCTCTTGGGGACCCCCTGCCCCCACAACAGAGTGCCCCCATCTCGCTAAGGAAGCCCTGGTCACTGGCTGCCCAGGGGCCTCCTCCGGCCTCGGCCAGATCTCTAGGCTGCCCTGCTTCCAAATCTGTGGTTTTTTCCTTTTCAGGAAGCAGCTGAGCTGTTTGTGAGTGGCTGGGGAGAGGTAACGGGTTGGGGAGGGGGGGAGCCCGGACTCCTGGGTTCTCTCCCTGGCTCTGGGATGGGAAGGGAAAGGGAGGGGCGGAGCCAGGATTCCTGGGTTCTATCTCCAGTTCCGGCAGGTCCTTCCCTGAGTCTCAGTTTCCCTGCCTTGCAGCAGGCCAATCATTCCAAGCCGGTGGGTTGGCTCCCACCCCGGGGGGGCAGTTAATTTTAGGGTGACCAAACAGTAAGTGTGAAAAATCGGGACAGGGGGTGGGGGTAATAGGAGCCTATGTAAGAGAAAGACCCCAAATCAGGACTGTCCCTATAAAATCCGGGCGTCTGGTCACCCTAGTTAATGTCAATGAAGTTGGATGTTCAGGGAGACACCCAGCGTGGTGGGGGATCGACGAAGAGCCACAAACAACACCCCCCCGGCCCCCACGCCACCCCTGCCACCCACTCCGGGCACCTGTCCTCCTGGGCACAGGGCCCTTCTTCTCTAGCGGGTGCCGACTCCGACCCCCGCCAGCTGGGCGACTGGCTAGCTCGGGGGGTGAAATGAGACACTGATGGACATGTCAGCCTGGAAGGGACCTCGCTCAGCCATCCAGTCCAGTCCCCTGCACCACCTGTTCTTCAAAACCCCCCGTGATGGAGATTCCACCACCTCCCTGGGCAATTTACCCCGGCGCGTAACCACCCGGACAGGCAGGAAGTTTTTCCTAACATCCAACCTAAACCTCCCTTGCTGCAGTTTAAGCCCATTGCTTCCTGTCCTGTCCTCACTGCACAAGAACAATCTGCCACCCTCCTCTTAACCGTTTATGGACTTAAAGAGCGTTATGTCGTCCCCCTGCCTCCGTCTTCTCTCCTCCCGACTAATTTCAACCTGCCCTCGAAGGCCACGTTTTCTAGACCGTTAATCGTCTTTGTTGCTCTCCCCTGGACTCTCTCCGATTTGCCCACATCTTTCCTCGCGTGCGGTGCCCAGAACTGGACGCAAGCCTCCAGCTGAGGCCGTATCAGCGCGGAGCAAAGCTGAAGAATCACTTCCCGTGTCTTGCTTACCACACTCCTGATGAGACATCCCAGGAGAACGGCCTCTGGTTTTGCCACATCATCGCACTGGTGACTCACATTTCGCTTGTGATCCAGTCTGACCCCCGGATCCCTTCCCGCAGGCTCCTTCCTAGGCAGCCATGTCCCATTCTGTGTGTGCAGCTGATCGTTCCTTCCCAAGTGAAGCACTTGGCATTTGTGCTGATTGAATTTCATCTGATTTACTTCAGACCATTTCTCCAGTTTGTCCAGATCATTTTGAATCTTAATCCTGTCCAACGCGCTGGTGCGACAAAAAGGGGGATTTTCTTAGTGTTTTGCATGAACACTGTGTGTGCCTCAGTTTCCCTGCGTGCGGCATATGTAACAAGGGGGTGGGAAGGGCTTTGTGGTTGCGGGGGACCAGGTGTGACCTTGTCTAGCAGCCAGGACCCCAGACACCAGCCTGGAGATTGGGAGCCAGCGGGTTCTGGCCAGTGGGGGGACAATGGCTGAGGAGAGAGGGAGCCGGGGGACCTGACCAGCCAGGGCGAACAAAGGCCAGAAGAGAAGGGCCCTGGGGACCTGTTCACCTGGGACCGAAGACAAAGGGCGGAGGAGGGGCTGGTGGGGGAGGGGATTTAGGGGGCTTGGCTGGAAGGAGGGGTCTGGGCAGGGGACAAGGAGCAGCCGGACCCATGGGGATGGGGACAGGCCCAGCTGGCCGGGGTGGAGACTGGCCAGGCCCGAGGGCCCTGAGACCTGCCTGGGCTGGGTCCAGACGTTCAATAAACCCCCTGCGTGATGCTGGCGGAGTCACTGCAGCTAGAGATGGGGGGTGTTGCTCCCCCTGGGGGTGGGGGCCCACAGCAGAGCCAGGCGGCTGGGGGCTCAGAGACGTCTGGTTCCAGGAGGTGCTGGAGCCCAGGGCTTAACCCCCGTGAGAGATCGTGACCCCCAAGAAGGGCTGTCACACTGGGGGGTTCGTCCCAGGGGCCGTACGGAGCCGAGAGAACCCGGGGCCTGGGAGTCCGTGACAGCTTGCAACCCCTCCCAGCTCGGGGTTGTCCTCAGACTTTATGTGTGTGTTCTCCAGGCCGTTATCCAAATCACCGAACAGAACCGGACCAGGACAGATCCCGCCAGGACCCCACTCGAGGGCTCCTTCCAACTTGGCTGCGACCCACTGATAACTATTCCCCGGGAGCGGTTTTTCCAGCCAGTCGTGCACCCAGCTTAGAGTAGGTTTGTCTAGGCTGGATTTCTCTGGTTTGTTTATGAGAAGGTCGGTCATGTGAGACTGCATCGAAAGCCTTACTCAAGTCAAGATAAACCACGTCTACCACTTCCCCCCCATCCACCAGACTTGTTACCCTGCCAAAGAAGGAGCTGAGGTTGGCTTGACACGATTTGTTCCTGACAAGTCCGTGCTGAGTGGTACTGATCACCTTCGTATTTCCTAGGTGCACACAAACGGGTTGTGTGATTATTTGCTCCATTATCTCTCCGGGTATGGAAGTGAAGCTGGCTGGTCTGTAAGTCGCTGGGTTGTGCTTATTCCTCTTTTCATAGCCAGGTAAAATATTTGCCCTTTTCCAGTCCTCTGGGCTCTCTCCCGTCCGTGCTCCCGGAGTTCTCACAGAGAATCGCTAGTGGCTCAGAGATCTCTTCAGCCGGTTCCTTACGTACCCGAGGACGGATTTCGTCAGGCCCTGCCGACTTGAAGACATGGCGCTTAGCTAAGTAATTCTTAACTCGCTCTTTTCCTATTGTAGCCTCAGCTCCTGCCCCATGTCTGCTGACGTTCACCGTGGCAGTCGGCTGGTGAAAACAGAAACAAAAAGGGCATTTAACACTTCAGCCGTCGCTTCGTTTTCTGTTACTGGTTTTCCCTCCTCACTGAGTAACAGGCCTGTCCCGTCCGTTGGCTGATCTCCGCTGTTTCCTCTGAGCTCTCATTTCCTGAGCCCTTTCGCCCAAGCTGCCTTCCACCTTCACGTTCTCCACCAGTTCCTCCCTTCGGGTCAGAACCAAATCCAGAACCGCCCCCCCGCCTCCCACCTCGCGGCTTTCACCAAATGTGTCTCCAGTGTATTCCAAGATCTGGGCCCGGCTCTGTTATTTTCCCAGCTGATCTCTGGGTGGTTGAAATCCCCTGGCACCACCACGTCCTGGGCTTTGCATGATTTTGTGAGTTGTTTAAGAAAAGCCTCATTCATCTCTTCTTCCTGGTTAGCCGGTCTGGAGCCGACCCTACCATGGCGTCCCCCCGACCCTTGGTTTTCCCCACTTTATCCCTACCCGGAGACTTTCAAAAAGTCCGTCTCCTATTCCCATCTCAGCCCCAGAGCTGCTGCAGACACCTTTGCTATCCCTGCCTGCCTGAGTGACCTGTGCCCTTCTGCACCGATATTGCAGTCACGGGACTTAACCTGTCAAGTCATCGTGCTGCACCTTCTGTCGTAACCGGGGTTATTCACTGGGATCTCCAGCCCTTCCTGTTTATTCCCCATACTCGGTGCATTAGCACACAGGCATCTTGCACGTTCACTAGATTTGCCCTCTAGTGTCTCCTCTGCCCACGTGTGCCCCCGATTCCAACCCTTCGCCCAGGGCTCCGTAGTGAGGATTCACCTCTGGGCACTGAACATTGTTTAAAGCCCATTTCTCTAGGTCAGCCACCCCGCACCCAAAGAGCCCCGTCCCCTTCCTTGGTAGCTGGCGCTGACCCCTGCTCAGTGTCCGTCTATGGGATATGAGGTTCTGCCACCTTCCCCCCACCCACCTTGGCTGGCATCATATACCCTCAGCCCCACACCCCCGCTATAAACATGGGGCAGGCGGGTGGGAAGTGGAGAATTGGCCACACCCTGGATTTCATGGGTCAATTGGGTGAGAGCAGTGGGGGCCTGGGAGCCAGAACTCCTGGGTTCTCTCCCCGGCTCTGGGAGGGGAGTGGGGGCTGGTGGTTAGAGCAGGGGGGCTGGGAGCCAGGACTCCTGGGTTCTCTCCCCAGCTCTGGGAGGGGAGTGGGGGCTGGTGGTTAGAGCAGGGGGGCTGGGAGCCAGGACTCCTGGGTTCTCTCCCCGGCTCTGGGAGGGGAGTGGGGTCTAATGGTTAGAGCAGGGGCAGCTGGGAGGCAGGACTCCTGCATTCTATTCTGGTTTTGGGAGGAGAAAGGAGTCTAGTGGTTAGAGCAAGGGGGGGCTCTAGGACCCAGGGCTACTGGGTTCTACGCCCAGCTGTCCTGCACAGATTTCCCCTCTTTCTGCTTCAGTTTCCCTCACTGTATAATAGGGTTGAGACACTTGACTCAGTTTCCCCAGGGATGGAAAGGTTTGTCAGGGTCCACTAACTAACCTGTGTTAATTGCTTTGAGATCCAGGGCTGGAAGCAACCACAGAGAATGCTGCCGGGGCAGCACGGGGAGAGGGTGCCAGGCTCCCTACTCGGGGCGGAATTCTGCACAAAACCCCCCAGAAGTTCTGCACACAACATTGTAACCCACTGTGCATTGTGTCAGAATAATCCCATGTCATCCCCTCACTTTCAGCTATTTTGGTAATTTATTGCAAGATCCCTGTCAGCGAGTCTGCCTGTAACGACACAGACGATCTCCAGGAGCAGAGAGGGGCCGACCCCCCTGCGCCCACGGGGAACCTTGCTGCAGTGTAGGTTACCCAGAAGCACGAGCCTGGGGGAGGAGGGGGAGGCAGGAGAACACATTAGCGCAGTGGGGTCTCTCCCAGTTCTCTCCCAGGCAGAGATGAGGGGGGTCCCTGGTTCTCAGTGGGCAAATACACCCCAAGACCCACGTAGCTACTTCTCGCCTGCAGACCCTTCCTCGGCTTCCTCTCCCTCATCAGGATCCTTGTCCCATGGACCGTTCCCCCTCGGCTGCCCCCGCCCCCAGGGTACAGCCCTGTGCCCTCGTCTCTCCCTTCCCCATCCCACTGCCCCCCCAGGCTCCAACAACCCCCACTCTACCACTGGGGAACCCCTCTGCTTCCCCCTCACACCCCAACTGACCCCTTCCTTGCCTGGCCCACCCCCACTTCCCTAGCACAGGGAGCCGGAGAACCCTGCTCCTGGAGGAGACCTGCCTGCGCAGCGTGAAACTCGAGGGGGGGGGAATAGGTGCCCCCACCCTCCTGCAATGGCACAAGGCTCCCCATGGCTTCCCCACGGCTGCTTGGGTCAGCCCCACGCCTCTGCGGGTCAGGCGCAGTGACATGGACAAGGGGCGCACACGGGGGCTGCCTCCCAGCGGGGAGCGCAGGCCCCTGGCTGCACGGAGGTTGGGGGCGGCGATTTACATCCCCCCGGCTGCTCCCAGGGACGTGCGCACGGCCCCTCACATTCCTTCCCCAGCAGAATCTCGTATTCTGCAGGGAAACAAAAAAATCCAGGGGGGGGGACCCAAATTCTGCACAAGTGCAGTGGTGCACAATTGCCCCAGGCGCATCTCACAGCTGCTGGCTGGCTAAGGCGCCCAACCCCCCCTTATTTACCCAGACCCCCCTCTTGGCAGCCGAGAGGGGACCCCTTATATAGCCCTGGTCCCTTCCCAGCATGCCTCACTGCCCAGCTTACAACACCCATCAACCCTGGGGACTACAGCTCCCACAATTCCTTTCTGCCAGGGCTGCAGCCTTAAAGGGGCAGCACCCCTTCTTGGAGGGGGGGTGTGGGGATGGCTCTATCCCAGCCCCATGGAGTTCACCAGGCAGAAGGACCTTTCCCACTCCAGCTGGGACGGGGCCCTGCCAGCATTGCGCCTGGCTCTGGGGCGGTGTCCAGCTGGCTGGGCCTGTTTGCAGGGGTCAGGGTGGGTGGGAACAGACCAAGGGGTGGGGGTTCCCTTTTTTAAGATGTGGGGGCTGTGGCCAGGGCTTACCCCTCCCTGGAAAGGAAAAAACTGTCATGACGAGAGGAAGGGCAGGGGGCGAGTTCAGATCTCAGGAGCGGGGGAAAGGGATGGAAGCCGATTCTCCTTCCCTCTTGCCAAGACCACATGCAGGCTCCTGCTGCTGTTCCTGGAGTGGGAGGCGAGGGGGGCTGGGGCCGCTGGGGTATATGGGGGGGGGGGGAAGCAAATCCAGGGACCAGGCTGGGAAAAGTGAGGGAGCAGCGCCCTCTGGTGGGGAACTGCAGTAACACGGTGGCCCTATGGGCCCATCTCACCCGGCCTCCTGCCTTGTGAAGCAAACTCAAGTCCAGTGCGTCCAACACAACTTTATTCTCTCCGCAGCGGTTCATTTCCAACCCCCCTGTCCCCCTCAAGATTGAGCCACAGTCACAGACAGGGCCCCCCCTCTCCCAGCCCACAGTGGGGGAGCCCCACTCCCAGCTCTCGGCCTGGAGGCGGCGACACCCCACGGAGCAGAGACAGTCCAGCTAGTGGAGGGAGCCCTGCAGAGTGGGTGGGAAGCAGGGGCCTCACAGAACCGAGCAGGGGCCGCCCGGGCACCCTGTCATTCAAATAGAGACTATAGGGGCCTGGGGCCTCTCTCAGACCCCAACTCCGGCTGCCGGGGTTCCCCGCTGTCTGCACACCAGGCTCAGGGAACGGGGGGCTTTGCTCCCCCATGGAGGCTAGGGGGACCCCCCCACCCCACAGAAAATGCAGAGGAAGGTGCAAACTCCCTAATGCCCAACTGGGGGCGTTAGAGGAATTGGTGGGGAGGTTGCAGCGGGGGAAGGGAAGCGTCCGTGGTTGAAGATCACTAACCCTCTCCCCACTTAAGGAATGTGCCCCCCTACTCAGGACCCCAAGGAGGGAGCCCCCAGATTTTACTTAAGGGCGGGGACCCGAGTGACAGTCAGGGACAGCCAGCCCCAGGCCCAAGGACCTTCCATCATCATAAGGGTCAGTGAGAGGGTGCAGCCTATGATGAGGTGGGTGGGGCTTAACACAAAGGGCGTGGCACTGGAGAAAGAGGGCGGGGCTAAGTTGCTGCATCCTGTATCCCACACTTGAGGTTTGCTGGGACGGCAAAATCTGCAGAGGATGGGGAAAAAAAAAAAAATCAGAGACGTGTTAGACAGTGATAGGGGCCCTGGCCGTGGCCTCGTCCACACCCCACAGTGGCCCTCAGCTGGGATAGAACACGGCCCCCCTCTGCTCTAACCACTAGACCTCCACGCCCCTCCCACCCCCGCCAGAGAACCCAGGTGTCCTGGCTCCCAGTCTCACCCATTTGTTTGGGTTCAGGAAGGTTCAAACTGTTCATCAGCTGGACAAAGGCCTCGCAGCTCTGGGTCAGTCGGGGGTTCAGGGTCCTCTCTTCCTCCACCGTGGACACCGTCTGGCCTGCAGGGGGCGCCAGGGGGCGGGTGAGATACAGCACCAGCAGGGGGAGCCCCCACCCGGCTCCCTGGAGCACAGCGCCCCCTAGTGCCGGGCTGGGGCATCGGGGCCAGCCCTGCCTGCCCCTACTGAGCCCCGCCCCCCGCAGCACAGCGCCCCCTAGTGCCGGGCTGGGGCATCGGGGCCAGCCCTGCCTGCCCCTACTGAGCCCCGCCCCCCGCAGCACAGCGCCCCCTAGTGCCGGGCTGGGGCATCGGGGCCAGCCCTGCCTGCCCCTACTGAGCCCTGCCCCCCACAGCACAGCGCCCCCTAGCGCCGTGCTCGGACTCACCCGTGTAGTCGTGGGCGGGGTAGATCAGACAGTCTCCGGGGAGCGTGAAGATTTTCTCGTGCACGGAGCGGTACAGGGTCTCCGGGGAGCCTGGGGGGTGGAGAGAAGTGGGTCCTAGTTACCATGGGGTGGGGGACACAGCCAATCCCCTGGCATGGCACCCCCAGTGCCCCATGGGAACCCCAGCTGCATCGTGCCATACCCCCCAGCAGAGCACTCTGCCCACCCCCCAGTACCCCCTCTCTGAAGCCCCTGGCACAGCACCCCCAATGCCCTCTGGCCAAACCCCCTGGCAAGGCACCCCCACCACCGCCTGGCCAAAGCTCCCTGGCATGGCACCGCCATCATTGCCCCAGCACCCACTGCCATCACCTTGGCAACCAGCAGCCATGTTCCCCAGGGCTATGGCGACTAGGAGGTGAACCCAGAGATGCTCCCACCATCCCCACGGCAACTACCAATAATGTCCTAGAGATAACCCTCCCACACACACACCCCTCACCATGGCATTTCCAGGTCATGCCCAGCGGTTGTCACCATCACCATGGCAGCCACCATCATATCCAAGGGATGCACCCTCCTGTCCCCACGGTAACCATTCACTACCTCTCCCAAAAACCCCTCCCCCCCCCAGCTCGCCCTCACCCTGCTGGAAGTCCGTGCGGCCGCAGCCCCGGATCAGCAGGGCGTCCCCGGTGAAGGCCATGGTCCTGTCACTGAGCACGTAGGTCAGGCAGCCGTCCGTGTGTCCGGGGGTGGAGCGGGCTTCCAGGGCCTGCAGACGGGGGAGCCAGTGACGTGACCCTCCATGGGACCCAGGAGTCCCAGCTCCCAGCCCCCCCCCCCCCCGTTCTAACCACTAGACCCCACTCCCCTCCCAGAGCCAGGGAGAGAACCCAGGAGTCCGGGCTCCCAGCCCCAGTGCCCAGGTGACTTACGAAGGCCCCGAATTCCAGGGCGTGGCCCTCGCGGATGAGGATGTCGGCCAAGGCCCCGCTGTCCTGGGAGATGACGCTGCGGCAGCCTGGCAGCATCTTCTTCAGCAGCCCGGTGCCCGTGATGTGGTCGGCGTGGCAGTGGGTGTTGGCTGCGCGGGGCAGAACCAGGGATTTACAGACGGGAACCCGACCCATCCCGCCCCCCACCCGGCCGAGCCAGCCAGTCCCTGCCCTGGGGCTGGATCTGAGCCAGCACCCCCTGAAGGGGACAGGCCCTGACCCCATTCCCTCCCACGAGACAGTCCCCATCCGGCCCCCCGGGGAGCTGCTCTCACCTGCATACAGTAAGCTGAGGCCCAGCTCCCGCACCAGCTCCGCGTCCCGCTTGGCCGTCTCCAGAACCGGGTCGATCAGAACCGCCGCCTTGGTCTTCAGGTCCGCAAGCAGGTAGGTGTAGGTGCAGCTCACGGGCTCAAAGAGCTGTGGAGGGGAGGTGCAGTTAGCGCCGGCAGGGGAGTGGGGTCTAGTGGTTAGAGCGCTGGCGGGGGGAAACAGAGCCAGGACTCCTGGGTTCTACCCATGGTTCTGGTGCTCTCCCTCCTGCCCCTCCGTCATTCCCAGCTCCAGGCTCCCTGCCGGGGCTGCTGTTCGAGGGCTCGATGCCAAGGCCGCCAGGTGACTGGCCCGCCGCCTGCCTGGCCCTTTGCCCAGGAGAGGGAGGGGAAAACCAGCCGATCCGCTGCCCTGGGAGCAGGACAGGAAGCCAGGAGTCGTGCAGGCAGGGCGGGGAAGTTACAGCAGCGCGGATCAGATCAGATCAGCAATAAGGTGGGCGGGGCTTTCCTGACTGCCAGAGCACATCCTTGTGGGGAGAGAACCCTGGAGTCCTGGCTCCCAGCTCCCCCGCTCTAACCACCAGCCCCCACTCCCCTCCCAGAGCCAGGACAGGACCCAGGAGTCCAGGCTCCCAGCTCCCCCGCTCTGACCACCAGACCCCACTCCCCTCCCAGAGCCGGGACAGGACCCAGGAGTCCGGGCTCCCAGCCCCCCCCCTGCTCTAACCACCAGACCCCACTCCCCTCCCAGAGCCGGGACAGGACCCAGGAGTCCGGGCTCCCAGCCCCCCCCTGCTCTAACCACCAGCCCCCACTCCCCTCCCAGAGCCAGGGAGAGAACCCAGGAGTCCGGGCTCCCAGCCCCCCTGCTCTAACCACCAGCCCCACTCCTCCCAGAGCCGACAGGACCCAGGAGTCCGGGCTCCCAGCCCCCCTGCTCTAACCACCAGCCCCCACTCCCCTCCCAGAGCCGGGATAGGACCCAGGAGTCCGGGCTCCCCTGCTCTAACCACCAGGTCCCGCTCCCCCAGGAGCGCGGGGGGAGAACCCAGGCGTCCTGGCTCGCAGCCCCAGGCCCGGCCGGGCTCACCTGCCGGAAGAGCAGCCCCTGGCGCTGGGCGCGGCGGGTGCAGTAGGGTCTCAGGGCCGGGGCCAGCGCCCGCCGGGTAGCGGCCGCTGCAGGGCAGGTCCGGGACAGCCACATTGCCGGGGCCGCGGGCGCTGCGCTGGTGCCCGCTGCGGGGACGGACCCTTTAAATGCCAGGGGTTGGGGCGGGGACAGGGAGCCTGGAGCCTTTAAAGGGCCAGCTGCACATTGGGGGCCGGGGACATGGAGATGCCTCTGACATACTAGGGAAGGGTAACACCCACACAGACACAACACACACACTAGGGAAGATTAACACAAACAGATACACACAAATACACACACACTAGGGAAGATTAACACAGATACACACACACACTAGGGAAGGGTAACACAAACAGATACACAAATACACACTAGGGAAGATTAACACAGACACACACACACTAGGGAAGGGTAACACAAACAGATACACACACTAGGGAAGGGTAACACAAACAGATACACAAATACACACTAGGGAAGATTAACACAGATACACACACACTATAGAAGGGTAACACAAACCGATACACACACTAGGGAAGGGTAACACCCACACAGAGAGACACGTGCATAGAGGTATGGAGTGCCACACATGTACACACAGCGATATAATTACACACAGGGTTCCAGATACACACACACGTCTTCTCACAGACACACACACTTCCTGGAATACAATTATAGACACAGCAGCCCTGGCACATGCACACACACACAGATAGAGATACAATTCAACACACACTGGGCTACACACATACCCGGAGTCCCCCTCTCTGTCTCACAATGCACACAGGGTTACACTTACACACACACACAGCCACTCTGGGCTTCCAGGCACGCTGGCATAGCCCAGATGCACTGTGAACAAGACACAAGCACTCACAGCCCAGCCTCTTTGGAAGCACACACTCCCACACAGTAAAGAGTTACCCCCTACAACCTGTTAGTTGCACTGGTTTGTTATTGTAGGGTCTTCCAAGGACATCAGCAAACACATGGAAGAGGATCTAACACTGGGCCCACTGCTACTGATCAAGTCCCCTTTAAATATGCAAATGAAGGTTGCAAGCCCCCAAACACATTTTATCCTGATTGGTCCATTCTGCAGGACAGTTCCTGGGCTGGTACTTTCATTTCCTGTTCATCTTATTAACCCTACAAATACCAGCTAGAGGGGAGGCCGCATCGTCTACTGGAAAGAGGCTGGGGGGAGCCAGGACTCCTGGGTTCTCTCCCTGGCTCTGGGAGAGGAGTGGGGGCTGGGAGCCAGGACTCCTGGGTTCTCTCCCTGGCTCTGGGAGAGGAGTGGGGGCTGGGAGCCAGGACTCCTGGGTTCTCTCCCTGGCTCTGGGAAGGGAGTGGGGGCTGGTGGGTTAGAGCGGGGAGCCAGGACTCCTGGGTTCTCTCCCTGGCTCTGGGAGGGGAGTGGGGGCTGGTGGGTTAGAGCAGGGGGGGGGCTGGGAGCCAGGACTCCTGGGTTCTCTCCCCGGCTCTGGGAAGGGAGTGAGATCTAGTGGTTAGAGCAGGGCGGGCGCAGTCCACAAGGACCAGGGGACTTTGACTCTCCTTGAAGATTCTTGTCGGGCTGGTCTCTGCCCTTTGTTAAGGAAGCAGCTGAGATTAACCCTTCCCCTGCCAGGCCTTTCCTCGGGACAGGCGGCCCCGCCGGGCAGCCCAGCTGGGAGAGGGTTAGAAACCCAGGGAGCAGCTCAGTGCCTGGAATGTGGATACAAGGGGTTAAAGAAGGAGTGGGGGGGGGGGAGAAGTGACGTCACTGATTATAGTCTCGGCCATATGGACTTCGTTCCCAGGGCACAAGTCAGGACTCCCAGCCCGGCCCCTGGGTCAAAGTACCAGGTGTGAGCTCCAGTAGTTAAAGGGGTGTGGCAGGGCTGGGAGCCAGGACTCCTGGGTTCTCTCCCCAGCTCGGGGAGGGGAGTGGAGTCTAGTGGTCAGAGCAGGGGGGGGCTGGGAGCCAGGACTCCTGGGTTCTCTAGAGATGAGCATATACTGGAGCACATGACTTATGAGGAGAGGCTGAGCTGTGGTTACCAGGCCTGTGCTGGCTTGGGGCAGCTGATGATTTTGGGGCCCCGGGAGCAGGCTGGGAACATGCCGTGACAATAACAGGGCTGGGTGCAGGAGCTGCTGGGCGTGAAGAGACGGTAACACCTGCTGGGCTGTCGGGGGTGATTGTATCTGGGAGGGAGAGATTTACCAACCACAACTGATGCCATGACGGAGAGCGGGAGGGAAAGGAACCGAGCCAAGGAGTCCTGGCTCCCAGCGACATCTGTTCTAACCACTAGACCTCACTCCCCTCCCAGAGCCAGGGAGAACCCAGGCGTCCTGGCTCCCAATCCCCCTCCTTTGCCCTCGCGGTGTAGTTTCAGCTGCGCTGATCTCTGCCCTCCGTTTTGGGCGGTGATAGTCGCCGCAGGCAGAATTATCACCCCCCTGCCCTCTCAGGGACGCCCTCCCCCCCAATGGAGTCCTCCCATCTCCCTAAGGAAGTCCTGGTCCCTGGCCAGCCAGGCGCCTCCTCCAGCCTCAGCCTGATCTCTAGGATTTCACCTAATTGCTCCCTGTCTCCAATCCTGCGGTTTTTTGCTTTTCAGGAAGCAGCTGAGTGGTTTGTTGAGTGGCTGGGTAGCTCTAATGCGTTAGAGCAGGGGGCCAGGACTCCTGGGTTCTCTCCCTGGCTCTGGGAGGGGAGCAGGATCTAATGGGTTTGAGCAGGGGTGCAGGGAGTTAACTCCTCTCTTCTCCCCTGGCCACAGGATGTTTTCTGTATTTATCTGCTCCATCAATGATTTTTTTTCGTACAGAAATCAAAATAAAATGTAGAACCAAAGCCACTGAGCTCAAGGAGACCCTACAATAATAAGCCAGCGTGTATAGTGCCAGGACTCAGGGCAGACCCTGTAATGAACAGCACGCACAGGCATGCAGAGCTCATAAGCAAGCCGACAGCAATAACCGTAGGCTATGCAGTCCAAGCTCTCCAGAGAGACCCTACAATAAACAAACGGGTGTGCGTAGCCCCAGAACTCGAGAGAGCCAACAATACATTAGTGTCTGTAGTCCCAGTGCACATGAGAGACCCTACAGTAAACAAACATACCAGTGCTCACAGGAGACCCTACAGTAAACAAACCAGGGTGCCTACATACCCTACAATAAACAACCCAGAGACCCGGTGTGCTTGGGAGAGGAGACCCAGCCTGGAACAGCCTGCTGCTGAGAGCTGCGGGGGGTGGGGGGAAGGACGCACAGAAAGAACAGCCACAGCGCGTTTGCGCGATAAATTTTGTCCCTCACACTTCGCCATAGATATCAGCCCGAGCTGGTGAGAGAAGGGGAGTCCTGGCGCGCCCCCGTGCGGGCACTTGGTACAGCCCAGCGCTCGCTCCCTGCTCCTGGCCCCTCCCAGCGGCTAGGTTGATTCGGCCGCGTCCGGCGACGGCTCCTCCCTCCTCCCCCTCCCGTCTTGGTGGATTCTGCTGCGTCCGCCCCCTGTTCCCTGGGGGGTGGGAGGGGCTGGGAGCCAGGACTCCTGGGTTCTCTCCCTGGCACTGGGACAGGAGTGGGGGCTGGGAGCCAGGACACCTGGGTTCTCTCCCTGGCACCAGGAGGGCATTGGGAACTAGAGAGATGGGAGGGGCTGGGAGCCAGGACTCCTGGGTTCTCTCCCTGGCACCGGGAGGGGAGTAGGGTCTAGTGGTTAGAGCCAGCGGGGGGCAGGGAATCAAGTCCCAGAGGCAGGAATGGAACCCAGAGGTCCTGACTCCTTGGCAACTACCGGTACTCACAGGCCACCCTCCCCTTCTGCTGCTGGAAATAGAACCCAGGAGTCCTAGGGGGCACACGGGCCTCGTCTAAGTGTGAACCTCCCCTCTTATGAAACAGGGCTCAGCCACCTTGTGGCACTGGGAGCCTGCATGCCCTGGCTGACAAATAGAAAACCCTGTTACAGGGCTGGGCTAATCAACACCCCTCAGCTTATCCCACTGCTGGCACCAGCTCTGCCCTGAAAGCCTCAGATACGGGATTTTCCCTTCTCCCCACTGCACATCCCAAACCAGCCAGGGCTCTTGGCCTGCCAGTCCTGCGCCCTTTAGATTGGGATCCCCGAGGAGAAAGCTGCCCATCTAATACCTCCCAGCTCGGGGCAGTGCGCTGGTTTTCTTTTCCGGCCTCTCTGGGAGAGAGAAAATTCAGGTACCAGGTCTCCAGAGGGAAGCAGCAAATATTCCATCGGCCAGGCCAGGCTGTTGGAGAGTGAAGGAGGGGTCCTGAATTGGGAGGGGCAGCTATTAAGTGTTTTACGATAGCACCCAAAGGTGCTGATCAAGACAGGGAATGAGATCAAGGCTCCCACCACGCCCAGCCGAGATCAGGACCCCGTCGCGCCGGGCGCTGCACAGACACCGACCAAGATCGGGGCCCCATTGCGCCGGGCGCTGCCCAGACCCCAGCCGAGATCAGGGCCCCATCGCGCTGCCCAGACCCCAACCGAGATCAGGGCCCCGTCGCGCTGCCCAGACCCCGATTGAGATCAGGGCCCCTGGTATATGGGGTCAGTACGTGGGGCTGGATCTATGGGAGTTCTGTGGGGCTGGGGGCTCCCCCAGGCACCCAGGGGGTCTCTAGCCGGGTCACCCAGGGGGTCTCTAGCTGGGTCCCCCTGACTGACTCTGGCCCCATGCACAGTCCTGATACTGCCCCGCACCCTGCAGCTGCCTGTGCTGCACCCATCACCCCGGGCCGGGGGGCGGGGGGTCTGAAGCGAGGCCCAGGGACCAGCTGGAGAAGGGAAGAGACCAGCGTCTGGGGCAGGCCAGGGACGGGGGGGGGGGGACAGGTGAGCGGGAGATGGGGACAGGTGAGCAGGGGGTTGGGAAACAGATGGGTGGGAGATGGGGACAGGTGAGCAGGGGGGACGGGGGACAGGTGAGCACGGGATGAGGTATAGGGGAATGGCTGGAGGTATAGAGGGCTGGGGGCTGGTCCCAGAGGGACGATGGCCGAGTGTAACACAAGGGGCGGTTGTACGTTGGGCAGGGTGTCAATGGGGCCAGAGCCCCAGCGGGCGGGAACTGGCCGTAGCTCTGTGGACGTTCCCCGTCTCATTCACACCAGGGCCTTTCCCCTGTGTAAATCCCGGCCCGGTTTTGCTCGCCCCGATCTTGGCCTGAATCCGGCCCCCGAGACCAGATTCCCGCTTGTTGGGCCCAAATCCTGCCCAGCGGACGAAACTCGAGCCGCTGCCAGTGAGATGCAGGCCGGGCTGGGTCACTGGGGCGGGACAGCGAAGTGACACCAGCGAGACGCCCGAGCGCCAGCCCCGTCAGACTGAGGGGTGGAAATGGGAGACCATCGATAATCGTCAAATGCCACAATTCACTGCAAGGCCCAGGTATCACTGTGGGTCTGGGCAGCGACGGGGCCCCGATCTCGGTTGGGGTCTGGGCAGCGCCCGGCCCGACAGGGCCCCGTCTCAATCGGGGGGGGGGGGGTGTTTATTGTTATACAATCTCTAATTTATAATATTATGTTAACCAACAATATGGTAATACTTAGAAATGAGATAACAGTTATTTTAAATGAGATTGAATAATTTATATTATAAATACATTAGTAGTAATTATTTATTATAAATTAGAATCTGTATATTATATATGTTAAACAATAGACATTTTTTATAATAATTAACAAATAATCATATCTCAATAACTACTATTTATCGTTTATAACACTTTATATTATAAATGAGATATTAGTCATTATTTATTAAGTATTATAAATTAGGGACTGTACATTATATATTAAAATACTTTGTTCTAAACGATACGTTATTAGTAAGGCAAAGCCTTTGTCACGGATATTGTTAGTGAAAGTCAGGGCCGGGTCACGGGCAAAAAAGAAAATTCACAAAAGCCGTGACCCGGCCCTGACTTTCACTAACAAGATCCCGGACGAAATGGGGCTCGGTGGGGCCTCACACCGCCTGACGCGGGGCAGCTGCACCGGGGCTGTGGGGGCCCCTGCCGCTGGCAGCTCAGGGGTTTCCCCGCTGCAGCCGGGAGCTGCAGGGGCTGCCAGAGGCGGTGGAGGTCCCACAGCTCCCTGTCCCCGGGGGACCCCGCAGCTTCCGACCATGGGAGGCTGAAGTCATGGAGGTGGCTGGAAGTCACCGATTCCGTGACTAAATCAGGCTTAATCCTTAGTAATTCTCGACAGTGCATTGTAACTTAGCGACGGTGTACTCACGCTGTACTCACGCTGTACTCACGCTGTACTCAACACCAACCACACTATTACGGATGAGAAACGCTCGATTCTCCTCGCCTTAGGCCCGTCTCCCCAGGGCTGGCTGGTCTCCATTCCCGGCTGTCTAGGAGCAGTTCCTCAGAGCCGTTGCTGTTCACCCAACCCCAGCTAGTGTTGGGTCTCTCCAAGCCGGCTTCTACCCGCCACGTCTAACGTGAACCCCCCGTTTCCTGGTTGTTCGTCCAAGCTTCTTCCCCCCAGGCCAAACCGTCCAAGCTGGATCCCCTCCGCGGTTCTAGACTTGGTGCCAGCTTCACCCTTCCCCTGTCAGTCGTTCCGAGCACGGTTCGGCCTCGCTTCCCCAGTTGAATGGGTTTATTCCCATTCTCTGCACGATCTGCCCCTGTTGCGTCCTCCACCCCCAGCACTGGGAGCTGCACACGCTGCAGGCCCGATCACCGACTCCTAGTTCCGACTTGTCTCTGTGCGAACCAGCCTCCTCCCGCAGCTCACGCCTCACTTTCCCTTACGTACTCTGCCCCTTTCCTGCTCTGCTGCTACGATCCCTGCTGAGTTCCCCATTTTCCTGCTGCGGGGGCTGGCGCCAGCCTGGCTGCAAGACTTTGCCAGAGACATGATAAATTACTCATTAGTTGTGTTAATTATTAATATTGTTGTAAAGCCCAGACTGCACGTTTAACGAACGGTGACACGTTACACTTACCCTGGGAAGGGGTCTGTTTTGATCAGTAAACATCAATACAAGTCAATTTCACCCATGCAAACCGATGGAAAAATCTTTCTGTCGATGAGCATCGAAATGTCCAGACGGGCGACGTGAGACCAGCGCTGCTGGGGATCAGAGCGGCGCTGGAGTTCAGGGTATTTGCTTTGTCCACGTCGGCCAGGTGTGTTTTAACGGGCAGAAAGCGTTTTTTTGAAATCAAATAATTATTGTCCGAGCCGCCCTGGTGCGTGACGGCCCCGTAACCTCCCGCAGCAGCGACCATTCAAATCAGCAGAAAATTGTAAAATGCTTTAAATAAAAAATTGAGATGTCAAAAATTATAAAACTCCAATTGTCAAGCCTAATTATACATTAACCATTAATTATTGCTAAATATTCTCAACAGATCTTGGATGATGGATTATCAATGATCAGTTACCAATTATTATAAGCAGGTGACAATGCGTTGGGTACAAAGCGACAGTTGCTCAGTAAAATCAATCGGATGAAAGAATGTGACGGAAAAGAAACAACAAAAACAACAAAGATAAATTGTGAGCTGGGAAATTTCTGTAGCAGGTTACAAAAAAAAAGTTAAGTAACAAAAATAACGTTACCCAGATTTTAATTTAAAAAATGTTGTAGGTGAAATTTAACTAATTTGCTAAAAGAATTGAGAGAAAATACTAAACAACAGAGTAAAAACGAAACCCCCCTTGAGGGGGGTAAATCACTGGGACGGGGCTGAGATCCAGCCCAAACCCTGGTGCTGGAGGGGAGCTGGCACCGCTAGAGGGGAAAGGCCCCATCCCGCCCCCGAGCCAGCCAGTTCCGCCCCCTGGGGCCAGCCCCCCAATCCCAGACCTGGACGCTTCTTTGGATCAAGGTATATTCCCCCCCCCCAATCTTGTGGTGAAAGAAGCAGGTTTGTGGGGGGATGCAGGACCAAGGGGTCCTGCACAGCACTTCTGACCTGTTATCCCTATGGCCCCAGCCCAGGACCCCATTGCGCTCACCCCGGCCCATGACTGGACCTTATCAGGTGTCTCAGGGTAGGACTGAGGATCCCCCCGCGCCAGGCGCTGCACAAACACCGACCACGGAGACACTCCTGCCCTCCAGCGCCCACCACCTAAGCATCAACCCCCACCAGCCCCAGTGCCTGGATTTCCGTCCCCGTGGGGCTGGGGATGCAAAGCTCAGGGGCCCTTTGTTCTGAGGGACCCAGACCCCCGCCCTGGTCGACCCATTTATAGAAGCTTCTTCCAGTGTATCGTGTGGAACCCTCCCCGCATACCCCCCATGGAGAGGCCGGGGGGGGGGGGGAATTCACTTGTTTTATTTCCTTGGTACCGATGGCCCCCTGGCAATGTAAATCTAAAAACCAGGAATAACTCTCTGTCCATCCACCCTCTGCTGGGGGGGCCGACCCCCCCATACACACACCACCACCTGGGGAGTCCTGAATTCCCCCAGAGCACAGACTTCTCCAGACCCCCTCCCCGAGGTTCCAGACTCCAGCTCAACAGCCCCCCGTTATCCCAGCCCTGGGCTCCCTTCCCCCCCCCAAGCTCCTCCAGTGCCCCTCCCGCCTCTGTCCCTGGTCCCACCTCGGTCTCTCTCAGCCCCACTGCGTCATTTCTGCCACTCGCTGGCAGCGGTGGGGTCAGCTCAACGCAAGGGGGCCACACCTGGGCTCGTTAGCAGGTTTAGTTAGGAAAGAGACACACTGGCCCTGCAGCAAAGGACAGCGCCCCAGTGGTGTGGGAAGCAGCTGAGCTGGGCTCTGGCTCAGGACCCCCATGCACATCTCTTCTCCCCATGGCTGGGCTGAGTCAGGACAGCACCATGGGGCACCCGGCTGGATTCCCCTGCGCAGGCCAGAGCTGAACATGCGGAGACCCCCCCACCGCCCGCCAGAGCTCAGAGGGGGACGGAGGGGTTATGGCTCCACAGCTGGAGATGGGGGTCGTGCAGAATGGGGCAGCCGAGGGGACGGAGCTTCAATACAGTGAGGCGGGGGGGGGGGGGGGTGTTCGGCTTCCATGGCAGCAGGGCCACCTTTCCCAAGCAGCTCTGGGGGAGGTGGGTTCATGGGGGCACAGAGCCGGGGGGCTCAGCTGCAGCAGGTCTCCTTTCAAAGAAACCTGGGGGGCAGAGCAGGGCCCCTAGCGCACCCCAGGGCCACACCTCGGCTGCGGCGTGAGGTAGGGGGCCCAGGACGTGTAGCCTGAATTCCGGGTGGGGCCCAGGCCAGGAGAGACCAGACCCACCCCCATTCAAGGGGGTTTTAAACCAAGCTTCACCTGAAAACGGTTTATTTCGCTCAAAGAAAATTCTGTATAAAAGAGCTTCCCCCCGCCCTGCCCCCCAAATACAAACAGCCCCCCAGGCTCTGGGGCAGGAGAAAGGGAGGGAGGGGAAACCATCCAGACAGACCCACAGCAACTGGGAAACTGACCAGGGAGCGGGTGTGAAACTGACCAGACACTCACCTGGGGCCCCTCCCACCACCCTGAAACTGACCAGGGAGAGAGGGAAGGAAACTCACCAGCCTGATTTCCTTGCCCAGAGCAAATGCTAAGACCTGAACCCACCCCCCCAGCCGCACCGATCCCAGGGCGGCCCCCGGCCGCATCGATCCCAAGGTGCCCCCGGCCGCACCGATCCCAGGGTGCCCCCGGCCGCACCGATCCCCAGCTGCACCAATCCCATGGGAGCCCCCGGATGCCCTGATCCCAGGAGAGACCCCGGCCGCTCCGAGCCCTGACCTCACTGATCCCAGGGCGGCCCCCGGATGCCCTGATTGCAGGGGAGCCCCAGGCCACACCGATCCCAGGGGAGCCCCAGGCCGCACTGATCCCCGGCTGCACCGATCCCAGGGTGGCCCCCGACCGCACCGATCCCAGGGCGGTAAGGCAGGGAGGGAAGGTTTCCCGCATTTCCTTTGGGTTGGTAAATTCTCCGAAGTTTAGCCTCTAACCCAGCCCCTCAGGCTTCCCACCCCCAGGCCCAGACTCCGGCCAGCTGGAGCCGCGTGGATTTAACTCACACGGGTGAAGGGGAGGGGGGGGGGGCCCACGTGGCTGCAGACCCCGGTTCGAACGGCAGGCGACCAGCGAGAAGCCGGGTTCAAGTCCCCGTGGGGGCGTCCGCACACAATCAATTCCGGCTTAACCCGAGGGGCGGAAACGACGGCGCTGGCGGAAAAGGGGGTGGGGGGGCTGAGGGTGCCTTGGAGAGGGGGGGTATATTGAGGGGAACAGGGAGTCTGGCTGGGGGAGGTGGGTACAGTCGGGGGGGCCCTGCCCCGGCACAGCCCAGCTCAGCCCCTGCCGTTGCTGCGAACAGGAGGCCGAGGCAGGGACCAAGAGCAGTGAAAACCGCCCCCACCCGGCGTCTCGTCTGTACACAGGGGAGCGCCCAGCCCCCCCGCGCCCCCGCGGGACCCCCGAGCGCCGCCCTACGCTCGCGGCACCACCACGTACGGCTGGTGCGGGACGAGCCGCTGGCGCTCGCTGCAGGTGTAGATCCAGCGAGGGCGGACGAAGGAGAGGTTGGCGTTGTCGTTCAGGGCCTGCGGGGGGCGAAGGCAGGGCCGTGAGAGCAGAGCCGGAGCAGCCCCTAGCCCCCCCCCAGAGACCCCAGGAGTCCTGGCTCCCAGCCACCCGCTCTGAGCCCCTAGCCCCCACTCCCCTCCCAGAGAACCCAGGAGTCCTGGCTCCCAGCCCCCTGCTCTGAGCCCCGAGCCCCCACGCCCCTCCCAACGAACCCAGGAGACCGGGCTCCCAGCCACCCGCTCTGAGCCCCTAGCCCCCACTCCCCTCCCAGAGAACCCAGGAGTCCTGGCTCCCAGCCCCTGCTCTGAGCCCCTAGCCCCACTCCCCTCCCAGAGAACCCAGGAGTCCTGGCTCCCAGCCCCCTGCTCTGAGCCCCTAGCCCCCACTCCCCTCCCAGAGAACCCAGGAGTCCTGGCTCCCAGCCCCCTGCTCTGAGCCCCAAGCCCCCACCCCCACCCAATCACGGCCGAACCCACGAGTCCAGGCTCCAGAGACTCTAGTCTCCGCCCTGCATTACAGGGTACAGGCTCCGTGTCGCAGCCCCCTGCCCGCGCCAGGGGAGGCCCCGTGTACCTCACCCATGGGGGGCGCTGTTCGGGGCTGGGGGGCGGGGGGGGCCCCTCTCACCTCCTCGAAGGTGTCGTCCCACTCCTGGGCCGTGACCACGTAGTTCACCCGCTCGCTCATGTAGCCCTGCAGCTCCCTGGGGGCGGAACGGCAGGGAGACCCCCCCGCTGACGCCCCCCCCCCCGCCTGCCCCCAGCCCTCCCGCTGCCGCCCCCCGAGCTCCTGACCCCCAGCCCCCCCCGCTGCCGACCACCTCCTGCTCCCGCCCCCAGCCCCCCCCGCTGCCGACCCCCAGCCCCGCGCCCCCCCGAGCTCCTGACCCCCAGCCCCCCCGAGCTCCTGACCCCGAGCTCCGCCCGTGCCCCCGGCTCCCGACCCCAGCCCCCGAGCTCCGCCCGCGCCCCCTCACTCCCGACCCCAGCCCCGAGCTCCACCCGCGCCCCTCACTCCCGACCCCAGCCCCCGAGCTCTGCCCGCGCCCTCACTCCCGACCCCCAGCCCCGAGCTCTGCCCGCCTCACTCCCAACCCCCAGCCCCTGCTACCCCAGCCCTTACTTCCATCGGTTAGGAAAGAATTGCTCGCTGAACATGCCATGTGTCTGGCACGAGATGCAGCTGTCTCTGGGGTGGGACGCAGCACGGAGGCTGTTTAACCCCCTCCCAGCAGCAGATCACGCTTAGGACAGCAGTGAGGGTAATTTCTTAACTACCAAGGGGACGTCGGGAGCGAAACCCACACCCTGTGGAATTTCACCCGGACTCCTGGGTTCGCATCTGGGTGGAGGGCCTAGCTGCCGTGACGGCTCTGCCCCTCACCCGTTGAACGCCGTGATGTAGCGATTCAGGAGGCGTCGTTCCTGGGCCGGGAAATCTCCATACAGGAAAAAGCGTTTGCCCACAAAGAAATCTGGAGAGCAGGAAAGGGGTTAACGTGAGGAGCTGGACGCTACAAACCCGCGTGGGCGTCTCCCTGTCAGATTCGTGCCGTGTTCACCCGTGGGACTCACGGCCGCAGGATGTTAAAATCTCCATGTGTTCAACTCAGACTCTCACCCACTAGCGGAGATGGGCCCCAGGCCCCACTCCTCGCCCCCAGAGAAAGCCAGTTCCCGCCATGGGGCCGGACGGAAGCCAGAGTCCCCATGTCCCACCCCACATACCAGGCAGCTCCGGGATGGGCTGATCCGGCTCCTCTTCCACATCCGTGTTCTCGTCCGTGGAGCCGCCGTACGGGTCATCGTCAGGGTCCGGAGTCACCTCCCGACCCGCTTGCTGCTTCTTGCGGTGCTCCTCCTCCACCCTGCATCAGGGAGTGTGGGTCAGCTGGGAGGCGGACACCCCCCCTCAGCTCCCCCTCCTCTGCCCTACCTCACCCCCCCTCCCCAAGCCAGTGATAGAACCCAGGAATGCTGGCTCCCAGCCCCCCTGCTCTAACCACTACACCCCACTCCCCCGAGCTAGGGAGAGAACCCAGGAGTCCCTCCCCAGAATGAACGGGGGAAATCTCCCCCGGGACCCTTTTTCCATCCCTCCTGTCCCCGCCCCCTCACTAGATCAGCCCCCATGGCCCCCAACTCACCGGTGGCCACGCTCTGCTGTACCCACCTCCTCAGTTCGTCGTCCGTGTCGCCGGAGTCGCCCTCCCCACTGTCTCTGGCCCCTGGAGAACAGGACGGGAAATCAGTCCCAGCCACCCCCCCGGCACTGGGGGATACCTCCCGGGGCAGGGAGCCAGGACTCCTGGGGTCTCTCCCTACCTGCGGGCTCCCCGCTGTCCGTGGAGCTCTCCCCCCCGGCCCGCGAGTTGCCGGCGTGGGCCCAGGAGGTGCCGGGCTCTGTCTCCTCCCCCGAGGACTCACCCCGAGGCGGCTGGGCCCTGGCAGGCGCCTTGCCCTGGTGGTTGGAGCTGGGCAGCCCGACTCCCTGCAAGAGAAAGGTCCGATGGGGGGGGTGTCTGTGTGAGGTGGTGTCGTGGGGGGCAGGGGCTTGGGGAGCTAGACCCCACCCCACCCCCAGAGCTGGGGAGAGAACCCAGGAGTCCTGGCTCCCACCCGCAGAGCTGGGGAGAGAACCCAGGAGTCCTGGCTCCCAGCCCCCCGCTCTAACCGCTAGACCCCACCCCCAGAGCTGGGGAGAGAACCCAGGAGTCCTGGCTCCCAGCCCCCCGCTCTAACCACTAGACCCCACCCCACCCCCAGAGCTGGGGAGAGAACCCAGGAGCCCTGGCTCGCAGCCCCACCCCCCGCCCCACCTGACGCCCCCTACCTGTCGGGGGGAGAGGGTCTTGCGGGCCCGGGCGGGCGGCTCTTCCTCGCTCTCCTCTTCTTCCTCGCTGCCTGAGGCGGGCGGGCCGCCCATTAGGTACCTGCCAGGGTGCACCCCTCAGTTACCCCCAAACCGACCGAACCCCCTACGGCCCCCCCAGCCCCCACCCGAGCCCCACAACACGACTGGACCCCCTGGGTTCCAGCCATCACTGATTGCCCCCCAATGACCCCCAGCACCGGTCCAGCTCCCCATCTGACCCTGACAGCATATAACCCCCGAGCCTCCGCCATTGCTGAGAGCTCCTGCATGGCCCCCCCCAACCCCCCCTCACCGTTTGCAGGGCAGGCGCCGCCGGGCCCGGTGACAGTCCAGCACCCACTCCTTGCGCACGATGGTGCCCCCGCGGCCCTTCACCTGGCTGTACTTGGGGGTGTTGGCGAAGGCGCAGCTGGGGGGAGGGAAGCAGAAGGGAGATCAGAGAGGGGCAGGGGTGCGGGACTGAGCACCCCCCCCCCCAGGGCCGTTTGGAGGCAGGAGGGATAGATCGAGGCAGCAGGACTCCTGGGTTCTTTTCCCAGCTCTGGGAGGGGAGTGGGGTCTAAGGGTTAGACGGGGGTGGGGGAGGGCTGGAAGCCAGGACTCCTGGGTTCCGCGCACAGCACACAGCTGGGAAGGTGCACCCACGCTGCTCTGCTCCTGGTGTCTGAGTGTGCCCAGCGGGTCAGGGCTAGGCAGGGTTAATCAGCCTGGGCAGCACCGGCTGCACTGCCAGAAGGTCGGGGCCCACGAGGTGGGTGTTGTCGGGGGTCCAGTCGGGCTGGCTGGGGGGTACCGGCCGGGCGGGGAGCAGGCGGTACCTACATGAGGCGGGTGCTGCCGGGGGTCCCGACCGGGCGGGGGAGGGGAGCAGGCGGTACCTACACGAGGCGGGTGCTGCCGGGGGTCCCGGCCGGGCGGGGGCGGGGAGCCGGCGGTACCTACACGAGGCGGGTGCTGAGGGGGGTCCCGGCCGGGCGGGGGAGGGGAGCCGGCGGTACCTACACGAGGCGGGTGCTGCCGGGGGTCCCGGCCGGGCGGGGGCGGGGAGCCGGCGGTACCTACACGAGGCGGGTGCTGCCAGGGGGGGTCCCGGCCGGGCGGGGGAGGGGAGCCGGCGGTACCTACACGAGGCGGGTGCTGAGGGGGGTCCCGGCCGGGCGGGGGCGGGGAGCCGGCGGTACCTACATGAGGTGGGTGCTGCCGGGGTCCCGGCCGGGCGGGGGAGGGGAGCCGGCGGTACCTACACGAGGCGGGTGCTGCGGGGGGGGGGTCCCGGGCGGGGTGGGGCGGGGAGCCGGCGGTACCTGCACGAGGCGGGGGCTGTCGGGGGTCCCGTCCGGGCGGGCGGAGCCGGCGGTACCTACGAGGTGGGTGCTGCCGGGGTCCCGGCCGGGCGGGCGAGCCGGCGGTACCACACGAGGCGGTGCTGTCGGGGTCCCGTCCGGGCGGGAGGGGAGCCGCGGTACCTACACGAGGCGGGTGCTGTCGGGGTCCCGGCCGGGCGGGGAGGAGCCGGCGGTACCTACACGAGGCGGGTGATGCCAGGGGTCCCGGCCGGGCGGGGAGGCAGCGGTACCTACGAGGTGGGTGCTGCCGGGGGTCCCGGCCGGGCGGGGGCGGGGAGCCGGCGGTACCTACATGAGGCGGGTGCTGCCGGGGTCCCGGCCGGGCGGGGGCGGGGAGCCGGCGGTACCTACACGAGGCGGGTGCTGTCGGGGGTCCCGTCCGGGCGGGGGAGGGGAGCCGGCGGTACCTACGAGGCGGGTGCTGCCGGGGTCCCGGCCGGCGGGGCGGGAGCCGGCGGTACCTACACGAGGCGGGTGCTGTCGGGGTCCCGGCCGGGCGGGGCGGGAGCCGCGGTACCTACACGAGGCGGTGCTGCCGGGGTCCCGGCCGGGCGGCGGGAGCCGGCGGTACCAACCCGCGGCGGGTGCTGCCGGGGGGTTCCTGGCCGGGCGGGGGCGGGGTGCCGGCGGTCCCTACACGAGGCGGGTGCTGCCGGGGGGTCCCGGCCGGCGGGGCGGGAGCCGGTACCTACACGAGGCGGTGCTGCCGGGGTCCCGGCCGGCGGGGCGAGCCGCGGTACCTACACGAGGCGGGTGCTGAGGGGGTCCCGGCCGGGCGGGAGGGAGCCGGTCCCTACGAGGCGGGTGCTGCCGGGGTCCCGGCTGGGCGGGGCGAGGCGGTACCTACGAGGCGGGTGCTGCCGGGGTCCCGGCCGGGCGGGGAAGGGAGCCGCGGTACCTACACGAGGCGGGTGCTGCCGGGGTCCCGGCCGGGCGGGGGAAGGGAGCCGGCGGTACCTACACGAGGCGGGTGCTGCCGGGGGGTCCCGGCCGGGCGGGGGCGGGGAGCCGGCGGTACCTACATGAGGTGGGTGCTGTCGGGGGTCCAGTCGGGCCGGTACTTAGCCCCCATCTCCAGCGCCTTGTCCCGCAGCTCGGAGCGGAAGGGGTTCTGGAAGCCGCTCAGCACGAAGACCGTCCCCTGCAGGAGGCGATGAAACTCCTCCCCCGCCCCCTCCGGCGACGGCTCCTTCGGCTGCTTCTTGGGGGCTGGCGGCCTGCGGGGGGGCGGCTCTGGGGCTGGGGGAGGACAATGGGGGGGTAGCGATAACACCCGCCCACTGGGACACCTGAGCCGGCTGGAACGCCCTGCCCAATGAGTGACACATCCGCCCCCCTCCACGGATCGGCCACACTGCGTAACATGCCAGCGCCGGGGACAGAACCCAGGAGTCCCTCTCACCTTTGGGCTTCTTGGGGGCCGGCTGCGTGGGGGGGGGGGCCTCGGCATCAGGTTTCCGAGCAGAGACGGGGGACGAGTTCTCCTTGCTGAACTCAAACTTCCTCTTGGTGGGAGCCGGATCCTGAGGGGGAAGAAAAGTGGGTCAGAAGCGAAAGGTAAATATCTGGTACGATCTGCACTGGATTCCTGACCGCAGCCACCTCCGGGGGGCTGTTTATCAGGGATCCCTCACGGGGGCTGAGATGCAGCCACCTCTGGGGTGGGGCATGGTGCCTGTTTATCAGGGATCCCTCACTGGGTGCTGAGATGCTGCCACTTTAAGACAAAAAGCGAAGGAGAACCCCGTACCCGAGCAAACCTGCAATGCAGGGGATTGTGGGTACCAGAATGCAGTCCCCAGCGATGGGATCTGGCCCGGGTACCAGGGTTCATATAGACGACGACATTCCCAGGCCAGCAGGGCCAGCCGTGCCCGTCAGCCTGCTCCTGACAGCCTGGGCCAGAGACCGGCTCCCGAATCACTCCTAGGGCCGATCTCACCAAGGAACCCCCGTCGGGACTGAGAAACTGCCCGGGACGGAGAATCCCCCGCGCCCCTCGGGGACGCGTCCCCTCCCTGGTGAGCACTGGGGCCTCATTCCCAGGGTGAACAGACAGATGGGGATTTACCCCGGGTCCCGGCAGCCCCCGCCAGTGCGAGGGAGCGGCCGCGCCCGGGCGAGGACCGTACCTTGGGGGAGGCTGCGGCGCGGCTGGGGGAGGTCCTGGCGGTGGGTTTCTCTGCGGCGGAAGGGGAGGGGGTGCCGGGTGTGCTGGCCTGGAGGGTGGCCACGGCGTAGCTGGGGGACGGTTCCTCCGTCTGCGGGGCTGCACGGGAGAGCAGACAAGAGACGTCGCAGCCAAAGCACGCGGAGCCAGAGCAAACTGGGCAGGGGACAGCCCCCGGAAACCGGGATCTCTGGGTAACCACTAGCCCCCACTCCCCTCCCAGAGCCGGGCAGAGAACGCAGGAGCCCTGGCGCCCAGCTCCCCCCCGCTCTAACCACTAGCCCCCACTCCCCTCCTCCCAGAGCCGGGCAGAGAACCCAGGAGCCCTGGCGCCCAGCCCCCCCTGCTCTAACCACTAGCCCCCACTCCCCTCCCAGAGCCAGGCAGAGAACCCAGGAGTCCGGGCTCCCAGCCCCCATCCCATTCTAACCCACAAGACAACACCCCCTCCCCACCCCTCCGGGGTTCGTGGTACCTCTGGGCGGTGTGAGAAGTGGTTTGGTAGCTCGGCTGAAGAACAGGGCCCCGGGCCTCATTGAAGCAGAACTGCTGTCCTCGTCCTTCACCTTAAAGTGGCCCAGCTTGGTCACCTTCTGCACGGAGAGATGCACAGGGCTGGGCTAGCAGGGGCTGAGGGTCAGGAGTGAGGGGCACCAGCAGAGCTTGGGGGAGGAGGGAGCCCGTGGCTGGGCTAGCAGGGGCTGAGGGTCAGGAGTGAGGGGCACCGGCAGAGCTGAGTGGGGGGGAAGGGGAGCCCAGGGCTGGGCTGGCAGGGGCTGAGGGTCAGGAGTGAGGGGCACTGGCAGAACTGGGGGATGGGAGGAGGGAGCCCATGGCTGGGCTGGCAGGGGCTGAGGGTCAGGAGTGAGGGGCACCGGCAGAGCTGAGTGGGGGGGAAGGGGAGCCCAGGGCTGGGCTGGCAGGGGCTGAGGGTCAGGAGTGAGGGGCACCGGCGAAGCTGTTACTCACCGGGGAGGTAGATTTTGACTGGGTTTCGTTGTTTTCGGGCGGCGAATGGAACTTCACAAAGCACAGCCCATATGCCAGGGTCTATGGGGAGATCAGCCAGAAAGAAAGTGACCCATTGCCAGTGCTGGGGAGCGAACCCAGGAGTCCTGGCTCCAAGCCCCCGCCACACACTCTCCCCTGGTCTAACCACTAGACCTCACTCCCCCCACTGAGACACCCTGCACCCCACGTTCACCAGTTTTATACGGTTACGATACATTTGGTACAAAGTCTGCTTTGTGAGGTATCATTTGAAAACTCATAATCCGCTGAACATCATTGTCCTGTTAAAATGTGTGCAACAACACTGTGTGTACAGCTATGGGCTTTCACTGTATGATGTTACTAAAACATCTTATGATTCTGGGGAACGCCCACAGACTAGCTTTTCAGAGACAACAAAGGTCAGACCAATACTCCACCAGATGTTAAGGAACTATCAGCTGCGTAGGCAGCCATTCTCCAGCAGGGGGAAGGCATGAATAAGAAATGTACATTTCACCCCAGAGACAGTTCAAGCGTCCCGTACACAAGGTGAGGGGTAATAGTTGGAGACAGAGGGGTGAAGGAACGAAAAACAGTAGCTTCTACCTCACCTCTCTGCTCATGACATCAGTGTCACTGGAAGGACACTGAACCAAGGGGGGTGGGGGGTGGGGTGGTCCCAGGCTGAAAGCAAATCCAGCCTGTGAAATCTACTACCAGCTTTTGGTGAGAAAAATCCCTTTTGTTTTTAATTTCACTCCGTTGGGTAAATTAGGGATTCGCTTCCGTGTTTATCTGCAATTATTTTTCTTTGCAACCCATCCCGACTTTTATGCCTTATCACTTGTAATGAATTAGAATCGAGCTTTCTGCAGTTAAACTTCTCTGCTGGTTCAGCCCAAAGCAGCGGGTTTGGGCCCCTCCCCTCGGCGGGGGCACAATCCCTTTCCTTTGCTGGGATTTCTAGGGGCTCGTGCTGGCCAGGAGGGTGGTACAAGACGCACGTTTCTGGGGGACAAGGCCGGGACGGAGGATTTGCGGGTGCCGCCCTGTGTGTCACTCACGAGCGGCTAGGAGAACATCCCTGTCACTCAGCTCGGGGCGACTTTACAAGCTGTGGGCTGGGAGAGTCGGCCAGGACTGCAGGCAAAGCAACGTCAAAGAGAACCAAGGGGACACAGCTGCTGCCCAGGCCAGACTGTGTCCGGGGAACGTCACACCCGCCCGGCTTGAGCCGGGGGCACTGGCAGCGGCTCACGCACTCCCCCATGTGTAACCCCTTCCGCCCTCCCCGGCCAGTGTGCCGGGGTCCCCAGACCAGGCTGTACTGCGGAGCAGGGTCCCAGGGCGGGAGGGGTCCCACCTTGGTGTAGGGCTGGGTGCAGACAATTTTCACCCGGTCCCATTTCTTCTCGGCTGCTGCTTTCACCAGCTTGTCCGGGCCAAACATCCGGACCCGGTTGAGGTTGGTGCCGGCTTTGCTCTCCGAGGGCGACATGAAGGACGAGGTGACCAGCAGCACCTGTGGGGGGGAACCCACCGGGGTTAGAGAAGCCTCCGTAAGCCCCTGAGAGCCCCCCACCCCAAATCCTGTCGCTGCCTCAGTCCCAAGGGGTTAAGCCCCCTGGGGTCGCTCGGCTGGGCCCCACCCCAGAGTTCACTGAACCAGATCCACCTCTCTGCCCCCAACCATCGACGTGGGAGCTCCGCAAAGCCCGGCACGCGCGGCTTCCCCCCCCTCACCTCGTAGTCCTGCTCGCTGGGCGAGGCGGAGCTGCCGGCCAGCACCTCCACGAAGGCCGAGCCCTCGTTGCCCACGTCGATGCTGTGGATCCGCTCCTCCTTCTCGAACTGCCGCGGGAGCAGGGGGGAGAACCCGGGGTCAGGGATGCGGGGCCGACCCAGGGTCCACTTCCAACCCACTGCGGGAACCCAGGAGTCCAGGCTTCCCCCGTCCCCCTGCTGCTCTAACCACTACACCCCCCTCCCCTCCCCAAGCCAGGAGAACCCAGGAGTCCCGGCTCCCCCCGTCCCCCTCCCCCCAGGGAGAGAACCCAGGAGTCCTGGCTTCCCCCGTCCCCCTCCTGCTCTAACCACTACACCCCCCTCCCCTCCCCACCCCGGGGAGAGAACCCAGGAGTCCCGGCTCCCCTCCCCCAGGAGAGAACCCAGGAGTCCTGGCTTCCCCGTCCCCTCCTGCTCTAACCACTACACCCCTCCTCCCCAAGCCGGGAGAGAACCCAGAAGTCCTGGCTCCCCTTGCCCCCGCCCCGGGGAGAACCCAGGAGTCCTGGCTCCCTTGCCCCCGCCCCCGGGAGAGAACCCAGGAGTCCTGGCTCCCCTTGCCCCCTCCCGGGAGAGAACCCAGGAGTCCTGGCTCCCCCTTGCCCCCTCCCAAGGGAGAGAACCCAGGAGTCCTGGCTCCCCCGTGCCCCCCTCCCCGGGAGAGAACCCAGGAGTCCTGGCTCCCCCTTGCCCCCCCCCCCCAGGGAGAGAACCCAGGAGTCCCGGCTCCCCCGGGGTGTGTGTGGGGGGGTCTCACCTGCAGGATGACCGACAGCTGCTTCTCGCCCGCCTGCGCCGCCTTCCACTTGCGGTAGGTGTCGGCCTTGAGCAGGTTCTCGGCGCAGTGAGTCTGGGGGGGCGGGGGAGAGAGCACGTCACCCCCGGAATGGGCTCTCCCGGCCCCCCCCGCAGGGAATGGTCTCGCCCGCACCCCCATGGGGAATGGTCTCTCCCGCCCGCCCCGAATGGTTTCTCCCGTCTCCCCCCCCCCGCAGGGAATGGTCTCCCCCGCTCGGCTCTCCCGCCCCGCCCCGCAGGGAATGGTCTCCCCCACTGGGCTCTCCCGCCCCCCCATGGGGGATGGTCTCGCCCGCCGGCACCCGCCCCGAATGGTCTCTCCCAGCTCCCCCCCCGGGAATGGTCTGCCCCCTACCGGGTCAGCGCTGCTCGCGGACACCACATGGCGGATCCCGATCTCCGGCATCCCCGCGCTCCGCCGCCGGGCGCCGCCGCTGCCCGCCCCCGGAAACAAAACTCTGGCGGGCCCCGGAAGTGGAACCGCTCTGCGCCGCCCACTCTATGTTCGCTCGGTCCTCCGAGCCGCTCTGCGCAGGCGCCGCTGCCCGGCGAGGGATTGCGCGCGTGCGCAGCCCCCGATCCAGCCCGAGACGCGGCGCGCGTGCGTGCCTCCTTCGCGCCTCTTTCGCCCGGGCCCCGCTCGATCGCGGCGCATGCGCCCCGACTGCTGCTTGCGGCTCCTGTTAGTGCGCATGCGCTTTGCCCTGGTGTTCCCCTCTCGCCCGTGTCGCCCCCTGGTGGCGCAGAGGGGAAGTTGCATCAGAGCGGATCACGTGGCGCAGGGGGAGGGTAGAGCTCAGGGGTTTGAGCGCTGGCGGGCGGAACCCGGGGTTGTGAGTTCGATCCTTGGGGGGGGGAACTGGGGTAAAAATCTGGGGATGGGTCCTGCCTTGAGCGGGGGGTGGGACTGGACCAGATCCCTCCCACCCCCCCAGTCTGCATTTTGTTGGACCCCGCGTGTCCCGGCGCGAGGTGGCAACGCAGGCAGGGGGCCTGCACCGCGACACGTCACCCGGCGGGACCTTCGTTCCTTACCGGAGCCTGAGCTCTGTCCTGCGCTGTGATCCTGGTGGCTAATAAACCCCCTGGTTTACATGGCTGAGAGTCACGTCTGAGTGCGGAGTTGGGGTGCGGGGCCCCCTGGCTCCCCCGGAGCCCCACACGGGCGGCCTAGCTGCAGTTACAGGCAGGTGTCCTGAGCCCTGCAGCTCCTCCCCCCTGCCAGCTGGATCATTTGCATTTTCACCGACCGCTTCAGTCTCAGCTCGTTGGTGCCCTGGATTCAAATTCGAATCCTCGGCCGTTACAGGAGCAGGGGCTGGATCCTGTCCCAGAGAGACACAGTCACCCCCCAACAGGGCCTCCCAGCTGATATCCTGGAGAACCCCAGTCTTCCCAAAGGCCGCGAGACGGGCATCTATCTCCCTCCCCCCTTAACCTGGGGCAGCAATTTAGGGTCGAGGTTCCCTGCGGAACTGGCACCCCGGGGTCCATCCCCACTCGCCCCGAGCGGGTCCCTCTGCCATCGCCAGTTCCTGCTGCCTCTGTCTCTCCTGCTGTTCTGCTTCGTGCCTGCCCTGTCTCTCATGGGCCTCCGCCTCCTTCGATCTCAGCTCCACTTCCATCCGTCTCAGATCCACCGACTGTTGGGTGGGGACATGGGTCTCTGGGACACCCAGCTGCTCCCAGCCTCTCTCGCGGCCCCAGCTGGATCAGGAACTGGTTCCTTAGAGCACAGATGCCGACCCCGTGGGTGCTTGGGCTGGAGCACCCACAGGAAAAACTAGCAGGTGCTCGGCACCCGTTGGCAGCCACGCTCCCCCCGCCTCACCTCCACCCCCCTCCCAAGTGCGCCACATTCCCGCTCCTCCCCTTCCCTCCCAGCGCGTCCTGCCCCCCCCCCCCCCCGACTACCAGCTGTTTGGCGGCGCTTAGGACTTTCCCGGAGGGAGGAGGAGGAGTGGGGACTGGAGAAGGGGTGGGCACTTGGGGGAAGGGGGTGGAATGGGGACGGTGCAGTGATCCTTTCGACCCTGTGGTTAAAATGGATCCGCCTGTTCCTTGTTATCTGTGTGGAAGGCGCTGCCAGGGGGTTCCGGGACCATCCTGGCACATGTTTCGCTTACTAGTGATTAGTATCTGTCAGGCATGTGTATTGCAACATCAGCCTTCCTCTTGCCAGCTCCAGGGAGCCGGGCCTGCCTCTGGCTCGCAGCTTCGCTTCGCTTCGAGTTAGCAAAGCTCGACCATTGCCTCAGTTCAGGCCTCAGACCGGGCCTCTGGTACAAGGGTTTATGTCTCAGGGCCTCATCTTACCACATCCCCCCACTTTTTGTCTTTTTATGGGGAGGATGTTCACCCATCGTCCCGGAAAAGCACAATGCCTGGACCGAAGACAACCCAGAGGGCTAAACACTGTTATGTGGTCGCCTCATTTTACCATCCATCCACTCATGCCCCATCGGTCCCTTCGTCGGCGCATTCCCTCGTCCGACTGGGAGACGCATTTTATTTTCCAGTTGTTTTTAGTCCCTTAGGGTGGACCCGGGACCTTGACCGAGGTGCCTGCGTATTATTAACTTTACAGAATGGCATGAGACGGCCTTCACCAGCATTTGTTCCCTCCCGCTAGGGGCTTCGTTAAGACAAAGCGGATCCCTAAACGACATTGACAAGCTGAATATCTGAACAAGTGGATACATGCTCTGATTACTATGAGGACGAGAACTGATTACTACATGCGACATATGAAGGGGCTTAACCTGGTGCTTTAACACCTCCCTCCTTAAAATGATGATTCATCGCCACCGCAGCGCTGATCGGCATTTCCAGCCCCGTCTTCACTCCGCGCTGCAGCTCGGCCTGTCCGGTTTGGCGTAGCATGTGACAGCACATACCCCCGGGAACAACCACTCTTAGGGCCTGCATTCCCGCTGGGATCACACCCCGGGTTCGGAGCGCCGGATGTAGAGTCACATCCTCGGGAATTGCTCACCAAGGTGTCCCCACCTCCCTTTGCACACTTCCGATTTCATTCACTCGCTGTCGGATTAGGGATTCTTTGGGTCTCGCCACCAAATCGTGGACGTCCAACTGCAAGTGTTCCCCGGTAAGTCTCGTAAGCGTTCCCGTGGGAGGATCGTTTCAGTGACCGCGCTGCCTCTGCGCGTTGGCCAGAAGGCCTGGGCTCCTATTCGGATGATGCTGGTAACAGGTACGCGAAATCCAGCACCACTCGCAGGGCAACCGTTGCCAGCGATGGAAAACTGATGCTAACCTGTAGCACAGATCACGTCCTGAATTCATCCTGCCTCATTCCCCAGTTCCTTTTGTGCCAGTCGGGCCCAGCCTTTGCTGGTGGCGTTAATATCAGTTGTGGCGTAGCACTCACCCAGCCACCAGTCATTATGTTTTACGCAACAAGCTTGACTAATTTCCGAGCCCGTTTCAGTTACGAGGCGCTCGGTGGGGTAATGCTGGACATACATCTTGTTTACAAGCGTCCCCATGCTATTTGCGTAATGTACCTTAACTGGCTCCTGCAACCAGCATGAGAGAGACGCTTCTGCCGTCCTCCTGCTCCAATCTTGGAACCCAGTCAAATTTAGCACATTGTAGAAAGACCGGTGCAATGTGGTTTATGCCTCGTTGCTGTATTGGTTTTAGGATGGCTGCGGGGTCTAATATCCATGGCCAATTCTGAAGTTGCAACTGCCACAAACTTTGCTGGACTATTTTGATTACACTATTGCCATAGGCCAGTGGTTCCCAGACTGGGGTTCGTGAACCCCTGGGGGTTTGCGAAATGTTACGGGGGGTTCTCAGGGGAAAATTCCCTAATGGCAGACAGAGCTGTCCCTGGGACCCCGGGCAGCCTGGGGCCAGCAGCCCGGAGCCCCTGGACTTCCAAGAGCTGAGCAGATCAAAGCCAGCATCTCTACCACACTGAGGAGACTTCACCTCCCTTTCCATTTCCTATAAGGAGTCTTGAAGGTTGATATTTTTTGCTGCTTTTAAAATTAAATACGCGGCTACTGTTGTTTTTAAAATTATTATGAAGAACAAGTTTAAGCTTTGTTGTAACATGCGTTGTTTGCCTGGACTGCTCAAGACCCGAATGCTGGTGAAGGAGGAACTCTCTTGAGTTGGCTTCTTAAATACCTTCCTGCTGTTTCACATCTGATCCTCCTTGATGAACATAGGAGCCTTGTTTTATAACAGGCTTCTTCAAAGTGATACAAGCTACGAAAGTGAGATCTTGGAAGAGTGTTGCCGTTTTCATAATGTAATAAAATACTGTAATGATAAATAATAATTAATAATACATAGTGTGTAATAAGCATGTCACAAAAACAAATGTTATATTTCCAAGATCCCGGCTTTGATAATTTATACGCAGGTAAAGGAGAAAATCCCTGGAAAGATTCATTTTTACGAGGGGGTTCACAAGACCTGAAATTTTAGTGAAAGGGGTTGACAGGTTGTTAAAGGTTGGGAACCACTGCCACAGGCTGTGCAAGCAACTGCCAGTGAAACATCATTCTTTTGCAAGCTGTTGACGAGGGACAGCCTGGTGGTATTCAGGTGGATAAACCCTTGAGCAATCAAATGCGTATTATCAATGGTGATCACAGGCTGGTCCAGTAATAAACTGCTAATACCTCCCCTCTTTTAACTGTTTTGCCTGTTCCAGTCCCAATGGTGTTTATCTTTAAATTAAGATTTTCAATATCTGCACAGTTCCATAGGGAAATGTGCGGCGGGGGGGGGGGGCGGTTGGCCACTGAGGCAGGTGCAAGCCGAAAGCCTGTTGTTAACCACCCCGCCCCGGAAGGGGGTGAGACTGGGGTAGTGGGCACTGCCAGAGCACAGTGTCCTGAAGCAGACACCCCCAAGCGGGGAGCAGAAGGCGCGCCAGAGGTCTCCTGCCACGCGCCACGCGCAGAGGGCGCGCCAGAGGTCTCCTGCCAACGTGCCACGCGCACAGGGCGCGCCAGAGGTCTCCTGCCACGTGCCACGCGCACAGGGCACGCCAGAGGTCTCCTTCCTCACGCCACGCGCACAGGGCACGCCAGAGGTCTCCTTCCTCACGCCACGCGCACAGGGCGCGCCAGAGGTCTCCTGCCACGTGCAGAGGGCGCGCCAGAGGTCTCCTTCCACGCGCACAGGGCGCGCCAGAGGTCTCCTGCCACGTGCCACGCGCACAGGGCGCGCCAGAGGTCTCCTGCCACGCGCCACGCGCACAGGGCACGCCAGAGGTCTCCTTCCTCACGCCACGCGCACAGGGCACGCCAGAGGTCTCCTTCCTCACGCCACGCGCACAGGGCGCGCCAGAGGTCTCCTGCCACGTGCAGAGGGCGCGCCAGAGGTCTCCTTCCACGCGCACAGGGCGCGCCAGAGGTCTCCTGCCACGTGCCACGCGCACAGGGCGCGCCAGAGGTCTCCTGCCACGCGCCACGCGCAGAGGGTGCACCAGAGGTCTCTTTCCACGCGCCACGCGCAGAGGGTGCACCAGAGGTCTCTTTCCACGCGCCACGCGCAGAGGGCGCGCCAGAGGTCTCCTGCCACGCGCCACGTGCAGAGGGCGCGCCAGAGGTCTCTTTCCACCCGCCACGCGCAGAGGGCGCGCCAGAGGTCTCCTGCCACGTGCCACGCGCAGAGGGCGCCCCAGAGGTCTCCTGCCACGCGCCGAGGGCGCGCCAGAGGTCTCCTTCCACGTGCCACGCAGGGCGCGCCAGAGGTCTCCTTCCTCGTGCCACGCGCACAGGTTTCGCCAGAGGTCTCCTTCCACGCGCCACGCGCACAGGGCGCGCCAGAGGTCTCCTTCCACGTGCCACGCGCACAGGGCGCGCCAGAGGTCTCCTTCCTCGCGCCACGCGCACAGGATACGCCAGAGGTCTCCTTCCACGCGCCACGCGCAGAGGGCGCGCCAGAGGTCTCCTGCCACATGCCACGCGCAGAGGGCGCGCCAGAGGTCTCCTGCCACATGCCACGCGCAGAGGGCGCGCCAGAGGTCTCCTGCCACGCGCCACGCGCAGAGGGCGCGCCAGAGGTCTCCTGCCACGTGCCACGCGCACAGGGCGCGCCAGAGGTCTCTTTCCACGCGCCACGCGCAGAGGGCGCGCCAGAGGTCTCCTGCCACGTGCCACGCGCAGAGGGCGCGCCAGAGGTCTCCTGCCACGCGCCACGCGCAGAGGGCGCGCCAGAGGTCTCCTGCCACGCGCCACGTACAGAGGGCGCGCCAGAGGTCTCTTTCCACGTGCCACGCGCACAGGGCGCGCCAGAGGTCTCTTTCCACGTGCCACGCGCAGAGGGCGCGCCAGAGGTCTCCTTCCACGCGCCACGCGCAGAGGGCGCGCCAGAGGTCTCCTTCCACGCGCCACGCGCAGAGGGCGCGCCAGAGGTCTCTTTCCACGTGCCACGCGCACAGGGCGCGCCAGAGGTCTCCTTCCACGCGCCACGCGCAGAGGGCGCGCCAGAGGTCTCCTGCCACGCGCCACGTGCAGAGGGCGCGCCAGAGGTCTCCTGCCACGCGCCACGCGCACAGGGCGCGCCAGAGGTATCTTTCCACGTGCCACGCGCAGAGGGCGCGCCAGAGGTCTCCTTCCACGCGCCACGCGCAGAGGGCGCGCCAGAGGTCTCCTTCCACGTGCCACGCGCAGAGGGCGCGCCAGAGGTCTCTTTCCACGCGCCACGCGCAGAGGGCGCGCCAGAGGTCTCCTTCCACCCGCCACGCGCAGAGGGCGCACCAGAGGTCTCCTGCCACGTGCCACGCGCAGAGGGCGCGCCAGAGGTCTCCTGCCACGTGCCACGCGCAGAGGGCGCGCCAGAGGTCTCCTTCCACGCGCCACGCGCACAGGGCGCGCCAGAGGTCTCTTTCCACGCGCCATGCGCACAGGGCGCGCCAGAGGTCTCCTGCCACGCGCCACGTGCACAGGGCGCGCCAGAGGTCTCTTGCCACACGCCACGTGCAGAGGGCGCGCCAGAGGTCTCTTTCCACGTGCCACGCGCACAGGGCGCGCCAGAGGTCTCCTGCCACGCGCCACGCGCAGAGGGCGCACCAGAGGTCTCCTGCCACGCGCCACGTACAGAGGGCGCGCCAGAGGTCTCCTTCCATGCGCCACGCGCACAGGGCGCGCCAGAGGTCTCTTTCCACGTGCCACGCGCACAGGGCGCGCCAGAGGTCTCCTGCCACGTGCCACGCGCACAGGGCGCGCCAGAGGTCTCTTGCCACGCGCCACGCACAGAGGGCGCGCCAGAGGTCTCCTGCCACGTGCCACGCGCAGAGGGCGCACCAGAGGTCTCCTGCCACGCGCCACGTACAGAGGGCGCGCCAGAGGTCTCCTTCCATGCGCCACGCGCACAGGGCGCGCCAGAGGTCTCTTTCCACGTGCCACGCGCACAGGGCGCGCCAGAGGTCTCTTTCCACGCGCCACGCGCAGAGGGCGCGCCAGAGGTCTCCTGCCACGTGCCACGCGCAGAGGGCGCGCCAGAGGTCTCCTTCCACGTGCCACGCACACAGGGCGCGCCAGAGGTCTCTTTCCACACGCCACGCGCAGAGGGCGCGCCAGAGGTCTCTTTCCACCCGCCACGCGCAGAGGGCGCGCCAGAGGTCTCCTGCCACGTGCCACGCGCAGAGGGCGCACCAGAGGTCTCCTGCCACGCGCAGAGGGCGCGCCAGAGGTCTCCTTCCACGTGCCACGCGCACAGGGCGCGCCAGAGGTCTCCTTCCACGTGCCACGCGCACAGGATACACCAGAGGTCTCCTTCCACGCGCCACGCGCACAGGGCGCGCCAGAGGTCTCCTTCCACGTGCCACGCGCACAGGGCGCGCCAGAGGTCTCCTTCCTCGCGCCACGCGCACAGGATACGCCAGAGGTCTCCTTCCACGCGCCACGCGCAGAGGGCGCGCCAGAGGTCTCCTGCCACATGCCACGCGCAGAGGGCGCGCCAGAGGTCTCCTGCCACATGCCACGCGCAGAGGGCGCGCCAGAGGTCTCCTGCCACGCGCCACGCGCAGAGGGCGCGCCAGAGGTCTCCTGCCACGTGCCACGCGCAGAGGGCGCACCAGCGGTCACCTGCCACGCGCAGAGGGCGCGCCAGAGGTCTCCTGCCACGTGCCACGCGCAGAGGGCGCGCCAGAGGTCTCCTTCCACGCGCCACGCGCAGAGGGCGCGCCAGAGGTCTCCTGCCACGTGCCACGCGCAGAGGGCGCACCAGAGGTCTCCTGCCACGCGCAGAGGGCGCGCCAGAGGTCTCCTTCCACGTGCCACGCGCACAGGGCGCGCCAGAGGTCTCCTGCCACGAGCCACGCGCTGGGATACACCAGAGGTCTCCTTCCACGCGCCACGCGACAGGCGCGCCAGAGGTCTCCTTCCACGTGCCACGCTGGGCGCGCCAGAGGTCTCCTTCCTCGCGCCACGCGCTGGGATACGCCAGAGGTCTCCTTCCACGCGCCACGCGCAGAGGGCGCGCCAGAGGTCTCCTGCCACATGCCACGCGCAGAGGGCGCGCCAGAGGTCTCCTGCCACATGCCACGCGCAGAGGGCGCGCCAGAGGTCTCCTGCCACGCGCCACGCGCAGAGGGCGCGCCAGAGGTCTCCTGCCACGTGCCACGCGCACAGGGCGCGCCAGAGGTCTCTTTCCACGCGCCACGCGCAGAGGGCGCGCCAGAGGTCTCCTGCCACGTGCCACGCGCAGAGGGCGCGCCAGAGGTCTCCTTCCACGCGCCACGCGCAGAGGGCGCGCCAGAGGTCTCCTTCCACGCGCCACGCGCAGAGGGCGCGCCAGAGGTCTCCTGCCACGAGCCACGCGCAGAGGGCGCGCCAGAGGTCTCCTTCCTCGTGCCACGCGCAGAGGGCGCGCCAGAGGTCTCCTTCCATCCGCCACGCGCACAGGGCGCGCCAGAGGTCTCCTGCCACGCGCCACGTGCAGAGGGCGCGCCAGAGGTCTCCTGCCACGCGCCACGCACACAGGGCGCGCCAGAGGTATCTTTCCACGTGCCACGCGCAGAGGGCGCGCCAGAGGTCTCCTTCCACGCGCCACGCGCAGGGCGCCAGAGGTCTCCTTCCACGCGCCACGCGCAGAGGGCGCGCCAGAGGTCTCTTTCCACGCGCCACGCGCAGAGGGCGCGCCAGAGGTCTCCTTCCACCCGCCACGCGCAGAGGGCGCACCAGAGGTCTCCTGCCACGTGCCACGCGCAGAGGGCGCGCCAGAGGTCTCCTGCCACGTGCCACGCGCAGAGGGCGCGCCAGAGGTCTCCTTCCACGCGCCACGGGCCGAGGGCGCGCCAGAGGTCTCTTTCCACCCGCCACGCAGAGGCGCGCAGAGGTCTCCTGCCACGTGCCACGCGCAGAGCGCGCCAGAGGTCTCCTGCCACGTGCCACGCGCAGAGGCGCGCCAGAGGTCTCCTGCCACGTGCCACGCGCGCAGAGGCGCGCCAGAGGTCTCCTTCCTCGCGCCACGCACACAGGGCGCGCCAGAGGTCTCCTTCCACGCGCCACGCGCGCAGCGCGCCAGAGGTCTCCTGCCACGTGCCACGCGCAGAGGGCGCGCCAGAGGTCTCCTGCCACGCGCCACGTGCACAGGGCGCGCCAGAGGTCTCTTGCCACACGCCACGCGCAGAGGGCGCGCCAGAGGTCTCCTGCCACGCGCCACGCGCAGAGGGCGCGCCAGAGGTCTCCTGCCACGCGCCACGTACAGAGGGCGCGCCAGAGGTCTCCTTCCATGCGCCACGCGCACAGGGCGCGCCAGAGGTCTCTTTCCACGTGCCACGCGCACAGGGCACGCCAGAGGTCTCCTGCCACGTGCCACGCGCACAGGGCGCGCCAGAGGTCTCTTGCCACGCGCCACGCACAGAGGGCGCGCCAGAGGTCTCCTGCCACGTGCCACGCGCAGAGGGCGCACCAGAGGTCTCCTGCCACGCGCCACGTACAGAGGGCGCGCCAGAGGTCTCCTTCCATGCGCCACGCGCAGAGGGCGCGCCAGAGGTCTCTTTCCACGTGCCACGCGCACAGGGCGCGCCAGAGGTCTCTTGCCACGCGCCACGCGCAGAGGGCGCGCCAGAGGTCTCCTGCCACGTGCCACGCGCAGAGGGCGCGCCAGAGGTCTCCTTCCACGTGCCACGCACACAGGGCGCGCCAGAGGTCTCTTTCCACACGCCACGCGCAGAGGGCGCGCCAGAGGTCTCTTACACAGCCATTTGTCATCATCCAGTTCGGGGTAGGTTTGTCCTTTTTCCGACAAAAAGGCCTCGATTGCATCAAAACAGTTTCCAAAGCGCAGCCAAACCTTGCCATGACGTAGCCACCGAATGTTGCTGTGAAGTGGGATGTTGTTATAAGCACTGTCCATCGCTTCTAGCAGTGCTTGAAACTGTCTGACCAGCAGTGAGCTGAGCGGGGCAGGCAGATGGGACGCCGGGTGGCAGGGGGCCGGCAGTAGGACCCCAGGATGGCAGCAGAGCCCCCGGGACTGGTGGCCGGGGCCCGGGGCCAGCAGTGGGCTGAGCGGGGCTGGCGGATGGGACCCCGGGTGGCAGGGGGCCGGCAGTAGGACCCCAGGATGGCAGCAGAGCCCCCGGGACTGGTGGCCGGGGCCTGGGTCCAGCAGTGGGCTGAGCGGGGCTGGCGGATGGGACCCCGGGTGGCAGGGGGCCGGCAGTAGGATCCCAGGATGGCAGCAGAGCCCCCGGGACTGGTGGCCGGGGCCCGGGCAGCGTGAGTGCCACTCAGAATCATCCCGCGTGCTTCCTTTGGCGTGAGTGCCATAGGTTGCTGCCCCCTGCTGTACCACACACTCTGCAGGGGGGTCTAGGAACAGTCCTGGTTGTGCAGTGGGACGCTCCCTCCTTGGGGCAATGCCGGCGTGCGGAGGAGTGCAGGAGGCGAAGCTGGGGCTGGTGTCTGGCAGGCGCCTTCATGTGCCCGTCCACGGTAGATGCATTTCTGATACTTGGGGTTCTAGACCAAGTCCCCGGGTACGTTCCTGTATCTTTTAATTGACTGTTCCGAATGCAAATCGATGCCCCCCCCCATCTACCCTGCGAGTCGGTGAACCCCACCCGGCTTGTCCAAGCTCCGTGTGTTTTTACAATTCCATTGAAGTAATCACAGTGTCCCCTGCTCAAATCCAGCCCAAGGAAACTGTATCGGCCTCAAGCTTGTGTGCTTGGAGAACACGTCCCAGAGTCAGATCCTCCCCCGCACTCCTGTGCCTCTCGCTCCCCTGGTCCCTGCCAGCAGACAGCTGCCCAGAGTCCTGCAGCTCTCCCAGGCAGCCAGGCCTGCAGCCCGTTCTTCTCTGCTCCATACAGAAACTAACTACTGCCCTGCTCTGCAGCTTCTTTTATATGGCCCTCCTGGGCCCTGATTGGCTGCTTCCCCTGCAGCCTCTCCAGCCTGCTTGGAGGACCTCTCCGCTGCTTCTTTCCTGGGATGGGTGGGGCAGAACCCCGAGGTTTGTAGCTTGTTGCAGCATCACAGTGTGAGAGGGAGCCCAGGTTGGGAAGCCAGAGGGTGCAGCCGTACCCCAGTTCCAGGTTGCACCCCAGAGAACCCGTCACAGTGGGTGGGAGTCAGGACTCCTGGGTTCTAGCCCCAGCTATGGGAGAGAAGTGGGGTCGGGTGGGTTGGAGCAGTGGGGCTGGGAGCCAGGACTCCTGGGTTCTATTCTTGGTTCTGCCCCTTTGCCCCTGGGGGATGGGGACCCTCCTCTCGCTCCGAGGGCTGAGCGGCTCCTCAGATGCTTTGAGATCCCAGCTGGCGAGTGCTAGAACAGGACCAAGCCTCATCCCTTCCCCAGGGTCTCTCAGAGCCCGGGGGTCGGGGTCCTTCGAACTCTGACCCAGCAGGCCCACTTGGCCTGTGGCTGGGGAGTCTCTGGGGCTGGACGGGGTGAACAGGAACAGGCAGCACCCCCCGCCCCATGGAACCAGTGCTGGGGCTGAGCTTTCGCAACGTCCAGAGAGAGGGGAAGTTTCTCTGCGGCAGCCAGACAAGAAAGTGAAAGGCTCCCAGGGGAAAAATGGTGCGTGGAGCCAGAACCCCCGAGCCCTGACTCTCAGCCCCCGGCTCTAACCACTAGACCCCACGCCCCTCCCCCAGCTGGGGATAAAAAGCAGAAGTCCTGATTCTTGGTCACTGTAACCACTAGACCTCATTGCTACCAAACCAGGAAGTACGTTGCCTTTAAAGGCCAGGAACAAACAGTCACGGTTCCCTTCCCTCCCCCGAGCCACCAGCCACTCACGGCGCCTGGGGCTCTTGCCACAGATGTAGATGAATGTGATTCCTCGATACCTGCCCCCAACCTCCCTGCTCGCCCGTTAGTGTCAGCGGTGGGATCAGACCAGAGTCCCAGCTGCTAACCCAGGCCCAGGTAAGAGCCACTTTCCCTTGTTTTGGGGCAAAAAAACAGAGTTGGGAAGACTCACAGAATCATACTCGGGGTTGGGAGGGAGCTCGGGAGGTGTCTAGTCCAGCCCCCTGCTCAAAGCAGGACCAATCCCCACGGATTCTTCGCATCACTAAATGACTGAAAGGAAATTAATCGGTGAGAGTTTCTTATGGGAGGGGCCCCAACTGAGATCCGGGCTCTGTTGTGCCAGGTGCTGCCCCGACACAGCCAGAGACAGTCCCTGCCCCTAAGAAATTACAATTAAAATAGCCAATAGGTGGGAGAGGAAACTGAGGCACAGGGAGGAGCAGTGACTGGCCCGCTGTTGTATGGTGGGTCCATGACAGATCTAGGAGCAGGACCCAGGGCTCTGTGTCCCACTGCTCTGCTCTAGCCACTGGGCAACACTGTCACACCGTAACTGGGGGTAGCATTGAAAATACACTGGGGGCTCCCCAAACCCGGTGTGAGAGCCAGTCTCCGCCCGACGAGCTCACGGAGCAGGATATGGGGACTGAACACGGCAGGGCAACATTACCCTGCGCTGTTAAACAGCTGCTGTGCCCCACCCCAGAGCAGGCTGCATTTCACTGCTGGTTGAAAAGCTCAACAACTGGGCAGGCTGTGAAGGTGTCTGAGATCATAGGGGGGAGACCACGCTAGACTGATCGACTGTCCAGAGAGGGAGCCTGGTGTTTGGGGTAGAACTGGGGGCTGGGAGCTGTCACCCAGAAATGCTGCCGGTGACTCATTCCCGGCCCCTGTCCCGCCCAGGCCGGCTGAGCGCTCGGTGCTGGACGGAGATGGCCTGGGTGCTGGTCCCTGCCTTCTGCCTGCTGAGTGGTGAGTAATTCACACGGACGCGACGCGCTGCCGCCCAGGGACCGGAGGGGACCCGTTCCCAGCCCTGCGAGTGCGTCTACACTGCCAGGACGGGGCTCGGAACCGGGTTCCAGCGCAGGGACGCGCCAGCGGCTCCAGTTCTAGCCTAGGGGGCGTCTGGCCTTGAACCTGCCCCCAGCGGCCGGATCCTCGCTGCTGGTTTCACCCCGGAGGAGAACACGCCTGGTTCTCAGGGCAGACTCGGCCTGGACTAGCCCCGGCCACCCTGGCTGAGCAGCGAGGGCCTCGGCCCCCGGGCTGCCGTGTGCCCTGTGCCACGTCCTGCCTCCGGGCTTCTCGCTGCCCCCGCGAGTCGGGGCGTCTCCTGGGCCGGCCTGGAGAGCTCTGCTCCCGGCCCTGCCCGTCCGCCCAGCTCCGGCCCGGCTGGCCCCCGCCCGCCTCCGCACCCGGCTCCTTGTGCACGGGAGGTGCCTGAAGCCTGGATGCCAACCCTCCAGGACGAAAGATTCATCTTTAATTAAAAATGGTCATGTTATGAAACCTCCAGGAATTTGTCCAACCACAAGTTGGCAACCATCGCCGGACCCCTCAGCAGTGCAGTCAGGGCCTCGGGGGGGGGGGGGGGCTGAACTGAGAGGGGATGTGGGGTGCACTGAGGGGTGATATGGGGGGCTGAATTGAGGGGGGATGCGAAGGTGAACTGCGGGGGTCTGGACTGAAGGGGGTGGCCGGAGCAGGTGAACTGAGCAGAGATTTCGGGGGACTGAAGTGGGATGCAGAGTATGGACTAGGCTGAAGGGGGGCTGGGCAGATGTGGGGGAGGGGGTCGGCCTGGACTGATGGGAGAACTCAGGGGGACAGGAGCGATTCGGGGCCTGGGGTGATTAATTGCAGGCGATGGGATGATGTTGCGGGGGAGCATCTCCGAACTCCCCTCCCCCACTTCACAGGGGGGCGCTGGCTGGGCTCGCTGTCACCCCCAGGCCAGGAGAGGGCGGGGGGCTCAGATTGTGTGTTAAAGCCCCTGGTTTGGGGGCGGAGCTGATGCTGGCCCCTCCCGGCGGGATCTGTGCAGCAGCCCAGCCTGCGGGGCGGGTTCCCCAACTCGCTGGGGCCGGGGGCTGGTCTGATCCCCGATTCCCGTCCCCGGCAGGTGCCTACGCCCAGGCGTGGGGCGTGACGCTCGCTCCAGGGCCCCTGGCTGCAGGGGTCGGCTCCTGCGTGACCATCCCCTGCTCCTTCACCTACCCCGCCGGGTGGAACGTCAGTGCCGTGAGCTGGACACGGGACGGGGATCAAACCGTGTATCACCGGGACCTGGCTCGTGTCCACGCTGCCTTCAAGGGGCGCGTCCGCTACCTGGGGGACCTGCAGCACAACTGCTCCCTGCGGGTGGCGGGGCTGCGCCCTGGCGATCAGGGCACCTACCGCTTCCGGTTCGAAGCAGCGGGCGATGGCAGGAGGGACGGGTGGACCAGTCTGCCAGGACAGCAGCTCAATGTCTCCGGTAACCAACTTCCGTCCAGCACCCCCGGGTCACTCACTCGAGTGCGCACACGGGGCAGGGCTCCTCACACACCCACACCAACCACTGCTGCCTTGATCTGAGATCCTCATGGTTAGAGCTGGGAGCCAGGACTCCTGGGTTCTCTCCCGGCTCTGGGAGGAGAGTGGGGCTGGTGGGTTAGAGTGGGGGGGCTGGGAGCCAGGACTCTGGGGGGGCGGGCTGGGAGCCAGGACTCCTGGGTTCTCGCCTCAGCTTGGGGGGGCTTGGAGCCAGGACCCCTGGGTTCTCTCCCTGGCTCTGGGAGGGGACGGGAGGGGAGGGGAAGGGGGGGCTGGGAGCCAGGACTCCTGGGTTTTCTCCCCAGCTCTTGGGGAAGTGGGACGTAGTGGTTAGAGCAGGGAGGGCTTGTGGGTCAGGACTCCTAGGCTGTGTTGTCAGACCCGAGTCCCCGTCATTCTGTCTAACTCTGAAGAGCCGCTGAGGTTGACCCTGCAGCCAGCGTAATGCAGCAGGCGTGAGGGGCTCTCAGGTGGGCCTGGGACCCTGCAGGACCCCCCGCCCCCCCAAACAGTGGGAGCGGGTAAAATGTGCTTTGTTGTACGTGGGTTCAGGCTGGCAAAAAAACAGGCTGAGATAATTTGCGGGAAAAACACTGAATCTCAGTAATGTAGCAAGAGTCGCCTAGCGAGGAAATTGCTAAATATTTTGTGTGAGCTTCTCTTTCCTCCACATGTTTCTCTCCCTCGCTCCAAAGCTGGGGAAATGCACCGGCCCAAGGCAGGTCAGAGACCGTTCTGAGACACCCGGAGTTAAAGCGAGTTTGTACCTGGTTCAGGCAAGATCTGTTTTAGTGGTAGAAGTGGTCTCTGAATTCTGTTGGTATCGATCGTATCTTCACCCACCGGTGTCTGGCTGTTGGTTGGTTGGTTTTTAGCAGCGTGGGGGAATCTCTCTCTCTTGCGGGATCGAAGGTTTTTGTGGTTGGAAGGGGAGTGAAAATGGAAAAACCAAAGCCGGGCGCTTGGACAGAATTCAAAACAGTCCCGCTCGGGGCTCTGGTCTGAGCCCGATGTGTGGTGCCCCCACTGGCGGCTGCGCCCCTCCGGGCAGACCCAGCGCTCCCCGTGTCTCAGGCCAACGTTTGCTGCTCTCCCCCATTGCCAGGGGCCCTCACTGCCCCGGCCAGTCGAGCTCCCAGGCTGGGCCGCGTCCCCCTGCTGGGGGCTGCTCCCCGCTCTGCAGCCAGCCCCAGGGCCCCAGCAGGGTTCAATGGCTCCTGTCCCCTCCTCTCCTCCCAGACGACTGGTGCCAGCCCTCCCTGGGGCGCCGAACAGAACCGGGACCCTCCCTCACCTGCTCCGTGGGGGCCGCCTGCCCCCATCGCCCCTCCTGGTACGACCGAGATGGCGCACGGCGGAGCCCAGGGCAAACCCCAGGCGGGGCTGGGGCGACCGAGCTGCGAATATCCCCGTCCCAGCTGGCCCCCGGCGTGGCGCTGAGATGCCAGATGGAGGGATACTGGGATGAGTGTGACTCTGCCCAATCCCAGCCCCTGGGGACAGGTGAGCTCAGCTGCTACACATGGCATGGGTAGAGCGGGGGGGCTGGGAGCCAGGACGCCTGGGTTCTTTCCCTGACACAGAGAGTGGAGCAGGGATGTGGTTAGAGTGGGGGCAGGGCTGGTGATCAGGACTCCTGGGTTTTGTCCCTGACACAGGGAGGGAAGTGGGGTCTATGGGTGAATGCAGGAAGGGTGGGAGTCAGGACTCCTGGGTTTTACTGTCTGAAAAAACCTCTCATCTGGCTCTAGCAAGTATTCTCGCCCCGTGGGACTGGATGGGGAGGGATCTGCCCCTTCGTTCAGTCCCGGGGCCCCACTGACGAACTCTCACCCGACTCTCGCCTCAGTCGCCCCCAGCGTGCCCAGGGTCGAGGGTTCGTGGCCGGCAGGGAAGGCAGCGCTGAGGGAAGGCGACGGTTTTACCCTGCGCTGCCAGGCTGCTGCCCTGCGGCCCATCACCGGGTACGTCTGGTCCCGCGGGGACGAGTGGCTGCCAGGAGCCGGGCAGGATTTACGTGTTGACAAGGCAGCCGACTCTGACGGAGGGAGCTACGCGTGCGGGGTCTGGGTCTCCGGCCCCGGCTGGGGGTATCTGAGCCTCTCTGCCAGGGAATCGGTCCAAGTTCAGAGTAAGTAGCGAGGGCTGGCGAGAGCCTCCTCCCTCGCAGCCCCCGATACGCCCCACAGGGCCTCCTGGAGCAGCCCTGCGTGCCCCCGCCTCGTCCCCCCACCCGCCTCATACCCCCCTGCTTTGCCCCCCACCCGCCTCGTCCCTGCTGCCCCCTCCCGCCCCCCCCCTTCGCCCCACCCTCCTCAACCCCGCTTGGCCCACCCACCTCGTGTCCCCGCGCTACCCCCACCCGCCTCGTCCCCCGCTTTACCCCCGCCCGCAGGTGGGGCAAACGCTTGGGCTGTGGGTTCTGATCCTGCCGGGCTCCGTGCTGCCCGGGTCGGGCTGGGCCGTCAGCGCCCCTCACCGGTGACAGCTGCCCATGTCTTCCCTCAGGCTCCGGCAGGTGCCCATGTCTGAGCCCCGGCCTCGTGGCCGGCGTTGCGGTTGCCCTCCTGCTCCTCGTCGCCCTCGTTAACGTGGGGGGTTGGTACCTGCTCGGCAGAGGCCGGTGGCAGGCAGCAGCTGAGGGGGCTGCGCAGGGTAAGAGTGGGGCTGGGTGGGTGGGAACAGAGATGGGGCTGGTGCGGGGGGTGGGTGATTTGGGGGGCTGATGGGAGACACTTGGGAGAATTTGGGGGGTTGGGACCAGTGGTTTAGGGGGAGACACTGGGTGATTCGGGGGGCAGAGCCTGATGGTTTGCGGGGCTGGTGGAAGATACTTGGGGGAACACAGGGCTGGGGGGATGTTGAGACTTGTGGGAGACAGAAATACAGGGGGGTGGTTTGGGATGGCTGGGGGGAGACACTTGGGGGAACACAGGGGGGCAGCCAAGGATTTAGTTGACTATTCATTGATTGTGCGACGTTACGATTCATTAACATACAGTCACTGTCTGGTCAGTAGAGGGGAGCTAAGACCGCTCGGTATTTAGCAGGAATAACCACGTATCAGAGCAGCGGTTCTCAGACTCCATTGCACCGTGACCCCTTCTGAGCACAGAGTTACTGCCTGACCCCGGGAGGGGGCAGAGCCCAAGCCCCCCAACCCCCCCGGGTGGGGCGGAGAGGGGGCCGCAGTCTGAGCCCTGGGGCTTCAGCCCCGAGTCCCAGCCAGTCTAACACTGGCCCTGGCGACCCCATGAGAATCGGGTCCCGCCCCCCAGTCTGAGAAGCGCCGTGTTAGAGCGAAGGCAGGAGGCTGGAACGCCAGGCCTGAGGCCGAGACCTGCGGGGTTTTAGCTTCGCTACTTTGGGCCTCGGAGCTAAGAAACGCCGACAGACGTAGGCGAGCGAAGCCCTGAGATGCTGGGAAAAGAGGCCCCCAGGGGGAATGTTACAAACAATCAGCCCGAAGATTAACTTCAAAGCACAAAAACTGCAGCGGCGGCACATCTGGCTCCAAGGTGTGTCTGCACCGCAGGCGGCGGGTTGTGTGGCCCTGTTAATGAGAACAAAGAATCCACACAACCTACAGCCAGGGCCCTACCAAACTCAGACCATTTTGGTCAATTTCCCAGTCATGGGATTGTAAAAATAGCAAATTTCAGGATTTCATAGAATCCTAGAATCTCAGGCTGGGAAGGGACCTCAGGAGGGATCTAGTCCAACCCCCTGCTCAAAGCAGGGCCAGCCCCAATGAAGTCAATCCGGCTATTTAAACCGGACATTTGGCAGTGCGGTAATCGTAGGGATCCTGACCCAAAGAGGAGTGTGTGTGTGTGGGGGGGGGTTCGCAAGGTTATTGTAGGGGGGGTTGCGGTTCTGCCACCCTCACTTCTGCGCTGCCTTCCGAGCTGGGCCCTCGGTCAGCAGCCGCCACTCGCTGGCCATCCGGCTCTGAAGGCAGAGAAGTGAGGGTGGCAGTACCGCAACCCCCCTAAAATAACCTTGCGACCCCCCCTGCAACTCCCTTTGGGGTCAGGCCCCCCCACGAAACCTGCCTCGTTTAGGGTAAACGCACACACAAGACCAGACTTCACCGGGGGAGACCAGATTTCAATGTCCGTGACGTATTTTGCATGGCCATGAATTTGGTAGGGCCTCATCTATAGAAATCAGGGGGGGTCTTAACCGTCATGGGGACGCAGACCCATAAGGGGAAAGTGGGATTGAAACTTTCAGGTCCATGCACAGACGGTCGCTATAGGCAGACTCCCATTATAAAAAGGGGGGGGGGGCCCAAACCGGGGTAATTGAGTTTCCTATGAGAAAACTCCCGCGGGAACCATCCCTCTAGCGACGATGATCCGTGGGAGACCCAGCAGCCCCGAGCGCTGCCTGGGAGGCTGCGAGTCCGTGTGTGGCTCTCGCTGGTGCGTGGATGGATCCAGGAGCTGGGGACAGTCATCCCTCAGCTGGTGAGACGAGACAGGGCCCTTGTTCCTGCACTGTCTGTGTTACTGGCCTGGGAACCCCCGTGTGCCAGTGGCGCTGGATCTAAACCAGGCCGAGGGGACTCTGCTGAACGGAGACGGCAGCCGCCAGCGCCGGCCCCTCACTGCTGCAATGTCACCTCACTGGCATTCACGTCAAATAACAGTGACGGGTACAGGGGCTGGGAGGCTGGTGGTTTGGGGTGGGGGCTTGTGAGAGACACTGGGGATCCAGGGGCTGGGGAGTTGGGGGGGCTGGTGGGAGACATTGGGGGGATCCAGGGGCTGGGGATTTGGGGGACCCAGATCTAATACCAGAAACTATTTTCCCTTCCTCCCAAGGTGCTGAGCTTTCCTGCAGGCCAAAAACAGAGTCACCCTATGAGGTGAGTGCAGGGTCTGTTACCCTCCCCCCGGGCCCTGCTACCCCCTGCTGGCGGGGGGTTTGGGGGGGGTGCGTGGCTGCAGCCTCCCCACCCCCCGCAGTGCAAACCCCTGGCCCCTGCTGGGTGGAACCGGCGCTGCCTAAGCGTGTGTCTCAGACCCCGTCCTGCTACCGGCTCAGGGGAGATTCCCCCACCCACAGAGTGTCCGGTCCTGGCAGCACCCACCCCGCCAGCCCTGGGGCCCGTTGGGCAGGGATCTCACTGGCTCTCTGTTTGGGCTACAGGAACTCCAAGGACGGACCCAGGATATTTACAGCCAGTTTGTCTCTCCCCGAGCTGGTTCCCGCTGAGCTCTGCTGAAATCCCAACCAGCCGGGGACCCCTCTGCACGGCCGGGACCCTGAACACAAAGAGAAGCCGTCGCTCTGTGGGGCCAGATCCCAGCGGGGGTCCTGGCTCTGCCCCAGGCCCCACCCCCACTCCACCCCTACCCTCAAGGCCGCTCCTCTCCCCTTCCCCCAGCCTCCTGCACCAGGAATCAGCTGATTGTGGCAGGCAGGAGGCCCATGGCGGTAGGGGGAAGCGCTGGACAGTGGGGCTGCAGCGGGCGGGAGGCGCTGGGAGGGAGGGGGAAGCACTGATTGGGGGCTGCCAGTGGGTGCTCAGCACCCAGCATTTTCTCCCAGTGGATGCTCCAGCCCCAGAGCACCCATGGAGTCGGTGCCTATGCTGGGGCCAAGCGGCCGTAGCTCCATTGGAATGAATGGGGCCAGACCCCCAGCTGGGGCGACGTGGCCGTCACTCCACTGGAGAACTCAACTGGGAATAAATAGCTCCGAAATGCAGGGATTGGGTCATTCTTATTTCTATAGCAACTTCATAACAAACAGTGGAAATACCTGACAAAAAACTTGGGTGAACTTGGAGTTAAGGGTGAGATGTGATGAGCAATTCCCAAGGGGCAAAGGAGAGGAAAACACGGGAGATTTCAAATCCCAAAGAGGAGAGAGGCAGGAAATTCCAGGGTCAAGTCAAAGTTAGGAGAACCTGGCACTGGACAGCAGCAATTCCCAGCCCTAAGCGGGGTCTGGGCTGCAGCCGGGCTCAGCAGCCGCTGGGGGCTGAGCACTGGGCGTGAGCTTGGTTCAGAGGGTTTCCCGGCTCCTAGAGGAGGGTGAACACAGGCCGGAGTCTCATGGGGTTCAGGGTCCTGGCAGTGCAGAGGGGACCACGGCTCGCAGGGACCTCGGCTGGGCTCAGTTAGAATAATCCCCCAGGCTGTTATAATCGTCTCCATCATTGTCCGAGGGGCTGGCGCTATCCCCGGGGCGCAGGATTTCCCGTTGGGGAGACAGAAAGACAGACAAGGGGAAAGAGCTGGCTAGAAAGCTGGCTGGATCGTCGGGCTCAGCGGGCAGTGATCAACGGCTCCATGGCTAGTTGGTGGCCGGTATCAAGCGGAGTTCCCTAAGGTTTGGTCCTGGGGCTGGTTTTGTTCAATATCTTCATTAATGATCTGGAGGACGGCGTGGGCTGCACCCTCAGCAAGTTTGCAGATGACACTAAGCTGGAGGGAGAGGTAGATACGCTGGAGGGTAGGGACAGGATACAGAGGGACCTAGACAAATCAGAGGATTGGGCCAAAAGAAATCTGATGAGGTTCAACAAGGACAAGTGCAGAGTCCTGCATTTAGGACAGAAGAATCCCATCACTGCTACAGACTAGGGACCGAATGGCTGGGCAGCAGTTCTGCAGAAAAGGACCTGGGGGTTACAGTGGACAAGAAGCTGGATATTTATTTTTTTCCCTGATGTGGAGGCGTATTTATTTATTTTACATCAGATCACAATAGCGCACTGGTGCATATACAGAAAAGTAACATTTCAAAGTGGGGGAGCAAAATGTTAATTGACAATATACACAGCCAGGAACAGCTCTTCTCCGAGCTGGGAGTCCCAGCAGGAAGACAAGTCCTAGAAAACCCAAACCCGCTAGATCCCTGCTCTTTGCCAACTCACAGCGCACCTTGCAGAAGCTGCACATCAAGACTCCTTGGCCTTCTCTTTTTAAAAGAAGGGTTCAAGTACAGCGGAGACCTGGGGATTCATAGGTGGACAAAACTCCTTGTCCTCTTTACACAATAAAGTTTGAGGAAGCAGCTTGGAAAGGGGGCTGCAGCAGTACCTGGTTTCCGGCTCATCCTTCGGCAGAAGGGGAACAAACAAAAATACAGTTAAAAGTGACAAGACAAATCCAGAACCGACATTACAAATAGGACTGTTTTCGGGAGATGCCGCTGATTTGTACTGGGCACGGGAGCCGGCTGCGGAGGGGGGTTCCCCATGGGCCAGGGGCTGGCTTGGGGCTATGGCAATTCCAATCGGATTTGGAACACTCCCTTGAAGGGCATAAAGGAGGGAGATCCCTGTCCTTGTGCTGCTCAGCAGTAGTCAAAATCCTGGAGTCAGGCTCCAACAACCATGAGATCCCTTCACAAATCATGAGATTTGACAGAGTGGGTCATTTTCTGGCCTCACTCCGGTCCCATTTTGGGTTGGAAATTCACTTTCCAAGGAGTGGCAGCTGAGCAGTTTCAGGCACTCTCAGCTTCCAGCAGCTGGGCCTTGATCACCACACCAGCGAGCAGCACAGCACCCGTGGGATGGAAGGGGAGCCAAGTTAATGCCAACACATTTGGGAAGTGATCCTGCTTCAGGGCCTAAGCCAATCTCAGACTATGTAAGTGGGTGGGGAGCGGAGCATGGCAGGACACCAGGGCAGATGGCCCAGGGGTCCGACCTACACTGGCAATTCCTGTCTGCCTTTGAAGAAGGCTTAAAAAGGTGCTAACAGTCTACAGAAGCTGCCTTGTTTCTTTGAGCTTGATTTTTTTTTTTTTTTACAATGTGCCCTTGTTGCCAAGAAGGCTAACGGCATTTTGGGCTGGTGGCTGGAACCCCAGACAAGGATCCCAGGCACGGATCACACTAAATTGATAAGATCTGCATTTTAATTTTATTTTAAATGAAGCTTCTTAAATATTTAAAAAACCTTATTTACTTTACATACAACAATAGTTTTTTACTAATTTACTTTAAATACAACATGTTTTTGTGTCGGCCAAACTAGTTTCTTTTCTAGTCGGAAATGCTTCCACCCATTTACTGAAACCATCCACAATCGCAAACAAAAATCTAGTTTTTCTAGGGGTGGTAGGCCAGGGTCCTGCAAAATCAGCTTGTAAGCATTGGCGGGATGATGCATTCGCTCTCCCTGTCTTTCCCTTCCGGCAGGGTCTTGCTTAGCACACATATAACAGCTCTGAATACGCAGGTTTAAATCCTCTCTCATTCCAGGCCACTAGCCCAGTTTTTAAAGTTTTTCTAATGCCTCTTCCTGTTCTGGGTGACCTCGCATAGCTGAACCCTGCATCCATCCCAAAGGAGGTACTGCGTCCGCCGAGGGATCACCAGGACCCACTCCGGTTCTGGTTTTGCCAGAATTACGTCTCCCTCCTTTCTCAACGGGTCACCCTGCCACTGTGAGGGGCGTTCTACTATCCATTGCTGAATTAAGTCAGCGTTTGCCTGCAGGTCCTGTAAAAGTCGTAACTCTCTGTAACGATGCTGCCCTGGGTGGGACCCAACTGAGAGCGGCGGTTCAGGACAAATTGCTCAGAGCAGGGCAGTTACAGCCATGGAGCCGTTGATCACTACCCGCTGAGCCCGACGATCCAGCCAGCTTTCTAGTGACCTCTTTCCCTCTGTCTAACCCCACTGGCTAACCCTCTGGCTAACAACAAGTCACCCAAGCAATTCCCTTAGACACTCCAGTTTCCCAGTATCACCACCAGTGCCACTCATATGGGGACGAATGGTTATGGAAATCAATATCCCAGTAAAAGAAAAGAAGTTCTCCCGATCCCAAAGGACCAAGCCCCAGACCCAGGTCAATATATAAGTCAGATCTTACCCAGAAATCACGCTGTTGCCAATCCTTTAAAACAAAATATAGCTGAGAGCTAGAATTGCTTAAATGGAAGCAATTACATCCAGTAATGGCAAAGTTCTTGGTCCAGGCTTGTAGTAGGGATGGAATAAACTGCAGGTTCAAATCAAGTCTCTGGAACATCCCCAGCTGGGATGGGTCCTTCAGTCTTTTGTTCAGAGCTTCAGTTTGTTGCAAGGTTCCTCCAGAAGCAGGACTGAAGACAAGTTGGAGGGTTTCCAGGGCCTTTTATATTCTCTGCCCCTGGAAGGACGCCCCTTGGTTCTCACTGGGGAAAATCACAGCAGCAAGATGGAGTCAGGAGTCACATGGGCAAGTCACATGTCCATGCATGACTCAGTTCCAGGCCAACACCATTGTTTACATGTTAGTTTGAAGGATCCCATTAAGACTTATGTGGATTGGGGTCTCCCAGGGTCCATTATCCATTAAGTGTTTCTTGACTGGGCACTTAACTTGCAAATTCCTTTCTTAAAAGGAGCAAAGAATCCTGTGGCACCTTATAGACTAACAGACTATATGCAGCATGAGCTTTCGTGGGTGAATCCCCACTTCTTCGGATGCAAGTCTTAAGAGGCTGATCAAATGCTTCACTAGGGCTGGGTCTACACTGCCTCTTTCAGCGCTAAAATTTTTGTCATTCAGGGGTGTGAAAAAACACCCCCCTGAGCGACAAAAGTTTTAGTGCTGAAAAGCGCCAGCATAGCCAGCGCTTTATCTCCGGGAGCTGCGCTCCTGGCTAGAAAGCTACCACCACTCGTTAGGGGGCGGGGGGTTACGCTGGAAGAGCTCTCCTGCAGCGATAAAGCATGTCTATACTGCTCACGTCACAGCGCTGCCGCAGCCACGCTGTAACATGGGTAGTGTGGACATACCCTAGGGTACTTCACAATTAAAACACATTGATAACTTCAGCTACAAAAATGATGCACACATGCAGCTGGCATCATCATAATTAGCAGTACAGGGGAGGAGCGATAGCTCAGTGGTTTGCGCATTGGCCTGCTAAAGCCAGAATTGTGAGTTCAGCCCTTGAGGGGGCCATTTAGGGGTCTGGGGTTGGTCCAGCTTTGAGTAGGAGGTTGGATTAGATGCTTCCTGGGTCCCTTCCAACCCTGATATTCCATGATTCTAATCACAACCCAATATTTGCTGCAAATATAGAACAGTGGTTGCAGGTTATGTCAATACCATCACGCTCTTCTCTTCCTTGTTTTTGTTTTGCCTGTGACCGGGTGGTTACTGCCACGGCTCCCACCGTGTTCCAGTGAGGGCTGCTTCCTTAGCCAATTTATCTGCTTGTTCATTTCCCCACCGTAACGGACCCTTTCCCATGTGGGGCGTTATTTGAACCATCCGGATCCTTTTATGCTGCTTTGCCAATTTTTCCACTTGCTGCCACAGACGTTTGTGCTTAATTTCAGATCCATCGGTTCCTATTCCACCCTGGCAGATAGACGGTGGTTCCTTTGTAAACATACTCGGAATCAGTTCCTATTATTAGCTCCGTTTGCTTGTTCTTCATCCCAGCTAAAACTTCTAAGGCTGCTGACACTTCCGCAGACCGTGTTCCTCCTTTGATCAATTTGTACTGGGAGGTGTTAACTCTCCGCCGGTTTCCCGTGAAACAAATCCCTGCAAAGCCAGTGACTCGTTTCCCTTCGGTGTAATATGAGCTACCGTCCACAAGCCAAATGGTTTCGCCAATCGCCTGTTCAGCTGGGGTTGCTTTAAAGACAGAGGGCGCTTAGGATTCCCATTGGGGTTTACAAACATGTTCCCGACTGTCTAGAGTCAATCCCCAGCCAGACAGTTCAGGTTCTTTTAGTGGGGCTAATTGAACAGTCTGGGACATGAGAGCAAAGAGCCACTGAATGGCCTATTCCACTCTCCTTCAGCCAGTAACTTTCCCAGCGCACGGTGACTCTACGACCACCTCGCGGGCGCCGATAATTGCTGAGCTTTTTGTAGTGTCCAGTAGGGGGCGAGAGCAGTTTGCTCACAACGTCCCCGTTTGCTTTCGGGCCCTGTGAATGCTCTGCCGTAGTAAGCGACGGGCCTCTCCCCAGCACCGTGTCAGCCTGCTAACAATACAGAACTTCTTCACGCTGGGGTACAATACAAAGGGGAATTCCTTGTTCAGGGCAGCCAAGGTAGGTGCCTCCATTAACCCTTTTTTCAGGCTTTCCCAGGCCCTGGTTGCCTCCTTGACCCAGGTCCAGCGTGGTCTTTTCAGTACCTCGTAGAGGGGACCTGCCTTCTCTGCGTACCCAGCCATGAATTCTCTGCAGAAGATAGGCAGCCCCAAGAAAGTTCGCAAAGATTTCGTATCTACCGGCATCGGGAGGTTAACAATACCCTTCACCCCTTCCTTAGCCACAGACCTTCCCCCGGCACTGAGTCGAATTCCAAGATTTGCACGTCTCTGTTTCACCTGGGATGTAGAGGGGTTAAGTTTCAAGCCGCACGCTTGGCAGCTAGTCAGGAACTGCTGCATTAACGCTTCATCTTCCTGTTCTGTTTCACTGACTATTAAAATCTCATCTACATACTGGACTGTCCTTCCCGTTTCTAACAGTCCCTCCTTCTCGAGCATATTTCTCACTGCAGCAGGAAATATTGGGGGTGCGTCACAGTGCCCCATAGGCAGAACATGCCGGCAGTACTGCATCCCCGGCATACAACAGCTGTTCTGTATTGAGACGCTGGGTTTAAAGGTAAACTCCAAAAGCCGTTTGCCACGGCGAGTCCTGAGAACCACTTCACGCCAGGGGTTACCACCTCCAACAATTCGGGGTAAGCAGCCACTACTGGTGCCCCCCGCTTGGCAGTTCTCTGTAACCCCCGATACTCAAGAGTTAATCTCCATGTTCCAGCAGGATTTTTAACTGGATAGATGCCGCGTTAGGCCCTGAACACCTTTGAATTAATCTTCGTTTTTCTAATTCTTCTATAACCTGCCTTAAAGATTCTTTTGCTTCCTGAGGTATCGGGTATTGTTTGCTGTATGGGGGTGTGTCTCCTATTGTAACGGAGCGTTGTATTTTTCCCGTATCTAGGGAGTCCACTGCCCAGACAGTTTGAATCTCAGCCCACCAGCTGTCCGGGGTATTTGGCTTTATCGCTTTCACCGCCCGAGTAGCAAGTCCCACTGGGATCAGGTTAACGTTATTTCTTTCTCCCGTTACACATGTTTGGGGAGTCCAGGATTATTCCCAATCGTTTGATAGCTTCTGCCCCAGTTCGATTTCTCTCCCTGCGCTAGCCCCCCTCTCCTGAACGGTCTGTACACCAGACGGGAGAGGGAGGGTTTTAACATCGTCTGGTTGCTGATGTGCCCTGTGTTTGTACGGGGTCCACGGCTGGATATACATTAAATGCATCTTTTACTATAGGAATTCCAGCCCCCCGTGTCCAACAGAAGATCTGCAAGTGGGGGTGTCCCCAGACATCCGTTGTCCTGGGTTGCTGGAAAACACATTCCTTGTTGCCGGGAGGGCTGGCCAACGCTACTGAATTAGTAGCAATTGGGTCATTCAATCCAGACGCTAAGGCAGTCGCCGGAGCCACCTTCATCGCTGCCTTTTCCTCCCCCTTTTGAGAGTCCTTGCCAAGCAGACATACCTGTAGCTGTGCCCTCAGCTTCTCACTCTCTCCTTAAAGGTCCAAGTTCTGTTTCAGAGCTCCAGGCGACACCCCTTCACTCTCTATTTCCTCCTGTACCCTCCGTTCATTCCACGACGTCGCCAACCCCAGCCACGGCCACGGGGAGAGGTTCCAGGCCCCTCTGTTTTCCACTGTCCTGCATGTTCGCAGCTCCTTGACAGGAGTTCCTTCCTGCGGTTAACCGTCCGCAGTCTCCACTTTTTCAATCCATTCGTTCCAAGGTCCGTCCCTGCCTCCATTCTCACACCAAGCGTTCATCCATCCTAGCACCCCAGAAGGCAGCGCTTCAAATCCTCGAGCTCAGGATCCCCCGCTGTTAGCCTAACGTACGTTTATATCCTGTCAGCCAGCTTGGCCGGAGCCTCTCCCGGCATTCCTGTAATTCCTTTACGTGCAGCTAATCCACTGGAGAGCGTAAAATGCTTCTGAGCCACCCGTTTAACCGTTTGCGTAACAACATCATCAAAACCAAGGGTGTGACAGTTCCGTGGCCCCAACAGGGTTTGTAGCAGAATTGGTTCCTGTGCCGTGTCGATTCCCACCGCTTTTCACAACCGCGAGCATTTCTGTAGCCAGGCCATGAACTCGTGGGAATTCTCAGCAGGCGGGGGGCTGACAGCTCCCGCTAGCGCAGTGAGTTCATTCATTTTGAAAGCGACCGGCCTGGCTGTGAAGCCGCTCGCTCGAGGTGGGCGGGGTGTATCGGTGCGGCACTTGGGTGCCTCCATTTCCCTCTCTGCATAATTGCCACGGGGCCCTGGCTCCCTTAAAGCGTCAGTACATTTTTTCCTTGGAGTTTCCACTGCGTTCCAGAACCCCAGAGGAGGTGGAGCACCAGTTTGTGGGGCAGCGTCAAGGGGAAAGTGGGGTGCAGGCAGGGTGCAATGGTCAGGTTCCGGGGCAGGGCTGGCTCTCCCATTTCCCCCCATTTCTCCTGTTTTAACCGGAACTGAGCTAGGTTTGGGGGAGGGTTTATCCAGAACCTGGTTCTCAGCATAAGGTGGCGATTGCGGCGTGGTGGGCCCTGCCCACGGGTCAAGAGAGGAGGATCTACCTGGGTCATTCGTTCCACACATGCCCAGTGCAGCCTCCCTTCCCGTTGTCCCAGGTTCCATCTTTTAATTGAGCCAGGACCACCCGTTTCCATTTCTGTCCCCATCCTCCCGGTGCGGGAAAAGCACTCGAAGTCTGTCGAGCAACAGGGGACGGTCGCTTTTTCTCCTGCAGGGTTTCCACGGCTGTCTCCAATTTTTTATTTTCCTGCTTGATCTGTTCGAGCAGATCGTGGGTCTGGCCCGCCTGTCACCCTGTTAAAAGCCCTTGGGCTTTCCAGTGCTCGACCGCCTGGGTTGCTTCCTCCAAGGCTTGAGTTACCTCTTCTACTTCCCCGGATTTCTCCGGACTTGCCTGGCCAGTAGGGAGACGTGTCGTTGAAGCCATCGTACTGCCATGGACATCAATTGCAAAATTCCAGCTTTTTTCCTTTTGTTACTGTTTTTTAGAGCTTCTGTTGCTACCATTGCTTTACGTCTGCCAGTCCATGTTTGTCGTCAGACGTCACCGGTGTGGTGCTCTGCTCTGTTTGATGATGATAACAGCTGGCTGCATGGGTGGGTTCCCTCTGTGCGCTGCCCCGGCTCTGCAGATCGCTGGCACAGCACACCCCGAGAGAACCCCCAATGACCACAGGCTCCGATAAGGAACGAAGGCCCCTGGCCAGGTTCATTGTCAAATGAAACACAGTAATAGTTTCTCGCAGACTCTACAGGAGATACTACGCATATGTGCCCTTGACAATCATAGGTGCCAACTTCCCCTCTTTTCCGTGGGAGCTCAACCCTCCCCCCCCCGCCCTTGCCCCCACTCCACCCCTTCCATGAAGCCCCACATCTTCCCACCCCTTCCTGGCCCCCATTCCAAACTCTTCCCCAAAGTCTCCACCCCAACTCCGCTCCCTCCCTGCCCCTATTCCGACTCCTTCCCCAAATCCCACCCCGGCCCCACCTCCTCCCCTGAGTGTGCTACGTTCCCACTCCCGCCCCCTCAGAGCGGCCAAACAGCTGTTTGGCGGCGGCTGGGCGGGAAACGCTGGGAGGTAGGTGGAGGAGCGGGGATGCAGCATGCTCGGGGGGAGGAGGAGCAGGGGGTGGGGGACAGGAGAACTCGGCTGCTGGTGGGTCCCAAGCACCCATTAATATTTCCCTGTGGGTGCTCCAGCCCCAGAGCACCCACAGAGTTGGTGCCTGTGCTGACAATGGCCCGGCTCAGTCCATGGCAGGATTCTCCTGGCACACGTGGGTTCGAACAAAACAACTCTATCCACCACGTGATGTTTTTGACCCTGTGGTTAAAATGGATCAGCCTGTTCCTTGTTATCTGTGTGGAAGGCGCTGCCAGGGGGTTCCGGGACCATCCTGGCACATGTTTCGCTTACTAGAGATTTTATCTGTCAGGCATGTGTATTGCAACACCAGCCTTCCTCTTGCCAGCTCCAGGGAGCCGGGCCTGCCTCTGGCTCGCAGCTTCGCTTCGCTTCATGTTAGCAAAGCTCGACCATTGCTTCAGTTCAGGCTTCAGGCCTCAGACCGGGCCTCTGGTACAAGGGTTTATGTCTCAGGGCCTCATCTTACCACATCCCTCCACCCTCGCTCACTCGCTCCTTTTCACCAGGCTGGAGCAGGGGGTTGTGGTGCAGGAGGGGGCGCAGGTGGTTGGGGTGTGGGGAGGTGTCTCTGGCTGGGGGTGCAGGCTCTGGGGTGGGACTGGGGACAAGGGGTTTGGAGTGCAGGATGGGGGTCAGGACTGGGGCAGGGGTTGGGGCGCAGGAGGGGGCTCAGGGCTGGGGTAGGGAGTTGGGAGGTGTGGGGGTGTCTCCGGCTGGGGTGCAGGCTCTGGGGTGGGACTGGGGATGAGGGGTTGGGGTACAGGAGGGGGTCAGGGCTGGGGTAGGGGTTGGGGCGCAGGAGGGGTTCAGGGCTGGGGCAGGTGGTTGGTGGGTGTGGGGGTGTCTCTGGCTGGGGTGCAGGCTCTGGGGTGGGACTGGGGACGAGGGGTTTGGAGTGCAGGATGGGGTCAGGACTGGGGCAGGGGTTGGGGCGCAGGATGGGGCTCAGGGCTGGGGCAGGTGGTTGGTGGGTGTGGGGGTGTCTCTGGCTGGGGTGCAGGCTCTGGGGTGGGACTGGGGACAAGGGGTTTGGAGTGCAGGATGGGGGTCAGGACTGGGGTAGAGGGTTGGGGCACGGGAGGGGGCTCAGGGCTGGGGTAGGGAGTTGCGGGGTGTGGGGGGGTGTCTCTGGCTGGGGGTGCGGGCTCTGGGGTGGGACTGGGGACGAGGGGTGTGGCGTGCAGGAGGGAGGTCAGGGCTGGGGCAGGGGGTTGGTGGGTGTGGAGGGGTGTCTCCGGCTGGGGTGCAGGCTCTGGGGTGGGACTGGGGACGAGGGTGTGGCGTGCAGGAGGGGGGTCAGGGCTGGGGCAGGGGGTTGGTGGGCGTGGAGGGGTGTCTCCGGCTGGGGGTGCAGGCTCTGGGGTGGGACTGGGGATGAGGGGTGTGGCGTGCAGGAGGGGGGTCAGGGCTGGGGCAGGGAGTTGGGGCGCCGGAGGGAGTGAGGGTTGCAGGCTCTGGTTGGCGCTTACCTCGGGTGGCTCCCGGAAGTGGCTGGCGTATCCGGCTCTGAGGTGGAGGCGTGGCCAGGTGCGCTCCCCCCACCCGCAGGCGCCGCCCCCGCAGCTCCCATTGGCTGTGGCTCCTGGCCAATGGGAGCTGCGGAGCCGGTGCTCGGGGCAGGGGCAGTGTGCAGAGCCCTCGTGGCCGCCCCTGCATTTCAAGCTGGATATGCCGGCCGCTTCCGGGAGCCGCGTGGAGCCAGGGCAGGTAGGAGCCTGCCTTAGCCCCGCTGCACTGCTGGCCACACTTTCAATGGCCCAATCGGCGGTGCTGACCGGAGCCGCCAGGGTCCCTTTTAACCAGGTGCTACAGTCGGACACCGGACGCCTGGCAACCCTAATTATCACGAGGAATCTGGGCACAGGGCCTGACTCAGTGCTGGCTCTGGGACGGGACTCGGTGACATCGTTGTGTGACGGCTGCCCCGGCGAGCAGGATGGTGGCACCGGGCCACGGCTGAGAGTGACGTCTGCTCCCTCTTTCTGTCTGCTGGGACAAAGCTCCTCCTCTGCCTGCCGGGGCCTGCGCTCACTGGCAGACGTGCTCGCCTCAGAGACCTTCCCCTCCGGTGGGACCCCCAGGCTGGTCAACTCCGCCTGTGTCTGATTGGCTTGATTGGCTGCAGGTGTTCTAAGCAGCCTGTCTGCCTTAATTGTTTCCAGAAAGTTCCTGATTGTTCTGGAACCTTCCCCGTTACCTTACCCAGGGAAACGGGACCTACTTAACCTGGGGCTAATCTATCGGCCTTCGATCACTCTCCGGTGGCCACCTGGCCTGACCCTGTCACACTGCGTACACACGCCTCTGGCGGTCCCTCTGCCACGCTGTCTGGAGCGGCTCACCACCGCGAGTGCCTGTTTCAGGGCCGACTGACAGACACGGCACAGGCCCCCCAAGCTGGTGGTGGGTTCTGGTATTAGATTTCCCCACGCCCGTAACAAACGCCAACCCCTGGCTCGCTGTCACAGTCGAACCTGGAGTCACAGCCCGTCCCCTGAGACTCTCCAGTCTGTCTTGGCACCCAACCGAACTGGCCTTAGTGACCCATGGTCACTTACACCGAAAAGCCCCCCCCAGCAGGTTGCTCCCAGTCACTTCCCGAGATCAGCTGGTGCCCTAGATCCTACACCAGAGACAAGGCCTGCTGCAGATCCTAACGCCTGCCCGACTCCTCGTGATCTGTCCATTCAAAGTGGCTTTCAGGGCGGACCCAGGGCTCACCCCGGGGGATCTCGGCCTCAGCTTAGAGTTTCTGGCCCTGTCAGAGTTCGAACAGTGAAGAGAGAGGGGGACAATTTGCCCGTGACTTGGTTTTATTTCTGTTTCCCGGGTGCGACAGGGCCGTTAAGCAGCCCTCTGGATCGCAATGGCCCTGGCTGGCCCATCTGATCCGGACAGGCCCTGCTGGCCGGGCGGGGGGACGATCCCCAGGCTGGGTTCACAAGTTCAGAGCAAACGTTTTCCAAGGTCCAGAGCAAAAGTGAGCTCTTTCCTCGTAGGCTGGAACCCAGACGTGGCACGGGAGGTTAGCGCAGCGGCTTCCCTAGAGGCTAAACATTAAATACAGTCGGACCAGACGGACGCCAGTGCTGAGCAAAGTAACACACGGGTAACCTAGGCTGGCCCCGGCTGCGGTCTGTCAGTTCTTAGCTAATGCCTGCAGCCTCTCAGGAGCTGGCAGCCGGCCTGCCCGTGTCACCCCATCCCTCCTGCTTCATCCACATCCCTCTGTCTGTCCGTCCATCCCCAGGCACACCTCCCTCCCCATCCGTCCATCTCCAGCCTCACCCGTCGCGACAGTGGTGCCGACTCGTGATTCTGTCACGAGTCTCATGATAATATAATATAATTAATATAGTTGCATCCGATGAAGCGGGCTGCAGCCCATGAAACCTCACGCCCAAATAAATTTGTTAGTCTCAAAGGTGCCACAAGGACTCCTCATTGCTTTTGATGATAATTATCATTTTCGTTGAAGCCCCAGCTCCCGGAGTCAGGTGGGTCTGGGCTGGTTTCAGCCTAAAAGCAGAGGGCCGTTTCGAGCCCTCGTGGCTATGGAGAAAGCTACAAACCGTGACCCGTGGGTCCCCTAACGGCTCACAGAGCAGACGGCAAATAACAAGCCCCCCAGATCTCGTATCTTTACGTAATCTCAGGATTTTAAAGCCAATCTCAGGATTTTTGAACCTCTGGGGTCGGCCATACTGCCTCCATCTGTCCCGCCCTCCGTCCCCATACGCAGCCCTACCCGTCCCCCTATAGACCCATCCGTGCAGCTAATGTGCCCCTGGGATCACCCCGCCCTAGATAAATGGGGATCCGCAGCCCCCTGGGGGCCCGTGAGCCCTTTCACTGAAACCCCAAGCCCTGGCATCCCCATCCCCCGCCCCCCGCCATGGGGCTGAAACCAGGAGTGGCGTGGGGCTGAAACCCTGAGATTCCCCCCCCCCACGAAGCCCCGACGTGGGCAGAAGCCCTGAGCCCATGGGCAGAGGTGAGGGGCCATGAGAGCGCTGCCCCCCCAAACTGCAGTGTCTTACCCAGAGTGGGGCAGTCCTGGGGGCAGCTCCACTCCCCCTTCTCCTCTCCCTCAGCCCCCCTCTGGCCAGGTCCCAGGCGGGAAGCCGGAGCCAGGCAGTGTAGGGGGGATCTCAGCTGCTGCTCCTCTGGCTGGTGGCACCATGGGGCGGGCAGCCGTGGCATCCCCCCGTCTGCTGCTGGTGCCCGGGGGTACGGCTTCTCCTGCAGCCGGTCAGAGCCGCCCGGGCGGGGCCGGCGGAGCCCTCGGGGAGCAGCCCCCCCACGCACACAGCCCCAGGCAGGGGGAGGGTCTGCTGAGGAGAGTCCGGGGGTGGAGGCGACTCTCCCTCCCTGGACCCCGCTGTGCAGAGCCGGCCCGAGCCCCCTCCCCAGAAACAGAAGCCAAACTAGGCCTATGCCCCAGGGTCCCGCCCCTGGCCGGAGCCCCAAGCCCCCCTGCCCCTGCCGGGCCCTGGAGATTCTGTAGCATGTGGAGGGGGGTTCAGACCCCCTGAGCTAGATCCCGGCGAGTCGGGGGGGTCTTGGGTCGTCATGGCAGCCGGCTGGCCAGGCCTCGGCCTTTGCTGCGGCTGGACCGTCCCACAGACCTTTCTCCAGGGCCCTGCCCAGAAACTCTCTGTCCTGCCCACGCTGGCCCCCCGCCAGGCCAGCGGCGCCAGCGTCAGCAACCTGGGCGCTTCGCTCGGCTCCCCTGGGCCCTGTCAGCCCTCTGCCAGGAATCAGAGCCGGGAAGAGAACCCAGGAGTCCTGGCTCCCAGAACCCCCTGCTCTAACCACTAGCCCCCACTCCCCTCCCAGAGCCGGGGAGAGAACCCAGGAGTCCTGGCTCCCAGCCCCCCGCTCTAACCACTAGCCCCCACTCCCCTCCCAGAACCGGGGAGAGAACCTCGGAGTCCTGGCTCCCAGCCCCCCGCTCTAACCACTAGCCCCCACTCCCCTCCCAGAACCGGGGAGAGAACCTCGGAGTCCTGGCTCCAGCCCCGTCCCCCCTGTTCTAACCGCCAACCCCTGCTCCCCTCCCAGAGCTGGGGAGAGAACCCAGGAGTCCTGGCTCCAGCCCCGCCCCCCCTGTTCTAACCGCCAACCCCTGCTCCCCTCCCAGAGCCGGGGAGAGAACCCAGGAGTCCTGGCTCCCAGAACCCCCGGCTCTAACCACTAGCCTCCCCTCCCCTCGCCGAGCCGGGGAGAGAACCCAGGAGTCCTGGCTCCCAGAACCCCCCGCTCTAACCACTAGCCCCCACTCCCCTCCCAGAGCCGGGGAGAGAACCCAGGAGTCCTGGCTCCCAGCCCCCCCTGCTCTAACTCACTAAACCCCACTCCCCTCCCAGAGCCGGGGAGAGAAAATCCCTGGTGGGACTTTCCATTCCCCCCTCGGCCAGACAAAGACACCCCCCTGGGACTCCCCCCCATGGCTAGGAACACAGTAGGTAACATCCCCAGTGGCCCGGCTGGTTGATGCAGGCTCAAGCCATCGCTGTCCATGCCCCGTCATTCTGGGCCTGGCCTTCGGAGGGGTCGGGGTGTCCCCGGATCATCTCTGGGGAGTGTGTTCACCCCACGTCGGTACCGGGGGATCCCTCGGGAACGTGCCCAGCGCCTAGCACATCTTAGGAGTGTCTGTGGGTTTGCGACCCCAGCCGGGCTCTTGCCAAGTTCCCGTACCGGACGGGGAACCTGCCAGCGGGCGTCTGCTTTGTAACACGCCCTGACCCAGGAGTCCTGGCCCCGGCCCGGCGGCACATCCTCCCCTCTGGACAATCTCGCTGGGTGGCTGCGGCCGGATGCTCCCAGGCCTGTCTCCTTGGCATCGGGGCTGCATTCCCCCCTGCATCTCAGCCCCCTGCCCCATGTCGAGACACCGTCTGGCCTGTGTCCCTCCTGGGCTCCCTGGGCTGGGGGGGCCTTTGGCTGGATTATGGGCTGGGACAATGGGTTGGGGGGTGAGGCTGCACCGGTCAGGTCGCAGGCTTCCCTTAATGGGATCCCCCATATTCCACCCCCAGGCTCCCCGAATCCTCACCCCAACCCTGGCCCCCCTCCACCCGCCCCCAGATACCCCCTGGTCCGAGAGCAGCAGCCCCGGGCCTGTGGGTGCCACGTCCGCAGGGCGGGCGGGGTGGGTGGCAGGGATCAAAAGGGAGACGTGGCCGGCGGTGAAAGGTCCAAGCCAGGGTAATTGATGGCCCCGGAGCCGGATCCCTCCAGGAACTGGCTGTTCCCAGGTCCTGTTCCCTGCCCTGGCCCAGCCCCGTGGCTATAAATCCCCACTGGACACAGCGCTGGCTGCATCCGACGGCCAGCACCGCTCGCTGCCCCGCGCTCTGCCCTGCACCATGGCGGCCCACCTGGCCCTCTGCCTGCTGTCGGCACTGCTGGCTACGGGTGAGTGGTAATGTCTGCCCAGCACCTGCCACCAGATCCCACTCCCCTCCCAGAGCCAGAGAGAACCCAGGAGTCCTGGCTCCCAGCCCCCCCGCTCTAACCACTAGACCCCACTCCCCTCTCAGAGCTGGGGAGAGAACCCAGGAGTCCTGGCTCCCAGCCCCCCTGCTCTAACCACTAGACCCCACTCCCCTCCCCTCCCCTCCCCTCCCAGAGCTGGGGAGAGAACCCAGGAGTCCTGGCTCCCAGCCCCCCTTCTCTAACCACCAGCCCCCACTCCCCTCCCAGAGCAGATAGAACCCAGGAGTCCTGGCTCCCAGCCCCCCTGCTCTAACCACCAGATCCCACTCCCCTCCCAGAGCCAGAGAGAGAACCAACGTGTCCTGGCTCCCAGCCGCCTTCCTGCTCCCGCTCCCCTCCGTCCCCTACTCTGAGCACTAGACCCTACTCCTCTCCCAGAGCTGGGAGAGAGAACCCAGGAGTCCTGGCTCCCAGCCCCCCTGCTCTAACCACTAGACCCCACTCCCCTCCCAGAGCTGGGGAGAGAACCCAGGAGTCCTTGCTCCCAGCCCCCCTGCTCTAACCACCAGATCCCACTCCCCTCCCAGTCCCGGAGAGAGAACCAACGTGTCCTGGCTCCCAGCCCCCTTCCTGCTCCCGCTCCCCTCCGTCCCCTACTCTGAGCACTAGACCCTACTCCTCTCCCAGAGCTGGGAGAGAGAACCCAGGAGTCCTGGCTCCCAGCCCTGCTCTAACCACTAGACACCATTCCCCACGCAGAGAACCCAGGAGTCCTGGCTCCCAACCCCCCCTGCTCTAACCACCAGACCTCACTCCCCTCCCAGAGCGGGAGAGAGAACCAAAGTGTCCTGGCTCCCAGCCCCGTTCCTGCTCCCGCTCCCCTCCATCCCCCACTCTGACCACTAGACCCCACTCCCCTCCCACAGCCGGGGAGAGAACCCAGGAGTCCTGGCTCCCAGCCCTGCTCTAACCACTAGACACCATTCCCCAGTCAGAGAACCCAGGAGTCCTGGCTCCCAGCCCCCACCCACTCTAACCCACCAGCCCCCACTCCCCTCCCAGAGCCAGGGAGAGAACCCAGGAGTCCTGGCTCCCAGCCCCACTTCTCTAACCCACTAGACCCCACTCAGAGAACCCAGGAGTCCTGGCTCCCAGAACAGCAGCCCCAATCTAAGCTCTGCTAGTCAGCTGCTGCGGGTGACCAGCTGCCCCCTGGAATGATCCATTAATGGGGGGCTGGCGGCCCTGCGGATTATCCCTCTCCCGAATCCTCCCCTCTCTCCCCAGGTGGCTGCCTGAAGTGCGAACGCTGCAGCAGCGCTGACCGGGCGTGCACTGGAGAGCCGCAGGACTGCGCGCCCTCCCAGACCTCCTGCCTCATCCTCACCTCGGAGACCAGAGTCGGTGGGTACGGCACCATGCCTGGGCATCTCCCCCCCACCCCTGAGGGGGAGGGGCCGGGCCCTGCTGCTGGCCAGCCAGAGGGGCCCCCGTCGCGCCAGGCACCGCCCAGACCCCAACGGAGATCAGGGCCTGTCACGCCAGGTGCCGTGGAGTCAACCTGTGGAACTCCTCGCCGGAGGAGGTTGTGAAGGCCAAGACCATAACAGGGTCCAAAAAAAACCCCTAGATAAGTTCATAGGCCCATCAGTGGCTATTAGCCAGGCTGGGCAGGGATGGGGTCCCCAGCCTCTGTTTGCCAGCAGCTGGGAACGGGCGACGGGGGAGGGATCACTTCATGATTCCCCGTTCTGTTCAGTCCCTCTGGGTAGGGGGGCCAACTTTCCAATTGCAGAAAACCAAACACCCCTGCCTGCCCCGCCCCTTCCCAAGGCCCTGCCCCTGGCCCGCTCCTCTACGGCCATTCCAGGGCTGGGGCAGGGGGTGGGGGTGCGGGCTCTGGTGTGGGGCCGGAGCTGAGGGGTTCGGGGTGTGGGAAGGGGTGTGACTTTGGGTGCGAGCGGGGGTTTGAGCCTGGGGTGTGGGAGGGGGTGCGGGCTTTGGGAGGGAGTTTGAGCCTGGGGCAGGGGGATGAGGTGTGGGAGGGGTTTTGGGGTGAGGGGTCCGGGTGGGACTGACCTCAGGCGGCTCCTGGAAGTGGCCGGCATGTCTGGCTCCTAGGTGGAGGCGCGGCCAGGTGGCTCTGTGCGCTGCCCTTATCCGCAGGTGCCGTCCCTGCAGCTCTCATTGGCCACGGTTCCCAGCCAATGGGAGCTGCGGAGCCGGCGCTTGGGGTGGGGGCAGTGCATGGAGCCCCCGTGGCCGCGCCTCCGCATAGGAGCTGGAGGAACGTGCCGGCTGCTTCCGGGAGCCGTGCAGAGCCAGGGGGCTGCCTTAGCCCCGCCGTGCCGCAGCCCGTCCAGCCCGGTGACGCCTCCCCCCCGTCTCGCCCCCAGGGAAGGAGCAGAAGCTGGGCACCTACAAGGGCTGCACCGAGAACAAGTTCTGCCCCCCGCGCTCCTCCAGCCTCAGCTCCGCCTTCGGCCTGCGTGTGCGGAGCGCTGCCAAGTGCTGCCAGCGGGACCTGTGCAACAGGGGGGCCGTGAGGTGTACGGGACCAGTCGCCTGCCCGGCCCCCGTTCTAACCCACCAGCCCCCACCCCCCTCCCAGAGCCAGGGAGAGAACCCAGGAGTCCTGGCTCCCAGCCCCCTCTGCTCCGAACCACCAGCCTCCCCTCCCCTCCCAGAGCCAGGGAGAGAACCCAGGCGTCCTGGCTCCCAGCCCCCTCTGCTCTGAACCACCAGCCCCCACTCCCCTCCCAGAGCTGGGGAGAGAACCCAGGAGTCCTGGCTCCCAGCCCCCCGCTCTGACCCACCAGCCCCCGCGCCCCTGCCTGAGCGGGGAGAGAACCCAGGAGTCCTGGCTCCCAGCCCCCCCTGCTCCGAACCACCAGCCCCCGCTCCCCTGCCTGAGCCGGGGGGAGAACCCAGGAGTCCTGGCTCCCAGCCCTCACCCCGCTCTAACCACCAGCCCCCACTCCCCTGCCTGAGCCGGGGAGAGAATCCAGGAGTCCTGGCCCTGAGCTCCCACCCACGCCTCCCATTCCAACCCAGTACACCCCACTCCTGTCTCAGCTTCAGGGGTCTGCCGCTCTGACCATTAGGACACCCAGCCCCAGCCCCACGCCCGGCTCCGAGCACCAACGCTGACTGTGTCTCTCTGTCCCTAGTGCCACGGGCCCAGCCCAAACCCAGCGGGCTGCAGTGCCCGGGCTGCCTGTCCGACGGCACCGAATGCCAGGCCAATGAGACCGTCAGCTGCCTGGGCGCCGAGAACCACTGCGTCTACTTTGCTGGATCCATCACAACTGGTAACCGCTCGGCGGGAGACGATGTGGGGCGGGGAAGGGCTCTGGCATCTAGCGCAGGAAGGCCGGGCAAGGAGCGAGCGCGGGCGTTAGCGCCAGGCACAGCCCGGTCGGGGATAAGGCCCCGTTGTAACAAGCTCCCGCGGGCTGGGGCGGGTTCGCCCCCATTGTGTCCTCTCTGGCCGCTGCTTTCGTGCAGCACGAGTCCCTGAGCTCCGTGCCGGGGGAGACTCACCGGGGCTCTGCGGGAGGGGAAATTAGCCAAGAACCTTCTGGAACTAAAATGCAGGAAAGATTCAGAAGAACAAACCGCCCCCCCCAGGGAAATTCCCCCGGCGACGCCTTCTCCGCTCTGCTTCCAGGCACCCGGAATTACACCTACGCCGTGCGCGGCTGTGCCACCAAAAGCACCTGTGTCAGCAAGGTGGGGGTGTACAAGCTGCCGGGGGTCTTCACCGACATCGTGATCACGTCCGAATGCAGCCCGGCCCCCACACCCGGCCCCAAGCAGAGCACTTAGCCCCCCGGTGCCAGGCGCCAGCCCAGCCGCTGCCTGGGGCACACGGAGCCCGGCTGGGTGGTCGCTCCTGTCGCCGTCGGCTCTCGGCACGATCCAGGATCGAGTCCCAGCGTCGGGCGCGTGCCGCAAACTGCTGGGAGGGGGGAGAGATTAATTTCCTGTGAGAACGTCCCTGAATAAAGCATCACCAGCGGGTGAGGGGGGAAACACGTGTGATTTTTTTAAACACTGTTGCAAAACTGGCACAACAGGATGTCACAGAGTCCCAGGTCGTTCCCACTTGTGGCCCCGTGCGGTCATGGGGGGAACCCCCTTCAGTGCGACAGCGCTTCTCGGGGGGCCCCTCACTGCCTTGGGGCCAGGCCCCCCCACCTCTCTGAGCCTCAGCACGTCTGTCTCTGCCGTGGGCCCCCCAGGGAGTCCCCTCACTGTGAACCCCCCGGGGCCTCCACTCCCAGAGGGAGCAATGCCCCCCGTTCTCTAGCCCGGAGCGACTCTCCCCCAGCGTAACACAGGAGGTTTATTGAGCGTTGAACCCAGCACAGGAAACTCTCTGACCCTCAGGCCTGGCCTCCCTCAGCCCAGCACATCCCAGTCCCCCTGCAGCCAGGGGGGCTCTGCCTGCTCCCCCCTCCAGCCCCGAGCCCCCTGCTCCCAGCTGGGCCTCCGATACCCCCGGCCCCAGGCCCCCTCTGTCCATTTGTGACGAGGCGGTTCTGGCGGGACCCAACTGAGGTGCCAATTCAGGACCAATTGCTCAAACAGGGCAGTCACAGCCCTAGGCTGGGGTTTTTCCACCTCTGAGGCACCAAACCAGCCAGACAAAAGGGACTTTGGTCTCACCCCACTGGCTAACCACAAGTCACACAAGCAATTTCCTTAGACACTCCAGTCTCCCAGTATCACCACCAGTCCCACTCGTCCTGGGGATGAATGGTTATGAAAACCAACACCCCAATAAAAGAAAAAGGTTCTCTCGATCCCAAAGGACCAAGCCCCAGACCCAGGTCAATATACACATCAGATCTTACCCACAAATCACGCTGGTGCCAATCCTTTAGAATCTAAAATCTAAAGGTTTATTCATAAAGGGAAAAAGCTAGAGCTGAGAGCTAGAATTGGTTAAATGGAATCAGTTACATGCAGTAATGGCAAAGTTCTTAGTTCAGGCTTGCAGCAGTGATGGAGTAAACTGCAGGTTCAAATCAAGTCTCTGGAACATTCCCCGCTGGGATGGGTCCTCAGTCCCTTGTGTAAAGCTTCAGCTTGTAGCAAAGTCCCTCCAGAGGTCAGAAGCAGGATTGAAGACCAGATGGAGATGAGGCATCAGCCTTATATAGGCTTTTCCAGGTGTAAGAACCTCTTTGTTCTTACTGTGGAAAATTACAGCAAAATGGAGTCTGGAGTCACATGGGCCAGTCCCTGCACTTTGCTGAGTCACAAGGCGTGTCTGCCTTCCCTCCATGGGTCAGTTGTGTCGCTGATGGTCCTTAATGGGCATCAAGCAGGCTGGGCAGAGCTGACACCAACTTGTCTGGGGTGTCACCCAGAAGCAGAGCATAAGTTTGAAGTACAGACAGTACAGAGCCAATACTCACAACTTCAACTACAAAATGACACAGACATACAGGCAGCATAATCATAACCAGCAACCCATAACCTGGTCTTAGACACCTTATATGACCCCCTTTACCTAAGATTTGGTGCCACTACAGGACCTTGGTTGCAACCCATGTTCTATATGGTCCCAATTTATATCAATAACGTCACACCATTGTCTTCTCTCCAGGGAAACAGGGTCGTAAACCGGGGCCTGGGTCCTCTCCACCCCCCTCTGGCCCCTCTGGCTGGAGCCGGCTGGGCAGGTCACCGGGGTCCTCTCCCCGCAGCCCATTGTCCCCCACTGGCCAGAACCGGCTGCGACTCCTGAGCTGGGTCTCCGGGTCCCCAGGTCACCAGTCGCTGGGGTCTCCTCCAGGCCGGGCCGGGGTCCCGAGTCCCTCTCCGGTCCTGTGTACCCACAAACTCCCTCTCCCCTCCCCTCGTTAAACCAGTGACACCCGGGGACACTGAGTCCCCTCCCTCCGCATGCAGCCCCCTGGAAAAACTAAGAACCCCCCCCCCTCCACTTCATCACACAGGGCTCCAATCTCGGCTTGGGTCTGGACAGCGCCTGGCACGAGGGGACCCTGGACTCGACTGGGGTCTGGGCAGCACCCGGCACAGGGTGGACCCTGGACTCGATTGGGGTCTGGGCGGTGCCTGGCACAGAGGGACCCTGGTCTTGTGCGAGGTCTGGGCAGTGCCCGGGGGTCTGGGCGGTGCCTGGTGCGAAGGGGGCTCCAGTCTTCTTTGGGGTCTGGGCCGCGCCCCCATCTCTCAGCTGATCCCTAGGAACAGAGGCAAACCCCAGACACGCCCATCCCAGGCACTCCCTACGAGGAGCGGCAGTGTGGTCCAGTGGTTAGTGCACTTGCTTCGGATGCATGAGACCCAGGTTCAACTCCCTGCTGTACCCCAGACCTCTTGGGTAAATCACCCAGCTGCTCTGTGCCTCAGTTTCCCCATCTGGACAACAGGGCTAGCAGCCCTGCCCTGTCTCCCAGGGGTGTGTGGGGATGAAGCGGCAAGGATGGGGCTAGCAAGTCCTGGTCCAGGCAGGGGGGGAACACACTGAGCTGTGCCCAACCCCCTGGGGGAGCTCTCCTCCACTGCCTGCCTGCCCCCTCCTTGAACTGCACCCATGGGGGGCAGGGGCATTAGCCACCTTTTGTATTCCCACACGCCCATGCATTGAATAAAGCTGCATCTTAAATCCAAATTCCCCTCGGCGTAGTCGTGTCGACACTGAAGTGCTACAATGGCGCAGTGGCCGCATTTCAAGTGGCCACTAGGGTGGCCAGGTGCCTGGTTTTCAGGCAGCAGGTCCAGTCCAGTCAAAAAGGGGACCTGACAGTGTCTGGTCAGATCTACTGACTGGACAGCCAAAGTCTGCTGGTGGGGGAGGTGCTGGGTCATCATCCCTCCTGACCCCAGCCCGTGGGGTGGGAGGAAAAAAGTAGTGAGCGAAGCGGGGAGGGGAGAGAGGAGTGGACAGGGTGGAGTCTCGGGGAAGAGGCGGGACAGGGGAGGTTCCAGCACTCCTGCTGGAGTGTCCGGTTTTTAAATATTACTAAGTTGGCAACTCTAACAGACACCCCCTAGAATCCAGGACACTCACACCCAAGAACCGTCCCAAACCAGAGAGAGACAAAGCAGGCTGCTCCCTAAGGCAGAGAGGCCCAGCTCACCCCCTCCCCTTTCTCCAGGCTGGCTCACCACAGACTGACTCAGGCCACGTCCGTCCTTCCAGTGCCCCCGAGCCTGCCAGCATGACCGGGAAACCCTAACAGTGTGTGGGGAATTACAACATTTTGCTACATGTGTGTAATATGTTGTGAGGTTGGGAACACCCACAACAGCATTTCAGGGGCAACAATGGAGCAGCCAGACGGTGCTGAGGGATCCACACTCCCAAGGACGACTCCAGGAACTGGATACGATGGCGACCTCTCAGGGAGAGCACAGAGACAGCTGGCCGGAAGAACCTGTAATGGGGGGGAAGAGACGTTCTCCCCTGTCCTCCCTCCCCCCACAACCCAACCCCTGGGCACACGGCTGGAGAACAAAGACTGAACAGGGGAGGGGGCCCGGGCTGGAAAGGAGAATCCCAGCCGGTGTATCAAGGAACGATCCCGTCAGGGTGACACGGCCTGATTCAAACCCCGGCTGGTTTCTGGAACTCAGACTGCGATTTTCCTTTTATTTCTTCTGTGAGCAGCTTGGATCTGCTCGCTCGCTGCTTATCGCCAGTGGACATCGGGAATGATGCTGCCTGTGGTGGGACACTTCTGAGACATCAGACAGACATTCAGAAACTTCATTCACAGACAAACAGCTATTTCCCACCAGGTTAGAGTCCCCCTCCCCGGGTCATGGCACAATGCGCTAAACTCAGAAAACTGCTCAGAGTAATACAACATCCCAACATTGCTAGAAACTGGACTTTCTAGAGGATACAGTTTCTCCTGTTCTCCCCTTGCTTTTTTGACTTGGCAACCCTCTGCTCAGCAGCCAGCAGCTCCATACGCCCCCGACGAGCCCGTTCCTCTCTCAGCAGCCTCCTTCTTTCTTTTAGCAGCTTCTCTTTCCAGTTCAGCATTTCTTTCCGTAGCTTCTCTCTGTCTTTCAGCAGCTTCTTTCTCCAGCTGGGCCAAGGCTTGCTTCTCTCTCATTCGAATTTCTGCCAGTTTCTGATGATGTTCAGATGGCAGCCTGTCTCTCAGGGCCTGCAGTTTCACTGCGTCTGCTGATGCTTTCTGGCTCACAGTCACTGATCTTTAACCAACCAAACTCTCAATCCCAAAATTCAAATTTGGACAGTGTGGGGTTCTGACCCAAAGCTCAATGGACCTGGTGCTGTGGATCCTGCCGACTACGCCCCTGTGACGCTGCTGCCTTTGGTGGGACACTTCTGAGAGTGTCAGTTCAGGACAAATTGCTCCGAGCAGGGCAGTCACAGCCCCAGGCTGGGGGTCCTTTATAAGGCACCAAACCTGCCGGCCAGAGAGGACTTTGGTTTCACCCCACTGGCTAAGCACAAGTCACACAAGCAATTCCCTCAGACGCTCCAGTCTCCCAGTATCCCCACCAGGGCCGCTCGTTATGGGGATGAATGGTTATGAAAACCAGCACCCCAGTAAAAGAAAAGAGGTTCTCCCAATCCCAAAGGACCAAGCCCCAGACCCAGGTCAATATAAACATCAGATCTTACCCACAAATCACGCTGGTGCCAATCCTTTAGAATCTAAAATCTAAAGGTTTATTCATAAAAGAAAAATAGCTGAGAGGTAGAATTGGTTAAATGGAATCAATTACACACAGTAATGGCAAAATTTTTGGTTCAGGCTTGTAGCAGTGAAGGAATAAACTGCAGGTTCAAATCAAGTCTCTGGAACATCCCCGGCTGGGATGGGTCATTCAGTCCTTTGTTCAGAGCTTCAGTTTGTTGCAAGGTTCCTCCAGAAGCAGGACTGAAGACAAGATGGAGGGTTTCCAGGGCCTTTTATATTCTCTGCCCCTGGAAGGACGCCCCTTGGTTCTCACTGGGGAAAATCACAGCAGCAAGATGGAGTCTGGGGTCACATGGGCAAGTCACATGTCCATGCATGGCTCAGTTGGCAGGTCAACGCCATTGTTTACACGCTATCCTGAAAGTTCCCCGGGGTCTCCCAAGTCCATTGTCAGTGAAACGTTTCTTGATTGGAGACTCAATTTGCAAATTCCTTTCTCAAGAAGCCGACCAAATGCGTCACTGATGCTATTTAGAATCAAACACATTGAGATACCAGCACAGAGCCAATATTCATAACTTCAGCTACAAAAATGAGACACCCCTACAGACGGCATCATCGTAACCAGCAAATCATCGCGTCCCCGTAGACACCTCACTTGACCTCCTCTGTACAACAGGATCTTGGTTGCAACAATGGTCTATACGGTCACAGTTCATGTCAATAACGTCCTGGGGGGGGAACGCGCTGAGTTATGCCCAGCCCCCGGGGGATCTCTCCTCCGCAGTCTGCCTGCCCCCTCCTTGAACTGCACCCATGGGCAGAGATCGGGGGCAGGGACACGGCCCCCCAAACTGGACACATTGCAGAGGTGATGCAGGGGAGACGTCCCCTCCGGATCCCCCACCGAGCCTCACCCTGCCCCCGGCCCTTGTTCCCCTAAATAGCGACGTCAGACTATGCCTGTGGCTGCAACAGCCCTGATCTGGTGCCAGCACGGCTGGGATGGGGGCCCTGGGCGTTCCCCCGGCCCCCACCATGCACATCTGCCTCCGCCTCAGCTATCATCTGGGGCCAGGCCCGGCCCATGCCCCCAGGGCTGAGACAAACAACCCAGGAGGGCAGCGGGGCTGTCTGTGCCGGGGGCCTGGCGGTTACCCCGGCGTCCTGCCGGCTGCCGCCCAGCCATGCCTCACCTGCGCCCCTCGGCAAAGCCTCCAGATCAGCCAGTGCCCAGTGCGGAACTGGGGAAATCAGGAGTCACCCCACTGGGGCCCATTCCCCCCGGTGTAAATCAGGAGTCACCCCACTGGGGCCCATTCCCCCCCTCGGTGTAAATCAGGAGTCACCCCACTGGGGCCCATTCCCCCTGGTGTAAATCAGGAGTCACCCCACTGGGGCCCATTCCCCCCGGTGTAAATCAGGAGTCACCCCCCTGGAGTCCCTGGGCCCAGTCACCCAGGGTAAATCAGGAGTAACTCAGTGAGGCTGCTCCTGTTTACACCAGCTCCGGGGGCCGCCCTTCAGCAGGGGGCGGACGGGGGAGGGCTTTGGAGACGAGCCCCGGTCTGGCCTGGTGCCCGCCCGCTGCACTAGCTATTTAAGCAGCCGGCCCCTGCCCGCTTGCTCAGCCACCAGCTAAGCCCGGCATCTCCGCGGCCCAGGGACAGAGCTGCAAACCCACCCCCAGCCCTGTGCTGCCCCAGGTGAGAATTCCCTCCCCAGCCGCCACCGCCGCCCTGGCTCCTGTGCCAGGCCCTGCCCCTGCCCAGCTGGATTACACCCAGTGCTCAGGGCAGGAGGAAGCCAGGCAGCGGGTGCCAGGGATGCTGTCCAGCCGGGGGGCCGCAGGGCAGAGCGGGGGGCTCTGGGAATGTCCTCGCTCCATGGCTGGGCTCAGCGGGCGATGCTGCCAGCCCTGCTCGCTCGGGCGGGCACTGCCCAGAGACAGCTGCACAACGCCACGGCCCCCTGCAGAATATCGGGGCTTCCTAGCGCGGGGGAGAGGGGTTCTCCCAGAGCTGAGGAGAGAACCCAGGAGTCCTGACTTCTGGCTCCCCTGCTCTGACCACGGGATCCGAAGCCCAGCCCAGAGCTGGGGGCAGACAAACAGACTTTGCTCTGCGATGTTTCCTGTGTTCCAGCCTAGGTGGATCTGTCGCGGCTCCGACACCAGCCCCCGCTCTCTCCAGAGCCATGGACGTTCGTCTTGTCTTGTGCCTCCTCTGGGCTCTCCTAGCTACGGCCAGCGGTGTGTGGTGTGAATTTCTGGGGGTCTAATGCGTTAGAGTGGGGGTGGGGGGAGCCAGGACGCCTGGGTTCTATCCCAACTCCTGGAGGGGGAGTGGGGTATAATGGGATCTATCCCCAGCTCTGCCAGTGAGCAAGTCCCTGCTCCGTGCCTCAGTTTCCTCCCTGTCACGGAGTCCCCGGGCGCTGCTCTGGAGCTGCTCCCCACCAAGCCAGGCAGGACCCTGGGGAACCTCCTCTCCCGTGGAGCAGCCTGTCTGCAGGGCAAGAAGCTCCCACGGCTTCACCTCCTGGGTCTCTCCTTGGAGCATTCAGCGTCCCCTGCCCCTCCGCGCGCTTCCCCCAGCGAGTCCGCCCAGGCGGGGTCCTGGGGGGCCACAGGGTCCTGCCCCCCCACTGCGCAGTCAGATGTGACTCTCAGCCAGCCAGGGACACAGAGGTTTATTAGACGACAGGCGCATGGTCTAAAACAGAGCTTGTAGGGACAGAGAACGGGACCCCTCAGCCAGGTCCATCTTGGGGAGGCAGGAAGACCAGACCCCGTCTGGGCCCTCCCTCCATTTCCCCAGCCAGCTCCAAACTGAAACTCCCTCCAGCATCTCACTCAGCCCCCACCCCCCCGGCTCCTCCCCCTGCCTTTGTCCAGTGTCCCGGGCAGAGGTGTCACCTGGCCTCCAACCCCCCTCCTGGGGTCTCAGGTGACATGCTCAGGTGTCCTCCCTTCCCCAAGGCCGTCCCAGCTCAATCCATTCACAGTCCCACTTCCTCACACTGCCACACGCACTCCGTGCTCAGTTCCCCCCTACACTCTTCTCAAGGTGGGTCTGTGCAGCGCCTGGCACAGCAGGGGGTGGGCCCCAATCTCAGCCAGGGTCTGTGCAGCTCTTAGGAAAGCATCACGTGGATTGTTCCCCTGAGAAAATCACCATGGGAAACGTTCCCATTTTCCAGACAGGGACCTTCCTGGTCTGGCCACTGGAAGGAGTCAGCAGAAGTGACTCTGCCTCCGCCCTCGAAATAACTCGCAGGTCCCTGAGGGCCCGAGAACCCGTCTCACGGGATCTGAGCCACCCTGGTGCCAGAAAATGACCTGGGGGGCCAGTAAATGGTGGCCAAGGAGCAGATGAGGAATCATTGTTTGCCAGAACTCAGGACAAATTCCTTTCACAGCACGTCCTTCCAGCTGTTACCACAGACTCCCCGGGGAAAGCAGCCAAGGAGAGAGGACATGCAGGTTTTGGGAAGATTCTTGCATCGCTGCTCAGGAAGTGAACACCGTCGGTACGTGCCGTGGTGCCGTGACACAGAGCAGGGCGTGGGCTCTCTAGGCCGCACATCCTGAATCAGCAGATGAGAGCAAAACCAAGGCATTCAGATAAAACAAAACAGCAGCTCTCACGCCTTCATAGTCAGTGTGACTGACGCAGCGACGCTGCCTGGGTCTGCCGAGAGCCTGAGCCCATTGCAGGGAGGAGAGAAAACTGCCCCAGGCGTTTCAATGGGGTTTTAACTCCCAGCCCCTTGGCCCTAGGGGGACCCTGTCAACCCCCCTCCCCCAGCCAGGGGGCTCTGCATGAGGGGCAGAGTACAACAGGCCTGCCCTCCCTCCCCCAAAGCAGAGAGCCCCAGCTGCCAGGTTAAGGCCCATGGGATCCCACCACTGCCACCAGTTTGAACCCACCCTCACTCCGGGTAGGGGGGGTTGGATCAAACACTGAGGCAGAGCCACGTGGGGCGGGGGGCGGCCTTGGTCCAGCTGTAGGGAGCCGGCAGGAGGTTGGGGATTCGGGCTCTCTCTTGTGTTCACCCCATGACAGACGTTCCTGCCCATCCCCACCAGGGGGCGTGGTGCAGAGGGGCGTCTTCCAGTCGTGCACCAACAGCCGGTTCAGCCTGGAGGGCGACCTGGACTTTGAGTTTGCGGAAGGCGTCTACGTGAGGGTCCACTCCGAGATCTGCAGAGAGACCAACTGCAACACGGGGGAGATAAAGGAACGTACGTACCCGGTCTGCGCCCGCCCCCACCCTGGCACCTCTCACCTGCCCTTTCCCTCCACTGCCTGCACCCTTGGGGATCAGGGACCCATTGCACCGGGCGCTGCCCAGCCCCTCCCCCCCGACTGAGATCGGGGCCCCCCATCATGTCGGGCACTGCCCAGACACACAAGGAGACAGCTCCTGTCCCAACGAGCTTCCAATCCGAATGGACCCAGGCAGGATCATTCTCACCATCTTCCCATTGGGGAAACTGAGGCCCAGGAACGTCCAAGCTCCCCCGGCCTGTCAGCGGCAGAGTTGGGAGGAAGAGAACCCAGGCGTCCTGACACCAGTCCTGTGCCTTCACTGCAGCCCACCCGCCCTGCAAACGCCGAGACAGAAGGAGCTGCTTCCTGCTTCAGCCCTGATTCTGATTCCCCCCCTTTGTCCGCAGGCTCCAGACTCAGCCTGAAGCCCAACGGGAGACAGTGCCCCTCGTGCTATGTCCTGGGATCCCACCGCTGCCTCCAGAACGACGTCCTGCACTGCCAGGGGGCCGCCAACCAGTGCGTCGACGTCGTGGGGACGGCATCAGAGAGTGAGTTCCCCATCGGCCCCCCCAGGCCAAACCTGCCAGCGGGCACTGGACCAATCCCCCCCCCCGAGCGGGGCAGGCTGCAGGGCGCGTGGGCGGGGCTGGGGGCGGAAAGGGCCTGTGTTCAAAATCTGCAAACGAAAAAGGGGTCCAGCGGGTGGATGGCCCAGAACGACTTCATCTTCGCCCCCTTTTCTTCTTCCGCTCTTCCCCCCTCCGCCCTCCCCCCTTGGGGTCGCTGCCCCGTGGCGGGGGAAGCCCCAGCGCCTGGACCCCGCCGCAGCCCCGGGCCTGCAGGAGTCTCACTGGCGCGGGGACAGAGCTGCTCCGGTCGTGGGGCCGGAAAGGAGCAAACGGGTTGTGGGGCAGGTGGAATGCGGGGGAGGGGACCCTGGGGGGGAAGGGGCGGGGCCCCAGGGAGGGGGCGAAAAGGGAGAGGGCTGTGGGCGGGGCCGCAGGCAGAAGGGGCGGAGCATGGGGCGGGACCGCGGGGAGAAGGGGCAGAGCGGGGGCAGGACCACGGGGAGAAGGGGCAGAGCGGGGGCAGGACCCCCACCTGCTCTGGCCCAGGGCCCCGGGAAGCCTTAATCCGTCTCTGGCGTCTTTTCTTGTTTCTTTTCCCCTTTCTTTTCCTCTCGTCTCTCCTTCCTGTCCGGTTCCCCCTCCTTCCCCCGTCTTGACTCCCCTCTTTGGGAACCCTCCCCCCCTCATTTCCTGGGGCTTTTCCAAATGGCCCCATCCAACCGGAATTGTCCCCTTTCCTCGTCCGTCCCCCCCCGGCCAGTCGTCTGTCTCCTGCTGGCGTCTCTTGTTTTACACTGAGACTGGCAGATCTGGGGGGCAGCTGCCAGGCCAGTGCCTGGTGCAGTGGGTCTCTGTCTCCCCCATGCCAGGGGCTCTGTGCCCCCCAAGGTCAGGGGCTCTGTGTCCCCCATGCCAGGGCTCTGTGCCCCCCATCAAGGTTCCCCCCTACTCTGAACTCTGGGGTACATGAAAGACTCTGAAGCTTATATTCCACCAGCTTAGGTTAAAAACTTCCCCAAGGCACAAATTCCTTCCCTTGTCCTTGGACGCTATTGCTGCCACCACCAAACGATTTCAACAAACATTTGGGGAAGGGTCACTAGGAGTCCCTGTCCCCCCAAAATATCCCCCCAAGCCCCTTCACCCCTTTTCCTGGGGTAGCTTGAGAATAATGTGGGTACCAACCAGACCCTTTGTCTCTAAGACACTGAAAATCGGGTTCTTAAAAGAAGAATTTATTTAAAGAAAAGGTGAAAGAATCACACCTGCAAAATCAGGCTGGAAGGTAACTTGACAGGGTAATAAGACGATATAAAACACAGAAGTTCCCCCTGGACTCAACTTCACAGTTACAAAAACAGGAATAAAACTACCTCTTAGCATAGGGAAAATTCACAAGCTAAAACACAAGATAATCTAAGGCATTTCCTTGCCCTGCTTACAACCTTTGTAATCTTAGATGACTCATTCCAGGGATGTTTCCAGGCGATGTTGTCCCTGCCTGGTCTCTCTCTCTGTCTGGAGCGGGAACAAAACAAATCCTCCCCCACCCAGATTTCAAAGTATCTTCTTTCCCCATCGGCCCTTCTGGTTACTTGAGGTTCTTAGCCCCTTCCAGGTAAAGGGATTTAGTACAGCTGCCAAGGAGGGATTTTATGTTACCCGCATCTCCACGGTTATGACCCCCCCCACACTCACAATGACAGGGGCTCTGTGCGCTCCCCTCCTATGCTGGCTAATAACGACTATTTCTCTGGGCAGACGACGTCGAAATCCCTTTCGCAGGAAGAGGATGCGCCACCAAGGATGTGGCCAAGATCAAAGCCGGGATGGGCCTGGTGTCGGGTTTATACATCTATCAAATCAAGAGCATCCAGTTAAGCCCGGCCCCCAGGGTGGAGAACGTGGACGGCTTCTGACACCCTGCTGATCTCCATCCCACTGGCGCACCCCCGCTTTGAGCTATTCCCTCCCCCCCACTTCCCCAGGCCTGTCCGTGGCCGGCCCCCCAGCTGTGACTCAGTCCCCCCCACCCCGGCAGGGAATAACAGTGCCGAGCCATCTTTGTAAAGTGCATTGAGAACCATCGGTGCAGGGCCCAAGCCAGCGACCCATTATGGGCTTTGCACTGAGCGTGACGGGCTTAAAAACAGGCCTGAGTATTAGAGACCCATTAGCAGCTTCTCCCCACAGAGTGCTCTAAGGGGTAGAACCCAGGAGTCCGGGCTCCCAGCCCCTGCCGCTCTAACCCATCAGCCCCACTCCCCTCGCAGAGCCAGGGAGAGAACCCAGGATTCCTAGCTCCCAGGCCTCCTGCTCTAACCACTAGTCCCCACTCCCCTGTCGGATCCAAGAACAGAACCCAGGCATCCTGCCACCCCTCCACCCTCTGTTCTCACCTTTTCTATTTCCACACGCTAATGCATTGAATAAAGCTGCATCATAAATCCAAATTCCCTGCAGAGCACATGTGTCTGTACCACTGCTCCCATCCACCCTGGACCCAGGAGTCCTGGCCCCCACCCCCACCTCCCAGAGACTACCGGGGACTCTTGTGTCACTCGACGTTATTGCTGAGGGCAGCTCTGCACTAAACACTTGCGGGGACCCGGCTGCATCGCTCCGGGGTGTGAAACATTCACACGCTGGGGGCCGTAAGGTGTAGCCAGCGCTGGGTCAACGGGGAGAAATCAGACGTCCCAGCTCCCACCTCTCAGGGAGATGGACTGACTCCAGCAATAGATGCACCCTCTGCGTTGTCGTGTCTACACTGAAGCGCTACAGTGGCGCAGTGGCCGCGTTTCCAGTGGACACCAGGGTGGCCAGGTGCCTGGTTTTCAACCAGAAAGTCCAGTCCAGTCAAAAAGGGGACCTGACAGTGGATCTGACCGGACAGCCAAAGTCTGCAGGCGGGGGAGGTGGGGAGGTGCTGGGTCATCTCCTGTGCCAGTTCCCTACTGAGCCGGGGCTGCCTCCGGCCTTCCCTGGGCGGCTGCAGCTCCCAGCCCCGGCTCTGCAGGCGAGTCCCTCCTGACCCCAGCTGGGGGTGGGAGGAGAAAAGTAGTGAGCAAAGCGGGGAGGGGGGAAGAGGAGTGGACGGGGTGGAGCCTTGGCAAAGAGGTGGGGCAGGGGTGCGGCTTTGGAGGGGAAGAGGAGGGGCAGGGGAGGTTCCAGCACTCCTGTTGCGGTGTCCAGTTTTTAAATATTACCAAGTTGGCAACTCTGACAGACACCCCCTTAGAATCCAGGACACTCACACCCAAGACCCGTCCCAAACCAGAGAGAGACAAAGCAGGCTGCTCCCTAACGCAGAGAGGCCCAGCTTGCCCCCTCCCCTTTCTCTAGGCTGACTCTCCACACACTGACTCAGGCCATGTCCATCCTTCCAGCGCCCCCGAGCCTGCCAGCATGATCGGGAAACCCCCGGAGGATTTCAAGGATGGCTTGTCACTGTCACCCTGTTTCCAACATGTCCCCAAAGGGGGAAATGGAAGGAACGTTGGACAGGCGAACGCCAGCCTCCACTGCCCCTGGGTGCAAGTCCGAGTGGAGCGTGAGAAGGACAGCAACGAAACAGCTGTCTAGAAAATCAGCCGCTCTGGGCCTCAGTTTCCCCTTCTGTGCAATAATCTTTCCTTTGTCTCTTTAGATTGGAAGCTCTCCAGGGCAGGGGCTGGCTCTCAGGGTGGGTCTGGGCAGTGCCTGGCACGACAGGGATTCCCTGATCTCAGCCAGTCTGCCTTGGGAGGGATCATTCTAAAAGCCTTGATCTGAGCATTAATGTGCTGTTGGATTGTGTGCGCTAACACGGGATGATCGTTTCTCCTCACCTCTGCTCAGCAGCCAGCAGCTCCATACGCCCCCGACGAGCCCGTTCCTCTCTCAGCAGCCTCCTTCTTTCTTTTAGCAGCTTCTCTTTCCAGTTCAGCATTTCTTTCCGTAGCTTCTCTCTGTCTTTCAGCAGCTTCTTTCTCCAGCTGGGCCAAGGCTTGCTTCTCTCTCATTCGAATTTCTGCCGGTTTGTGATGATGTTCAGATGGCAGCCTGTCTCTCAGGCCCTGCAGTTTCACTGCGTCTGCTGATGCTTTCTGGCTCACGGTCACCGCTCTTTAACCAACCAAACTCTCAATCCCAAAATTCAAATTTGGACAGTGTGGGGTTCTGACCCAAAGGTTAATTGACCTGGTGCTGTGGATCCTGCCGACTACGCCCCTGTGACGCTGCTGCCTTCGGTGGGACACTTCTGAGAGTGTCAGTTCAGGACAAATTGCTCCGAGCAGGGCAGTCACAGCCCCAGGCTGGGGGTCCCTATAAGGCACCAAACCTGCCGGCCAGAGAGGACTTTGGTCTCACCCCACTGGCTAAGCACAAGTCACACAAGCGATTCCCTCAGATGCTCCAGTCTCCCAGTATCACCACCAGCGCCACTCGTATGGGGATGAATGGTTATGAAAACCAGCACCCCAGTAAAAGAAAAGAGGTTCTCCCGATCCCAAAGGACCAAGCCCCAGACCCAGGTCAATATACAGATCAGATCTTACCCACAAATCACGCTGGTGCCAATCCTTTAGCATCTAAAATCTAAAGGTTTATTCATAAAAGGAAAAGGATAGAGCTGAGAGCTAGAATTGGTTAAATGGAATCAATTCCATACAGTGATGGCAAAATTTTTGGTTCAGGCTTGTAGCAGTGAAGGAATAAACTGCAGGTTTAAATCAAGTCTCTGGAACATCCCCAGCTGGGATGGGTCATTCAGGCCTTTGTTCAGAGCTTCAGTTTGTTGCAAGGTTCCTCCAGAAGCAGGACTGAAGACAAGATGGAGGGTTTCCAGGCCCTTTTATATTCTCTGCCCCTGGAAGGACGCCCCTTGGTTCTCACTGGGGAAAATCACAGCAGCAAGATGGAGTCTGGGGTCACATGGGCAAGTCACATGTCCATGCATGGCTCACTTGGCAGGCCAGCGCCATTGTTTACACGCTATCCTGAAAGTTCCCCGGAGGAATTCTTACCTGGCTTGGGGTCGCCCAAGTCCATTGTCAGTTAAGTGTTTCTTGACTGGGCACTTAACTTGCAAACTCCTTTCTCAAGAAGCCGACCAAATGCTTCCCTAATGCTACTTACAATCAAACACATTGAGATACAAAACCAACGAGGAGTCCTTGTGGCACCTTAGAGACGAACACATTTATTTGGGCATAAGCTTTCGTGGGCTAAAACCCACTTCATCATGTGCATGGAGTGGAACATAGGGTAGGGAGGTATCAATATTCAGCACATGAAAAGATGGGAGTTGCATTAGCAAGTGGGGGATCAGTACTAACGAGCCAATTCAATTCAGGTGGAAGTGGGCTATTCTCAACAGTTGACAAGAAGGTGTGAGTATCAGCAGGGGGGACATGAATTTTTGTAGTGCCCCAGCCACTCCCAGTCTTTTCTCAGGCCTAATTTGATGGTGTCCAGTTTGCAAATTAATTCCAGTTCTGCAGTTTCTCACTGGAGTCTGTTTCTGAAGTTTTTTTGTTGAAGAATGGCCAATTTTAAGTCTCTTATTGAGTGTCCAGGGAGATTGAAGTGTCTCCTACTGGTTTTTGAATGTTATAATTCTTGCTGTCAGATTTGTGTCCATTTATTCTTTTGCGTAGAGTCTGTGGGGTTTGGCCAATGTACATGGCAGAGGGGCATTGCTGGCACACGCTGGCATAGATCACGTTGGTAGCTGTGCAGGTGAACAAGCCCCGGATGGTCTGGCTGAGGTGATTAGGTCCTATGGAGGGGGGGGGTGTCCCTTGAATAGATATGGGGACAGAGTTGGCATCGGGGTTTGTTGCAGTGATTGGCTCCTGGGTTGGTGTTTTTGTTGTGTGGTGTGTGGTTGCTGGTGAGTATTTGCTGCAGGTTGGGGGGCTGTCTGTAACGAGGACAGGCCTGTCTCGGGGGAGACAATTTGGGGCGGGGAAGGGCTCTTGCATCTAGCAGAGGAAGGCAGGGCAAGGAGCGAGTGCGATGTTGCACCACGGTGCTGTGCGATATAACTGGTTAGGGTTTGGCCATATACGGTGTGAGTTTTATACTAAGACTTAAAGTATTAGAATAAATGAAGAGGATCGTGGGTACTAGGATTAGCCATTTCCTTTTTCTTCAAGCCTTGCAAGTAAGCGACAGGAAACTGAGGCACCAACTCAAACACTAATGGAGAAAGTTTTGGGGCTAGTTCAGGAAACAGGGTTCAAAGTAGCCTGAGACAAGGCTCCGCTGGCGCTACCTCCGGTTACACACCTGGGCGCAGTGGCTGGACAGGGAGGGAGACAGGTAGGTCAGAGGAAGGTCGGGGCAGTGGTAGAAACGCCGGCCCCTGCCGACGCCCACTCTTCTGTAAGAGTTCTGCTAGGAGGAGTCCATTTCCTTAGGCCACACGAATAGAAAGATGCTGAAATCACTCCCCCCTCGTGGCGATTGCTAAAGAAAAAGGCCCAATGGGAATGGGGAGAGGCGCAGGACGCTGCTTTAAGGCTTTTAACGCAAAAGGCTCTGGCAGCTCCAGCCCTCCGCTCTCCCGATGAATCACACCCCCTTGTTAGTCGCTCGGCTGCCAGCAGTACGGCCTTGGCTGCTGCGCTATTGCAAAATAGTGAGGCGGGAAATCTGGTTCCAGTAGCGTCTGAATCCAGGAAATTGCGGGAGCTGAGCTAAACGTTGACCCCTGTGAACGCGAATGCCTGGCAGCCGGCTGGGCGGTGCAACCCTTCGACCCCTCACAGGGACAGCTCCCATCACGGACTGTGTGCACGGGGTGTCCAATGTGCTGGCTGCTGGATTCTCAATAAATGGGGCGTGTTGCCTTTTCCCTATACAAAGATCTCGTGTGTTTTTTGTGAGCATCACAATGGGGGCGTTAGCGCCAGGCACAGCCCGGCCGGGGATAAGGCCCCGTTGTAACAAGCTCCCGCGGGCTGGGGTGGGTTCGCCCCCATTGTGTCCTCTCTGGCCGCTGCTTTCGTGCAATACACGTCCCTGAGCTCCGTGCGGGGGAGACTCACCGGGGCTCTGCGGGAGGGGAAATTAGCCAAGAACCTTCTGGAACTAAAATGCAGATAAGATTCAGAAGAACAAACCCCGCCCCCGCACCCTCCGGGAAATTCCCCACCCATGGGAAAGCTCTGGAAAGCCGCCCAGGCGGAGGGTGAAGACCTGGCTCCAGGCGGATGGACAGAAGCATGGACGGGGTGAGGTTCCAGCTCGGGACCGGCCAGGTGAACCAACGGGGGGTGAGGTCCCGGCTCAGGCCGGCCAGGTGAACCGACAGGGGGTGAGGTCCCGGCTCGGGGCCGGCCAGGTGAACCGAAGGAGGGTGAGGTCCCGGCTCGGGCAGGCCCGCCAGGCTCTGGTAGCCCTGGGACCTGTCTCCGGGTTACCCTGTGGCCGGCAGCGTGGTACCCGGCACCCACAGGGCCTCCCACCTGGTGAGCTGCGGGGCGCGGAGGGGCTGGGATCAGGGTGTCCTGGTTAGGGTTTGGCCATATGCGGTGTGAGTTTTATACTAAGACTTAAAGTATTAGAATAAACAAAGAGGATCGTGGGTACTAGGATTAGCCATTTCCTTTTTCTTCATGCCTTGCAAGTAAGCGACGGGAAACTGAGGCACCAACTCAAACACTAACGGAGAAAGTTTTGGGGCTAGTTCAGGAAACAGGGTTCAAAGTAGCCTGAGACAGGGCTCCGCTGGCGCTACCTCCGGTTACACACCTGGGCACAGTGGTTGGACAGGAAGGGAGACAGGTAGGGCAGAGGAAGGTCGGGGCACTGGTAGAAACGCCGGCCCCTGCCGACGCCCGCTCTTCTGTAAGAGTTCTGCTAGGAGGAGTCCATTTCCTTAGGCCACACGTATAGAAAGATGCTGAAATCACTCCCCCCTTGTGGCGATTCCTAAAGAAAAAGGCCCAATGGGAATGGGGAGAGGCGCAGGACGCTGCTTTAAGGCTTTTAACGCAAAAGGCTCTGGCAGCTCCAGCCCTCCGCTCTCCCGATGAATCACACCCCCTTGTTAGTCGCTCGGCTGCCAGCAGTACGGCCTTGGCTGCTAGGCTATTGCAAAATAGTGAGGTGGGAAATCTGGTTCCAGTAGTGTCTGAATCCAGGAAATTGCGGGAGCTGAGCTAAACGTTGACCCCTGCGAACGCGAATGCCTGGCAGCCGGCTGGGCAGTGCAACCCTTCGACCCCTCACAGGGACAGCTCCCATCACGGACTGTGCGCATGGGGGGGGTGTGGGACTGGAAAGCATAATTTTCTGTTGCTCAGGCATGAAATTAGGAAAGCCAAATCATGCTTGGAGTTGCAGCTAGCCGGAGATGTTAGGAGTAACAAGAAGGGTTTCTTCAGGTATGTTAGCAACAGGAAGAAAGTCAAGGAAAGTGTGGGCCCCTCGCTGAATGAGGGAGGGAACCTAGTGACAGAGGATGTGGAGAAAGCTAGTGTACTCAATGCTTTTTTTGCCTCTGTCTTCACAGACAAGGTCAGCTCCCAGACAGCTGCACTCTGCAGCACGGTATGGGGAGGAGGTGACCAGCTCTCTGTGGAGAAAGAAGTAGTTCGGGACTATTTAGAAAAGCTGGACGAGCACAAGTCCATGGGGCCGGATGCGCTGCATCCAAGGGTGCTAAAGGAGTTGGCCGATGAGATTGCAGAGCCATTGGCCATTATCTTTGAAAAATCATGGCGATCGGGGAAGGTCCCGGATGACTGGAAAAAGGCTAATGTAGTGCCCATCTTTAAAAAAGGGAAGAAGGAGGATCCAGGGAACTACAGGCCAGTCAGTCTCACCTCAGTCCCTGGAAAAATCATGGAACAGGTTCTCAAGGAATCAATTCTGAACCACTTAAAGGAGGGGAAAGTGATCAGGAACAGCAGCATGGATTCACCAAGGGCAAGTCATGCCTGACTAACCTAATTGCCTTCTATGACGAGATAACCGGCTCTGTGGGTGAGGGGAAAGCAGTGGATGTGCTATTTCTGGACTTTAGCAAAGCTTTTGATACAGTCTCCCACAGTATTCTTGCCAGCAAGTTACAGAAGTCTGGGCTGGATGAATGGACGGTAAGGTGGATAGAAAACTGGCTAGATGGTCGGGCTCAACGGGTAGTGATCAATGGTTCCATGTCTAGTTGGCAGCCGGTATCAAGCGGAGTGCCCCAAGGGTCGGTGCTGGGGCCGGTTTTGTTCAATATCTTCATTAACGATCTGGAGGATGGCGTGGGCTGCACCCTCAGCAAGTTTGCAGATGACACTAAACTGGGAGGAGTGGTTGATACGCTGGAGGGTAGGGATAGGATACAGAGGGACCTAGACAAATTAGAGGATTGGGCCAAAAGAAACCTGATGAGGTTCAACAAGGACAAGTGCAGAGTCCTGCACTTAGGACGGAAGAATCCCATCACTGCTACAGACTAGGGACCGAATGGCTGGGCAGCAGTTCTGCAGAAAAGGACCTAGGGGTTACGGTGGACGAAAAGCTGAATATGAGTCAGCAGTGTGCCCTTGTTGCCAAGAAGGCTAATGGCATTTTGGGTTGTATAAGTAGGGGCATTTCCAGCAGATCGAGGGATGTGATCATTCCCCTCTATTCAGCACTGGTGAGGCCTCATTTGGAGTCCTGGGTCCAGTTTTGGGCCCCACACTACAAGAAGGATGTGGCTAAATTGGAGAGAGTCCAGCGGAGGGCAACAAAAATGATCAGGGGGCTGGAGCACATGACTTATGAGGAGAGGCTGAGGGAACTGGGATTGTTTAGCCTGCAGAAGAGAAGAATGAGGGGGGATTTGATAGCTGCTTTCAACTCCCTGAAAGGGGGTTCCAAAGAGGATGGATCTAGACTGTTCTCAGTGGTACCAGATGACAGAACAAGGAGCAATGGTCTCAAGTTGCAGAGGGGGAGGTGTAGGTTGGATATTAGGAAACACTATTTCACTAGGAGGGTGGTGAAGCACTGGAATGGGTTACCTAGGGAGGTGGTGGAATCTCCTTCCTTAGAGGTTTTTAAGGTCAGGCTTGACAAAGCCCTGGCTGGGATGATTTAGTTGGGATTGGTCCTGCTTTGAGCAGGGGGTTGGACTAGATACCTCCTGAGGTCCCTTCCCACCCTGAGATTCTATGACTCTATGTGCTGGCTGCTGGATTCTCAATAAATGCGGCGTGTTGCCTTTTCCCTATACAAAGATCTCGTGTGTTTTTTGTGAGCATAACAACGGGGGCGTTAGCACCAGGCACAGCGCGGTCAGGGATAAGGCCCCGTTGTAACAAGCTCCCACGGGCTGGGGTGGGTTCGCCCCCATTGTGTCCTCTCTGGCCGCTGCTTTCGTGCAATACACGTCCCTGAGCTCCGTGCCGGGGGAGACTCACCGGGGCTCTGCGGGAGGGGAAATTAGCCAAGAACCTTCTGGAACTAAAATGCAGATAAGATTCAGAAGAACAAACCCCGCCCCCGCCCCCCCCCGGGAAATTCCCCACCCATGGGAAAGCTCTGGAAAGCCGCCCAGGCGGAGGGTGAAGACCTGGCTCCAGGCGGATGGCCAGAAGCATGGACGGGGTGAGGTTCCGGCTCAGGGCAGGCCAGGTGAACCGACGGGGGTGAGGTCCCAGCTCGGGGCAGGCCAGGTGAACTGATGGAGGGTGAGGTCCCGGCTCGGGGCCGGCCAGGTGAACCGACGGGGGTGAGGTCCCGGCTCGGGGCCGGCCAGGTGAACCGACGGGAGTGAGGTCCCAGCTCGGGGCAGGCCAGGTGAACCGACGGGAGTGAGGTCCCAGCTCGGGGCAGGCCAGGTGAACCGACGGGAGTGAGGTCCCAGCTCGGGGCCGGCCAGGTGAACCGACGGGGGTGAGGTCCCGGCTAGGGGCCGGCCAGGTGAACCGACGGGGGTGAGGTCTCGGGTTGGGGCCGGCCGGCCAGGTGAACCGATGGAGGGTGAGGTCCCGGCTCGGGGCCGGCCAGGTGAACCGACGGGGGTGAGGTCTCGGTTTGGGGCCGGCCGGCCAGGTGAACTGACGGGGGGGAGGTCCCGGCTCGGGGCCGGCCAGGTGAACCGACGGGGGTGAGGTCCCAGCTCAGGGCTGGCCAGGTGAACCGAAGGAGGGTGAGGTCCCGGCTCGGGCCGGCCAGGTGAACCGACGGGGGTGAGGTCCCGGCTCGGGCAGGCCAGGTGAACCGATGGAGGGGGAGGTCCCAGCTCAGGGCTGGCCAGGTGAACCGAAGGAGGGTGAGGTCCTGGCTCGGGCAGGCCCGCCAGGCTCTGGTAGCCCTGGGACCTATCTCCGGGTTACCCTCTGGCCGGCAGCGTGGTACCCGGCACCCACAGGGCCTCCCACCTGGTGAGCTGTGGGGCGCGGAGGGGCTGGGATCAGGGCGTCCCCGTCCCCTCAGCAGGCAGGTGCCTGGTGGAGTCTGGTCGCAATCGAAGCGTCTCAGGGGGCTGTTCCCTGGGGACTCTCTGGGGCGTGATCCCCCCGGCGACGCCTTCTCCGCTCTGCTTCCAGGCACCCAGAATTACACCTACGCCATGCGTGGCTGTGCCACCAAAAGCACCTGTGTCAGCAAGGGGGGGGTGTACAAGCTGCCGGGGGTCTTCACCGACATCGTGATCACGTCCAAATGCAGCCCGGCCCCCACACCCGGCCCCAAGCAGAGCACTTAGCCCCCCCGGTGCCAGGCTCCAGCCCAGCTGCTGCCTGGGGCACACGGAGCCCGGCTGGGTGGTCGCTCCTGTCGCTGTCGGCTCTCAGCACGATCCAGGATCAAGTCCCAGTGTCGGGCGCGTGCCGCAAACTGCTGGGGGGGAGATTAATTTCCTGTGAGAACGTCCCTGAATAAAGCATCACCAGCGGGTGAGGGGGGGAAACACGTGTGATTTTTTAACGCTGTTGCAAAACTGGCACATCAGGGCACCAATCTCACCTGGGGTCTGGGCAGCACCCGGCACGGAGGGGGCCTGGACTCGACTGGGGTCTGGGCAGCGCCCGGCACAGGGGGACCCTAGATTCAATTGGGGTCTGGGCAGTGCCCGGCACAGAGGGACCCTGGTCTTGTGCGAGGTGTGGGCAGCGCCCAGGGGGTCTGGGCAGTGACTGGTGCAAAGGGGGCTCCAGTCTTGCTTGGAACAGAGGCAAACCCCCGACGCTCCCATCTCGGGCACTTCCTAATAGGAGAGGCAGTGCTGTCCAGTGGTTAGTGCATGGGCCTCGGACACAAGAGACCCTGGTTCAACTCCCTGCTGTGCCCCAGACCCCTTGGGTAAATCACCTGGACTCTCTGTGCCTCAGTTTCCCCATCTGGACAACAGGACTAGCAGCCCTGCCCTGCTGCCCAGGGGTGTGCGGGGATGAAGCAGCAAGGACGGGGGTAGTGAGTCTTGATCATCCCACTGGGGCCTATTCCTCCCCCAGTGTAAATCAGGAGTCACCCCACTGGGGCCCATTCCCCCCGGTGTAAATCAGGAGTCACCCCACTGGGGCCCATTCCCCCCGGTGTAAATCAGGAGTCACCTCCCTGGGGTCCCTGGGCCCAGTCCCCTCTCACTTCCCCCAGGGTAAATCAGGAGTAACTCAGCGAGGTTGCTCCTGTTTACACCAGCTCCGGGGGCCGCCCTTCAGCAGGGGGCGGACGGGGGAGGGCTTTGGAGACGAGCCCCGGTCTGGCCTGGTGCCCACCCGCTGCACTAGCTATTTAAGCAGTCGGCCCCTGCCCGCTTGCCCAGCCACCAGCTAAGCCCGGCATCTCCGCGGCCCAGGGACAGAGCTGCAAACCCACCCCCAGCCCCAGCCCTGCGCTGCCCCAGGTGAGAATTCCCTCCCCTGCCGACACCGCCGCCCTGGCTCCTGTGCCAGGCCCTGCCCCTGCCCAGCTGGATTACACCCAGTGCTCAGGGCAGGAGGAAGCCGGGCGGCGGGTGCCAGGGATGCTGTCCAGCCAGGGGGCCGCAGGGCAGAGCGGGGGGCTCTGGGAATGTCCTCGCTCCATGGCTGGGCTCAGCGGGCGACGCTGCCAGCCCTGCTCGCTCGGGCGGGCACTGCCCAGAGACAGCTGCACAACGCCACGGCCCCCTGCAGAATATCGGGGCTCCTAGTGCGGGGGAGGGGGGTTCTCCCAGAGCTGAGGAGAGACCCCAGGAGTCCTGACTTCTGGCTCCCCTGCTCTGACCACGGGATCCGAAGCCCAGCCCAGAGCTGGGGGCAGACAAGCAGACTTTGCTCTGCGATGTTTCCTGTGTTCCAGCCTAGGTGGATCTGTCGCGGCTCCGTCACCAGCCCCCGCTCTCTCCAGAGCCATGGACGTTCGTCTTGTCTTGTGCCTCCTCTGGGCTCTCCTAGCTACGGCCAGCGGTGTGTGGTGTGAATTTCTGGGGGTCTAATGCGTTAGAGTGGGGGTGGGGGGAGCCAGGACGCCTGGGTTCTATCCCAACTCCTGGAGGGGGAGTGGGGTATAATGGGATCTATCCCCAGCTCTGCCAGTGAGCAAGTCCCTGCTCCGTGCCTCAGTTCCCCCTCCCCCATCTTTTTGACCATAATCTCTTTGGGGATGATCTGTTTCTCAAGCTGGGTCTGTGCAGCACCTGGCACGATGGGGGGTGAGGCCCCAGTCTCAGCCAGGGTTTGTGCAGCGCCTGGCACGACAGGGAGCTGATCTCAGATGGGGTCTGTGCAGCTCTTAGGAAAGCATCACGTGGATTGTTCCCCTGAGAAAATCACCATGGGAAACGTTCCCATTTTCCAGACAGGGACCTTCCTGGTCTGGCCACTGGAGGGAGTCAGCAGAAGTGACTCTGCCTCCCCCCTCGAAATAACTTGCAGGGGGGCCATCCCAGCAGAAAGGGTCCCTGAGGGCCTGAGAACCCAGCTCACGGGATCTGAGCCACCCCAGTGGCAGAAAATGACCTGGGGAGCCCGTAAATGGTGGCCAAGGAGCAGATGAGGAATCATTGTTTGCCAGAACTCAGGAGCAATTCCTTTCACAGCACGTCCTTCCAGCTGTTACCAGAGCATGCCCGGGGAAAGCAACGCAGTGACGAACTGTAGAAGTGGGGCAGATTCTTGCATCGCTGTTCAGGAAGTGAACACCCTCGGTACGTGCCGTGGTGCCGTGACACAGAGCAGGGCGCGGGCTCTCTAGGCCGCACGTCCTGAATCAGCAGATTAGAGCAAAATTGCTGCGTTCAGCTAAAACGGCAGGTCTCTGGCCTTCATAGTCAGTGTGACCGACACAGTGACACTGCCTGGGTCTGCTCAGAGCCTGAGCCCATTTCTGGGAGGGGGGAGCTGCCCTGAGTGTGACCGATGCAGTGATGCTGCCTGGGTCTGCCGAGAGCCTGAGCCCATTGCAGGAAGGAGAGAAAACTGCCCCAGGCATCTCAATGGGGTTTTAACTCCCAGCCCCTTGGCCCTAGAGGGACCCTGTCAACCCCCCCTCCCCCAGCCAGGGGGCTCTGCATGAGGGGCAGAGTACAACAGGCCTGCCCTCCCTCCCCCAAAGCAGAGAGCCCCAACGGCCAGGTTAAGGTCCGTGGGATCCCACCACTGCCACCAGTTTGAACCCACCCTCACTCCGGGTAGGGGGGTTGGATCAAACACTGAGGCAGAGCCACGTGGGGCGGAGGGTGGCCTTGGTCCAGCTGTAGGGAGCCGGCGGGAGGTTGGGGATTCGGGCTCTCTTGTGTTCACCCCTTGACAGACGTTCCTGCCCCTCCCCACCAGGGGGCGTGGTGCAGAGGGGCGTCTTCCAGTCCTGCACCAGCAGCCTGATCAGCCTGGAGGGCGACCTGGACTTTGAGTTTGCGGAAGGCGTCTACGTGAGGGTCCACTCCGAGATGTGCAGAGAGACCAACTGCAACACGGGGGAGAAAAGGGAACGTACGTACCCGGCCTGCGCCCGCCCCCACCCTGGCACCTCTCACCTGCCCTTTCCCTCCACTGCCTGCACCCTTGGGGATCAGGGACCCATTGCACCGGGTGCTGCCCAGCCCCCCTGACTAAGATTGGGGCCCCCCACCATGTCGGGCGCTGCCCAGACACACAAGGAGACACAGCTCCTGTCCCAACGAGCTTCCAATCTGAATGGACCCAGGCAGGATCATTCTCACCATCTTCCCACTGGGGAAACTGAGCTCCCCTGGCCTGTCAGCGGCAGAGTTGGGAGGAAGAGAACCCAGGCGTCCTGACACCAGCCCTGTGCCTTCACTGCAGCCCACCCGCCCTGCAAACGCCGAGACACAAGGAGCTGCTTCCTGCTTCAGCCCCGATTCTGATTCCCCCCCTTTGTCCGCAGGCCCCAAAATCAGCACCGTGCCCAACGGAGGCCAGTGCCCATCGTGTTATGCCCCAGGATCCCACCGCTGCCTCCAGAACGTCACCCTGCACTGCCAGGGGGCCGCCAACCACTGTGTCGACGTCGTGGGGACACTGTCAGAGAGTGAGTTCCCCATCGGCCCCCCCAGGCCAAACCCGCCCGGGAGACACCCGGGCCTGCCAGCGGGCACTGGACCAATCCCCTCCCCCGGAGCGGGGCAGGCTGCAGGGCGCGTGGGCGGGGCTGGGGGGAGAAAGGGCCAAACCCTGTGCCAGGGGCGCAGTGACCCCCATGCCAGGGCTCTGTGCCCCCAATGCCAGGGGCTCTGTGCACACACACCCCCGCCGGGTAATAACGACAATTTCTCTGGGCAGACGGCGTCGAAATCCCTTTCGCAGCCAGAGGATGCGCCACCCAGGATGTGGCCAAGATCAAAGCCGGGGACATACTGGTATCGGGCATATTCATCTATCGGATCAAGAGCATCCAGTTAAGCCCGGCCCCCAGACCGGAGATCGAGGACGGCTTCTGACACCTGCTGAGCTCCAGCCCACTGGCGCACCCCTGCTTCGAGCTATTCCCTCCCCCCCACCCCCAGCTGTGACTCAGTCCCCCCCACCCCAGGCAGGGAATAACGGTGCTGAGCCGCCTTCGTAAAGCGCATTGAGACCCATCGGTGCAGGGCCCGAGCCAGAGACCCATTATGGGCTTTGCACTGAGCGTGACGGGCTTAAAAACAGGCCTGAGTATTAGAGATCCATTAGCAGCTTCTCCCAGGAGAGTGATCTGAGGGGTAGAACCCAGGAGTCCGGGCTCCCAGCCCCACTGCGCTAACCCACCAGCCCCAACTCCCCTCCCAGAGCCAGGGAGAGAACCCAGGAGTCCTGGCTCCCAGGCCCCCTGCTCTAACCACTAGTCCCCACTCCCCTCCCAGATCCAAGAACAGAACCCAGGCATCCTGCCACCCCTCCACCCTCTGTTCTCACCTTTTCTATTTCCACATGCCAATGCATTGAATAAAGCAGCATCATAAATCCAAGTTCCCTGCAGAGCGCATGTGTCTGTACAGCTGCCCCCGTCCATGCTGGACCCAGGCGTCCTGGCCCCCACCCCCACCTCCCAGAGAGCAACAGGGACTCTTGTGCCAGTCGACGTTATTGCTGAGGGCAGCTCTGCACTAAACACTTGGGGGGACCCGGCTGCATCGCTGCAAGTCCAGGCAGGGCGGGAGAGGGACAGCGAAGAAACAGCTGTCTAGAAAATCGGCCACTTTTGCACTCTGGGCCTCAGTTTCCCCTTCTGTGCAATAATCTTTCCTTTGTCTCTTTAGCTTGGAAGCTCTCCAGGGCAGGGGCTGGCTCTCAGGGCAGGGCCTGGCACGACAGGGATTCCCTGATCTCAGCCGGGGGGCTGCGCAGCACCTGGCATAATGGGGGCCCCCGATCTAGGTGCAGTCTGTGCCCCCCAGCATCCCATTGTGACACTCTGTACCCCAAAGCAACACCCCGGCAGCCCCGTATTTACCGCGGTGAGAGCATTAAGGTGTGTTCTGTACCCAGTCTGCCTTGGGAGGGATCATTCGAAAAGCCTTGATCTGCTGAGCATTAATCCCCCGTCGGACGGGCTGTGCAGGGCGTTCCCGCGTGTGTGTGACTGAAACGTGGGGCGAGGCTGGGAACACCCACAACCAGCCTTTCGGGGGCAACAGTGGATCCACTGAGGGATCCACACTCCCGAGGACGACCCAGGGACTGGATCCGATGGAGACGCCTCAGGGGGAGCACGGAGACGGGGGGGGTGCTTGACTCAGCTCACAGCAAAAGCTCTTTCCAGCCAGCTGGAGGAACCTGTAACGGGGGGGGGGGGAAGTTCTCCCCTGTCCCCCCTCCCCGCACAACCCAACCCCTGGGCACACGGCTGGAGGACTGTGGTGCGGCTTTGCCGCGGTTGGTCTCTCAGCGGGGCCGTGGGGTATCCCACCGCCTGGCCCTGGTCCCCCGCCCATCGGCTCTGCGGTCGGGGGCAGTAACACACACTCGGTTCGGGGCTCAGGCCCTTGCAGCGGGGGCTGAGTCCATAGTCCCCATAGCGGCCCAGGCCCTAGGTCAGGGCGGGGCAGCAGTTACCTAACAGGAGATCCCAGCCTCTCCAGGCCAGGGAGGGGGGGAGATGCCACCCAAGGAGTGGGGTGGCAGGGGGGCCGCAGGCCCCTCCCTCTCCACTGCGTCCCAGCCCGGGGCCCTGGCAGCGGCGGAGACTCGCTGCGTCAATGGGGATCCCGGCCGCACCGACATGGGCTCTGGCCGTGTAGCAGCCAGACTGGGGTCGGCTGCCCCCGGGCGGCTTCCGCACTCCCCCTCGTAGGGTGCCTGAGTCGTCGTAGCATCGCCGGCAGCCTCGACCACCATCAGTTCCTCGGGGTAAGTACCGGATGGCAGGCGCGGCCCCTCCTCGGGGCAGCTGGCGAGGGGCAGGCTCGGCCCCTCCTCGGGGCAGCTGGAGCGGGCATGGGCGCCAACTTATATGGGCTCGTGGGGCTAAAGCCCCAGGAATATTCACACTCAGGGGCTCTGCTCCACCAATATTTGGAGCTAGGTTTCTCCGCTGCTTGGAGTGCAGGGGAGCCCAGAGCCCTTTAAATCTCAGCCGTGGCTGGGAATCAGAGGGCTCTGGGCTGCCTGCAACCGCACCCCAGAGAGCCCTGGAACGGAAAGCCAAAGAATCTGAGGAGAAAGAGAGAGGAAACCCCAATTGGACTTGCTAGAAAAGAGGAGCCAGAACCCCGCCCCCGCCACTGATTCCCACCGCTCCGAACACCCACAAATGGGAACAATTGTGTCCTGCAGACAACAAGGCAGGTGATATTGCTGAATATTTCACTCCCTTTGTGCGATTCATCAGATTCCTGGAGACAAGATGCTCCCCACGTGGGTTACAAAGGTAACAGGTAAAGCTCTGGCTCTGTTCAGTAAGATGCAGCTGAGGAGGCTTTCGGTGATTGTACATGTAAGGAAATTGTTTTGCAATGAGTTCAGGTGACCCCTGACACCGAGGGAGAGTGATGGGAAAGTGGGGGAGGGGAAAGGGGTTACAAGCGTTAAAGAAATAGCTGCCCTGGTTGCTCAGGAGCATTTCCTGAGCACACGCAGAGATGACGCGAGACAGCGTCTGTGGGGCAAAAAGGTGAGAACTGGGGCTGAACTGGCATCTCTAGCTGACGGCTTTGAACAGAGCCGGGCATCTATTGTGACTAAACCACAGAGCGAGGGGTGTAAAGGAGGGAAGCAGGCTCCTGCTTTACCCCGGGGAAGAAGGAGGGTGGCTGGGAGGTTGGGTGCTCCCCTCCCCCCAACCATCCCAAATCTCCTGTGAGAACAGAAGAGCCCAGAAGGTGCTGTCCCGGTAATTCCACGCAGCGGGGCTGATTTTCTAATCTGCCAGGGGGGGCTCAACCCTGAGTTTCAGCCCCTGGCCCCGCCCCCACTGCACCCTTTCCCCGAAGCCCCCACCCTACCCCGCCCCTCCTCTTCCCACCCGCATTCTGCCACCTCCCCTGAGCGTGGCCTGCCCTCACTCCTCCCCCCACCCAGCGCCTCCTGCTCGCCTATACGAAATATATAGAGATATGCATTAGCCTGCTAAACCCAGGGGTGTGAGTTCAATCCCTGAGGGGGCCATTTGCAGCAAAAATCTGTCTGGGGATTGGTCCTGCTTTGGGCAGGGGGTGGGACTAGATACCTCCTGAGGTCCCTTCCAACCCTGAGATTCCATGATACGCAAGCAAGCAGGCTAATCCTATAGGCTACAGGGGCCCATTCCTCTATGTAAATCAGGAGTCACCCCACTGGGGCCCGTTCCCCCCGGTGTAAATCAGGAATCACCCCTCTGGGGCCCGTTCCCCCCGGTGTAAATCAGGAATCACCCCACTGGGGCCCGTTCCCCCCGGTGTAAATCAGGAGTCACCCCCCTGGGGCGCATTCTGCTCTCACTTCTCCCAGGGTAAATCAGGAGTCACTGCACTGGAGTCGGTGAGGTGGCTTCTGTTACCAGATGCAAATCTGGCCCCTGGCAGCCAGCTCTGTGGGCCGCCCTTCAGTAGGGAGAGGGGCGAGCGGGGGAGAAGTGCCCTGGACGGGCGCCGCACCATCGATTTAAGCAGCCCGCCCCTGAACAGGGGCAGTTTTGCAAACAATCAGGTGCATAAGCCACAGCCAACTACTGTCAATTATTTTCCTTATTGCCAGGAATAGTTAGTTAGTAGATTTTGGTAGCGACTCGGGTTAGCTACGGCAATGCTGGAAGGGAGCAGGAGGGGTGAACCGGACACCCTGTGTCTGTGCCCTTTTCCTGATGTGTGGGGTTGGATGTCTGTGAAAACCAGGCGTCTGGAAATATTTCTGCCTGCCAGACGAACAGCTGGAAACCGCATCACCACATCCTGTTTTGACATTTGGGTCAGATTTCCTTTTGTTCAGCAGTTGAGTCCATTCGATCGGCTCTGCCCCACGGCTGATAGACCCGGCTGTGTAACTTTGGGGTATAAAAGGGGATTTGTGGGTGTGGGTCAAGCGGGACGTGTCGTGGCCACACTGCGATCGCCAGCCCTGGCTGGCCACCGGAAATCTGCAGGTGACTCACGCGAATACGGCTCCAGCCTCCTGCAGGGTAATGCTCAGTTTGGGGTGTCTGGGTGGGCTGGAGACTGCGCAAAGCGGCGACTGAGAGGAAAGGTGCTCGGCGGGGGTGCTAGAGACGAGGAAAGTGGAGGCATGAAGGGAAAGCAGGTGCTTTCAGTTGGTTCGTGTCAGCCGTAGAAGACGGAAGCGCTGCGTCTCCCTTGGTGTCCTGAGACCACCTCATGGAGCGTAACATTACCAAGAGCTCGGGAATCGGGGGACCCCACCCCCCCGCGTGCCTGGTCACCAGCTAATTCCAGGGGAAGAGCCACAAACCCACCCCCGAACCCTCCACAGCCTGGGGGGAGAATTCCCTCACCGGCCACAGGCCCTGGCTCTTATGCCAGTCCCTGCCCCTGCTCCTGATGGAGCTGCATGAAACCCAGTGCTCAGGGCAGGAGAAAGCCACATGCCAGGTACCAGGGCGTCTCTCGAGCTGGGCAGCATGGGAGGGGCCTGGCTCTGGGAATTCCCTCACTCCATGGCTGGGCTCAGCGGGTGAGATGGGTAACCCTGCCCGGAGCACTCCCCAGAGACAGCTGCACAATGCTGGGGCCCCCTACAGAATATCAGGGCTTCCTAATGCAGGGGGTAATCCCAGAGCTGGGGGAGAACCCAGGAGTCCTTGCTCCCAGCCCTCCCCCCCCCCCCGCTCTAACCACTCCCCTCCCCTCCCAGGGCCAGGAAGAGAATCCATGAGTCCTGGGTCCCAGCCCCCCCTGCTCTGACCACTAGACCCCACTCCCCTCCTGGAGCTGGGGGGAGAACCCAGGCATCCTGGCTCACAGCCCCCACCTGCTCTAACCACCAGACCCTGCTCCCCTCCCAGAGCCGGGGAGAGAACCCAGGCATCCAAGCTCCCAGCCCCTCCTGGTTTAACCACTAGGCCCCACTCCCCTCCCAGAGCTGGGGCCAGAAAAGCAGACTCTGCCCTGTGGTATTTCCTGTGTTCCAGGCTAGGCGGCTCCATCGTGGCTCTGTGACCAGCCCCCCGCCCTCTCCAGACCCATGGAACTTCGTCTCATCTTCTGCCTCCTCTGGGCTCTGCTAGCTACAGCTAATGCTGTGTCGTGTGAGTTTCTTGGGAGCTAATGGGTTAGAGGAGGGGAGCTAGGAGCCAGGACTCTGGGTTCTAGCCCAGCTCGAGGAGAGGGAGTGGGGTATAACGGGATCTATCCCCCGCTTTGTGAGTGAGCAAGTCCCTGCTCGGTGCCTCAGTTTCCCCCACCGCTCTGTCTGTTTGACCGTTAACTCTTTCTCACGGTGGGTCTGTGCAGGGCCTGGCATGGAGGGGGGCCCAATCTCGGGCATGGTTGGTGCAGCGCCTGTGGGGCAATCTCAGACGGGGTCTGGGCAGCTCTTAGGAAAGCATCACGTGGATTGTTCCCCTGAGAAAATCACCATGGGAAACGTTCCCATTTTCCAGCCAGGGACCTGCTGGGAAAGGTGCAGAGAAGGGCAACAAAAATGATTCAGGGTCTGGAACGGCTTCCGCCGGAGGAGAGATTAATAAGCCTGGGACCGTTCAGCTTGGAAAAGAGGTGACTGAGGGGGGAGATGGTAGCGGGGTGAGCACCCGCTCCAGCCCTGAAGGGGTTGGAAATGCCCTGCTGGGGCTGGGGCAGGGAGCAAGGCCCCGGCTGATGGGGGAAGTGGCTGCAGCTGGGGCCACGCCCCAAACAGACCAACCGGGCGTTATAAGAAGGCCAGGGCAGGCAGGACTCTCTGCTGGTAGAGGGAGAGGGGCCTGGCTGCAGGGAGCTGGGCTGGGGAGCCCTGGCCTAGGAAAGCCCCAGGCTACGGCCTAGCACAAGGCCAACGGGTACTGGGGGTTGCAGAGGGCAGCCCAGGGGGAGGCCAAGGCAGCAGGTCCAACCCCCCCTTGCCGGTGATGAGGGGCCGTGTCATAAATAAACAGATCAGGGTTAAGGTCTCTTTTCCCTGGAAAGGGTTAACAAGCTCAGTAACCAGAGGACCAATCAAGGGACAGGATAATTTCAGATCCCTTTGGAGGGAAGCCTTTGTCTGTGTTCTTTGTTGGCTCTGTGCTCTCTCTTTGGATCGAAGAGAGGCCAGACATGTCTCCAAGTTCTCCTGGTGTAGTTCCTACTATCCACTAGTGAGTATTAATTAGAAAGGCGGATTAGTCTTATAATTTGATTTCTACATTTGCAATTGTGCGTTTGCTGAAGGAAATTCTTTATTCCTGTTTGCTGTTACTTTGCTTTCACTGAGAAAGAAAGGAGGGGGATTCTCTCCAGAGATTAATAAATTTAGACCCTGTGTATTGTTCCATCTTGGATTACAGAGACAAGTTACTTTCTTTTTATTTTTTAATAAATCTTTTCTGTTAAGGACTTGGTTGATCTTTCCTTGGGTGGATTCTCAGGGAAAGGGGAGTAAGGAGGCATCCCTCTGTAGTTGGATCCCGGTATCTCTCCTAGGAAAAGGGAGGGGGGAGAGAAGAAGGAGAAATAAACCATTCCCCTCTAGGTGTAAGAACTCCATGGATTTGGGGCTCTTGGGATCCCCAAGGATTTTGGGGAAGGACTGTGTCCCAATACACGTACATTATTGGGTGGTGGCAGCTTTTACCAGATCTAAACTAGGATTTAAGTTTAGAAGGATCCATGCAGGTCCCCATCTTGTGAACCCAACAGCTCCAAGGGGGGGTGAGACCTATGACAGGCAGACACCGCAGTCTGCCCAGGGAGTGGGGCTAGATGGGGACTGGTAGTAGCCGTACACTGAAGTGGGTTTAGTGGGTGGGGGTTCCCCTGGGTGGGGAGACCCAGAGTGGGGGGGTACTGCTGGGGGGCAGCAGCCCAGAGAAAGGGGCACGGGGGTCCTGGGAGGGACATGGAGGGTCAGCGAGAAGGCGGATCACCAGCCTGCAGGGGGCGCTCCAGGATGGTGGAAGAGCCAATTCCCATGGACGACCAGCAGGAGGCGCCGCAGGGGAGAGTCCACTCCCTTACAGGGCTATAAAATCATGAGTGGTGCGGAGAAAGGAAACAAGGAAGTGCTATTTACTCCTTCTCATAACACAAGAACTAGGGGGTCACCAAATGAAATTAACAGGCAGCAGGTTTAAAACAACCACAGGAAAGTATTTTTTCACACAACGCACAGTCAACCCGTGGAACTCCCTGCCAGGGGATGTTGTGAAGGCCAAGACTATAACCGGGTTCAAAAGGGAGCTAGATAAGTTCATGGAGGGCAGGTCCATCAATGGCTAGTAGCCTGGCTGGGCAGGGATGGGGTCCCTGGCCTCTGTTTGCCAGCAGCTGGGAATGGGCGACGGGCTGGATCACTTGGTGATCCCCTGTTCTGTTCACTCCCTCGGGGGCACCTGGCACTGGCCACTGTCGGCAGACAGGACACTGGGCTGGATGGACCTTTAGTCTGACCCAGTCTGGCCGTTCTTACGATCTCTGCCCCTGAAATAACTCGCAGGGCAGCCAGCCGAGCCAAAACGTTCACTGGGGGCCTGAGAACCCGGCTCAGTGGAGCTGAGCCACCCCGGAGGTCAGAAACCGACCTGGTGAGCCACTAAATAGTGGCCAAGGAGCGGACAAAGAATCGTTTGCCAGAACTCAGGAGGAATTCTTCTCTGGTTTTCGTAGTGTGGCCTCACAGCTGTTACCAGGGCGTCCTTGGGAAAAGCAGCGTAGCCAGGAGATGTAACTGGGATGAGAATTCTTGCCTCACTGTTCAGGAAGAGAACACCCTCGGTACGTGCCGTGACGCAGAGCAAGGCGCAGGCTCTCTAGGCCACGCATCCTGAATCAGCAGATAAAATCAAAATCGCAGCTTTCAGCTAAAAGAAAACACAGGTCCCAGGCCATTACGGTCAGTGTGAGCTATGCGGCGATGCTGCCTGAGTCTGCCGAGAGCCTGAGCCCACTGATGGGATGGGGGAGCTGCCTTGAATGTGACCGATGCTGCCTGGGTCTGCCGAGAGCCTGAGCCAATTGCCAGAATGAGAGTAAACTGCCCTAGGCATCTCAATGGGGTCTTAACTCCCAGCTCCCTGGCCCTGGGTGGGGGGGACCCTATGAACCCTCCTGCCCCCAGCCAGGGGGCTCTGCATGAGGGGCAGAGCACAACAGGCTCTCCCCCAAAGCAGAAAGCCCCAACTGCCAGGTTAAGGCCTTTGGGATCCCACTACTGCCACCAGTTTGAACACACCCTCACTCCGGGTAGGGGGGCCTGGGTCAAACTCAGAGGCAGAGCCATGTGGGGCGGGGGGTGTGGCCTTAATCTGATTGTAGGGGAGCTGGTGGGAGGTAGGGGATTCAGGGAGCTACCTCACTTTCACCCCTTGACAGCCATTCCTTCCCCTCCCCACCAGGGGGCGTGGTGAACACGGGCATCCTCCAGGCATGTGGCTACAACATGCGTAGCCTGGAGGGCGACCTGGACTTTGAATTCGGGGGCGGCGTCTACGTGAGGGTCCACTCCGAGATCTGCAGAGAGACCAACTGCAACACGGGGGAGAAAAAGGAACGTACGTACCCGGCCTGCGCCCGCCCCCACCCTGGCACCTCTCACCTGCCCTTTCCCTCCACTGCCCTGCACCCTTGGGGATCAGGGACCCATTGCACCGGGCGCTGCCCAGCCCCTCCCCCCCGACTGAGATCGGGGCCCCCCCCATCATGTCGGGCACTGCCCAGACACACAAGGAGACACAGCTCCTGTCCCAACGAGCTTCCAATCTGAATGGACCCAGGCAGGATCATTCTCACCATCTTCCCATTGGGGAAACTGAGGCCCAGAAATGTCCAAGCTCCCCCGGCCTGTCAGTGGCAGAGTTGGGAGGAAGAGAACCCAGGCGTCCTGACACCAGTCCTGTGCCTTCACTGCAGCCCACCCGCCCTGCAAACGCCGAGACACAAGGAGCTGCTTCCTGCTTCAGCCCCGATTCTGATTCCCCCCCTTTGTCCGCAGGCCCCAAAATCAGCACCGTGCCCAACGGAGGCCAGTGCCCGTCGTGCTTTGCCCCAGGATCCCACCGCTGCCTCCAGAACGTCACCCTGCACTGCCAGGGGGCCGCCAACCACTGTGTCGACGTCGTGGGGACGCTGTCAGAGAGTGAGTTCCCCATCGGCCCCCCCAGACCAAACCTGCCCGGGAGACACCCGGGCCTGCCAGCGGGCACTGGACCAATCCCCCCCCGCGAGTGGGGCAGGCTGCAGGGCGCGTGGGCGGGGCTGGGGGGAGAAAGGGCCTGTGGTCAAAATCTGGAGGCAAAAAAAGGGTCCAGTGGGTGGATGGCTCAGAACGACTTCGTCTTCTCCTTCCCATCTTCCCCCTCAGATCCTTCGCTTCATCCTTCAGGGTCACTTGCCTCGGCGTCCTTCGTCTGCTCGCTGGCTTTTCTCTCCTTTTTCACTTCCCCTCTTTCCTTGTTTCCTTCCCTTCGCTTTTCTCTTCCCGTCTTTCCTTGGTTGATTCCCTCTTTCTTTTTCTTTTTCTTCTGTCCGCCTCTTTCCTCTCGTCTTTCCTTCCTGTCCGTCTCCTCCTCCGTCCCCCTTCCTGACTCCCCCCTTTGGGAGCCCCCCCCCCACTCTTTCCTGGGGCTTTTCCAAATGGCCCCAGGCCAACCGGAATTGTCTCCTCCTCTCCTCGTCTTCGCCCCGGCCGGCCTTGGATCTCCAGCGCCTGGCGCAATGGGGCCACGGGCTCTGTGCCCCCCATGCCAGGGGCTCTGTGCGCCCCCCCAGGCTGGATAATAACAACAATTTCTCTGGGCAGACAACGTCGAAATCCCTTTCGCAGCCAGAGGATGCGCCACCCAGGATGTGGCCAAGATCAAAGCCGGGGACATACTGGTGTCGGGCGTATTCACCTATCGGATCAAGAGCATCCAGTTAAGCCCGGCCCCCAGAACGGAGACCGTGGATGACTTCTGACACCTGCTGAGCTCCATCCCGCTGGCTCACCCCTGCTTCGAGCTATTCCCTCCCCCGCACCCCCAGGCCTCTCCGTGGCTGCCCCCCCTGTGGTCCCTCAGTTCCCTCCCCCCGGGGGGAGATAACGGTGCCATGCAAGGCCCGAGCCAGAGACCCATGATGGGCTTTGCACTGAGTGTGACGGGCTTAAAAACAGGCCTGAGTATTAGAGACCCATTAGCAGCTTCCCCTCAGCGTGTGCACCCAGGGGAAGGTCCTGGCTCTCAGCTATGTTTGTTCTAACCACTAGTCCCCACTCCCCTCCCAGAGCCAGGGACAGAGCCCAGGCATCCTGCCACCCCTCCACCCTCTGTTCTCACCTTTCGTATTTCCGCACGCCAACGCACTCAATAAAGCTGCATCCTAAATCCAAATTCCCGGCAGAGCATGTGTCTGTACCGCTGCCCCCGTCCATGCCGGACCCAGGAGTCCTGGCCCCCGCCTCCTCCCAGAGACTAACAGAGACTCATGTCAAAGGAGGCTCTTGCCGAGGGCGGCTCTGCGCTAAACACCCGGCTGCATCGCTCCGGGGTGTGAAACAGCCGCACGCTGGGAGCCGTAAGGAAGCCGACGTAGCCCTGGTGTAGCCGGCGCTGGGTCGACGGGGGGAAATCAGACGTCCCAGCTCCCACCTCTCGGGGAGATGGACTGACTCTGGATGGGAACACTCCACCCCTTCGTGTAGGTCGTGTCTCCCATAGGCATCGACTTCCTCTGTACCCGGGGGGGGAGGGTGCTCAACCCCTCCTAGGCCCTGCCCCACTCCACCCCTTCCTCCAAGCTCCCTCCCCTGAGTGTGCCCCGGCCCTGCTCCTCCCCCTCCCTCCCAGCACCCCCTGCACACCCCTGAACAGCTGTTCCACGGCCTGCAGGAGGCGCTGCAGGAGGGGGAGGAGCTGATCGGTGGGGCTGGCAGTGGAGGAGATGCCTTGGGGGGAGGGGAGGAGTGAGGGGGATTTTGCTGCTGGGTGCTAAGCACCCGCTAATTTTTTCCCATGGGCGTTCCAGGGCTGGAGCACCCACGAAGTCAGCGGCTATAGCGTCTACCCGGAAGTGCTACAGTGGCCACATTTCAAGTGGACACGAGGGTGGCCAGGTGCCTGGTTTTCAACCGGAAAGTTCAGTCCAGTTGAAAAAGGGACCTGACGCTGTCAGATCCACTGACCGGACACTCAAAGTCTGGTTACTGCAGGTGGGGGAGGCAGGGAGGTGCTGGGTCATCATCCACACTAGCTGCTACTCAGCCAGCGCTCCCTCCTACCGGTGTCAGGCAGCTGCAGCTCCCAGCCCCAGCCCCACAGGTGAGTCCCTCCTGACTCGGGGGGCGGGGGAGGAAGGGGGAGGAGAAAAGCAGTGAGCAAAGCAGGGAGGGGGGAAGAGGAGTGGGCTGGGTGGAGCCTTGGGGAAGAGGGGGTGCAGGGGTGTGGCTTCGGGGGGAAGAGGCGGGACAGGGGAGGTTCCAGCACTCCTGCTGGAGTGTCCGGTTTTTAAATATTACCAAGTTGGCAACTCTAACAGACACCCCCTAGAATCCAGGACACTCACACCCAAGAACCGTCCCAAACCAGAGAGAGACAAAGCAGGCTGCTCCCTAAGGCAGAGAGGCCCAGCTCGCCCCCTCCCTTTTCTCCAGGCTGGCTCACCACAGACTGACTCAGGCCACGTCCGTCCTTCCAGTGCCCCCGAGCCTGCCAGCATGACCGGGCAACCCCTGGAGTATTTCAAGGATGGCTGGTCACTGTAACCCTGTTTCCAACAGGCCTGAAAAGCGGGAAATGGGAGTGCTGGACAAGCGAACTCCAGCCTCCGCACCCCTGGGTGATGGTCTGGGTGGGGCGCATGGGCTGTAAGAGCAGGAATCAACCTGAGACCAGACAGAACTCGGGTGGGGGGAATCCAATCAGTGTCTTAGATGTTTGTATAGTAAGGGGAGAAGTGTGGGGAATAAGCAGGAAGAACTCGAAATGCTGGTCAATAAAGGTGATGTCATGGTAAGGGTCTACTACAGACCACCTGACCAGGAAGAAGAGGTGGAGGAGGAGTTTTTCAAACAACTAACAAAATCCTCCAAAGCACAGGACTTGGTGGTGATGGGGGATTTCAACTCCCCAGACATCTGTTGGGAAAATAACACAGCCCGGCCCAGATTCTCCAACAAGCCCTTGGAATGTTTTGGAGACAAGTTTTTATTTCAGAAGGTGGAGCCAGCTACTGGGGGGAGGCTGCTCTGGATTTGATTTTGACAAAGAGGTAGGAAGTGGTTGAGAAATTGCAAGTGGACGGCAGGTTGTGGGAAAGTGACCATGAGATGGTGGAGTTCACGGTTCTAAGGGACGGTAGGAGGGAGGACAGCACAATAAAGCCAGTGGATTTCAAGAAGAGAGACTGTAGCAAACTCCGGGAGTCGGTAGGTAGATCCCAGGGGAAGCAAGTCTAAGGGGAAAAGCAACTGAAGACAGTTGGCAGCTTTTCAAAGAGACGTTATTAAGGGCACAAGAGCAAATTATCCCCCTGTGTAGGGAAGACAGGACGTCCGGCAAGAGAGCAGCCTGGCTTAACCAGGAGATCTTCAGTGATCTGAAACTCAAACAAGAGCCCTACAAAAAGTGGAAACTTGGTCAAATGACAAAGGATGAATATAAACAAACAACACCCGTCTGTAGGGACAAAATGAGAAAGGCCAAGGCAGAAAACGAGATCAAACTACTAGAGACATGAAGGGGAACAAGAAAACATCCTACAGATACATCAGAAGTGAGAGGAAGCCCAAGGGCAGGGCAGGCCCATTGCTCAGTGCGGGGGAAAGGCCGTCACAGAAAACGTGGACATGGCAGAGGTGCCCAATGACGTCTTGGTGTCGGTTTCACCAAGGAGGTTGCCTTAGCGAATGCCAGTGGAAATGGGGTCAGTTCAGATGCTAAAATAGGAAAAGAACAAGTTAAAAGGTACTTGGACGTGTTAGGTGTCTTCAAGTCAGCAGGGCCCGATGAAATGCCTCCTAGAACACTCAGGGAGCCGCCTGGGGAGAGATCTGAGCCATTAGCGATTGTCTCTGGGAGAGATTCGAGAAGACTGGGTAAGAGCACATATGGTGCCCATCTCTAAACAGGGAAACAAGGGCAACCCGGGGAATTACAGACCAGTCAGCTTAACTCCTGTACCAGGTAAGCTAATGGAGCACATAGTTACGCAATCAGTTTGCAAACACCTAGAAGATACTAAGGTGACAAGTAACAGCCAGCATGGATTTGTTAAGAACAAATCGTGTCAAGCCAACCTCAGCTCCTTCTTTGACAGGGTAACAAGCCTTGTGAACGGGGGGAAGTGGTAGATGTGGTATATCTTGACTTTAGTAAGGCTTTTGATACTGTCTCGCGTGACCTTCTCATAAACAAACTAGGGAAATACAACCTAGATGGAGCTACTATAAGGTGGGTGCATAACTGGTTGGAAAACCGTTCCCAGAGAGTAGTTATCAGTGACTCGCAGTCAGGCTAGAAGGACATAACGAGTCGGGTCCTGCAGGGATTGGTTCTGGGTCCGGTTCTGTTCAATATCTTCATCAATGATTTAGATCATGGCAGAGAGAGCCCACTGATAAAGTGTGTGGACTGTACCAAGCTGGGAGGGGCTGCAAGTGCTTTGGAGGACAGGATGAAAATTCAAAATGATCTGGACAAACCGGAGAAACAGTCTGAAGGAAGTAGGATGAAATTCGGTAAGGACAAAAGCCAAGTGCTCCACTTCGGAAGGAACGATCAGCTGCACACAGAGACTGGGCAACGGCTGCCTAGGAAGGAGCCTGCGGGAAGAGATCTGGGGGTAAGGCTGGATCACAAGCTAAATATGAGTCAACAGTGTGATGCTGTTGCAAAAAAAAAAAAAAGCAAACATCATTCTGGGCTGTATTAACAGGAGTGTGGTAAGCACGACACGAGAGGTAATTCTTCCGCTCTGCTCCGCGCTGATTACGCTTCAACTGGAGGGTTGTGTCCAGTTCTGGGCACCGCATTTCAGGAAGGATGTGGACAAATTGGAGAAAGTCCAGAGAAGAGCAACAAGAATGATGAAAGGTCTAGAAAACATGAGCTAGGAGGGAAGATTGAAAAAATGGGGTTTGTTGAGTCTGGAGAAGAGAAGCCTGAGGGAGGACTTGATACCAGTTTACAAATATCTAAAAGGTTTTTACAAGGAGGAGGGAGAAAAATTGTTCTCCTTAACCTCTGAGGGCAGGACAAGAAGCAATGGGCTTAAATTGCAGCAAGGGAGATTTAGGTTGGACATTAGGAGAAACTTCCTGTCAGGGTGGTTAGGCACTGGAATAAATTGCCTAGAGAGAACATAAGAACATAAGAAAGCCCGTACCGGGTCAGACCAAAGGTCCATCCAGCCCAGTATCTGTCTACCGACAGTGGCCAATGCCAGGTGCCCCTGAGGGAGTGAAACTAACAGGCAATGATCAAGTGATCTCTCTCCTGCCATCCATCTCCATCCTCTGACGAACAGAGGCTAGGGACACCATTCTTACCCATCCTGGCTAATAGCCATTTATGGACTTAGCCACCATGAATTTATCCAGTCCCCTTTTAAACATTGTTATAGTCCCAGCCTTCACAACCTCCTCAGGTAAGGAGTTCCACAAGTTGACTGTGCGCTGCGTGAAGAAGAACTTCCTTTTATTTGTTTTAAACCTGCTGCCTATTAATTTCATTTGGTGACCCCTAGTTCTTGTATTATGGGAATAAGTAAATAACTTTTCCTTATCCACTTTCTCAACATCACTCATGATTTTATAGACCTCTATCATGTCCCCCCTTAGTCTCCTCTTTTCCCCCAGGTTGTGGGAGGTTGGGGGAACTCCACCATTGGAGGTTTTTAAGAGCAGGTTGGACAAACACCTGTCAGGGATGGTCTAGATGGTGCTGGTCCTGCCATGAGTGCAGGGGACGGGACTTGATGACCTCTCAAGGTCCCTTCCACTCCTATGATTCTGTTGTGATCTGAGGAACACCCACAACCAGCCTTTCAGGTGCAACAGTGGAGGCTCCGGAAAGCGTGGATGGCCCATTGAAGGGAATCCACACTCCCAAGGACTATTCCAGGAACATATACAAGGGAGACTTTCCAGAGGGAGCATGTAGACAACGGAGGCTGCTTGACTGACGTCATAGCACAAGACCTTTCCAGCAAGCTGGAGGAACCAATAGAAGAGGGAAAGTGACATAATCACTTGGTCTCTTTCCCCCCTACATCCCAACACCTGGAAACACATCTGGAGAACAAAGACTGAGTGGGGGAGCTGGTCCCAGCCCATGGATTAAGAATATTCTACCATCAGGCTGAGACACAGCTTGGGTCAAATCCTGGCTAGTTTTTAGAACTCAGACTGTGTTTTTCCTTTTATTTCTTAGGTGACCAGCTTTGATGTGCACATTCACTACGTACAGCCTCTGAACACGGCTCTGGCTGCTGTCAATCCATCCGTTCGATATTTTACCTAAACGGTGGGTTTGCGTGAGGTGCCTGGGGAATCTGCTCAATGTACAAAAGCTGGTGCACGTTGACTTTCCCTTGGAGACGTGGCGACCTGGGTAATGAACTTACACTGGCAGGTTTCTGACCCGGGCAGGACGGCACAGCCCAGGAGTCCTAGGCTGGGGAGCTGGGGGAATCGGCTGCAGCCGCCCTATTGTTGGTTCATGAGTGGCTGGGAGAAGCATTCATGTAACACAGCTCTGCGAGACCCTGCCTGTGGACGGCTGTGTGAGTGCAGGTCCTGGAGGGGTTTGCAATGTTGTCACAGCATCACAGTGTAAGAGGGAGCCCAGGCTGGTGGGACAGAGGCTCAGCGGTACCCCAGCTCCAGGTTGCACCCTGGGGAACGTGTCACAGTTGGGCAGTGAACAGTGTGAAATGTATCAGAGGGGTCGCCGTGTTAGTCTGGTTCTGTAGAAGCAGCAAAGAATCCTGTGGCACCTTATAGACTAACAGACGTTTTGCAGCATGAGTTTTCGTGGGTGAATACCCACTTCTGGCTTGCATCCGAAGAAGTGGGTATTCACCCACAAAAGCTCATGCTGCAAAACGTCTGTTAGTCTATAAGGTGCCACAGGATTCTTTGCTGCTTCTACAGTGTGAAATGCACAGCTTGTTCTGAGTGAGATTTGCACTTCATACGCCGGTGTACAGCTCTGAAGTGAGATGTTACGTGTGGTGGCTGGAGATCAGTCGAAGAGGTCACCAGTTTGTTATTTTCAGTTTGCTTATTTTGGAAAAAGGAAGTATGGACAGAAAAGCAGCCAGATGAGTGAAACCAGTGAAAGCATTGGGAAGCTGGAGCTGTTCAGACTGCAGGCAGCAGAAAAAGAAAAAGAAACACAGGTGAATTTTGGAGCTAAAGCAGGCAGAGGCTGCCAGAGAGGAGGCTGCACATGGTACTTCTGGCAGAATTCTGTGCCAAAAAAATTTAAAATTCTGCACACAATATTTGAAAATTCTACAAAATTCTGCATTTTTATTTGTCAAAATAGCACAATATAATCTCGCCAGTTTCAATTGTTTTCGTAATTTATTTAAAAATATCTTTGTCTGCAAGTATGTCTAAAACAATACAGACCAAGAAAAAAAATTCTGGTGTAAATATATATATATATATTTTTACAAATAGATTTCTTACTATGCATCTAAATATAGAACTTTGTGTAATTCGTTTAAACTACGATACAGCCCTGTTTTTTCTGCACCTGTCAGAAGCAGAGCAAAGGCTGTGGGGAGTCAGGGGTAACAGAGGCGCTGAGGAAGAGGGAAGTTGGGTATTGGTGGGGAAAGTATGGAACAGGTGGTGTAACTTCCTGCATAAAATACAATCTGCCCTAGAAGTGTTGCAGTTCCGCCTTTTGCCCACCAGAGGCCACTGTGGCACCAGATCAACCGGCTGGATTCATGCTGATGCCTGTTCTGGTGTCACAGCGGCCTCTGGTGGGCAAAAGGCGGAACTGCAGCGCTTCTTGGTCAAATGGATTTTCTGCAGGAAACTACCAAACGCTGCGGGACACAGGGATTCTGCGCGGTCCCCCGGGAGTAACACAGGGGGCTATGGGGGGCAGAGGACGCCAGGCCAGCAGCCGCACCCCAGAGAGCCCTGGAACGGAAAGCCAAAGAATCTGAGGAGAAAGAGAGAGGAAACCCCAATTGGACTTGCTAGAAAAGAGGAGCCAGAACCCCCCCGCCACTGATTCCCACCGCTCCAAAAACCCACGAATGGGAACAATTGTGTCCTGCAGACAACGAGGCAGGTGATATTGCTGAATATTTCACTCCCTTTGTGCGAGTCATCAGATTCCCGGAGACAAGATGCTCCCCACGTGGGTTACAAAGGTAACAGGTAAAGCTCTGGCTCCGTTCAGTAAGATGCAGCTGAGGAGGCTTTCGGTGATTGTACATGTAAAGAAATTGTTTTGCAATGAGTTCAGGTGACCCCTGAAACCGAGGGAGATTGATGGGAAAGTGGGGGAGGGGAAAGGGGTTACAAGCTTTAAAGAAATATCTGCCCTGGTTGCTCAGGAGCATTTCCTGAGCACACGTAGAGATGACGCGAGACAGCGTCTGTGGGGCAAAAAGGTGAGAACTGGGGCTGAACTGGTATCTCTAGCTGATGGCTTTGAACAGACCCGGGCATCTATTGTGACTAAACCACAGAGCGAGGGGTGTAAATGAGGGAAGCACGTTTACCCCGGGGAAGAAGGAGGGTGGCTGGGAGGTTGGGTGCTCCCCTCCCCCCAAACCATCCCAAATCTCCTGTGAAAAGAGAAGAGCCCAGAAGATGCTGTCCCGGTAATTCCACGCAGCGGGGCTGATTTTCTAATCTGCCTTCGCCCACCCCCGGTTCAGCCCCAGCCCCCACCCCACCCCTTCCCCCACCCTGCCCCATCTCTTCCCACCCCTGTTCTGCCAGCTCCCCTGAGCGTGCCCTGCCCTCACTCCTCCCCCTCCCCCACAGCCCCTCCTGCAGGCCTCGGAACAGCTGATCTGCCGTGGGAGGTTCGGGGCCGTGGGCAGGCAGGAGGCACTGGGGGAGGTGGGTAGCTGGCTGCCGGAGGGTGCTGAGCACCCACCATTCTTTCCCATGGGTGCTCCAGCCCCAGAGCTCCTGGGAAGCTGGTGTCCGTGATTCCACTGATCACCTGAGGAACAAATACCCTGTGCTGGGAGGGAGCAGGCAGCAGGTAGCCCACGGGAATGCTGCTACCTGGGCACAGAAGCCCCTCGGGCACCTGCCATGTATCATCCTGGCTTTGTGACATTAGCCTCCGCAGAGCCAGGCACGAAGCACAGAAGGGCTGTCGGCGTCAATGGCCGGGAACACCTCGGGAGGGAAGATACAGGGGCCGAAATCTCTGCGATCGGGCGAGTACAGGAGGAGAGGGTGACACACTGCCAGGACAAATCACACAAATCCTCGTGCCTTTGGCCAAAGTGCACGTATAGAAACTGCGGGGATAGAACCTGGAGTATCAGTGGGTGTGGTGGACAATAACCCCACTGACAGGCTAATCGGGAAGGGTTTCTCCTCGTCTCTCCGGCTGTTAGGGGTCGGCCTGCCCCAAGGAGGAGCGTTCTGCTGGGGCCGCAGAGGGAGAGGGGAAGGGCCCGGGAACGGCTGAACGAATCTCCTTGATTCCTCTGCAGCAGGGGGAAGCTGCCCGCTCCCAGGGGTGGGGGTGGCTGAGACGAGCGCCTGCCCTGCGGCTGGAGACGCACCTCAGGAGGGGAGGGGGGTGTGAATCAAGGGTCCGGGCTGGTGGCTGTGAACAGGGCCCAGGGATGGACACCGGCACGTTACAGCGCTGAAACTTGCTGCGCTGGGGAGGGGGGCATTTTTTCACCCCCCCGAGCGAGAACGTTGCAGCGCTGTGAGGTGCCCGTGTAGACAAGCCCTCGGTCTCTTTCAGACAGGAGGCAGATCCTGCCCACAATGGGGAGGAGGACACAGATTAGCAGCTGTGGAAGAGCTGCTGGGGGGAAATGCCTCTTAGCCCAGAGAGCACCAGGGAGGTCCCAGTGCTGGGAGTGAGGATCACAGGGTAACCCCACGAGGCGGGTGGATTTTTTGCATGGGCATAACCCTGGGGTTGAGAAGCAGCTCCACAGAGGGCCAGTCAACATGCAAAGCCCCCTGACACCCTTACTCAGCAGGCCCTCGAGTGCCAAAACCCCAAAGCCACGGGGAGCCTGAGATCCCCCACTGAAGGGAAGGAAACACCAGCAACTGAACACACGTGAGGGTTCAGGGAGGAGCTGGAGGACACAGTGGGTGTTGAGCAAACAAGAAACTCTGCTGTCTAAACAGAAGGCCTCCTATGAGAAAGATACTTGGAAACGCCTCCCGGTGATAAAAGATTCGGCGTTGTTAAATCATGATAAAACGTTAGCTGTTAATGGGAAACCTGACGACAAGGAATTTGGTGCTGATGGTAAATCCTATGAAAAGGTGCAACGTGCATGATTTTGGGGGAAGTTTTTGGACATGCTAGGAGTGTAATAAGAACACACCCTGGTGCAGTGGAAATACAGCTTCTCAGCTAGTACCTGTAAGCAGATTTGAGGCTTGGCACAGCAGGAAAACCATAATAAACCTGGCGGTGTGGAAGGGGAAACTGAGGCACGCCACCTCATGGCATTGATGGCTAAATGCCAAGATTCCTACACTCTAAAAACAATAATATCTGCACTGAGTTAACTCCCATTGGAAAAGCACAATGGTCGGTTAACAACGCTGCACGGATACAAAGAGACGTTTTCTAGCAACCCAGAGGAGACACACTGGCTTGCCTCTGAGTTCGCTAAACCGAGCCACAAAGTGTTAACGGGGACACACAACTTTGCAAGAGTCCGTGTGGGTAACACTACAATGTACAGCAATGCTGGGACGTTGTACGCTCAGACCGAAAGAGAAACCTGGGCCCGAGGCCTCTGCATTCATCAGTGACTAACGCTCCTGCAGGAAACTAAGGGGGCAGGTGTGACACTCTGCCCCCCAGAGCAACACCCCGGGGTCAGTGGTGAGCGGCAGCCGGTTCGCACCGGTTGGCGGGAACCGGTTGTTAAATTTAGAAGCCCTGTTAGAACCGGTTGTCCCGCGTGGGAAAACTGGTTCTAAAAGGGCATTTAAATGTAACAAGCGCTCGCTGCTGCGGCCCCAGCTCACCTCAGCTCTGCCTCCACCTCCTCCCACGAATGCTCCGCCCGGCTTCTCCTCCCGCCCCGCTTCCCGGGAATCAGCTGTTCGCGCGGGAAGCCTGGGAGGGCTGAGCAGCAAGCGGGCTTCCCCGGCCCAGGAAGACGGAGCTGAGGTAGGGGTAGAGGGAACGAGGAGGGACGTGCGCCCCGGCCGCAGCCCTGCCCGGCCCCGACCGCCTGGCTCCGGCCGCCAGTCTCCAGCCGCGGCCCTGCCCGTCTCTGGCCGTGGCCCCGCCCGGCCCCGCATCCCCGGCCGCCCGGCTCTTGCTGTGGTGCGACACGGTCCGGCTCTAGCAGTGCGGGTCTGGACACGGTGGCGGCCGCGACCCCACCTACCGGGATGCCCGGCTCCGGACGCGGCCCCCCGGCTCCGGCCTGGCTGGGCCCCGTGGCTCCAGCCGCCCGGCTCCTGCTGTGGTGCCACGTGGCCGGGCTCCGGCAGCATGGGTCCGGGTGTGGCGGTGGCCCCGCATCCCTGGCTGCCCGGCTCCAGCTCCGGGCGCGTGGCTCCATCCGCGGCCCTCCCCGGCTCCGGCTGCCCGGCTCCCGCCACGTCCTCCAGCCCCGCGTCCCCGGGCTCCGACCGCGTGACTCCTGCCCCGGCCCCACGTCCCCGGGCTCCTGGCTCCGTCCCCACATCCCTGGGCTCCAGCCGCGCGACTCCTATCCCGGCCCCACGTCCCCGGGCTCTCGGCTCCATCCGCAGCCGGACTGTAGCGCCGCCAGCCACGTCCAGGCAGCGCGGTGAGGGGGTGTTGGAGAGAGGGCAGGGGAGTTCGGGGGTGGGGGCGGTGGATAGGGTTTGGGGCAATCAGAGGGCAGGGAACAGGGGGATTGAATGGGGGAAAGGATCCTGGGGGGGCAGTCAGGAAGGACCAGGGGTTGGATGGGGCGGTGGGGGGCAGTCAGGGGCAGGGCTTCCAGGGGCAGTCAGGGGACAGAGAAGGGGTGGTTGGATGGGGCAGGGGTCCCGGGGGTCCATCAGGAATGAGAAGAGGGTTGGATGGGGTGGCGAGGGGCAGTCAGGGTACAGGGAAGGGGAGTGGATGGGGCAGGTGTCCCTGGGGTGGGGGGGCATCAAGGAACGCGGGGGGTTGGATGGGGCAGGAGTCCCGGGGGCTGGCCCATGACCCCCTCGAGGGGTGAAGAGGGAACCGGTTGTTACGATTTTGGCAGCTCATCGCTGCCCGGGGAGTTAGATTATGGTGACAGGATCATGATGTGTCTTGTACCCAGTCTGCCTTGGGAGGGAGCATTGTACAAGTCTGGATCCGTTGAACATGAATATCCCGTTGGATTGGATGCGCTGCCATTGCATGGGGCGCTATGGAGCTTTGCTGCGTGTGTGTTACTGAAACGTGGGGCGAGGCTGGGAACACCCACAACCAGCCTTTCGGGGGAAACAGTGGAGCAGCCAGACGGCGCTGAGGGATCCACACTCCCAAGGACGACCCAGGAACTGGATCCGATGGAGACGCCTCAGGGGGAGCACGGAGACGGGGGTGGGGCTGCTTGACTCAGCTCACAGCAAAAGCTCTTTCCAGCCAGCTGGAGGAACCTGTAATGTGGGGGGGACGTTCTCCCCTGTCCCCCCTCCCCCCACAACCCAACCCCTGGGCACACGGCTGGAGAACAAAGACTGAACAGGGGAGGGAGCCTGGGCTGGAAAGGAGAATCCCAGCCGGTGTATCAAGGAACGATCCCGTCAGGGTGACACGGCCTGATTCAAACCCCGGCTGGTTTCTGGAACTCAGGCTGCGATTTTCCTTTTAGTTCTTCTGTGACCAGCTTGGATCTGCTCGCTCGCTGCCTACAGCCGCTGAACACGGCTCTGTCTGCAGTTAATCAATTGTTCTGATATTTTACCTAAACGGTGGCTTTGCGGGAGGTGCCTGGGGAATCTGCTCAATGTGCTGGTGCACGTTGCCTTTCCCTTGGAGACGTGGCGGCCTGGCTCGCACCCTGACACTGCTCAGGGTCTGCCCGGGGCAGGACGGTCCAGCCCGGGGGTCCTAGGCTGGGGAGCTGGGGGGGACCTGGCTGCAGCCTCGCCATTGTTGACTCGTGAGTGGCTGGGAGAAGCATTCGTGTAGCTCGGCTGGGAGTGGCCCTGCCCGTGGACGGCTGTGTGAGTGCAGGACCTGGAGGGGTTGGCAGCTTGTCACAGCATCACATGTGCGAGAAACCCGAGAGTTGAGCAGTAAAACCCAGTCCCAGGTTGCACCCCAGGGAGCCCGTCACCCCCGGGTCTAGGAGGCCTGTAGCAAAGCCCTCGGGTTCAGGGCATTTATCTGAGTTTGCGAAGGATTCCAATGGAACCCAGGTGTCCTCGCTCCCAGTCCCTGCCCTCCCCCCGGCCTAGCCCCCAGCCTCACTCCCACTCCGCTCCCCAAGCTCGGGGCCCCCGTTGTGCCGGGTGCTGAGAGGCAGCCACTGCCTCAAACGGCTTCCAGTCTAACCGGATCTCTGGGAGCTCCCTCTCCCCGTTCTCCAGAGGGGGAAACCGAGGCAGACAAGCCGCCCAACTGGAGCGACAGCCCCACCCCTCTCTGTCAGCCAGGTACCCCTCACCAGCCGGCCATGACGGGGGCCTAACCCCAGCCCCTCTCCTGTCCTCCAGAGACACTCCCAGGGACAAGGGTCTGCAACTGGCTTGGGCAAACCCAAGGGAGACACAATCCTTCTGGAACAACCCCCTCCCCCAAGCTCCTCGTGCCCTCGTTGGCTGGAGCAAGAACGTTATATTGGCTTCCCCAAAACCAGAGTTCTCCTGCAGAGGCCCCTGAGCCCCCACCAGCTGCTGCAGCACATCTGGAACAGGCCGTTAATGGGCCTGGGGAATAAAGCAGAGGTTGGCCAGCGGTGAGAGAGGCTAGAGATGCCCAGACGTCCATGCTGGCTGCTGGCTCGGAGCACAGTGTCAGGGCTTCTGGATTCCATTCTGGACTCTGCTTGGGGAAATCACGTTCCCCCCTCATGCCTCAGTTTCCCCTCCCATCCATTGTCACCTCACACCGTGAGCCTTTGGGGGCAGGGGCTGTGTATCTGGGCCGTGCCTGGCAAGACGGGGCCCTGCCGTCTGTCTCTCCATCCATCCCCACATGCATCCCTCTCCTGCCCATCCTTCCCATGCACCCCATCTGACCATCCAGAGCCCTCTGCTGGTGGGGCCTCCAGACCCACAGCTCTCAGACTTAACAGCCCATTGAGATGAACAAAGCAGCTCCTCTCTCCACAGCAATGAGCTCAGGCTCTCAGCAGACTCAGGCAAGCGTAAGTCACACACATTTTTTCACTTTTCTCCCCAACCACAAAGGCTAGAAAATTCCTCCTTTTTTTTTTAAAGGAAAGCTGTGATTCTGACCCATACCCAGGCAGGGATGTATCATAAAAACCCCAGCCATATATGCATATATGACACCTGGACTTTTACCCATCACTATTGTGCTAGCTGTAAAACCCACATAAAGGCGTCATCTTTCACCTGGTGCCTCATGCCACCTACTCAGCCCTGCCTCTGTTTACCCAGCTGTTCCCCTCTGACTTCCCCACCCCACAGCAATTCAGCCCCTGCACGCAAATAACCCCACCCCCATTCCCCGGAGCGCAGGGGCCTGCAGAGGCCCCAGGTTTGAGCTCGACTTTGTACTTTGCCCGTCACTGCCCTGGGAGATGGTGGGGATGGAGGCGTTAAAGACTGGGAGGTGCCCGGTGATGGGAAGCCACATGAGGTATTTTCATTCCCTGTTTCCTGGATCCTGTCCGGTGATTTCCCACGTCCCGGCAGCACTCCCGGCTCTGTGCATAAAACCTCCTGGCAGGGGAGCTGGCGGCATCGGAGACCCACGCGCCATGCCAGCCCCACGCGTCCTCTGCCTGCTCGCCGCGCTCCTGGCTGCGGCTGATGCCCAGACAACAGCAAGTACGTGCCTGGCTTCCGGGGGAGCCGTGGTGCCCGCGTGTCCCCGAGACACAGGGGCCATCCCAGGGGGACAGCCGCTCTGGGAAGAGGGGAGACGGCGGAGCATGTGTGGGGATAGAAGGGAGTGTGGGGATGGCTGGATGGGAGTGCAGGGAGATGGACGGATGGGGCATGTGTTGAGGGAGGGAGGGATGGATGGATGGATAGTCATACAGGGGGATGGATGGAGGGATGGACAAGGGATGGATAGATGGAGGGGTGTGTAAGGGACAGATGTAGAGGTAGATGGAATTATGGACTGATGGGTTTATTGGGGGAAGAACGGGCACGTAGGACAACAGATGGATGGAGGGATGGATGTGTAGGGGGACAGATGGATGGGTGTGTAGTGGGATGGATGGATGGATAGATGGATGGAAGGGTGTGTAGGAGGACGGATGGATGGATGTGTAGGGGGATGGATGGATGGATAGATGGATGGAAGGATGTGTAGGAGGACGGATGGATGGATGTGTAGGGGGATGGATGGATGGATAGATGGATGGAAGGATGTGTAGGAGGACGGATGGATGGATGTGTAGGGGGATGGATGGATGGATAGATGGATGGAAGGGTGTGTAGGAGGATGGATGGGTGTCAAGGGGGGTGGAGAGATAGATGGAATTATGGATGGATGGGTTTATGGGGGGAAGGGTGGGCACGTAGGACGATGGATGGATGTGCATGTGGGGGGAAGCCTGGATGGAGAAATCAGGCTTTCCCCAGTTTCCATGCACACTCAGTGGGGTTGTGCCCATGGACAAGGGGCGGGGAGGGGGACTCCGAGGGAGCAGGGGTCACTGGGGCTAATGGGGGGCAGCCCAGAGAGGGGGGAGCTGGTCAGGGGAGGCAGGAACTGTTTTAAGGAGCCCTGGGTTGACTCAGGGAGGGGCAGGGGGTGTGGGGGGCGGGGCGAGGGAGTGATTCTGGACTGCGCCAGGAGCGGGTAACAGAGGTGGGGGGGAAGGGGGCAGGTTAACACGTCACTGCTGGGCAAAGGACAAAGCAGCTTTCAGTGGAGGGGTGGGAGGGTGTCACCCCGTCTCTGCCCCCCACCCCCATTCCTGCTAGAACCAGGCAACCATTTTGGGCCCAGAAATGCAAATTCAGGTAATTTCCTAAATTAGTTTCAGCCGAGGAGGGGAGAGACCCAACGACCGGGGAAGGAACGGAGCCGCTGGGGTTGCTGGGTGGGGGGGCGGCTCCTCGCTTGGCTGGTACAGAAAAGAACAAACAGAAAGGGGAACCCTCCCCCATATAACACACACCACTCGCCCCGAGCCCAGCCAGCCCCCAAACCAGTCAGTCCCAGCTCTCGGCCCCCATTGCCCAATGGTTTTGGGCGCCTAATGCGCCCTGGAGTTTGGCTTTGAGGAACTGGGCCCTTGTCACGGGTTCTGGGCTGCGCCCAGCCTGGCACCGATCCCCCGAGAGGGGCCCCTTTAGTGCCCCGGGCTCCACGGACCCACAGGTCCACCGGGGCCGGCTCGTGGCCTGACTGGGCCTTTGCCACCAGCGATCCCTGTCTCCCTGCAGCGAATCCAGCCCAGGGGAGGCTGGCCCTGTCCCAGGGTGAGTCTGCAGCGCCCCCCAGCAGCCTCTGCCGAGCAATGTGACGCGTTATCAGCCGCCCAGGCTGAGCATCCTTAGCCTGGCACAGAGCGGCAAAGGTCCAGGCAGGGCTCAGACCACCCGTGCCAGCCCGGTGCCCTCGGACTTTGCCCCCTTTTCCCTGGCACTGGGGTCTCTGCAGGGGGCAGCTCACGTCCCAGCCCCCTCCCCCTTTCTTCCCAAGCTCCAGGCCTTCTCCTGCTGGGAGCTGGGGGAGGGGATCTCCGGTCTCGTCGCACTGTCCTGGCCAATCGGGTCCCACTGTGTCTCCCGATCCACCCTTGCCAAAGGTTGGTGCCAGCCGGCCCGGAGCAACCCGTTCCTCCCGCCCCAGACAGCTGAGTGGCCCAAATACCGCAAGTCTCCTGCCCTCTCCATGCCCTGCACAGCCTTGCGAAGCACGGAGGGAAACCGAGGCACGCCGCGGCATGGTAGAAATAGCGGCTAAATTCCCACTTTGTCGCATCCCTCTGCACCCCAACCTGCTGCAGATACCGGCCGGTGCCCCCTGCTGCTGCCGGCACCGATCCCAGGCAGTGGCTCCAGGCACTGCTCCTCGGGGTGCTATCAGAGCGTGGGAGAGAGCCACTGAGGGGCGTAGCTCCGAGTGCCGGGAGCCTGTCTCCACCGGCACTTTACCGCATTGAAACTTGTTGCGATTTTTCACACCCCTGAGTGAAAAACTTTCAGCGCAGTAACTTGTCAGTGGTGACAAGCCCTAAAAGTGGCAATGCACCCAGTGGCCACGTGATCCTGCCCCGGGAGCCCGGCGTGTCCTCGGGTGACCAGCCCGCACCGCACACATCAACGCTGCGACTTTTCACCTCGTGGGCGTAGCCGGGGTGGGTACCGCACGGCCTGGGCGTGCCGGCCAGCCAGGGGGGGTGAGATCAAACCAGCCCAGGCCACCGCCGCGAGCCCTAGGCCTGCGGGGACCAGACGGGAAAGGGGGGACGACGGCCCCAGAAATTAAAATGGAAACACTGATTGTTTTTTCCCCAGATCCTCAGTCCTGCAAGCAGTGCAGGGAAAATTCTGTGAGTAGTTGCCCTGCTCAGGCACAGTCCTGCCCTGCCGGTCAGAGCTCCTGCCTCAGTATCTGGGAAGCAAACACGCTGGTCAAAGGTGGGTGGCGCCGACCGTTTGCTGGCGGCGGGCGGGGCGGGGCGGGCGCATCGAGGGCTTAGCACACCTGGGCTCCAGTCCCCTCTCTGCCAGCCGCCCTGCGTTACCTGGGACACGCCACTTAGGCCCAGAGCTTCAAAGAGGATCTGTGCCTCAGTTTCCCCCATGTGTTCAACGGGGGTGACAGCCCAGCCCCGCCACACAGGGTGGCTGTGAGGACAATACATGAAAGATGACGAGGGGTTCAGAGACCATGGTGATGGGCGCCAGATAAGTATTTAGCTAGACGTGCTGAGGAAGCTCCCCAGGGACGTGGTGGATGCGCCGTCCCTCGGCATCTCCCAGGCCAGGCCGGCTGCCCTCCTGGAAGATGCTTTCATCAAACACGCGTGATCGGGCCCCGTGGAGGGGGGAATTCTCCGGCCCGGGCTATGCGGCAGGTCAGACTAGGCGCTGGGATGGGCCCTGCTGGCCTGGGACGCCAGGAAAAGGGGTGAGGCGGCTCCCAGGAATCGCCCGCCCTCGGGGCGCTGGCTTCATCTGTAAATAATTTTTGTAACTGTTTTGCTTCTAACCAGGATCTGTGGAAAATAGAGGCTATTCCTTCTCCTGTGTATCCTCCGCCAGCCCCAGGAACATCTCCCTCTTCTTCGGGAACGGGGTGTATGTGAAGATTCAGTCCCAGAACTGCTCTACGAACGGCTGCAATACGGCATTCCCTCCTGTCTGTACGTCTCTGCATCCCTCCCTGCTTGGTCCCAGCGGCCCAGGCACCGACTGAGTGTCACAAGGGTTCTTTCCTGGAGAAGAGGGGAGTCCCGTGTAGCACCTGGTGCCATGGGAGGGATCCTGATCTCCAGGGGGGGAGAGGTGCAGTGCCGGCACAATGGGGGGCCCCCAGTAGCAGGCTGGGGGGGATGTCTGCAGTGCCCAGTGCAGTCAGGGCCCCTGCTCTGGGGCAGGGGGCGTACAGCCCCTGATGGGGGACCCTGATCTCGAGCCGGCGGGGAGGGGGCTCTGTGCAGCTCTTGGCACAAGGGGGTCCCTGATCTCAGTTATTGCTGTGCTAGAAATAAGTGGTAACAAGGTAGAGAAGGAATCTGTCCCCAGCCCAGCCCTGTCAACCCCCACCGACCCGCTCTCTGGGGGCCTTGCAGGGCCGATCATCAACTCCGTCTACACGGGAGGCCGGTGCCCGATCTGCTTTGCCCCGGGCCGGAGCAACTGTTCCAGCGAGGAGACCCTGCAGTGCGAGGGCCGCGCCAGCCAGTGCATTTCCATCAGCGGGCAGATCTCGGAAGGTGAGCGCGTGTCCCGGATCCTTCCGGCCCCGGCTCTCCGGGCCCATCGGCACTAGGACAAAGGGAGGCCCGGGGCCGGGATCCCCAGTGTGCCAGGCCCCCGCAGCCCCCCGGCAGTGCCCGCTGTAACTGGCTACACCCCCGGCCCAGCTCTGTGCCAGACTCAGCCCCACGGTCCCTATGGGGCCAACGCCCTTTGCAAGCGAGTTCGGGGACACGGTCCCCTGTCCAAAGCCAGCCGGCTTCCCCCTCTCCCTGTGGGCACGGCTCTGACTCATGTTTAAACCCAAATCCCGCTCCGTCCACACACAGAGCCCCCTGCCCCCTGCCTGTACCTGCCCTGCCCTGCCAGGCCAGCTCAGCCGGGGGAGCCCGCGCCTCTACCCACAGTGCAGCAGGGGCGGATTAGCCAATAGGCCATCAGGGCCTGTGCCCAGCGGCCTCAGCCCTGGAAAATGGGCACCCCCGCACCCCAAGCCTGGTCCCTGGCCCGAGGACTGGAGGAGCTCTCGCTCCCTGCCGCAGCCTGAGGTGCGCTGGCAGGGGGGCAGATCTTCTCCGGTCTTGGGGCCATGGGGAGGGGGGAGCAAACAGGGGCTGCAATGGGGTGGGTGGAACCGGGGCAGGGCCGCAGGGGAAGGGGCAGAACGGGAGTGGCACCGCAGGCAGAAGGGGGGCTGAGCCCCCCCACACTTGCTCCCACCTGCCCTGGCCCACAACCCCACAAAATCCGCTTCTACAGTGCGGCCGAGGCTCAAGCTCGTCGCCAGCTCCGCTAGCCGGCCCCAGCTGTCCCGCAGTCCCCGGGGCCCGGCTTCCCGCTGGCCTCCCATGAGCCTGGAGTAGCAACCGCCGAGGACAGAACAAGAGACGCCCACCGTGCGGCGTGCGGCCAGCTGCTCCCCAGCGCTGGGCAGCTGAGCTCGCACGGCCGTGACCCGCCCCGGGACCCCGGCTGCTGGCGCGTGGAGGCCGTCTCTCCCCTCGCCAGGCGTTACAAATTAATGCCCGGTTCTGCCCGGGCCAGTTCCCCGGCTGGGCGGCGGTCACGCTGCCTGGACAGGACCGTGGGTGCCTGTCTCGGGGCAGACCCCCCGAGCACGGCGTGTTCTCCCATTAGATTTCATCGAGCGAGATTTCCTGGCAGGGCCGGCTTAGGCCGATTCGCCCGATTCCCCGGCATCGGGCCCCGCGTCTTAGACGCCTTTTTCATTTTTTTTTTTTTTTTTTTTACTTTTTTACTTACCTGGTGGCGCTCCGGGGCTTCAGCAGCATTTCGGCGGCAGGGGGGTCCGCTCTGGGGGGCTTCGGTGGCATTTCGGCGGCGGAGGGGTCCTCTCCAGGGGGCTTTGGCGGCATTTCGGCAGTGTGTGGGGGGTCCGCTCCGGGGCTTCTGCGGCATTTCGGTGGCAGGGGTCCGCTCTGGGGCTTCGGCTGCATTTTGGCGGCGGGGGTCCGCTCCGGGGCGTCGGTGGCATTTCGGCGGCGGGGGGGTCCGCTCCGGGGCTTCGGTGGCATTTCGGCGGTGGGGGGGTCTGCTCCGGGGCTTCGGTGGCATTTCGGCGGTGGGGGGGTCTGCTCCGGGGCTTCGGTGGCATTTCGGCAGCGGGGGGTCCTTCGGTGCCGCGGAAGACCCAGAGCGGACCCTCCGTAGCCGAAATGTCACCAAAGACCCCTGGAGCAGACCCCCCGCCGCCGAAGTGCTGCCGCAGCCCCGGAGCGCCGCCGGGTCTTCAAATCGGGCCCCATTTCCTGGCTCGCTGACACGGTCTCCCCACGGAGTCCCAGCCCGTCCCCTGAGACACCCCAGTTCTCTCCTGCCACCCAACCGAACTGCACTTATGACCAATGGTCACTTACACCAAAAATCACCCCCCAGCAGGTTGCTCCCCGTCCCTCCCCCCAGCTCAGCTGGTGCTTTAGATCTCACACCAAAGGCAGCGCTGGCAGGTAACGCCGTAGTAACCCCCCGAGAGGCTTATTCACTAGTCAAAGGAGGTGAGAGCTCTGGAGAGGTTATAGCAGGTACAACTGCAACCCCCGCAACCTGCCAGGGGCTGCCCAGAATAACCCTGGGGAATCTCCCTCTTGCCGCCCCGCTGGACGCCAAGCCGGCCAGAGACGCAGGATCTGTTCCTGAAGCCAAACGTCCAGCTCCCGCTCCCAGAGAACAAGCCGCCAGGGTCCCCGCCCGCGTGGGCTCCCCCTTCGACGGCGGAGAGCGAGGAACCCGCTTTGAGTCCTTAACTGCCCATCCTCACACGCAGGGGCCACGTGCTTTGGAATGACCCCGGCTCTGTTGGTTACAGGGTGTGAACGTTTGCTAGGACATCAAAGCAGGAGGCAGATCCGTGCAACCAACGCGCGTGAAGCCCCCACTCGTTTGCATGACGTTCCAATACCAAATACCCCGTCCTACCACCCACCCATCACTAACACACGAGTAAAATGGCCTGGGGCTCTGACATGAGCTGGCACCTGGTCTGCCAGCGTCACAGCGACCAGTTCTTGACTCTCCATTCAGAGCAACTCAGCCAGGCCCACTGCCTCCGTCACTGCTGTGTCACCGGGCATTAGCTAATGGGAGTTAAGAACTTGCCTTCCCCCCACCAGACCCAAGAGAATCCCGCAAACAGCAGAGAGTCTCCAGGCAGGCCGAAACCCACAGCCCCCAGGGGGTGACGCATGCCCTTTCTGTCTCAACAAGGTGTTGACTCTGAAGCCTACTAATTACCGTTGGCATCTTGGTGCCACTCGGCGCTAAAGATGCATGGCTGGGGAGTTCCAGGCTGCAGGTGTGTGGGTTGGGGGGGTTATGTTGGCTCAGCAGATGCCCCGTGTCTGATCAGTGTCTCTTTCTCGGCGCAGATGACATCACGATACCCTTTGCAGCCAAAGGCTGCGCCACCCCGCACGCCTGCGCCCTCGAGAAGGGAGAGATTCTGGATTCAGGAGTGTTCACCTACAAAATAACCCAGACTGAGTGTTACACGCCCAGCGGCGCTCAGCGGCTGCTGGGCCCCCTCGGCCTGGGGAGCATCTTGCCCAGTCTGGCTGGGCTCCTGGCGGTGAAATTCCTCTCCTGACACCCCCCTGTACCACCCCCACCCCAGGGGGATCCACCCAGCAGCTGGATGATGCCCTCATGGTCCGTGGGTCTCTCTCCTCTCCCTCCAACCCACCTGTGCCTCCGTTTCCCCATCTGTGTCCAAAGGATAATGATGCTGAACCGCGTTTGCAAAGATCCAGGGAGTCAGGACCCAACCCAAAGCCCACTGCAGCCAGAGTGGGAGGAGGGGGCTGGTGTGTCTCTGCACAGACTGTGATGTGCTGTGTTACAGCGCTGAGTCTTCTTGTATTCCACAGCAGCCCCCGAGAGTCCAGCGTGGGGACAGAACCCAGGAGTCCTGGCTCCCAACCCCCCCCCCCGCTCTAACCACTACACACCACTCCCCTCCCAGAGCCGGGGAGAGAACCCAGGAGTCCTGGCTCCAAGCCCCCCCCCCCCCCGCAAACCACAACACACCACTCCCCTCCCAGAGCTGGGGAGAGAACCCAGGAGTCCTGGCTCCCAACCCGCGCCCCGCTCTAACCACTACACACCACTCCCTTCCCAGAGCCAGGGACAGAAGCCAGGAGCCCTGACACCCGGCACTCCCTGATTTAAGACGATGTATTTCCAGAAGTCAAGGCACTAAATAAAGCCGGATCCTAAACTTAATTTCCCCAGAGTGCGTGTGTTTGTTTGGACATGTTGCCCCATTACAGCCCCGACCTGTGCTGGACCCAGGCGTCCGGGGACAATATCCCAGGTGGGGCCGGGGAAGGGGTCCCCTTTGTTCTTTATCCTCTTTATCCGCCAGTGCAAAGGGGGTCCCGGCTGGGCCCTCCCCCAGCGTACCCGCCACGTCCCCCTCAGCCTGGGGAGAGTCACGGTGAGAGCCACCGCTCCCCTGCTGCTCACACCCGGCCTCCACCCCAGGGCCGGGCAAACCACCACCCAGGGGCCGCACCTGGCCCGCCAGATGTTTTAATCCGGCCCTCGAGCTCCAGCCGGGGAGTGGGGGGGGGGCTGCCCTGCTCCGGCGCTCCAGCCGGGGGGGGGATTTGCCCCACCTCCACGGAGAAGCCGGAGGGGGGACTTGCCGCTGCTTCTTGGAGCTGCTTGAGGTAAGCGCCACCCAGAGCCTGCACCCCAGAACCCTTCCTGCGCCCCAACCCCCTGCCGCAGCCCTGATCCCCCCTACCTCCCTCTGAACCCCTCGGTCCCAGCCCAGATCCCCCTCCTTCCCTCCCTCTGAACCCCTCGGCCCCAGCCCAGAGCCCCCTCCCTGCTTCCCTCCCTCCCTCCCTCTGAACCCCTCGGCCCCAGCCCAGAGCCCCCTCCCTCTGAACCCCTCCGCCCCAGCCCAGAGCCCCCTCCCTGCTTCCCTCCCTCCCTCCTCTGAACCCCTCGGCCCAAGCCCAGAGCCCCCTCCTGCTTCCCTCCCTCCCTCCCTCTGAACCCCTCGGCCCCAGCCCAGAGCCCCCTCCCTCCTTCCCTCCCTCTGAACCCCTCGGTCCCAGCCCAGAGCCCCTCCCTCCCTCCCTCCTCTGAACCCCTCGGCCCCAGCCCAGAGCCCCTCCTCCTTCCCTCCCTCCCCCCCTCTGCACCCCTCGGCCCCAGCCCAGAGCCCCCCCCTCCTTCCCTCCCTCCGTCTGAACCCCTCGGTCCCAGCCCTGAGCCCCCTCCCTCCTTCCCTCCCTCCCTCTGAACCCCTCGGTCCCAGCCCAGAGCCCCCTCCCTCCTCCCTCTGAACCCCTCGGTCCCAGCCCTGAGCCCCTCCCTCCTTCCCTCCCTCCTCTGAACCCCTCGGTCCCAGCCCAGAGCCCCCCTCCCTCCCTCCCTCCTCTGAACCCCTCGGTCCCAGCCCAGAGCCCCCTCCCTGCTTCCCTCCCTCCTCTGAACCCCTCGGTCCCAGCCCAGAGCCCCCTCCCTCCTCCTCCCTCTGAACCCCTCGGTCCCAGCCCAGAGCCCCCTCCTTCCCTCCCTCCGTCTGAACCCCTCGGTCCCAGCCCTGAGCCCCCTCCCTCCTTCCCTCCCTCCGTCTGAACCCCTCGGCCCCAGCCCAGAGCTCCCTCCCTCCCCTCTGAACCCCTCGGCCCCAGCCCAGAGCCCCCCCTCCCTCCTCTGAACCCCTCGGTCCCAGCCCAGAGCCCCCTCCTCCCTCTGAACCCCTCGGTCCCAGCCCAGAGCCCCCCTCCTCCCTCCCTCCTCTGAACCCCTCGGTCCCAGCCCAGAGCCCCCCCTCCCTCCTCCTCCTCTGAACCCCTCGGTCCCAGCCCTGAGCCCCCCCTGCAGCCCCAACCCCTCGTCCCCAGCCGGAGCCCTCAGCCCCTCACCCAATTTCGTGGCCCGTCACACAATTTCCACACCCAGTTGTGGCCCTCGCAGGGCTGGCGCAGCCCATTAGGCAGCCGTCTAAGGTGCTAACATTTCGGCGGCCGTCGGTATTTCAAGGGTGGGACTCACTCCCGGTTACACTGCAGCCAGCCCCCCGCGACTCACACTGCAGAGCGACACCAGCGAACCCCCCGGCCCAGACAGCTGGGAACCCCCCCACCCTCCCGGCCAGGCCCCCCTCCTGGAACGTCTGTGGCCGATTCCCAGAAAAGGAGGCGCCCGGAGCCTGCCAGCCCAGGGGAAGGTCCCAGCCACCCCCTGCTCTAGCTCGCACACGAGGCCGAGCCTGGGCACCGGGTGCTGAGCGATCACAGGCCATAAAGGGCAGAGCTGGTCAGGGTGGGGGGGTGACGGCGCCTCCCTCTGGCCAGATGCGGCACAGCCCCGGCTCACGCAGCCCAGGGGGGATCCCAGGCCTGCCCGCTCCTCTGGCTTCCGGCTCAGGGCCCTCCAGCGAAACACACGGGGTCCCACCCGCCAGAGCCCCGAGCGCTCCCCTGCCTTGCCCCGGGGCTCTGCGTCCCTGCACCTGTGGGGGCTCGCAGCCAGCCGCTCCCCCCCTCCGGCAGCCGCTCTGCCCCACGGCTCCCGGCCCCTTTATTCCTCCCAGCCTGGGCCCGAGTTAACCCTTCGGTCTCCGGGACCCCCCGGGGTGCTGGGGCAGGGGAGTCACCCCGCTCCTGCCCTGAAGGGTTTAAAGCAGCCCTGGGGCAGCCCTGGGGCAGGGGGAAAGCTGGGCTGATTGGGGGAAAGCAGCCACCGGTGGGGCCAGGCCCCAATCAGGCCACGGCTGGCCCTATAAGAGGGCTGAGGGCCAGAGACAGAGACAGACTCTCTCTAGCTTTCAGGGAGAGAAGGACCCGGCTGGCTGGGAGCCGAGGCGGGTACCTGGGGGGAGCAGGGCAGCGGGAGCTGGGAGCTCCAGCCTAGCAAAGCCCCAGGCTGCAGGCCGAGTTAAAGGCCCACAAAGGGCACTGGGGCTGTAGGGGGCAGCTGGCCCTAACCGCCTTGCCGATGGGGAGTGGGTTCCAGTCAGCTGTGGGCCCAGGGAGTGGGGGCTAGATGGTGACTGGCAGTAGCCCCTGACGTGGGGATGGGGGTGGGGGTTCCCCTGGGAGGGGAGACCCAGACTGTGGGGTGCTGCAGTGGGCAGAACCTCTGGGCAAGGGGCACCGGGGTCTGGGAAGGAAAAAGCTAATTCCCTGGACGACCAGCAGGAGGCGCCGCGCCGGGGAGCCGTCGCCCCGCCACAGGTGCGGACGCCCCAAGACAGGTACGAAGCCATCGAAGGTCAAAGGCGAGCGACGCCCCCCTGCACAAGCGAAGCCACTTCAAAGCAAAGGTTCCCCTCCCCGCTGCCCTTCGCAGGCTGGCTGGGTGGGGGCCGGGCAACCAGGACCCCTCCCAGTCCCCACAGGGCATCATTTGTGCCTGGGCTTGCCAGGGTGAGCCCCGGGGCCCGGCGGTTCGGCGCCCCCGGGCCCCGGCGGTTCGGAGCCTCGGCGCCCCCAGCTCGGGGGCCCGGCAGATCGGAGCCCCGGCGCCCCCGGGCCTGGCGGTTCGGGGCCCCGGCGGTTCAGAGCCCCGGCACCTCTGGACTCGCTGCATCAGTTCTGAATGTAAAAGGAATGAAGCCCGGCCTGACCCCAGGCCAATGCTCCTTTCCGCGCCCCTCAGGGGTCGGTGCCATGGGCGGTGAGCAGGCTCCCAACTTTCTAATTGCTGACAACCGGCCCCCTTTGCCCCACCCCCTGCCCCGCCTCTTCCTCCAGGCCCCGCCCCTTCTCACTCTTCTCTCCCCTAATCCCCCCCATCGCTCGCTGCTTTCTCCCCTCCCCGTTCCGCATAACTGGATCCTCCCCCATCCCTCCCGCCTCAGCTGGGCTCCCGCTGCTCCCGGGGCTGCAGCCCGATGGGGCCGGCTGCCCACGGGCCATGCAGGGAGGCGGCGGCCCCAGTTGAGCAGGTGCTGGTGCGGGTCAACTTTCTGGTCAAAACCCCGGGTCCCCGGCACCCTTAGCAGGGAGAGAGGGAGGAAGAGATTTGGGGGGGTCGTTTTCTCCTCTTCTAGCCCCCTCTCCTGTGCAAGAGCCGTCTCCCGCCGGGGTTCGCGGGCCGGGAAAGTCTGTTCGCGGGGTTTTGTCCACACCCTGGGCCCCTAATCAGGTCTGGGGCTGCTTGATTTCCTGGACCCCTGGCTGGGGCGTGGGCTGGGTTTTGGCTCCAGGGAACGGGTCTGTCCTTGCTTCCCAGACTGGGATCCCGTCTTAGGCCTCATCTGTGTCAGCAAAACTTACCTCACTCGGGGGGGAGGGGTGTGACTATTTCCCCCCCCCCCCCCAAACGACTTAACACCGACATAGGCACTGGTGTGCAAGCGCTGTGCCGGCAGGAGAACTTCCAGTCCCCCCACCCGCTGCAATTCCACATCTCATCCCATCCCCTCTCTATGGCTGGGCCGGTGGTTTTCAACCTTTTTACATTCCCCGACCCTGTGACCAAGTGGGATTTGTTCCGGATATTTTGTATGAAGATGGTGCGTGCCTCAGTTTCCCCTGCGTGCGGCATGATTAACTAGGGGCAGGGAAAGGGGGTTTCTTTGCACAACAATCCAGAGATCCAGGTGGGGCCGGAGCCCAGACGACGGCCTGGCGATTTGTTACCTCGCAGCTGCCGACCCCGGCCCAGTAGGAAGCCAGGCAGGTTTGGCCAGGGGGAGCAGCCCGAGGAGGAGCCCAGGTGACTCTGGTGGTCCGGGAAGAAGCAGGAAGAACTGAGGCAGGGCCAGGCGGCGTTGAAGCACATACAAGCTTCCGGACTGGGGTTCTGGGGGGTGACAGGAGAGGCCCCCCGGGCTGATGGACTTTGCTGTAACTTTCTGTTCTCTCTGCTGCCCTAAGGCCGTTCTAGGCCATGTTCCAGACACCAGCCAAACCCTCCTGTCTGACCCCCGCTGGTGGAGGGTCCCTCCAGACTGAGAGGGGGGTGCACGACTCCGCTTGGGTCTACGTCTCCCACCGGTGTCCAACCAGGGGGATGCTCTGAGGGGCTCAAGGGGGCTCTGAGGTTTGGTCCCAGGAGGGGGAGAAGCCGAGAGGCTCACCCCAGCCCTTGGTCTCCAGGGACTCCCAGACTGACTGTGGGATCTGCTGGGTTAAAGGGGGGCAGGGCCAGGACTCCTGGGTTCCATCCCTGGCTTTCAGAGAAGAGTGGGTTAGAGTGTGTGGAGGGTGGGGCTGGGTGTCAGGACTCCTGGGTTCCCTTCCTGCCAGTATCTCTGGTGCACAGAACAGAGGCCGGCTCCTTACCCCACCACTCGCTTTATTCAGCCAATGCACAAAAGGGACCCGCAATCCCCCCCAACGAGAAGCAGCAGCAGCCGGTGCCCCGGGGGAGGCGCACTGCAGCCCCCACGCGCAGGGCAAGGGGAGGGGGCCCGGCCGGGGCTCACAGCTCCCCGCTGGCCCAGGGAGCCGGGTAGCACTCGGCCCGGCTCAGCGCGTCCACCACGCCCTGGGCGTATTTCTTCACCCCCACTCTCTTGACGCAGGCGCCAGGGGAGCCGCATCCAGCCGCAGCCTGCGTCAGGGTCTCGTTACCTGGACGGGGGGAGAGAGGTGTGATCGGGGGCTCCCGCATCCCCCCCCCAGGAGGCTTCTCTCCCACTCCCCTCCCAGCAGGACGGCTTGTTGCCCAGTCACCCCGTTTTCTGAGACCCCTTTGTAGCTCTTCCCCGTCTGGTTTGCACTGAACGATCTTGAGTAGTTTTGTATCAACCTCCACTACTGACACGGCCCCGGGTGGGAATCCTCAGCCGTGGAGACCCGTGCAAAGGAGTCGTTTAGTGTCCCTGCAGTGGCCGTATCCTCCTTGAGTCTCCCTTTAGCATCTCGGCAAGTAGGACTCCTGGGTTCTCTCCGTGACTCGGGGAGGGGAGTCTAGGGGGCAGGGGGCCAGGACTCATTGAGACTCTGTTCCAGACCCCGCCCCCATCTGGAGGAATTACCCAGCGTTAATGTCCCAGCGATGTCAACACAATGGTCCTCGGCGCCGGGGCAGGCCAAGGGCTCCATGGCCTGGCAGCGATCTGCCCCCGCGGCGAAGCACGACGGGCACTGCCGGCCGTTGGGGACGGGGCTCACGGGTGGCACTGAGAAAAGTCAGACACACCCAGTCAGCCGGGGGTGGGGAGTCACCGCACACTGGGCTCAATCCCTGCTCGGGGAAGGCAGTGGGGACTAGTGATTAGAGCACGGGGGGGCCTGAGAACCAGGATTCCTGGGTTCTCTTCCCAGCTCTGGGAGGGGAGTGGGGGCTGGGGGGTTAGAGCTGGGGGGGGGGCTGGGCGCCAGGACTCCTGGGTTCTCTCCTCAGCTCTGCGAGGGGAGTGGGGTCTAATGGTTAGAGAAGAGGGGGGGTTGCACTGGGAGCAGGGCTCTAGGTTTGCAGCAGACACACACCTGGGATGGCCCCGGCGTTGCAGCCGTCGGTGTCGCAGCAGGCGATGTTCGCTCGAATGGTGATATTGCGGGTGAAGGTCAGCGTGATGGGGCCGGGCTCACAGCTCTCGGGCTCCAGGCACGACTTAGCCGCGTAGGAGAAGGAGTTTGCCTCTGTGGGAGGGAAACAGAGAATCACCTTTTAGTCCCCCAGTGCCCCCACAGCTGCTCCAGCCTCCCCTTTTGTATCCATCCACCCCACATCTTATCCATCTTCCCCTCACCCCCCCAGCACAATCCTCTCTTCTATCCGATCCCATCCCACAGCCACCCACTGCAATGCCCCATCTCATCTGAGACAGAGTCTGCAGCCCCCAGGGGCCATGGATCACAGGCTGAAAACCGAAGGAGCTCCCATGCCAGGAGAGAAGTGGGGTCTAGTGCGTAAAGTGGGGGTGCAGGCTGGGAGCCCGGTCTCCTGGGTTCTCCCCTGGCTCCAGGAGGACCATGGTGTCTGCACTTCGTAGGAATCTTGGTTCACTCACCGAGGTTGAACTCTGCCACAGCAGCGACGCAGGTCCCTTCCGAGGGGCCGCAGGGCTGCAGGGGGCCGGAGCACGATCCCGCTTTGGACTGACACACCTCGCACTGCAGGGCGCTCCCTGGAGCATGGAGAAATCCCTGCTCAGTGCAAACCCCGGCTCCCCACCCCTCCCCGGGCAGTGCCCGGGGGACAAATACCAGCTGGAACCAAGAGGTGGCGCTGGGTAGTTATTACCACCGACGCCTCCTCACCGAACGTGTGGGCAGGTAGATCCTGGAGAAATTCCAGCTGCTTTGGCCGGAGTTCTGCCCAGTTCCCGTGAACGCGCTGTGGGGGGAAAGGCATCCTGCCCGCTGCTCATTGGCATCCTCAGCCAAGCCCTAGACAAGTCTGTTTGCTGCCTGAGTGTCTGGGGCTAGAATAACTGTTCAGCTGCAGAGCTGGCGAGCCGGTAAAACGCGCGTGTGTGAACAAACCCCACCCGTCTGCACAGAATGACACTTCTCGAGGGAGTGGTTTGTGCCTGGCTTTGGGGGGAGCCTGTCCCACCCCCACCCACCCCCACTTGCTGTTTGAGGACTCTGCCTCTCAGGGTAACTAGCTCAGCCATAACCAACTTCCTGGGTCACTTTTTGTCTGGGGCCCTGTCAGCTGTCGTCTTCCTCATTTCATGGGTGCTGGTTAACCCTTTCCACTGATGGCTTCACACCTCTATCCTGCATGCAGAGAAATCCGGGCTGGCTGACGAGCTCCCATGATCGTTAACTCTTTCCTGGGCGAGCTTGGGGGAGTTTCATTTCATTAAGTGAACATAATATTTTAATTGAAGAAAGAAAGAAAGAAAATTAATTGGTCCACTCTGGGGTTTTTTCAGAGCTTTCATCTGGAAACATCACTTCAGCCTCCGAACGCCTTCCCCTGCCTTTGCCAGGGTCCCAGGTGGTAGGAAGGGAAAATTATCCCCATCTTATAAACAGGGAAACTGAGGCACAAAGAGGCGGTGTCAGACTCAGAGCCACGAATACAACCAGGGAGTCCTAGTTGCTGCCGACTTCCAGCCCATTCTACAGCCACCCGCTTCCCTGACCTGGGGACAGAACCCAGGAGTCCTGGCTCCCAGACATCACATTAGACCATGTGAGTCAGTGTGATGGTGCAGCAGTGCCCCCTCCTGGCCAGGCAGGGCGTGGTCCCGGCTCACCCAGCCCAGCGCGGCCCTCGCTCGAGTCCCTGTGCCCAGGAATCTGCAAAACCCCTCTGCTGCCCAGCCCTTTTCTCCCTGCACTCGCTGGGCTGGCCTGGGGCACCTACACCCCATAAGAGACCCCCCACTCCCTTCCCAGAGCCGGGGAATGAACCCAGGAGTCCTGGCAGGCATCTCAGCGCTGGGGGGCAGGGGAACATTTCCAAGCAGGATTGCAAGGGGCCGGGGGGCGGTTTTCCTGGTTTCCTGCTCCTCGTCGGGGCTCCCCATTGGAGCTGGAGGAGGACCGGGGAAAAAGACGCACAGACGGACTCAGACCCCGACCCGTCACCCCAGCCTGACCCGCAGCCGCCGGCCAGGCCCCTCGCGTGGGCTCCAATCCCTGCTCTCCCCGAGTCAGCCGGGGGACGTGGCGCCGGGTTTTCCTCTCGCTGGTTTTACCCACCAATTCCATCCCGACCCCAGAATCCGCCATCGACAGCGGCACGTTCCCCGGGTGAATCCCCCCCCCAGTGCCCGGCTCCCCGTGCCCGGGGACGGACGGGACTCACCGGTGGCCAGGAGTGCGGACAGCAGGCAGAGAGGCAGGGGTGCCCACATGGTGCTGCAGTGACCGGAGCAGCAATGGGAGCAGCTGCTGTGCTTATGTCGGGCAGGTTGGCAAATACCTTCCCCGGGGGGTCAGCTGGGGCTGTCCCATGACATCCTGGTGGGCCTGGAGATGGGACATTTCAGAGTCCCGAGTGCTGCAAAATCAACCCCCGAGGCAGATGTCTCCCCTGCAGCCTGTTCCCAAGCTGGGTGAGCTTCGGCCTCAGGTACCCACAGCCTTCCTTCCCCAGGGGAGCTCAGCCAGCCCACACCTTTCCCCCAGCCTCCGGGGCCTCGCCTTGGGGGGAGGGGTACAGCCCGGACTCCTGGGTTCTATCCCCACTTCTGGGAGGGGACCAGGGTTGGGTGAGTTAGATTGGGGGCTGGGCTAAGAGCCAGAACTCCTCTGTTCCTTTCCCTAGCTCTGGGAGGAGAGTGGGGGGCTGCTGGGAGCTAGGACTCCTGGGTTCTATTCCTGGCTTTGAGAGGGGAGCGGGGTTGGGTGGGTGGGACACTCTGCAGGGTGGAAAGCCCCTATTCACCGCTTTGGTGTGGTTGTGATATGATCCGTACAACGTCTGCCTGGCGAGGGGTCATTTAAAAAGTCTCGATCTGCTGAGCGTTCCCGTGCTGGTGGGTTGTGGGTTTCCGAAGGGCTGAAGTCTTGCGGGCTGTGTCACTGAAATACGCGGGGAGACGCCGCAGACGGCCTTCCAGTAGTGAGAAAGGAGCAACCATCACGGGCCAGGCAGGCCCATCAAGGACAATCCACCCTCCCAGAGGCTCCTCGGAGAGGGCATGTACGCTGGGGGGGTGGGGTGGGGGGCTGGCTCCCAGGTCACAGCGAGGATCTTTCTGGCACTGGAGGGAAGTTATAACAGGGCCGGCGACATCACCACTTGGTCTCCCCCCTCCCCCGTCTCAGCGCAGGGACGATGGGCTGGAAGACAAGGACTTCGACCCAGGGAGACTGGTCCCAGGCTGGGGGGGAATCCAGCCCACGTACTGAGACCAGTGAGCTGCCTGTAGCATCACGCTGAGAACAGACGTTCGCATGGCACTGCTGTCGCAAGATATTTACGTGCCAGATGCATGAAGGGACATATGAATCCTTAGTGCTTCAACCACCATTGCAGAGGACGTGCGTCTATGCTGATGACGGGTTCTGCTTGATAACGATCCAAAGCAGAGCGGACCGACCCAGGGTCATTTTCATCATCTGAGTCAGATGCCATCAGCAGAAGGTTGATTTTCTTATTTGGTGGTTCGAGGTCTGGAGTTTCCACATCAGCGTGTTGCTTTTTTAAGACTTCTGCAAGCATGTGCCACACCTCGGCCCTCTCAGATTTTGGAAACCTTGGGCCGAGTGCTGTAGCTGTCTTTAGAAATCTCACACTGGTACCTTCTTTGTGCTTTATCAGATCTGCAGGGAAAGTGTTCTTAAAACGAACAACACGTGCTGGGTCATCATCCGAGACGGCTATCACATGAAATATATGGCAGAATGTGGGTAAAACAGAAGAGGAGCCATACGATTCTCCCCAAAGGAGTTCAGTCACAAATTTAATTAACACATATTTTTTAAACAAGCGTCATCAGCATGGAAGCCTGTCCTCTGGAACGGTGGCCGAAGCATGAATGTTTAGCACACCTGGCACGTAAATACCTTGCAAAGCCGGTTACAAAAGTGCGCTGTGAACGCCTGTTCTCACTTTCTGGTGATATTGTAAATAAGAAGCAGGCAACATTATCTCCCGTAAATGTAAATAAACTGATTTGTTTTAGCGATTGGTTGAACGAGAAGTAGGACTGAGTGGACTTGTAGGCTCTAAAGTTTTACATTGCTTTGTTTTTTAGTACAGTTGGGTAACAAAAAAAATCGCCATTTCTAAGTTGTACTTTCATGACAAAGAGATTGCACTACAGTACTTGGATGGGGAGAACTGAAAAATGCTATTTCCTTTGTTTCTCATTTTTACAGTGCAAACATTTGTAATAAAAATATTATAAAATGAGCTCTGTACACTGTCGGGTTACATCATCCCTATGCTGCCTTGGTGGAAAGTTACAGCAGCAGGACAACAAGAATAGAGGAGTTAGATAAAGTTGTTATGAGAAAGTAGGGAACTGCCAGAGCGAGGCAAATGCCAGGTGGCCTAATTGGAATCAGATAAGTTGCATGGGAAATGGGAAACCAGTAAGCAAAGGGCCATGCATGTGAAAAGTGTGTGTATCGGACTAAGAACCAATCAGCAGCAATGTGATGTTGGTGTGTCTGACGTTTGCTAATATGGAGAAGCCTATATAATATGATGCATTGTACACAATAAATGATTCAGCTTGCAATCATATTGGTTGTTGTGCTTTATCCGGCCCGCCTGCAACGCAACAAATGGTGACCCCGACGTGATTCGTATCGAATGAAAGTGTCAGTGGCCTGACCCAGGCGGAGAAGCCCTGAGCCCAGAGGCAGGAAGAAAAGGAGGCGCACCTGAGTTCAGTGTCGAGCGGCAGCTATAAGTCGCGGAGGAAAGCGGCGGCTATAAGCCGCGGTGGAGAAGGGCAGAGCAGCTAACGTGAGTACCACTGTATCAGCTGAAGAAAAGATAACACAGAAGCTTTATTTGCACATTATGAACCGACAGGGGGAAAAGATTTCCCCTGCTGCACTGATTCACTTATTAAGAAGAGAGGGGGAGTTGGGGAGGCTCCTCCTGACCGGCCTTCGGGCACAGGACGAGGAGGTGCTCCGCTGGAAGCGAGCCCTGGACGGGAAGACGTTGGAGTGCACGGCGCAGGCAGAGGCTCATGCCGTGGCCCCGGCGGTCGCTCGGACCTACAAGCAAGTAAGTTGTTTTGGCAGCAGCCCGGAGAAGGCGTCCCACACTGGCTGGTCTGAGCCGGGGACAGTGCCGGGAAAACCGTTATGCTTCTCCGGTATGAGCAGCAACAGCTGGGTGTTCTGACACAGGCTGCACAGATTAAAAGAAGCCAAGCAGGGAAGGAGAGAGAATAAAATGATTTAATCGAAGAAAAGCTCATTTTTTTCTCGCCCCAGTCAAGGACAGCTAAGACTTGGCGAACAGCCCAGACTAAAGAGAGCTTGACTGGGCCCAAAAAAGCTAATGAGAGCTGCAAAATCCTGCCAGGCACTAACGGACTGTGTTAGCTGTCTCCTTTCACAGGTATGGAAGAGCTGCCCAAAGATCCTAGCAGCCCTGCCATTTTTGCAACCAGGAGACTGATTGCCTGGACCCATGATTTTATTGCAAAGACCCCTTCACATCAGGAGAATTTTTTTTACTGATGATTGGCCTAATTATTTTTTAGTTCCATTGTGCTTTTAAATAGCAGGAAAAACGGACAAGGTAACGTGCTGGCTAATCTCTCCCTTGTCCGCTGCAGCCCCCACGTCCTGATTATTTCCCCCGTAGAAGCTGAACCACGACGGTGGTGGAAAAGAAGAAAAAACACTCACGTTGTTGATATTGCCAAAGTCCAGAAATTCCTGACTAAAAGGACATTGAGAACTGACCCTGGTGAAGAAACGAAGAATTGTACACTGGCAGGAAGAAATTTGGGACTCCTGCTGAACAATGTGGTATTGATTGGATTTTGGGGTTTTATTTTACAGGCTGCGCCCTGTGTTTTGGATAAAATTTTTAGCATATATTGCCCTCCCTAATTGGATTGTAATGATATTACCCCCCCATTACTAACCCCGGTTTTTTAGAGTTTGATTGTTTTTTGTTTTTAAAGTTTGAGAAAACTCAGCCAAAAGGTTTGTTGAGTATTCTCAAGGGGGGGGGGGGAGTTTATGGTGTTATTAGGCATAAATTTAGGTAATTTGGGAGAATGGCTTTGAATTTATGTGACCCAAAGTACCTTTATGTAAAGTGCTTTTGTTAGCCTTATTAGATTTTGTTAATTTTGTGTTATGTGCTGATTATTGGTTGTTGTAGATTGCTTGATACTAGATGTAGCCTATATTATAATAGATAGGTTGAAAGCAGATGTTGTAATTAAAGTTATGCATGAAAATGTAGCCCCCACGGTGGGAAAGTATAGATAATTGCTCGCAGTAGAGATTAGAAGGGTGGGGGCTAGTTAAGAAGTACACCCTCCTAGCTAAATTGATAGTGAAATAAGTTGGTGTTCATGTAAGGAACGGTTTAGGAAGAGGAAAAAAGGATCGGGCCCAGGCGGCCAGGCTACAGACACAAGCTTGGGAATTTCAAATATTCAGGGGGATACTTGGAATGGTGATTTAGTTGAGACAGGTGGTTGTTGAAATACAAGCAAGTGATGTTAGGCAGAGTAAAAAGTTAACTCTGTGGTTGCTAAAGGGAATAATAGCTGAATTTTGTAAAAATGCTGAGAGAGAAAAGTTTTTGGTGTTTTGAAATTTTTGTAAATACATGTAGGCAAAGAAATTAGTTTGTAATTGTTTGGCTATGAATAATTTTGTTGCATTAGCTGAAGAATGTATATAGTGCTATGTAATTGTAATTGTATTAGGCTAAGGGCATATAAGTGGTGATTTTTTTTTAGTGTTTAAAAGTAGAAGTTAATAGTAAGAACCCTTAAGCTGTGTATAGCTTTGAATTTAGAAGTAAGCTAGGATGCAATTGTATTACTGTAAATGATTTAATTGATGAAGTGATTTCCCTGTTTTGTACGCCCTTTGCAATGAAGTTTGAAGAGGTTTATTGGATGTTTTTTGTTTTTTTTTAAGAAAAGAGGGGGAGATGTCGGGTTACATCATCCCTATGCTGCCTTGGTGGAAAGTTACAGCAGCAGGACAACAAGAATAGAGGAGTTAGATAAAGTTGTTATGAGAAAGTAGGGAACTGCCAGAGCGAGGCAAATGCCAGGTGGCCTAATTGGAATCAGATAAGTTGCATGGGAAATGGGAAACCAGCAAGCAAAGGGCCATGCATGTGAAAAGCGTGTGTATCGGACTAAGAACCAATCAGCAGCAATGTGATGTTGGTGTGTCTGACGTTTGCTAATATGGAGAAGCCTATATAATATGAGGCATTGTACACAATAAATGATTCAGCTTGCAATCATATTGGTTGTTGTGCTTTATCCGGCCCGCATGCAACGCAACAGTACACTTGGTATTCTCTGTTGTAATTGAAATCAATATATTTGAAAATGTAGAAAAACATCCAAAATATTTAATTCATTTCAGTTGGTATTCTGTTATTTAACAGTGCAATTAAAGCGGCGATTAATTTTGTTAGTTGCGATTGATTTTTTTAGTTAATCACGTGAGTTAACTGTGATTAATCGACAGCCCAAACTGGAATATAAAGATTGTACTTTCATTTCTGTGTATAGGCTATAGAGCAGCATAAACAAGGGATTGAAATTTGAGCTTGTACTGACTTCGTGAGTGCTTTTTATTTAGCCTGTTGTAAAACGAGGCAAATATCCAGATGAGCTGATGTACCCGCTGGAAGAGCTGTGCCTGCCCCGGGGTACACGGAACCATCGATCTCCACTAATGCACAAGTGAACTGGCCTCAGTACACGTGGGCATCACCTGATCAGCCAGCGTCACGCTTGGGCTGTGAAATCTCCCATCTCCGGCTCCTCCAGGATGTCATGGGACCGGCTTTAGGACGTGCGGGGCCCGATTTGGCAGGGCCCCGGCAGAGATGACTCACCTGGCAGCGCTCCGGGTCTTCCGCGGCACTGCAGCACCTGCCGCTGAAGACCTGGTAGGGAACCAACTGGTGAGTACATCCCCCCCCCATCCGACCCCCACCCATGTCCTGCCCCTGACTGCCCCCCTCCAACCCCCTTGTCCAACCCCCACCCTGCACCCCGCCGCATCCCTGCCTGGAGCGGGCCCCGGCCTCCATCTGCCACCCCCCTCCCGTGCGTCCCCCACACGGGTCTCCCTCCCCCGCGTCCCTGCCCCCCCCCAGGTTCTAGTGCCCCCTATCCACTAATGGCAGGGCAGGCTGCCCTTACCCTGCCCTTACCCTGCCCTTCCGCCCTGAGCCTCCCCAACGCCCCAAACCTTCATCCCCAGCCAGAGCCCTCATCCCCCTGCACCCTAATCCTCTGCCCCAGCCCTGAGCGCCCCCGCAGCATGAACCCCTCATCCTCAGCCCCACAGCCCTCACCCCTGCACCCCTCCTATCCCCAAACTCCCTCCCCCTTCCCACACACCCCCTCCTGCCCTCAAGCTCCCTCCCAAAGCCTGCACCCCCTCCCTTTGTACCACCTCCCACCCCAAACTCCATCCTAGAGCCTGCACCCTACACCCCTCCTCCACACCCACCCCCTGCCCCGGCCCGGAGCCTGCACCCAGCACCCAAACTCCGTCCTAGAGCCTGAACCCTACACCCCACCTGCACACAAATCCCCAGCCCAGGACCTGCACCCCAGACCTCCTCCCCCACCCAACCCCCTCCCAGAGCCTTAGGCAGGTGGGGGGGGCGGAGTTTAGAGTGAGTGGAGTTGGGTGGGGGCAGGTTCTAGGCACCATCAAAATTTCTACAAACCTGCCTGACATAAGCACAGCAGCTGCTCCCATTGCTGCTCCGGTCACTGCAGCACCATGTGGGCACCCCTGCCTCTCTGCCTGCTGTCTGCTCTCCTGGCCACCGGTGAGTCCCGTCCGTCCCCGGGCACGGGGAGCCGGGCACTGGGGGGGGGGGAATTCACCCGGGGAACGTGCCGCTGTCGATGGTGGATTCTGGGGTCAGGATGGAATTAGTGGGTAAAACCAGCGAGAGGAAAACCCGGCGCCACGTCCCCCGGCTGACTCGGGGAGAGCAGGGATTGGAGCCCACGCGAGGGGACTGGCCGGCGGCTGCGGGTCAGGCTGGGGTGATGGGTCGGGGTCTGAGTCCGTCTGTGCGTCTTTTTCCCCGGTCCTCCTCCAGCTCCAATGGGGCTCCCCGACGAGGAGCAGGAAACCAGGAAAACCGCCCCCCGGCCCCTTGCAATCCTGCTTGGAAATGTTCCCCTGCCCCCCAGCGCTGAGATTCCTGCCAGGACTCCTGGGTTCATTCCCCGGCTCTGGGAGGGGAGTGGGGGGTCTCTTATGGGGTGTAGGTGCCCCAGGCCAGCCCAGCGAGTGAAGGGAGAAAAGGGCTGGGCAGCAGAGGGGGTTTTGCAGATTCCTGGGCACAGGGACTCGAGCGAGGGCTGCGCTGGGCTGGATGAGCCAGGACCACGCCCTGCCTGGCCAGGAGGGGGCACTGCTGCACCATCACACTGACTCACATGGTCTAATGTGATGTCTGGGAGCCAGGACTCCTGGGTTCTGTCCCCAGGTCAGGGAAGTGGGTGGCTGTAGAATGGGCTGGAAGTCAGCAGCAACTAGGACTCCCTGGTTGTATTCGTGGCTCTGAGTCTGACACCGCCTCTTTGTGCCTCAGTTTCCCTGTTTATAAGATGGGGATAATTTTCCCTTCCTACCACCTGGGGCCCTGGCAAAGGCAGGGGAAGGCGTTCGGAGGCTGAAGTGATGTTTCCAGATGAAAGCTCTGAAAAAGCCCCAGAGTGGACCAATTAATTTTCTTTCTTTCTTTCTTCAATTAAAATATTATGTTCACTTAATGAAATGAAACTCCCCCAAGCTCGCCCAGGAAAGAGTTAACGATCATGGGAGCTCTTCAGCCAGCCCGGATTTCTCTGCCTGCAGGATAGAGGTGTGAAGCCATCAATGGAAAGGGTTAACCAGCACCCATGAAATGAGGAAGACGACAGCTGACAGGGCCCCAGACAAAAAGTGACCCAGGAAGTTGGTTATGGCTGAGCTAATGTTACTCTGAGAGGCAGAGTCCTCAAACAGCAAGTGGGGGTGGGTGGGGGTGTGACAGGCTCCCCCCAAAGCCAGGCACAAACCACTCCCTCGAGAAGTGTCATTCTGTGCAGACGGGTGGGGTTTGTTCACACACACGCGTTTTACCGGCTCGCCAGCTCTGCAGCTGAACAGTTATTCTAGCCCCAGACACTCAGGCAGCAAACAGACTTGTCTAGGGCTTGGCGGAGGATGCCAATGAGCAGCGGGCAGGATGCCTTTCCCCCCACAGCGCGGTCACGGGAACTGGGCAGAACTCCGGCCAAAGCAGCTGGAATTGCTCCAGGATCTACCTGCCCACACGTTGGGTGAGGAGGCGTCGGTGGTAATAACTACCCAGCGCCACCTCTTGGTTCCAGCTGGTATTTGTCCCCCGGGCACTGCCCGGGGAGGGGTGGGGAGCCGGGGTTTGCACTGAGCAGGGATTTCTCCATGCTCCAGGGAGCGCCCTGCAGTGCGAGGTGTGTCAGTCCAAAGCGGGATCGTGCTCCGGCCCCCTGCAGCCCTGCGGCCCCTCGGAAGGAACCTGCGTCGCTGCTGTGGCAGAGTTCAACCTCGGTGAGTGAACCAAGATTCCTACGAAGTGCAGACACCATGGTCCTCCTGGAGCCAGGGGAGAACCCAGGAGACCGGGCTCCCAGCCTGCACCCCCGCTTTACGCACTAGACCCCACTTCTCTCCTGGCACGGGGGCTCCTTCGGTTTTCAGCCTGTGCTCCGTGGCTCCTGGGGGCTGCAGACTCTGTCTCGGGGGCGGCTGTGGGACGGGATCGGATAGAAGAGAGGATTGTGCTGGGGGGTGGGAGGGAGATGGATAAGATGTGGGGTGGATGGATACAAAAGGGGAGGCTGGAGCAGCTGTGGGGGCACTGGGGGGCTAAGAGGTGATTCTCTGTTTCCCTCCCACAGAGGCAAACTCCTTCTCCTACGCGGCTAAGTCGTGCCTGGAGCCCGAGAGCTGTGAGCCCGGCCCCTTCACGCTGACCTTCACCCGCAATATCACCGTGCGAGCGAACATCGCCTGCTGTGACACCGACGGCTGCAACGCCGGGGCCATCCCAGGTGTGTGTGTCACGGACTCCCAGGTCGTTCCCACGCGTGGCCCCGTGCAGTCCGTGGGGGGGGGGCCCTTCCAGTGCGACAGCCCCTCTCGGGGAGCCGCTCTCTCTTGGGGTCAGGCCCCCCCACCTCCTGGAGCCGCACCTCTCTGAGCCTCAGCACGTCTGTCTCTGCCGTGGGCCCCCCAGGGAGTCCCCTCGCTCTGGGCCCCGGGGCCTCCTCACCCCCGACGGGGATGATCCCCCCCCCCCCCCCGTTCTCTAGCCCGGAGCGACTCTCCCCCAGCGTAACACAGGAGGGTTATTGAGGGTTGAACCCAGCACAGGAAACTCTCCGGCCTCAGGCCTGGCCTCCCTCAGCCCAGCACATCCCAGTCCCCCTGCAGCCAGGGGGGCTCTGCCTGCTCCCCCCTCCAGCCCCGAGCCCCCCTGCTCCCAGCTGGGCCTCCGACACCCCCAGCCCCAGGCCCCCTCTGTGCATTGGCTTCTCTCCAGGGACACAGGGTCATAAACCAGGGCCTGGGTCTCCTCTCAGCCCCCCTCTGGCCCCTCTGGCTGGAGCTGGCTGGTCAGGTCACCGGGGTCCTCTCCCCGCAGCCCATTGTCCCCCACTGCCCAGAACCAGCTGCGACTCCTGAGCTGGGTCTCCGGGTCACCAGGTCACCAGTCGCTGGGGTCTCCATCCTCCAGGCCGGGCCGGGGTCCCGAGTCCCTCTCTGGTCCTGTGTCCCAACAAACTCCCTCTCCCCTCCCCTCGTTAACCAGTGACACCTGGGGACACTGAGTCCCACCCCCCTGCATGCAGCCCCCTGGAAAACACAGAACACCCAAGAAAATCCCCCACTTCGTCACATGTGTCTGCTGCAAACCTAAAGCCCTGCTCTGTCCACACCCGCCTGGAGAGAACCCAGGAGTCCTGGCTCCCAGCCCAACCCCCCTGTTCTACTAACCATTAGACATCACTCCCCTCACAGAGCTGAGGAGAGAACCCAGGAATCCTGGTTCTCAGGCCCCCCCGCGCTCTAATCACTAGTCCCCACTGCCTTCCCCGAGCAGGGATCGAGCCCAGTGTGCGGTGACTCCCCACCCCCGGCTGACTGGGTGTGTCTGACTTTTCTCAGTGCCACCCGTGAGCCCCGTCCCCAACGGCCGGCAGTGCCCGTCGTGCTTCGCCGCGGGGGCAGATCGCTGCCGGGACATGGAGCCCTTGGCCTGCACCGGCGCCGAGGACCATTGTGTTGACATCGCTGGGACATTAACGCTGGGTAATTCCTGCAGATCGGGATGGGGTGTGGAAGGCAGCATCAGCCAGCTAGAACCCAGGAGTCCTGGCTCCAGAGACCTCTGCTCTAGCCACTAGACCCCACTCCCCTCCCAGAGCCGGGGCGTGAACCCAGGAGTCCTGATTCCCACCTTCCCTGCTCTAACCACTTAGACCCCTCCTCCCTACCCAGAGGTGGGTGCAGTCCTGCTGGGAGGGGAGTGGGTGAGAAGCCTCCTGGGGGGTCAGGATGCGGGAGCCCCCGATCACGTCTCTCTCCCCCCGTCCAGGTAGCGTCACCCTGACGAAGGCTGCGGCTGGATGCGGCTCCCCTGGCGCCTGCGTCAAGAGAGTGGGGGTGAAGAAATACGCCCAGGGCGTGGTGGACGTGCTGAGCCGGGGCGAGTGCTACCCGGCTCCCTGGGCCGGCGGGGAGCTGTGAGCCCTGGCCGGGCCCCCTCCCCTTGCCCTGCACGTGGGGGCTGCAGTGCGCCTCCCCCGGGGCACCGGCTGCTGCTGCTTCTCTTTGGGGGGGATTGCGGGTCCCTTTTGTGCATTGGCTGAATAAAGCGAGTGGTGGGGTAAGGAGCCGGCCTCTGTTCTGTGCACCAGAGATACTGGCAGGAAGGGAACCCAGGAGTCCTGACTGAGTCCTGCACCCAAACCCCCTCATCACTGGCCCCACCCCAGAGCCTGCACCCCCAGCCCAGAGCCTCTGCCCCCTCCCACACCCCAACCATCTGCCTCCCTCCCATACTCCGAACCCCTCAGCTCCACCCCCCAGGCCGAAGCCTCCTCCTGCACCCAAACCCCCTCATCTCTGGCCCCACCCCAGAGCCTGCACCCCCAGCCGGAGCCCTCCCCCCCTCCCCCATTCAACCCCCCCTGAGCCAGCGCGGTGAAAATGAGCAAGTGACAGAGGGAGGGGGATGGTGAGCGGGGGCTGGGGCATCAGAGAAGGGGCGGGGGGCGTTGGGTGTTCAGTTTTGTGCGAGTAAAAAGTTGGCAACCCTACCCCACTCCCCTCCGAGAGCCAGGAAGAGAACCCAGGAGTCCTGGCTCCCAAGCCCCCCAACTCTAACCACTAGACCCCACTCCCTTCCCAGAGCCAGGAAGAGAACCCAGGAGTCCTGGCTCCCAAGCCCCCCCGACTCTAACCACTAGACCCCACTCCCCTCCCAGAGCCAGGAAGAGAACCCAGGAGTCCTGGCTCCCAAGCCCCCCCGACTCTAACCACTAGACCCCACTCCTCCCGGGGGGGGTGAAGTGGGGCAATTTGCCCCAGGCCCCCAGGAGAGTTTTTCGGGGCCACTGGAGCAGGGTCCTTCACTCACTCCGGAGGCCCCGGAAAACTCTCACGGGGCCTGGGTCCCCGGAGCTTCTTCCGCTCCGGGTCTTCGGCAGCGGGGGGTCCTTCTGCTCCGGGACAGAAGGACCCCCCGCCGCCAAATTACCACCGAAGTGGGACCCACCGCCAAAGTGCAGCCCGGTCTTCGGCGGTAATTCGGAGGCGGGGGGTCCTTCCGTTCCGGGACCTGCCGCCGAATTACCGCCAAAGACCCGGCTGCACTTCGGCAGTGGGTCCCACTTCGGCGAAGCCCCCAGGCCCCCGGAATCCTCTGGGCGACCCTGACCGGCTGGGTGGCCACCCAATGCCGCTGTGAACAGCCCAGCAGAGCAGCTTGACAAAGCCTGCCTCAGTTTCCCTTCTCGGACTGTTCAAATAAAACTTCCCGTCAGGCTTTTTCTTGGGCAGAAATACCCCTCCTTGGGTACTGGGTTTATTAATATAAACCCACTCAAATATAACCTGCAAAAAAAGCCTCCCAATAAATATGTACTAATTAGTAATTAATACAAACCCGATAAAATAGAAATTGCAAAACCTAATTAATATTTAATCATTCAGAATTAACATACGTTCAATAAAAGAGCAGCTTCGGAGAGAATAATTAACATTTAATAATTAATATAAACTCAATACATTCAAACTGGAACAATAATAATTAATAATTAATATAGATTCAATGAATCTTAAACTGCAAAAAATCAATTGGGAATAATTGATCTAGAACATCTAAACGGCAAACCACCCCACCCCCCACCCCATTGTCCTGCCCGGTGTCCACACACATGGGGGGTCGTCCTGCCCCCCCAGACTACTGCCCCGCCCCCGTCAGCAGCGCCGTGGCCAGCCCAGCCCCGGAGCACAAACACGACAGCCCTTGCGTAAGGCCGGTGCCGTGACTTCAGCACCCGCAGCAGAGAGGTGACACTGGGGGCAGGTTACACAACCAAGGCCAAGGAATTCCAGTCACTGGGGAACAGGCAGCGAGCCCAGGGGGGGCTGGGAGCCAGGACTCCTGGGTTCACTCCCCAGCTCTGGGAGGGGAGTGGGGGCTGGTGCTCAGAGCAGGGGGGCTGGGAGCCAGGACTCCTGGGTTCACTCCCCGGCTCTGGGAGGGGAGTGGGGGCTGGTGGTTAGAGCAGGGGGGGCTGGGAGCCAGGACTCCTGGGTTCTCTCCCCAGCCCTGGGAGGGGAGTGGGGTCTGGTGGTTAGAGCAGGGGGGGCTGGGCGCCCGGACTCCTGGGTTCACTCCCCAGCTCTGGGAGGGGAGTGGGGTCTGGTGGTTAGAGCAGGGGGGGCTGGGAGCCAGGACTCCTGGGTTCTCTCCCCAGCCCTGGGAGGGGAGTGGGGTCTGGTGGTTAGAGCAGGGGGGGCTGGGAGCCAGGACTCCTGGGTTCACTCCCCAGCTCTGGGAGGGGAGTGGGGTCTGGTGGTTAGAGCAGGGGCTGGGAGCCAGGCCTCCTGGGTTCACGCCCCAGCTCTGGGAGGGGCGGGGGGGCTGGTGCTCAGAGCAGGGGGGCTGGGAGCCAGGACTCCTGGGTTCACTCCCCGGCTCTGGGAGGGGAGTGGGGGCTGGTGGTTAGAGCAGGGGGGGCTGGGAGCCAGGACTCCTGGGTTCTCTCCCCAGCCCGGGGAGGGCAGGGGGGGCTGGTGGTTCGAGCAGGGGGGGCTGGGAGCCAGGACTCCGGGGTTCACGCCCAGCTCTGGGAGGGGAGTGGGGTCTGGTGGTGAGAGCAGGGGGGCTGGGAGCCAGGACTCCTGGGTTCTCTCCCCAGCCCTGGGAGGGGAGTGGGGTCTGGTGGTTAGAGCAGGGGGGGCTGGGAGCCAGGACTCCTGGGTTCACTCCCCAGCTCTGGGAGGGGAGTGGGGTCTGGTGGTTAGAGCAGGGGGGGCTGGGAGCCAGGACTCCTGGGTTCACTCCCTGGCTCTGGGAGGGGAGTGGGGGCTGGTGGTTAGAGCAGGGGGGGCTGGGAGCCAGGACTCCTGGGTTCACTCCCCGGCTCTGGGAGGGGAGTGGGGGCTGGTGGTTAGAGCAGGGGGGGCTGGGAGCCAGGACTCCTGGGTTCTCTCCCAGCTCTGGGAGGGGAGTGGGGTCTGGTGGTTAGAGCAGGGGCCTGGCAGTGGGCTGAGTGCCTGGAGGACTCTGGGAGTGCAGAAAACGGGGGCTGGGCGGAAGGCCCTGGAGGAACCAACCAGCCCCAGAAATGTTCCCACTTTCATCCTTTTGTTCCTTAAATTCTTCTCCTTCCCGTGCCCATCAGTGGCGGCGTCATGGCAACATCGGCCGGCCCGGGGCTCGGCCAGAGGGGCTGCAGCCTGGGGGGTGAGTGGCAGGCGCCTCCGGGGTGAGGGGGTCAGAGCTGCCATGAGGGGGCGCTGCCCCCGGCCGGTCCAGCATGGCTGGTTCTGGTCCCAGCCCAGATCTCGGCTGCCGCCTCTCCCCCATTCCCAGCTGAAATGGGGGGGGCAGGGGACTCAGTGGGGGGAGCCTCTATGAACAGCCCCCACCCCCCACCCCAGTGCCAAGTAAGGGGTCCCTGCGCCCCACCCCGGAGGTGGCTGCACCCCAGTGCCAAGTAAGGGATCCCTGTAGAACCAGCCCCTGCGCCCCACCCCAGAGCGGCCGCGTCCCAGTGCCGGGGGAGGGGTCCCCCTATACCCAGCCCCTGCGCCCCACCCCAGAGAGGCCACGTCCCAGTGCCGGGGGAGGGGTCCCCCTATACCCAGCCCCTGCGCCCCACCCCAGAGCGGCCACGTCCCAGTGCCGGGGAGGGGTCCCCCTATACCCAGCCCCTGCTCCCCACCCCAGAGCGGCCGCGTCCCCATGCCGGGGGGGGGTCCCCCTATACCCAGCCCCTGCACCCCACCCCCCAGAGGCCACGTCCCCGTGCCGGGAGGGTCCCCATACCCAGCTCCTGCTCCCCACCCCAGAGCAGCCGCGTCCCAGTGCCGGGGGAGGGGTCCCCCTATACCCAGCCCCTGCTCCCCACCCCAGAGCGGCCACGTCCCCGTGCCGGGGGAGGGGTCCCCCTATACCCAGCCCCTGCGCCCCACCCCAGAGCGGCCGCGTCCCAGTGCCGGGGGAGGGGTCCCCCTATAAGCAGCCCCTGCTCCCCACCCCAGAGCGGCCACGTCCCCATGCCGGGGAGGGGTCCCCCTATACCCAGCCCCTGCGCCCCACCCCAGAGCGGCCGCGTCCCCGTGCCGGGGGAGGGGTCCCCCTATACCCAGCCCCGGCTCCCCACCCCAGAGAGGCCACGTCCCCGTGCCGGGGGAGGGGTCCCCCTATACCCAGCCCCTGCGCCCCACCCCAGAGCGGCCGCGTCCCAGTGCCGGGGGAGGGGTCCCCCTATAAGCAGCCCCTGCTCCCCACCCCAGAGCAGCCGCGTCCCAGTGCCGGGGGAGGGGTCCCCCTATACCCAGCCCCTGCACCCCACCCCAGAGCGGCCACGTCCCAGTGCCGGGGGAGGGGTCCCCCTATACCCAGCCCCTGCGCCCCACCCCAGAGCGGCCGCGTCCCCGTGCCGGGGGAGGGGTCCCCCTATAACCAGCCCCGGCTCCCCACTCCAGAGAGGCCACGTCCCAGTGCCGGGGAGGGGTCCCCCTATACCCAGCCCCGGCTCCCCACCCCAGAGCGGCCGCATCCCAGTGCCGGGGGAGGGGTCCCCCTATACCCAGCCCCTGCGCCCCACCCCAGAGCGGCCGCGTCCCAGTGCCGGGGAGGGGTCCCCCTATACCCAGCCCCTGCGCCCCACCCCAGAGCGGCCGCGTCCCCGTGCCGGGGGAGGGGTCCCCCTATACCCAGCCCCTGCGCCCCACCCCAGAGCAGCCGCGTCCCAGTGCCGGGGGGCGGGGGGTCCCCGTATAAACACAGACTTGTGCGTATTTGCAACTTTATTCTATAAAACTCGGCACCCGCATTTCTGAGCCAAGCGGCCGTTCCCGGCGCGGGAGCTGCTTGGTGAGAAGCGACTGAAACCGGAAAATCAACCCGGATCCCGGCTGGGAAAGAAACTCCAGCGAGCCCTGGGTTTGGGAATCACTGCCAGCGAACAGGCCCGGGCCTCCCCCTAGGGGGCGCCGGCTCCCACCTGCCCCAGGGACTGGCTGCCTCGGGGTGGGGGGGGTGGAATGGGGCAGGGGCCTGTCCCCTCTAGGGGGCGCCAGCTCCCACCCGGCCCCAGGGACTGGCTGCCTCGGGGGGGTGGGGAATGGGGCAGGGGCCTGTCCCCTCTGGGGTGCACCAGCTCCCACCTGCCCCAGGGACTGGCTGGCTCGGGGGGGCAGGGAATGGGGCAGGGGCCTGTCCCCTCTGGGGGGCGCCGGCTTCCACCTGCCCCAGGGACTGGCTGGCTCGGGGGGGTGGGGAATGGGGCAGGGGCCTGTCCCCTCTGGGGGGCACCAGCTCCCACCTGCCCCAGGGACTGGCTGGCTCGGGGGGGTGGGGAATGGGGCAGGGGCCTGTCCCCTCTGGGGGGCGCCGGGTCCCATCCAGCCCAGGGAAGAGGCCAAGGAATTGGGCCGTGGGAAGTACCATGCCGGGGGCAGGTGGGGGCAGAGCCGGTGGCATGTCAGGGGCAGCGCCCAGCTGTGGGGTGATGGGGCAGTGCCGGGCTGGGGGCAGTTCCCAGCCCTATGGGGGAAGGCGCGATGGGGGGCGGCCCCGCCACAGGGGGGCGCTGCAGGGGGGGCGATGCGCTCAGGGCCGCAGCGCCCAGAGGAGCAGCCCCCCCAGGCTGAGGAGCGGCAGCCCCGGGCCGCCCGCCCGCTGCACAGGCTGGTCTGGAGCACGGCCTGGGGCTGGCCGGCGAACAGGGCCACGGCGCCCACGTCGCACAGGCTGCGGGTGGCGCAGCCCATGAAGGCCACGCGGAGACTCTCGAACCCTGGGGGGAGGGGAGAGGGTTAGGGGGGCAAGAGACCCCCACGCAGCCCCCACGCAGCCCCCAACCACCCCATGGGCACCAGCCCCCAACCACCCCATGGGGACCAGCCCCCACGCAGCCCCTAATGCCCCATGGGCACCAGCCCCACGCAGCCCCCAACCGCCCCATGGGGACCAGCCCCCAACCGCCCCATGGGCACCAGCCCCACGCAGCCCCTCTGCCCCATGGGCACCAGCCCCCACGCAGCCCCCAACCGCCCCATGGGGACCAGCCCCCAACCACCCCATGGGGACCAGCCCCACGCAGCCCCCTAATGCCCCATGGGCACCAGCCCCACGCAGCCCCCAACCGCCCCATGGGCACCAGCCCCCCACGCAGCCCCCCCCCCGCCCCATGGGGTCCAGCCCCCTCGCAGCCCCCTCTGCCCCATGGGCACCAGCCCCCCATGCAGCCCCCCAACCACCCCATGGGGACCAGCCCCCAACCGCCCCATGGGCACCAGCCCCCACGCAGCCCCAACCACCCCATGGGGACCAGCCCCCCACGCAGCCCCCCAACCGCCCCATGGGCACCAGCCCCCTCTGCCCCATGGGACCAGGCCCACAGCATGACCCTCATAGGCATGGGCTCCGGGGAGACACAACAAGGGGTGAGTCCTGGCTCCCAGCCCCACGGAGAGAGCAGGAGTCCTGGTGCTGAGTCTGGCTCCCAGCCCCACGGAGAGACCCAGGAGTCCTGGGTCCCCTGCTCTAACCACCAGACCCCACTCCTCCTGAGCCAGGAGAGAACCCAGGAGTCTGGCTCCCAGCCCCCCTGCTCTAACCACTAGACCACACTCCCCTCCCAGAGCCAGGGAGAGAACCCAGGAGTCCTGGCTCCCAGCCCCCACGGAGAGAACCCAGGAGTCCTAGGTCCCAGCCCCCCTGCTCTAACCACCAGACCCCACTCCCCTCCCTGAGCCGGGGAGAGAACCCAGGAGTCCTGGCTCCCAGCCCCCACGGAGAGAACCCAGGAGTCCTAGGTCCCAGCCCCCCCTGCTCTAACCACCAGACCCCACTCCCCTCCCTGAGCCAGGGAGAGAACCCAGGAGTCCTGGCTCCCAGCCCCCCTGCTCTAACCACTAGACCACACTCCCCTCCCAGAGCCAGGGAGAGAACCCAGGAGTCCTGGCTCCCAGCCCCCACGGAGAGAACCCAGGAGTCCTAGGTCCCAGCCCCCCTGCTCTAACCACCAGACCCCACTCCCCTCCCTGAGCTGGGGAGAGAACCCAGGAGTCCTGGCTCCCAGCCCCCCTGCTCTAACCACTAGACCACACTCCCCTCCCAGAGCCAGGGAGAGAACCCAGGAGTCCTGGCTCCCAGCCCCCCTGCTCTAACCACTAGACCCCACTCCGCTCCCAGAGCCACAGAGAGAACCCAGGCATCCTGGTTCCCAGCCCCCACCCCTGCTCTAACCACTAGACCCCACTCCCCTCCCAGAGCCGGGGCGAGAACCCAGGAGTCCCGGCTCCCAGCCCCCCCAGCTCTAACCACTAGACTCCCCTCCCCTCCCAGAGCCGGGGCGAGAACCCAGGCGTCCTGGCGCCGCCCAGGAGGGTCCCTACGGGTGATCTCGGGCACGTTGCAGCTGTCCGCCCGGCAGCACGTTGAGTTCCAGCGCAGACGGTAGGCGCCGGCCGTCAGCCCATAGAACTGGTTGCAGAGCCGGTCGTCCGAGTTGCATTTCTTCTCGTACACCGTCTTCTCCTTGTCCTCGTCCCCTGGAAGGACACGGCGGCACCGGGGGTGAGACACGGGGTACGTACAGGGCTGGTGCAAGCCTTGATTTGTGGGGAGAATCCCCCTGGGATGGAGCAGTCAAGAGCCTAGGACACACGTGGGGTTTGTACCCGCACCCCCCTCAGTCTACCTGTGGCTTTGGGGTGGGGGCACTGCTGGGCGGAAGCTCGTAACATTGGGGCACTGCTGAAGGGGAAGCTCACAGCTCCAGGGGGCACTGCTGGGGGGAAGCTCGCAGCGTCAGGGCACTGCTCACAGGGGAAGCTCGCAGCATCGGGGCACTGCTGATGGGAAGCTCGCAGCATCAGGGCACTGCTGACAGGGGAAGCTCGCAGCATCGGGGCACTGCTGATGGGAAGCTCGCAGCATCAGGGCACTGCTCACAGGGGAGGCCTGCAGCTCCAGGGGGCACTGCTGGGAGGAAGCTCACAGCATCAGGGCACTGCTCACGGGAAGCTCGCAGTGTCGGGGCACTGCTCACAGGGGAAGCTCGCAACATTGGGGCACTGCTGAAGGGGAAGCTCGCAGCGTCGGGGCACTGCTGAAGGGGAAGCTCGCAGCTCCAGGGGGCACTGCTGGGGGGAAGCTCGCAGCGTCGGGGCACTGCTGACAGGGGAAGCTCGCAGCGTCGGGGCACTGCTGGGGGGAAGCTCGCAGCGTCGGGGCACTGCTGACGGGAAGGTCGCAGCGTCGGGGCACTGCTGAAGGGGAAGCTCGCAGCGTCGGGGCACTGCTGGGGGGAAGTTCGCAGCTTCGGGGCACTGCTGGGGGGAAGCTCGCAGCATCGGGGCACTGCTCACAGGGGAAGCTCGCAGCGTCGGGGCACTGCTGGGGGGAAGCTCGCAGCGTCAGGGCACTGCTCACAGGGGAAGCTCGCAGCACTGTTGGCCCCACTCCCCCAGCCCCACAGGCCCTACCCTGCTCCTCGTCGCGGGCGATGGTGATGCAGCTGTTGACGGCGCTGGTGCAGGTGGCCTGGTTCGTGGTGCAGTTGTAGCCCTCCGAGCTGGTGCAGTTATAGCAGGAGATGGCGCCCCCTGGGCACAGGGGAGGGAAGCGCAGTCAGAGCCCCTCCAACAGGCCCATCTCACCCGGCATCCCGTCTCCTGCCCCCCCGACCAGCCCCACGGGCCCAGCAACCCGCCTGTGTGCGGGAAATTCCATCCTACCCCCCACCGTGGAGACACAGTGGCCCTGCAGCCAGGGGAACAAATCACTCGCTCAGCCTGTATCGCTGCATACCTTCTCCCCGGCCCATGGCCCCAGATGAACCCAGGAGTCCGGGCTCCCAGCCTCCCTGCTCTTACCACTAGCCCCCACACCCCTCCCAGAGCCGGGGAGAGAACCCAGGAGTCCTGGCTCCCAGCCCTCCCTGCTCTTACCACCAGCCGCCACTCTCCTCCCAGAGCCGGGGAGAGAACCCAGGAGTCCTGGCTCCCAGCCCCCCCTGCACTAACCACCAGACCCTGCTCCCCTCCCAGAGCCGGGGATCTATTAGCCCAGGGGTCGGCAGCCTTTCGGAAGTGCTGGGCCGAGTCTTCAGTTATTCACTCTAATTTAAGGTGTCGCGGCTGGTCCGACCCGTGAGCGGCTTTGGAAGGGCTCTTTCTATACGGCTGTAACGCAGAACTAAACTAGTGGTGTCTGTAAAGTAAATAAGATTTTTAAAATGTTTGAGAAGCTTCATTTAAATTTAAATTAAAATGCGGAGCCCCCCGGCCCGGTGGCCAGGCCCCAGGCAGTGCGAGTGCCCCTGACAATCAGCTCGCGTGCCGCCTTCGGCCCCCGCGCCATAGGTGGCCAACCCCTGGCCTAGACATTAAATAACCAAAATTCCCTGGGTGAAGTGACAACAGGCTCCATCCCCCCCCCCCCCCCCCGCAGTAGGTAGCCAGAGGAGGTATCTGTGGGGCTAGACAGATTGTGTGTATGGGGATAGTGAGTGTCTATGGTGATCTGACTGGGTACAGGGGTGCCCTGGGGTGCACGGACTGAGTAGCGGGGGGGGTTGGGATGTCCCTGGGGCTGGGAACAGCAGGTCCCGGGGGCTGGGGGCTGGGGACAGGGGTTCTTGGGGGCTGGGTACAGGGGTGTCCGTGGGGCTGGGGCCCGGGGTGTCCCTGGGGCTGGGGACAGGGGTTCTTGGGGGCAGATTACAGGGGTGTCCCTGGGGCTGGGGACAGGGGTTCTTGGGGGCAGGTTACAGGGGTGTCCCTGGGGCTGGGGACAGAGGTTCTTGGGGGCAGGTTACAGGGGTGCCCCTGGGGCTGGGGACAGGGGACCAGGTGCCCTGGGGGCTGGGGACAGGGGTTCTTGGGGGCAGGTTACAGGGGTGTCCCTGGGGCTGGGGACAGAGGTTCTTGGGGGCAGGTTACAGGGGTGTCCGTGGGGCTGGGGACAGGGGACCGGGTGCCCTGGGGGCTGGGGACAGGGGTTCTTGGGGGCAGGTTACAGGGGTTCTGTGGGGATGGGGACCGGGTGCCCTGGGGGCTGGGGACAGGGGTTCTTGGGGGCAGGTTACAGGGGTTCTTGGGGGATGGGGACCAGGTGCCCTGGGGGCTGGGGACAGAGGTTCTTGGGGGCAGGTTACAGGGGTGTCCCTGGGGCTGGGGACAGGGGACCGGGTGCCCTGGGGGCTGGGGACAGGGGTTCTTGGGGGCAGGTGACGGGGTGTCGGTGGGGCTGGGGACCGGGTGCCCTGGGGTGTGCGCCCCCCTCACCTGTGCCCAGCAGCGCAGCCAGCACGCACAGGCGCAGCAGCTCCCCCATCCTGTCTCGTAGGCTCAGGCCGGCTGTGGGGCCGGGGCCGCCTCCCGGGGCTGTTATAGGCTGGGCCGGGCCGGCGGACCCAGGGGCGGCCCCGGGCTGGGCTGGGCTTGGCTGGAAAACTCCCGGGCACCGGCTCTACCTGTTCCACCCCCCCACCCCCTCTCTGTGCAATTCAATCTCCCGGCCCCACCACAGGAATGTCCCCTATCGAACCCGACCGCCACAGGCCCGGGAGGTAGACGGCACTGCTGGGGGGAAGCTCGCAGCACTTGGGGTATTTCTGTAGGGAAGATCACTGGAGGAGTGGGGTCTTGGGGTCTGGTGGGGGGGCTGGGAGCCAGGACTCCTGGGTTCTCTCCCCGGCTCTGGGAGGGGAGTGGGTCTAGTGGTTAGAGCAGGGGGCTGGGCGGTGGCGCTGGGTGTGAACGGAGACATACCAGCTGCCCCTCGCTGCGTGGCTGATTTGTTCCACAGGCAGTGACTGCGTCATCCAGAAGCCGCAGATTAAGAGGCCTGAAGCCCAGGGCGATGGGCCTGTACCACAGGAATTAGCACAGCCCCCGCCGGTGCCCCTCAGTCCCGACCCGCAGCCCCCAGGATTCCAGCCCTCCCCCGTCCCACAGCTCGGTGCCCCCAGTCATTCTCCAGGCCTGGCCATCCAGTCCTCCAACTCCAACCCATTACTCCCCCTCCCTGAGCTGGGGAGCGAACCCAGGAGTCCTGGCTCCCAGCCCCCTCCCTAACCACTATACCCAGATCCTATATCAGGCAGCTACAGAACCTGGGTCCTAGGCGTGTTTAACCCTTTCCCTACTGTACCTTAGGTGAGGCCCATAACTGCCCCTGTTGGGGAGCTGCTGGCAGCCTGGGCCAATGCCATGGAGAGTTCCATCCCCCTGCTCTGGGAGGGGAGTGGGGGCTAGTGGTTAGAGCAGGGGGGGCTGGGAGCCAGGACTCCTGGGTTCTCTCCTTGGCTCTGGGAGGGGAGTGGGGGCCAGTGGTTAGAGCAGGGGGGCTTGGCTGGGGAACAGGGCCTGGCTGAGCACCCAGAGGCAGGAGGTTGCTGCTGGGACGCACTGTCCCCGACCCCTCGTGCCACGTCAAACCCGCAGCAGCGTCCCGGTGGTGCCAGGCGAGAAGGGCCCGGGGCACCGCAGCAGGTGATGCCAAGAATCTGGGCAGACTGGTCCAGCAGGAACCAGAGCAGGATCGGGGCCTTGATTTCAATCCCCTCAGGGGTGCTGTGCTGCAGGGAGCAGAGTGGGGGGCTCTCCCCTGGCCTTCAGGACCAGTGCTAGGGGGCACTGGGGGGGTGGCTCAGTGGGGCAGGGAAGGTGATGTGGGGCAGAGTGTAATTTGGCAGGCAGATGTGTGGGAACCACTCCCCTCCCCCCCCGCAGGAAAGAGCAGCCTAAAAATAGCCTGAGTCTCAGGGAAGGTCAGTTTATTGAGGCACAATTATGTGGCTCTTTATTGCAAGTGACTGTTTCCTCCTCCTCCTCCATCCCCTCCCCGAGCCGGGGAGAGAACCCAGGAGTCCTGGCTCCCAGCCCCCCTGCTCTAACCACCAGCCTCCGCGCCTCGCTCAGAGAGAACCCAGGAGTCCTGGCTGAAGAATCAGGCTGAGATACGGGGGTAGGGGGGATTCTCCGTGATGTGACCTTTATCTTACACACAGGTACCAGGCACTAGACTGTGTGTCTGGAGCTGAGGATCCAGCCCCTACGCAGGCAGAGGGCACGCATTACCATAGCTACCTATTAGGTGCATTACAGTAGCACCCAGCAGCGCCAGTCCAGGCCCAGGCAGGACCCATTGAGCTAGCAATTGTGATGTACAGCATCTATTTATTAGGTGCATTACGGTAGCACTAGCTGCAGTACATCACGATTGCTATTTATTACGTACATTATGGTAGTGCTGGGTGTGGTACATCACGATTGCTATTTATTAGGTGCATTATGGTAGTGCTGGGTGTGGTACATCACAGTCGCTATTTATTAGGTGTATTACGGTAGCACTAGGTGCGGTACATCACGATTGCTATTTATTAGGTGCATTATGGTAGGGCTGGGTGCGGTACATCACGATTGCTATTTATTAGGTGCATTATGGTAGTGCTGGGTACGGTACATCACGATTGCTATTTATTAGGTGCATTACGGTAGCACTAGGTGCGGTACATCACGATTGCTATTTATTAAGTGCATTACGGTAGCACTAGGTGCGGTACATCACGATTGCTATTTATTAGGTGCATTACGGTAGCACTAGGTGCGGTACATCACAGTGGCTATTTATTAGGTGCATTACGGTAGTGCTGGGTGCGGTACATCACAGTCGCTATTTATTAGGTGCATTACGGTAGCACTAGGTGCGGTACATCACAGTCGCTATTTATTAGGTGCATTACGGTAGTGCTGGGTGCGGTACATCACAGTGGCTATTTATTAGGTCAGTGGCTTTCAAACCGCAGCTTGTGACCCAGCCCTGGGCCGCGGCGGCTCTGGTCAGCACCGCAGACGGGGCCGTTAAAAGTCCCGGCCAAGGCAGGCAAGTCCCTACCTGTCCTGACACCGCGCTGCGCCCCGGGAGCAGCCGGCAGCGGGTCCAGCTCCTAGGCGGGGGGTGGGCGCCACGGGGCTCCATGCGCTGCCCCCACCCCGAGCACCGGCTCCGCACTCCCAGCCAATGGGAGCAGGGGGAGGGGGGGCGGTGCCTGTGGGCGAGAGCCGCGCCGAGCTGCTTGTGTGCCTCCGCCTAGGAGCCGGGCTGCCGCTGGCCACTTCCGAGGAGCAGCGCAGATCGTGCTGCCAGGACAGGCAGGAAGCTGCCTCTGCACCCCAGTTGTGCCGCTGACCGGGAGCCGCCCGAGGTAAGCCCGTGCCCCAACCCCCTGCCCCAGCCCTGAGCCCCCCCAACCCCTTCCTGCACCCCAAGCCCCTCATTCCTGCCCCCACCCCGCAGCCCTCACATCTGCACCCCAACCCCCTGCCCCAGCCCTGAGCGTCTCCCACCCCCCAAACCCCCAACTCCAGCTCTGTTGGGTCGCAGGCATCAACAGTTTTCTTCAACTGGGTCGCCAGAAAAAAAGTTTGAAAATCACTGTATTAGGTGCATTACGGTAGCACTGGGTGTGGTACATCACGATTGCTATTTATTAGGTGCGTTACGGTAGCGCTAGGTGCTGTACAAACCCATACGGGCGTTCTTAGCAGAGCTGTGGAAGGACCCCCCCCCCCTTCGAGGACCATCAGGGCCTCCCTGCATTTCAGTGCTGCCCCCCAAAAGCCAGGGAACAGGGCTGGACCCAAGCCCCACAAGCCAGCTCAGACCCACCCGCGGAATGAGAGAGGCCTCATCCGTGGGCCTGCGTCACGCCAAGATCCCTGCATGAGCCGGAGCCGCCGTGGGGCAGGGGCAGGACAGGGTCTGTGTTAGCGACCTCGGGGATTTCGGGGGCTGTGGGGGGAGAACTGCAAGGAGAATTGCCCCCCAACGCTGCCCCCTGCAGCGCAGCGCCCCCTAGCGCCGCGCTGGGGCATCGGGGCCGGCACTGACTGCCAGGGAGAGCCCCCATCCTGCCCCCTGCAGCGCAGCACCCCCTAGCACCGTGCTGGGGCATCGGGGCCGGCACTGACTGCCAGGGAGAGCCCCCATCCTGCCCCCTGCAGCGCAGCGCCCCCTAGCACCGCGCTGGGGCATCGGGGCCGGCACTGACTGCCAGGGAGAGCCCCCATCCTGCCCCCTGCAGCGCAGCGCCCCCTAGCGCCGCGCTGGGGCATCGGGGCCGGCACTGACTGCCAGGGAGAGCCCCCATCCTGCCCCCTGCAGCGCAGCGCCCCCTAGCGCCGCGCTGGGGCATCGGGGCCGGCACTGACTGCCAGGGAGAGCCCCCATCCTGCCCCTGCAGCGCAGCGCCCCTAGCGCCGCGCTGGGGCATCGGGGCCGGCACTGACTGCCAGGGAGAGCCCCCATCCTGCCCCCTGCAGCGCAGCGCCCCCTAGCGCCGCGCTGGGGCATCGGGGCCGGCACTGACTGCCAGGGAGAGCCCCCATCCTGCCCCCTGCAGAGCAGCGCCCCCTAGCGCCGCGCTGGGGCATCGGGGCCGGCTGGGGATCTGCCCCCATCGACTGCAGTGGAGCTGTGCCCGATTGCCCCCGCAGGGGGGTTGCTATAAGGGTGGCTGTGCTGAGACGGTAGCCATGGGAATACGGGGTGGGGGGGCAGAGATTTCGGGAGAGGACAGGGAGTGCAGGCCCCTTTCAGGAGACCCTACAATAACCAAGCAATGCACGCGGCCCCCACCCGCCCGGGAGACCCTACAATAACAGCTGTTCTGCCTTCGCTGCGGGAGGGGATCCCCTCGCGTGGCTGGAAGCCCCCTCAGACCTCGCTGTCGAAGGCCTTGACGAGAACCCGCTGGGAGTCGGCCGCCAGCTCCTCCAGGCACTGGCTGAGCATGGAGTAGGTGGTGTGGAAGGAGATGCCCCCGGAGGCCAGCGCCCCGTAGATGGGGATCCGGTGGAAGAAGAAGTTGACCACCACCAAGCCCCCGCCGGTGGCCTTCCCCAGCAGCCCGATCACCACCTCCTTGTTGATGCTGCGCCCGAGCACGCTGCGCACCTCGGCCCGCAGCGCCTCCAGCGGCTTCCCGGCCCTCTCCGCCAGCCGGGCCAGGGAGGCCGCGTCCAGGCCGAAATCCTGCCGGTAGGCGGCCAGCTTCCTCAGCAGGATGGAGACGTCGCAGGTGAAGGCCAGACCCGGCAAGGGCACGGCAGCCACCAGGCTGGAGACCAAGGCCACCTTCCAGACCTCCTGGTGCAGCAGCTGCCGCTTCTTCTCGACGATGGCCCGCGAGAGGTTGGGCAGGGAGAGGAGGAAGGCGTGACGCTTGTGCCCCGGCAGCTCTCGCTCCAAGGTCTCCTCGAAGGCCTGGAAGTCGTATTTCTCGATCTCGAAGCTGCTGAGGAGGAAGACCTTGGTGTCGCCCAGCCCGGCCTGGCCCAGCCGTTCCCGGCAGTCCCTCCTGATCTCCTCCAGCACCTCCTCTTCCTCGGGCGGGTCCTTCCTCCTCCGCGTGGCCTCCAGGTCGTTGTCCACCTTGGCGCGCACGAAGTAGAAGCGTTTCCCTTGCTCCACGATGGCCCGGGCCAGGCGGACGTGGTTCTCCTTGAACCGCTCCGAGGCCAGGATGATGAAGAAGTCGTAGCGAGTGAAATCCACGGCCTCGAGGTAGCGGTCGGCCCGGAAGCTGGGCGTGCCGATGCCCGGCAGGTCCCACAGCGTCACGTTGGGGTAGCCGGGGTAGGGGTAGGCCGTGGGCTGGGCCGTGGTCTCGGTCACGCCGGTCTGGGCCGCCCCCTCGGCCTCGTCGCTCAGGCCTCGCAGGGCGTTGACGAAGGTGGACTTGCCGGCCCCCGACTCCCCGGTGACGGCCACATCCAGCCGGGCGTTCCAGAGGGTCTCCAGGCTGCACTGGACCCGGGTCACCACCTCCGCCAGGCCGCCCAGCTCATAGGCCTCCTGGATCTCGGCCACCTCCCGCTCGCTGATCTGCTCAAAGCCGGAGAGCGCCGGGCGCAGCACCCTGCGGGCACAGGGGGCGTGAGACAATGGGGGCACGGGGGCGGGAGGTGCCAGAGGGCGCCAGGGGGGCACCGGGGGCATAAGACAATGGGGAGGACTCGGGGGGGGAGAATAGACGGGGCATGAAATGCTGGGGGGCACTGGAAGGTGGGGACTGAACAGAGTACGGACCAGGGAGTATGGGCCAGGGGGCTGGAGTGGGGGGGACGCAGAGCAGGGGAGACACGGGATGAGGAGCGGGGGGGACCGGTGAGGGGGAGACATGGGGGGGCGACTGGCTGGGTGTTGGGGGCTCTGGGAGACCCTAAAATAACAAACTACCTGAGACCCTATAAAAAGAACCCACCAAGAGACCCTACAATAACAAAGCACCGCATGCAGCCCTCCAAAGAGACCTACAATATCACCCCACCTGAGGCCCTTCCCCCCGCAACAACCCCCGTCGTCTCCCCAAGAGACCCTACAATAACAAACCAGCCCTCCCTCTCCCGAGCATCCCCACAACAGCGGCCCACCCAAGAGACCCTACAATAAACAAGCCGCACCTCTCGTACACCCTGACGTCTCCCACCAGAGCCTGGCGCAGCAGGGGCCCGTCCAGCTCCTGGGGCTCGTGGCCGGAGACGAGGAAGACGACGGGCGGGGGCTCCCCAAGGCCATGGGCCGCCAGGGACTGGACGCAGGCGGCCCGGAGGGCGTCGAGGGCCCGGGCCCGGTCGTAGCGCTCGCCCAGGAGCCGCCGGAGGGTGTGCAGGTCCAGGTCGGCCTTGGTGCGGGCGAAATGCACCGTCTTGCCGGCGCCGCGGGCCTCCTGGGCCAGGCAGGCGTGGCTGGCACCGAATAGCCCGTCGGTGGCCAGGAGCACCACGTCCCCCTCGGCCAGCCAGCGCGCCGGCCCCTCGCCCGCCGTCAGGGCCAGCTCCCAGAGCAGCAGGTTGGGCCGGGCCGGATCGGGGTACAGCACAGGCCCCCCGGAGCTGGCCGGAGCCCCCAGCGGGGCCGCGCGGGCGTCACCCTCCGCCAGGCCCCGCGCGGCGTTGAGCAGGGCCGACTTGCCGCAGCCCGGCGCCCCCACGACCACGACCGAGACGTCGCCCCGGTCCGGGGAGCCCGGCGAGGCGTCCGCCGGGGGCTGCAGGGGCATTTCGGGGCCTGGGGCGTCGTTCATCTGGGTGCTGCGGAGGCAGAAGGAGACGTGATTGTCTCGGGGGGCGGCTCCGGGGGTCTGTCCCCTCCCCCGACACCCCCTGAGCCTACCCCCAACCACTGATATCCCACCCCCTCCTGCCCCTGCCCCACCCCACCCCAAAACCCCAGCCCCCCTCTTGAACCACATGGAGAGGTGTGCACAGGGACGGACAAACCGCGGGGGGGTGCACGGGGACAGAAAGAAAGAGAGAGTGCAGGGGGATGGATTGGGGGTGCACAGAGTGAAGAGAGGGGGTTACAGGGGATGGATCGGAGGTGCAGGGGGCAGAAAGAAGGGGGTACAGGGGGTGCAAAGGGATGGATTGGGGCAGGGGGACAGAGGGGGGGTGCATGCGGACAGAGGAGGGTGCAGGGGGTGGAGCAGGGAATGGAGGGGGTGGGAGCGGGGTGCACGGTGCGGATACAAGGGGTGCAGGGGGCTTGGGATGCAGGGGACAGACCACGGGATGCACAAGGCAGACGGAAGGGGTCCAGAGGATGGGTGGACAGAGGGGCCCAGGGGCGGATCGGGGTGCACGTGGCAGGTGGAGGATGGGGGTGTAGGGGAAGGGGTTGCACGGGCACACAGAGGGGTGCAGCGGGATGGATCGGGGTGTACGGGGCAGGGGAAGATGGGGTGCAGGGAACGGGCGGTTGGGGTGCAGCGGGATGGATCGGGGTGCAGGGGCGCCCAGAGGGGTGCAGCGGGATGGATCGGGGTGCAGGAACGGGGCGGTGGGGTGCAGCGGGATGGATCGGGGTGCAGGGGCGCACAGAGGGGTGCAGCGGGATGGATCGGGGGTGCAGGGAACGGGCGGTGGGGTGCAGCGGGATGGATCGGGGTGCAGGGGCGCACAGAGGGGTGAAGCGGGCTTGATCGGGGTGCAGGGAACGGGCGGTGGGGTGCAGCGGGCTGGAACCGGGGTGCAGGGAACAGGGCGGTGGGGGTGCAGCGGGATGGATCGGGGTGCAGGGGCGCACAGAGGGGGTGCAGCAGGATGGATCGGGGGTGCAGGGGCGCCCCTAGGGGGTGCAGCGGGATGGATCGGGGGTGCCGGGAACGGGGCGGTGGGGGGGCAGCGGGATGGATCGGGGTGCACGGGGCAGGGGAAGATGGGGGTGCAGGGAACGGGCGGTTTGGGTGCAGCGGGATGGATCGGGAGGTGCAGGGGCGCACAGAGGGGGTGCAGGGGATGGATCGGGGTGCACGGGGCACACAGAGGGGGTGCAGCGGGATGGATCGGGGGTGCAGGAACGGGGCGGTGGGGGTGCAGCTGGATGGAACGGGGGTTGCCGGGGCGCACAGAGAGGGTGCAGGGGATGGATCGGGGTGCAGGGGCGCACAGAGGGGTGCAGCGGGATGGATTGGGGGGTGCAGGGAACGGGGCGGTGGGGGTGCAGCGGGATGGATCGGGGGGATCATAAGGCGGATCGGGGGGGGGGTCACACGAACGCTCCCTCCCGCACTCACGGCTCCGCCGGCGTCTCTCCCGGTTCCTCCCCCTCCGGCCCGGCCCCCGCGGGGAGGAGCCGCCGCGTCGGTTTCTGTTTCCCAGCCCCGCTGTCACTCGGCCTGGAGCCAGCGGCCGGCAGGGAAAGAAACACTGCGGGTGAGCGGTGCCCCCGCGAGAACCCAGGCGTCCTGGCTCCCCAGAGAACCCAGCCCCCCCTTCCCAACCACCAGCCCCCTCCGAGAACCCAGGCGTCCTGGCTCCTAGCCCCCCCAACCACCAGCCCCCCCAGAGAACCCAGGCATCCTGGCTCCCTGCTCCCCCAGAATCCAGGAGTCCTGGCTCCCAGCACCCCCACTGTAACCACTAGACCCCACTCCCCTCCCAGAGCTGGGGAGAGAACCCAGGAGTCCTGGCTCCCAGCCCCCCCCACTCTAACCACTAGACCCCACTCCCCTCCCAGAGCTGTGAGAGAACCCAGGGGTCCTGACTCCAGCTTTCTTCCCCTCGCAGCTGTGGCCATGGCCGCCCCGGCGAGCTTGGACGACGCTTTCCTCCGGGAGCTGCGGACCCGCTACGAAGCCCAGGACCCCGGCACGGCCGCCACCCGCCTCCAGGCCCTGGTGGACTCGGTCAACGCCCTGAAGGCCGACGTGGCTGTGGTGGGCCGCCGGGGCGCCGGGGTCACCACGCTGATCCACGCCCTGCTGGGAGAACGCCCCGGCCTGGACGACCCCCAGGCCTTCTTCCAGCAGGCGCCGGAGCCCCCGGGGCAGCCGGCCGGCTACCCCCACCCCAGCTTCCCCAACCTGGCGCTGTGGGATCTCCCGGGCTTCCAGGAGCCGGAGAAGCCGGGCGACTACACCAAGCGGCTGGGGGACCTGGGCAGGTTCGGCTGCCTGGTGCTGGTGGTGGCCGAGGGAAGCCCGGCAGATCCCCTCCTGCGGCTCCTCAAGGCCTTCCAGCAGAAGCGGAAGCCCTACTACGTGGTGCGCACCAAGGTGGACCTGGACTTGCATACGGCCAAGCGGCGGTTCCGGGCCCGCTACAGCTCGGCCGAGGCGCTGGCGCTGGCCCGGAACGGGGTGGCCGAGGCGCTGGCCCGGAACGGGCTGGACACCACCAGGGTTTTCCTGGTCTCAGCCCTGGAGACGGACAGGCACCAGTTCAACCAGTTCCAGGACAAGCTGGAGGAGGAGCTCATCCAGCTGAAGAGGTGAGCGGGGCGGGGCTAGGAGCCAGGACTCCTGGGTTCTCTCCCCAGCTCTGGGAGGGGAGTCAGAGCAGGGAGGGTGGGAGCCAGGACTCCTGGGTTCTGGCTCTGGGAGGGGAGTGGGGGAAATTTTACAGCACTTTGAAAAATCAGCTTTTTAACAGAAACTGCAGTAAAACTTCCACACTGGGTATTGAGGGGCTGCATTGTGCCGGGCGCTGCATAGCCCCCGCCCGAGATCAGGGGCTCCGTTGTGGGGTGCTGCCCAAGCCCCAGTCCCTGCCCCACATCCTCTAAGGGGTGGAGCTTCCATTCTGCATAGACAAAAGAAAGCTCCTTCTCCCACATTATACAGGTGGGGAAACTGAGGCCCAGAGAGAGGCAGTGACTCACAGGGAGTCTGTGGCTGAGCTGGGACCAGACCCCCAGTGTCCTGGGTTCCAGTAACACCAGGTACAAGCTTCCTCTCTACCCAAAGCACAGCAGAGGGGCTCCAACCCCCCCCCATCCCGTCCTCTCTGTGCAGGGCCCACGACGGGGAGCTGGAGGACCTGAGGGCCGTGAGCCCGAGGAAGATCCAGGAGCTGTACCAGGCCTGCGCCATGGGGGGGCTGGCAGAGGTGCCTGCCATCATCCGCTCGGCACTGGAGGAGCCCTCGCAGATCCGGCTGGACGTGGCGGTGCTGGGGGAGGCCGGCTCGGGCAAGTCGGCGCTGGTGAACGCTCTGAGGGGGGTGGGCTGCGGGGAGCCAGAGGCAGCACCCACGGGGGTGACGGCCACCACCCGGAAAGCCACGGCTTACGCCCACCCTACCGTGCCTGGCCTGTATCTGTGGGACTTGCCGGGAGTGGGGTTGACGGAGGAGGACATGGGGCGGCTGGATCTGTCCCGTTACGACTTCTTCCTGCTGACGGCCTCGGAGCGCTACCGCCACGCCCAGAGCCGGCTCGCCCGGGCCGTCAGCGCGGCCGGGAAGCGGTTCTTCTTCGTCAGGACCAAGGTGGACGTGGATGCCCAGCCCGGCCCCGAGCCCGGCCCCGTGGAGGAGATCCGGAGCAGCTGCGTGGATGCCCTCCAGAAGGACGGCGTGGGCTCCCCAAGGGTCTTCCTCGTCTCCAGCCTTCTCCGCGAGGACTACGACCTGCCAGCCCTCCGGGCGGCCCTGGAGAGCGACGCCCCAGCTTTGAAGAGGGAGGCCCTGGAGAAGGCCATCCCCGTGGCCTTGGGCCGCCTGGTGAGGAGGACGAGCAAGGCGCTGATGAAGGACGTCTGGGGCAAGACCCTGGAGAGCTGCCTGTACTGGGCAGAGAAACCTGGCCCGGATGTGGCCACCAGCCTCATCGACACAGTCTCGGCTTTCTCCATCCAGCTGGGCCTGGACGAGGAGTCCTTGGCCCAGGTGGCCAAAGCCACAGGGAAGCCGGCCGGGCTGCTCCAGGCCGAGATCCAGAGCCCCTGGGTCAAGCGGCCAGACCCGGAGCAGGTGCTGAAGCAGATCACGAAGCCAGTGCCCTTCTCCTCCCGAATGTGGAGCTTGGTGCCCTACTGGGGCCGCGGGGCCGAGGGGCAGCCCGAGATCTCCCTGGAGGCCACCTACAGGGTGCTGACGCAGGCCCTGGCAGAGATGACGGAGGACGCAGAGCGGATGCTGCGCCGAGCCTATGCCAAGGAGTAGGGGGAGGGGCTGTTTGTAGAGTGTGTCCTCCCCCAGCGCTGAGATGCAGCCACCTTTGGGGTGGAGCACAGGGCTGTTTGTACAGGGATCCCTCCCCCAGCGCTGAGATTCAGCCACCTCTGGGTTGCTGTGCGGGGGCTGTTTATACAGGGATCCCTCCCCCGGCGCTGAGATACAGCCAGGGAGGCTGTGTGGCACAGGGGTTGCTGCTGCATTAGAGGAGTGTGGTTATACAGCTAGGGCATTGCATGGCTCTTTCCTTGTACTGCACTTGGGAGAATAAGGTGCCACCTGCCCGTCTAGGGGGTGACCTACTGAGCTCCAGGGGGCTGATGTTATTGCCAGAGTCACTCACACTGGGCCCTCCGCAGCGCAGACTTTGTATTAGTTCTTTCTTGTCTGTTTTCCTTCAATCAGAAATAAAATGGAGACCCGGACAGGACCTTGGCTGTGTGTTGATGGAAAACTCTGACGATGAAAGCGCGGCTGCTGGCTGGGGTACAGCTGGCAGCGCAGCGCCCCCCGGGGGCCAGCCCAGCCTGGGAGAGGAAAGGGGGCGCCCTTGCTGACCTCCACCCTGCAGCACGGCACTGGATACCCCATTGCCCCCTGGGAATTGGGGCTCTGAACCCCCTGGTGCCCCCCTGAGAATTTGGGGCTCTGAACACCCCAGTGCATGCTGGGAACTTTGGGCTCTCCAGACCCCAGTGCATGCTGGGAATATGGGGCTCTCCATGCCCCGGTGCATCATGGGGATTTCAGGTGGTGGACACCCCACTCATCCCTGTGAAGTTGGGGCTCTCCATGCCCCAGTGCATTCTGGGAACTTGGGGCTCTCCCGGCCCCAGTGCATGCTGGGAATTTGGGGCTCTGAACACCCCAGTGCATGCTGGGAACTTTGGGCTCTCCAGACCCCAGTGCATGCTGGGAATTTGGGGTGCTCCACTCCCCGGTGCACCGTGGGGATTTCAGGTGCTGGACACCGCACTCATCCCTGGGAAGTTGGGGGGGTCTCCATGCCCCAGTGCATTCTGGGAACTTAGGGCTCTCCCGGCCCCAGTGCATGCTGGGAAAATGGGGCTCTCCACGCCCCGGTGCATCATGGGAATTTGGGGCGGTGGGTGCCGCTGTGCTCGCTGGGAACGAGGCCTCTCCCTGCCCCGGTGCACCCTGGGATATCATGGTGGGTCGCCTCCCGCAGGAGCCCGCAACTTGCTCCCGCCCCTGAATTGTCACCCCCCCCCACCACATTGGGGAAGCTCTCCCGCGGTCTGCGCATGCGCATCATTCTAGCGGCCGCCCCCTCTCAACTATTACGCATGCGCAGACCTTTCGTCGTAGGATCGTTGCCGCGACGCATTGAGCGGAATCTATACGCATGCGCACCGTCGGACCCTGAGGTACACGGTGTATGTCGCGCATGCGCAGTCCACTTCGCCACGCGCCTTTCCCAACGCGCATGCGCCTGCCGCAGTAGCGCGACGCTGGGGACAGAAGGACCCCGCGTCCCCCCGTCTTTTGGGTGCCCTGATGGATGCCTGATCAAAACTACTCCTCTCCGGGGGCGGGGCTGGGGGGAGGGAGCCCAGAAGGGGGTAAGAGGGGAAGGGAAGGGAGCAGGCCCGGGGGCCGGTAGTTTAGGTCAGGCGCGGGCAGGGGCAGCCCCACCGGATACAGGGGGGTCCTGGCTGGGTGGGCATCGGAAACAGGAAGGCGAAGCAGGCGAGGGAGGAGAGAGAGAGAGAGAGAGAGGTGAGGGGTCCGTGGGGAGGGGTGGCTGGGAAGGGTCTCCATGGGGAGGGGTGGCTGAGGGGGTCTCCATGGGGGTGTCTGGGAAGGGTCCATGGGGAGGGGTGGCTGAGGGGGTCTCCATGGGGGTGGCTGGGAAGGGTCCCTGGGGGAGGGGTGGCTGGGAGGGGTCTATGGGGTTCTGACTTTGGGAGGGGTTGGGAGGCTGCATATGAGGGTCGGGGGAAAGGGGCCATGGGGAGAGGCAGCTTTGTGTTGTGGGGGGAGGGGGAGAGGTTGGGGGATCTATCTGAAGGTGGCGAAGGGCTCCATGAGAGGGGAAGGATTTAGAGAGAGAAGACTCCATGGGAGGGGGGAGAAGGATCTGTAGGGGGGGGAGAAGTTGGGGGGCCTCCATGGGGAGGGTGAGCTTGGGGGGAGGAGTCCACAGGCAGTAGTGGCTTTATATGGGGAGCTGTTGGGGTATGTGGGGAGTGGTGGAGCCTGCATGGGGGGACAGCTGGTGGCTGCATGGAGAGAGGGTTGGACAAGAGGGGGCTCCTTGGGGGGGGGAGCGATGGGAGGAAATGGGGCGGGTGGAGTGCGGGGCCGAGACTCTGCATGATGAGCCCTATGGGAAGCTGAGGTGCTTCATGGTGAGGGGCAAAGAAACCTAGAGTGGAAGAAGCCGTGGCTGGTCTGGGGCGGCAGGGATGGGGCTGGATAGGGGCCTAGATGGGCCCGTGGGTCTGAGCTGGAGGGGGGTGGGATATGGGGCTGGCTGAGCCGGGAGCTGGCTGAGCCGGGTGCTCTGACACAACTCGCCCCTCGCCTGGCAGAGACAAGATGTCTGAAGTCACAGCAGAGAAGCGTCCCCTGGCTGAGCCGCTCCCGCAGGAGATCCCAGTGCGGCCTGCGCTCCCTGCCAAGCAGGAGGCTGCCCCGGCCCGGACACGGTGCCCCAGCTCTGACCCAGAGCCCATCTGCATTGAGGACGAACCCGCCCGGCCCAGCCCCGAGGGGAAGGTTAAGGCCTCTTCCAGCAACAGCCCCGTCTGTAAGTACCAGGGGTGGTCACGGCTGTTCCCTGTGTCTGCTCTCTAGGGCTTTAAATGCCACAGCACTGGGGCTCCCGGCCCTTCCCTTGGGGAACTGCACCCCGGCTTCCAGATCCCCCCAGTGCCAGGACTCCCAGCCCTTCTCTCGGGGAGGGCAGCCCCGTTCCCCCTCCCCACCACCGGGGTATGCAGCTCAGGAGTTAGGGATCCCGGCAGTGGGGGGAGGCAGGTGGTGTGGGGAGCCCAGGCTGGGCAGGGAGTTGGGGGTGGGGGTCAGCCCAGGCTGGAGCCTTGAGCTCTCCCTCCGCCCCTTTTCCCCCAGATCGCCTGGGTTCCAACCAGTGCTTCCACTGCCTGATCACCTTCCCGGACGAGAAGTTCAAGGAGCGGCACATGAAGCGGGAGCACCCCGAGGACTTTGTGCAGGAGAATCTGCGCGATGCCCTCTTCGTCTGCTTCATCTGCAGCAAGCCCTTCGAGAGCTCCCGCGCCCTCATCTGCCACCAGCGCGGGCATGCCCCCGCCCCGCCCCCCGACTGCCCCGACTGCCTGCGCCCCGCCTACGAGTGCCCCGACTGCGGCCGCCGCTTCGGCCAGCTGGCCAACTACCAGCGCCACCGGCTGGGTCACGCCGCCGGCCGCAGCCTGCCCCACCAGTGCCCCGACTGCGGCAAGAGCTTCCGCCAGCTCTCCAACCTCCGCCGCCACCAGGCCTCCCACCAGCGCCCCCTGGAGCTGCTGCCCTCCCGCCCCTACTCCTGCACTGAGTGCGGCGAGAGCTTTGCCCAGGAGGCCGGCCTGCACGAACACTACATCCGGCACGCCCGCGGCGAGCTCTAGCGCCGCGGCCTGGGGGCTCTGGCACCGCCCCAGGAGCTCTCCGGCCCCCGTGGGGAGAGCTGGAGCTGCAGCAGAATGCCCCCCTCTTCTGCCACCGAGCCCTCTCCCGTCAGCTCCGGGCACTGGGACAGCAGGCGCCACCTGGCAGGAAGTCGAGCTAGAATGGGACTGGAAGGACATTGACGGGACTAGAGGGCACCAGCTCCTCTCCGGCCCCAAGGCGGGGGACTGGCTGGCTCGGGAGGTTGGGGAATGGGGCAGGGGCCTGTCCCCTCTAGGGCGCGCGGGCTCCTCTCCGGCCCCAAGGCGGGGGATTGGCTGGCTCAGGGGGCTGCCATCTGAAACCCCCCAATCCCCCTGTGTCCGTCACGCACCCCCCCAGCATCTCTCTCCACACCCTGCTCTTCCTCCCATAAACCACCTTGCGCCTCCCCTGCAGCCAAGCACCGAGTGCTCCACAGCACCGGCCGTCACCCCCTAGTCGGGGTGGGGGCTGCAGTGCCCCGCACTGGAGTCCCGGCGGGAGAGGACCTAACCTGAACACGTCCTCTGTTTGTTTGGGGCAGGGGGGAGCTTTCCAGAGCCCGTGTGTCCGGTCCCTGCAGCGTGGCCTGATCTCTGACTTCCCCCGAGCGTAGCTGGGCCCAGTAAAGCCGTGTCAGCGCGGGGGCTAGAGTTATCCCAGTGCAGCGCCTGGCACGGAGGCACTTACTCCAGTACGAAGGGCTCTTGTACCAGTCTGCCCCTGCAGGATGGGCACTGAGCCACCATAAACGGGTACAACTGCCCAGTGCTGCAGGGGTCACAGACCCGATCCCAGGGTGGGGGTTGGCTTCACTGCTTCGGGGCAGAGCTGGGCAGCCATGGGCAGGAAGCTTTTGGGGGCAGTTCGGAGCGGAAGGGGGAGATGTGGGATGGTGAGGCAGCTGGGCTCCCATACAGGCTGCGGGGCCGTGCCAGGACACTGGGAGCAGGAGTCGGTCCTATTTTTCATATGGAAACAATAAAGAGTTGGAAGCTGAGCACAGGACGGGTTGTCTGTCTCCTGGGGTGGGCTGGCCGCTGGGCAGGGGAAGGCTACAAGGAGCCATGGGCATGTAGCCCCAGGGCTGGGGGGATTGGAAAGGCTCTGCCTTCAGCTGCCAGGGATGTGTGGGACCTACAAAGCCTGATTTCACAATCAGAGGAAGGGGAATGGGCCAGGGGGCACTGGCTGCAGGGTGGGGGGCTGGGCTGCAGCGAGAACTTGAGGCCTCTAGTTAGCTGTGAGCTCTGCCCCACAGTGAGGCGGTTGTGACACGGGCACCAGGACCCCATTCAGCTGATCAGTGGTGGTGGGACAATGGCCTCAGCTGCTGAGGGATGGGGGGTGGTCCAGGACCCAGCTCCACTTCCTGTTGCAATCTGCTCCCTGCCCCCCCCCCCGCCATCTCAACTGCAGCTAATCAAAATGTTCCATCAGGCCCAGCCTTGCCCCCCACCCCTGTGGATGCCCCTCATTCCCAACCCACAGCCAGCTCAGCCAGTGCCCCTCCAATTGACCCACCTTTAGCCCCCCCAAAAAATCTCGGGGTGGTTTGTTTTCCGTTCTTGACTTTGTACCAATCCCAGGTTTGGTCTCATTGCCTCTGCTGCGCTGCCCGGCCCATGGGGCTGAAACTGTCCCCCCCAATCCGGGGGACCTGTGGGCTGCGACTCCAGCTTCTCCCACCCCGCATGTCGCTGGAGCTGCAGCCCCAGGGCTCTGGTGCTCCCAGACCATGTGTGGACAGGCCCTGGGCCCCTCCGTAACCATGAGGGAGGGTTTCATGGCTTGGTCACTGCACCCGGTCCCGCTGCTGCACCCACAGCCCCTGCCCTTGCACTGGGTCCATAGCCCTGACTGAGCCCCACAGAGCGACAAGCCCTAGGCCCCAGCCCCCTCAGTCCCTCCTCCTCCCTTTGGGGGTATGGGGCAGCCCAGAGGGTGCCTTGGCCATGGGGCAGGCAGCCAGGGGAACAGTGACACCCTGCGAGGGGCAGCAGTGGGTGCCTCAGTCGCTGGATGCTCTGCCCCAGATGTGTGGCCTTGGCCCCATGTCTTGCCCCACAGTCCCATCCAGCCTCCCCCCCGCAGAGCGGCTCACCCAGGGCCACCCCCAGCCGCTGTCTCCCGGGGCAGATCCTGGGCCAGGGGCTCGTCCAGCAGAGGGGGGGCTGGCTGGAGTCCTGGGATTGGGCAGGGGGGAGGGGAGAGATGAATTGGACACACCCTATGGGGTCCCAGATGGGGAAAGGAGCCTGCCCCGTTCTCTGGCCCCTCTGTCTTGCACCTCGAGCTGGTGCAGCAGGAGCCCCTGGGGCAGGTATTCCTCGCCCCCCCCCCCCCCAGCTGTCATTCTCAGGCACAAAGCCCTGACCACATGCATACTGTAGTTAGTGGAGAAATGACTGAACCAAATGCATTCTGGGAGTTGAAGTTCTTGCGGCGAAGCAAAAGCTAGGTAAGCTGGGAGTTGTAGTTCTCAGCCTAGAACACTACCCCAGTGAGGTGCATGCTGGGAGTTGTAGTTCTCAGCCTAGACCAATACCCCGGCGAGGTGCATGCTGGGAGTTGTAGTTCTCAGTGAAGCCAGGCACCACAGCTGTTAAGTCTTCACTCTGAAACCGCAGGACACCAGGCCACGTGCTGGGAAGGGCCCCGGGCCCCCCCAGCCCAGTAAAATGCAACAGGCGACGCTGCTGCTGTCACGGGCATGGCACCATCGCCGCAGCGCAGGCCTGCACGCTGTCGTCACCCACCTGACACCCAGCTTGGCAGGGGGGCGGCCATGAGCAGCATCCCCGCCGCCGTCACCCAACTACGTGGCGATGTCACCCATCAGCAGGGTGACGCCATGACGATATCACGGCCCAGGCCGGCTCCTTGCCCCGATCATCCTGGGAGCCAGTCCCCCTCCCCCCCAAGCTCCTGCCCCAGCCCTGCCACTGATGCCAGGTGTCCCCACACCTTCCCCACCCACCCAGACCCGCAGACACCGGCGCAGGGGACAGAGTAGAGCAGAGATACAGAATCACTTTTATTATTAAACAAGGTCCCCACCCCCAACTATTTCAATGAACTCGTTAATATTCATCGTTCTGCTGCTGGCTGGCCCGCCCACAACCCCCTCCCTCCAAGGCGAAGCAGACAGGATGCGTGGGCAGGATCTGCCCCACTCGAAACCCTGGGGGCACTGGGTTCCAAACACGCTCGGGCCTAGTGGAAGGGGCACCTTAGTGGCTGCCGGCCTAATCTGCGTGGGGCAGAGGGGCAGGAAATGAGTGATGGGGCCTTCTCCCCTGCCTCAAGGGCAGCAGTGGGGAACGGGGGGCTGGGCCCCTCCAGCTCCACAATCTTGCAGCCCCAAGGGTGAGTGGAGATTGCCAGGTCTGAGCCCCCAATGGGGCTCCCCTCTCTGAGGTCTGGGGGGCAGGTTGGGAAGGATGATAACAGGCCCTGCTCGGGGGGCAGGCAAAGATAGGGCCAGGCTGGCTGGGGCCCTGGTCTGAGTCACTTGAATCTACAAATCAACTAGAATAAAAGGGGGGGTCCCCAGCCCCCATTTCTGTCTCAGGGGCTCAGGACTCCAGATCCCATCACTGCCACCAAGCCCCAGCCTGCAGAAACCACTGTGAACATCACCCAACCCACGGATCCCACGGCATCCACCGTCCTCTCTCCCACTACTGCAGCCACCAATCCTCATCTGTGGATCCCACTTCACCCACCATTCTGGCTCCCTCATATCCTCCCACAGATCCCCATCCAACCCACAAATCCCACCGCACACACCAACCCCCAGCCTGTGGAACCCACTGCCACCGCCGCCGTCCAACCCACACGTCACACCACTGTCACCATCCATCTCACTCCCACCTTCCCCACCCCCCAGCCCCACAGCAAGGTAGGGGGCTACAGCTCCCCTCGGGCATGCAGCATGTAGTGCTCATGCAGATCCGCTACCAAGCCGAACTCGCCCGGGCACTCGGTACAGTGGTAAGGTCCGTCTGCTCCCTCAGCATCCCGGGCGCCATTGGCCTCGCGGGGTGGGGCGGGGGGCCCCTTGTTGCGGGGCGGGGCCGGGGGGCTGCGGCGCCAGCCATGTTCACAGCGGTGAGCCTCCAGGGAGGCAGGCGAGGCGAAGCCCAGGCCACATTCAGCGCAGATGTAGTGGAAGGCTCCAGCTCGGGGCGAGGGGGGCACAGGCCTGGCGTCGCGGCCCTCTGGGTCCCCGGCAGAGGGTGGGGCCTGCCGGGGTGGCGGCGGTGGCTTGGAGGAGGAGGTGTGCGGCCGCTTCCGGCCCACGTGGTAGCTGCGATGCACCTTCAGGGCCCGTGAGGTGCCGAAGCCGCGCCCGCACTCAGGGCATTCATGCCACTCGGGGCTGGGGGCCTGCGGGGAGCCCAAGCGCCCCTGGCCGGCATCCCCCTCCTCGGCCACCACCTCCTGCTGGGGCTCCGATACTGCCGACCTCAGCTCCTTGCTCCTGGGACCTACAGAGAGACGGGGTTGGGGGGCTGTCAGCAAACTGTCCCTGACCCACAGGGGCCACAGTCTTCGGGCAGCCCGAGAACACGCACACCCCAGCACCCCCCCAACCACAGGGAAGGGGCTGACTGCACGGGCAGGGGTCTGGCTAGTAGCAATACTCGGCTGAATCTCTGTCGGAGGAGAACCCACGAGTCCCGGCTCCCAGCTCCACTTGCTCCAACCACCAGACCCCACTCCCCTCACAGAGAATCCAGGATCCTGACGGACTCCCAGCTCCACAGAGCGAGATGCCCGGCCCTAGGCAGAGCCGCCCACCTACCTGGGTACCCGTTGGCAGAGGGCGTGGAGGGCCGGCTCTCTCCAGATGACACTGAGGTTGCTTCTGATTCATCCTCTTCCTCCTGCACCGTGGAGACGCCTGCAACATCCACTGCAGGTGAGAGGAGGCCTTTTCCCACCCACCCAACCCACTGGGGGTGTCCCTCAACTCCAACCCACAGCCCCGGGCTCCCCACAGCTCTGCCGGTGCCCCCCAGTGCCCCTTGTTCTGGCACACACGAAAGTATGCACAGGTAGGATGCAGCTAATCCCCCTTCTCCCCACGGCCTCAGGGAGCACAAACGGTTAACGGCACCAGAGAGCTACACACACCAAGCTCCACCCCTTCCAGCATAGGGACCAATCAAAAGAGAGCTGGGGAAAGGGGTGGAGACAAACGCCTATTAAAGTGCACTGAGTTCACCTAGTGCGGAGATGCGGCCCTTCTGGGGTGGGACACGGTGGGTGTTTAACCGCCACACAGCACAGTAATTTAGGACCGAAAACAAAGGACTGAAGCCCAACACACACAGAGACATATCCGGCATCGCCTTGAGTTTAACGGCAGATTTCCCATCCCAGTCATGACCAGGCCTGACCCTGTTTAGCATGAGATCTAGTCCAATCGCAGCACACTGGGCCTGTCTCCTGTGTGCCACCGCCTCCCAGCAGCTCAGGATCATGGGAAGGGGGAATTCCAATCTCATCATGCTTTAAGACTGGCATTATATTGACCAGGAGATGGGGAATTCCAGGCCCATAATGCACTAGGCCTCGTATTTTACAGACCAGAGCAAGGAGAAATTCCAATCCCACAATGCACTGGCCTGATGTTATAAGGACCGAGAGGGAATCCCAACCCCCCAGTGCCCCTCCCCACTAAGCCACCCCACCAGCCACTGCCTTGCCCTGCCCTCACCGGTCGAGGTCCCATCCTCCTCCTCGAAGATCACGTCCTCGCTCCCCCCCACGTCCGTGTGCTTGTGTGTTTCAGACATCATCCCTCGGCGATCAGCCTGGCTGGGGCGAGAGCCTTGCTCATGGGTCCCTGCTCTGTCACAGGGGAGCCAACCCCACAGGGTGCCACAATCCCACAATGCACCAGGGCTATACACATTAGGAGAAATGTAAGGCTCCAAACCTACCTTGCCCTGGAGCTATATGGACCAAGGGGCAGGGGACACTCCCACAGTGGGCTGGGATTATATGGACCAAGGGGAGGGGGTTCCATCCCAAAATGCACCGGGCAGGGGCAATATGGACCGGGGGGAGGAGGAGGGTCCCATCCCACAATGCACCGGGCTGGGGCTATATGGACCAGGGGAGGAGGGTCCCATCCCACAACACACTGGGCTGGGGCTATATGGCCCAGGGGGAGGAGGGTCCGACCCCACAATACACCGGGCTGGGGCTATATGGCCCGGGGGAGGGGGTTCCATCCCACAATGTACTGGGCTGGGGCTATATGACCCAGGGGGGTTGAGGGGTCCAACCCCACAATGCACCAGGCTGGGGCTATATGGACCGGGCGGAGGGGGTCCCATCCCACAATGCACGGGGCTGGGGCTATATGGACCGGGGGGAGGGGGTCCCATCCCACAATGCACTGGGCTGGGGCTATATGGCCCAGGGGTCGAGGGGTCCGACCCCACAATGCACCGGGGCGCTATGCCCCGGGGAGGGACGGAAGACCCGCCCTATCCCGCCATGCACCGCGCCGCCCGCCGCTCACCGGCTCCTCCGGGCCTGACCCGGTCCCCTCTGGCCGCCGCGGCAGGACCGAGCTGCGCAGGCGCAGTGGGAGCGAGGCGGGGGCGGGGCCCCGGCAGCGCCTCCGACGTGAATCTTTGCGCGTGCGCGGGCCTCCCATTCACGTCTGCGCCCTGGTCGCAAGGCGTTGCGCATGCGCAGTGATGAAGGGATGAACTTCGCGGCTTTGGAGGGTTCTGCGCATGTGCGAAGGAGAATGCCATCTTTGCTGTTGCTATGGGGGGAATAATGCTCCCTGTTTTCATTATTCCCATTGGTATGGTCTAGATCTGGAGTCTCGTGCAATGCACCGCTGGGGCTGCAAAGGACCGGTCCATAAACTAGGGGAAGCTGGTGCAATGCACGTGGAGTGCAATGGTCCGGTCCGTACACTGGGGGGGTACTGGTGCAATGCACGGGGGTGCAACAGTCCGGTCTGTACACTGTGGGGGTACTGGTGCAATGCACGGGGGTGCAGCAGTCTGGTCTGTACACTGGGGTGGGGCTGGTGCAATGCACGGGGTGCAGCAGTCTGGTCTGTACACTGGGGTGGGGCTGGTGCAATGCACGGGGGTGCAGCAGTCTGGTCTGTACACTGGGGTGGGGCTGGTGCAATGCACGGGGTGCAGCAGTCTGGTCTGTACACTGTGGGTGGGGCTGGTGCAATGCACGGGGGGGGTGCAGCAGTCTGGTCTGTACACTGGGGGTGTGGCTGGTGCAATGCACAGTGGTGCAATGGTCTGGTCTGTACACTGGGGGTGGGGCTGGTGCAATGCACAGTGGTGCAATGGTCTGGTCCGTACACTGGGGGAGCGCTGGTGCAATGCATGGGGGTGCAGTAGTCCGGTCTGTACACTGGGGGCAGGGCTGGTGCAATGGTCCAGTCCTGTCCTAGGAGGGGAGCAGGGTCTGGTGGGTTAGAGCAGGGGGGCTGGGAGCCAGGACTCCTGGGTTCTCTCCCCAGCTCTGGGAGGGGAGTGGGGGCTGGTGGTTGGAGCAGGGGGGGCTGGGAGCCAGGACTCCAGGGTTCTCTCCCCGGCTCTGGGAGGGGAGTGCGGGCTGGTGGTTAGAGCAGGGGGGGCTGAGAGCCAGGACTCCTGGGTTCTATCCCTGCTTTAGGAGAGGAGTGGGATCTGGGTGGGGAGTCAGGACTCCTGGGTTCTCTCCCTGCTGTGCCTTGGTGGCGGCGCTCTTGGCAGGGTGGCGAGGCAGCGGTCGTGTGTCTGACAGTGACTCTCACGCTGGGGGCTGCGGCCCCTGCGGAGCGGCCTGAGAACAGGGGTTTGGGGTGGAGGGAAACGCCGGAGCCGCCCTCCCCCCACTCTCCCCCCGGCTCCAGCTCTGCGCCTGCTGTTCCGCAGGTGGGCGATGGAGCAGCCCGTGTGCCTCGTCGCCAACCCGGCCGACGGGGAGCTGGAGGTGACGGAGGAGGCGCTGGAGGCCCTGCGCGGCGTGGATCAGCCCGTGGTGGTGGTGGCCGTGGCCGGGCTGTACCGCACCGGCAAGTCCTACCTCCTGAACCAGCTGGCTGGCAGGAGAACGGGTGAGGCCTGCTTCACCTCCCCCCCGAGCCGGCCGGGAAATCCCCCCGCTCCCAGCGGCTCGCGTGAGTCTGTTATCGAGCCAGGGGAACGTGGGGCTGGAAGGGACCTCGCGGGCTCGTCACGTGCAGCCCCTGGCGCGGAGGCAGGGCCAGGAACCGAGAACGGCCGGGACAGGGGTCTGTCCAACCTGCGACCAATGTGCGCTGGCTGGTGGGCGACCATCCCCAGAGCTAACCCTGTCCACAGCCGCTGTCTGTCTGTCTGTCTGTCCGTCCCCAACACCGACTCCGTCTGTCTATCTATCCCCAGACCCCACCTCTCTCTATCTATCTATCCATCCCCATCCACTATCTATCTATCTATCCCCACTCCCCTCCCCCTCCCCAGACACCGCATCTATCAGAGAACTGTCCACGGTACCGACCCATCCCGGGTCCCGGGGACGAGCCGGGTCTGGCAGCTCCAGTCCCTGAGCGCCTCAGGCAGGTGGAAACCAAAAGCAGCCGGAGCCTTTCGCAGCCCGGGGCTGATTCCGGGAAACCCAGTGGGGCCTGGGCGGGGGAGTTGCCTTCCTCTGCGGCAGGAGGCCCAGGGCACTTGCAGGTTGAACTCGTGTCCGTGGTGGAGTCTCTCACTTGGAGTCTGTAGCCCACGATTCGGGGCCGGCAGCGGCTCGGCCCGAGGTCGGGGCTGGGCGAGGGGCTGGGGGCTGCGCCGTGCAGGGGGTCAGACTGGATCACAGGGTCCCTGATTGTGAAGCAGTTAAACCAGCGCCAGGCTCCACTTTCAGTTTCCACCTGACTCATCCCCTGTTTTCTGGACCAGGTGCGGGAAAAGCGCAGCTCCGAGCCGGCCGGGCAGACACGCGGCGCAGGAGGGACCCCGAGCGGACACCGAGCCGGCCGGGCGCCCTGACCCCGGGCAGGTGGGTCCCGGGTGCTCCCCCCGCCCCGGGCTCAGAGCAACTGGGGTCAGGGCGCGGGGCATCCCCTGGGTGTGGAGCCGAGAGCGAGGGGAGCGGCTGCTAATGGGGGGCTGGGGCCAAGGGTGATCCCGGCTGGGGGGGCCGGCACCGGGGGAGGGGTGGAGAGCAGGGTCTGCCCCGGCCCTAAGACCTCAACCCTAATCCCTGACACTCACCGAGCCCCCTTCCCTTCCCCCCACCCCATATCTCTATCCCCCACCCCATAGCCCTAACCCCATAACTACCTCCACCCCATAGCCCTTACCATAACTACCCCCACCCCATAACTCTATCCCCCACCCCATAGCCATAACCCCATAACTACCCCCACCCCATAGCCCTAACCCCATAACTCTACCCCTTACCCCATAGCCCTTCCTCTGCCACTGGGGTTGTGATGGGTTCCCCCTGGAAGTGGGGTACCACAGAGCCCCCTGACCCACCAGCCTGGGCTCCCTCTCATCCTGTGCTGCTGCAACCAGCTGCAAAACCCTCCAGCTGCACTTCCACCAGCATCACCCGGGTCGGGCCACACGCCGCTGCAGTTACCCGCAGGCTCTCTGACCCCCAGCCTCCCAGCCTGGGCCCCAGAGCAGCACCCTCCTGCCCTGGTCAAAGCTGGCCAGTGTGTGGGTTTAACTCCCCGTCCGCCTCTCCCTCCGTGTGAGGAGAACAACGCACACTTGTGCGAACCGAGCTGAGATCTTCCCCCAGCACCGCAGGCAGAGCTCACGGGTTTGGATTAAAACAGAACCTACGTTTAACTACAAATGATAGATTTTAAGTGATGACAAGGGATAGCAAACAGACCAAAGCAGAGCAACAGGAATGATGAAAGGTCTTGAGAACATGACCTACGAAGGAGGCTGAGAGAATTGGGTTTGTTTAGTCTGGAAAAGAGAAGACTGAGAGGGGACACGAGAGCAGTTTTCAGGTGTCTAAAAGGGTGTCATCAGGAGGAGGGAGAAAACTTGTTCACCTTCGCCTCTAAGGATAGAACAAGAAGCAATGGGCTTAAACTGCAGCAAGGGAGGTTTAGGTTGGACATTAGGAAAAAGTTCCTAACTGTCAGGGTGGTTAAACACTGGAATAAACTGCCCAGGGAGGTTGTGGAATCTCCATCTCTGGAGATATTTAAGAGCAGGTTAGAGAAATGTCTATCCGGGATGGTCTAGTCCAGGGGTCGGCAACCTATGGCACAGGCACCGAAGGCGGCATGCGAGCTGATTTTCAGTGGCACTCACACTGCCCGGGTCCTGGCCACCGGTCCGGGGGGCTCTGCATTTTAATTTAATATTAAATGAAGCTCCTTAAACATTTTAAAAACCTTATTTACTTTACATGCAACACTAGTTTAGTTAATATATTATAGACTTATAGAAAGAGACCTTCTAAAAACGTTAAAATGTCTGACTGGCACGTGAAACCTGACATTAGAGTGAATAAATGCAGACTCGGCACAGCACTTCTGAAAGGTTACCGACCCCTGGTCGAGACAGTATTTGATCCCGCCATGAGGGCAGGGGACTGGACTCGACGACCTCTCGAGGTCCCTTCCAGTCCTAGAGTCTATGAATCTACCTAGCAAATAGACAAAACCGCAAACTAAGTTTAAGATACTAGAAAGACAGGATATGAACTAGCAGATTCTCACCCTGATGGATGGTGCAGGTGGGCGGCAGATTCGTAAGGGGAAAGCTGCCCCCAGGTGTTCCATACCCAAGCCAGAAACCCCTTAGCCTGGGTCCAGCACCTCCCCCCGTCATGCTTTGTTCCTCGGGTGTTTCCAGGAGTCTCTTTGGGTGGGAAGTGAAGAACCCCGGATGGCGTCACTCTCCGGCCTTACCCAGCACTAGCGCCTGGCGGGAACTTTTGTTCCCAAGCTTGGTTCCCAGCCTGGGTTGTGGGAAAATACTGACACCCCAAGATGGAGTCCGGAGTCATGTGGTCTCATCACATGTCCATGTAGAGCCATTGCAGGTCACTCGCAGGCTGTGGGGGGGGGGTGTTCTCAGGAAGGCCCCCCAGGTGGGAGATAAGCTTCTCCTAATGCCCAGTGTCATTTCCTAATGGCCCTGAATAGGCCCGTCCCCACCCACCATCTTGCCTAGTGGGTGTTCCCCAGGTGTGACCACCGTTGATGTACAGATACACAGTCGATATTTATAACTTCAGATACCAAAATGTTACACGCACACATCTAGGATAATCCTCTTCAGCAAACATCACTTGTCCAATGACCCCTCACATGACTTGTGGAAAACGCATCAGGATTATGCCATAACCCTGTATGGCATATCCCTCATATCGCGGTGAGGACACGGGGTGCAGGGTCCCGGGGTCACCGATGATTTTCGGCTGGAAGAAGGGGCGGGGGAAGGGTCTCTTGCAGATTGGGGGGCCTGGCTCTGTGTCTCATTCCCCCCCCGCGCTGACCCTCCCCGCTCTGTGTCCCGCAGGCCACCCCCCCAGCGCGATGGAGATCCCCATGCCGGCCCCCATCTGCCTGGTGGAGAACAGCCCGGCGGGGGAGCTGCGGGTGCAGCAGGAGGCGCTGCAGGTGCTGGCGGAGATCTCCCAGCCCGTGGTGGTGGTGGCCATCGCCGGGCTGTACCGCACCGGCAAGTCCTACCTCATGAACCAACTGGCCGGCAAGAGAACGGGTGAGAGACGTGAGCCCGGCCCCCGGGTGCCAGGACTCCTGGGTTCTCTCCCTGGTGCTGGGAGGGGAGTGGGGCCTAGTGGTCGGGGGGGCAGGACTCCTGGGTTCTCTCCCCGGCTCTGGGAGGGGAGTGGGGTCTCATGGTTAGAGCAGGGGAGGCTGGGAGCCAGGACTCCTGGGTCCCCTCGCTCTGCGTCTGTCCCAGCTCCGCCCCTCTCTCCCCAGGGTTCTCGCTGGGCTCCACCATCCAGTCGCACACCAAGGGCATCTGGATGTGGTGCCTGCCCCACCCCCGCCGGGCCGGCCACACCCTGGTGCTGCTGGACACCGAGGGGCTGGGCGATGTGGAGAAGGTGAGTGGGGGCGGGGGGGCAGTGTGTGAGAATCAGCCAATTTGCAGAGCAGGATGGAACGCCCCTTGCAGTTCCCAGGGGCTTCTGGGAGTTGTAGTTCAGGGCAAGGCATGCTGGGAAAGGGGATGGGGTATTTAAGGAGCTCCCGCTGCTAAGGGCCAGACTCAGCGAGCCCCATGTAGGGGAAGGAGGGGCTGTCTGATGTGGGGTGACGCCCTCTGAAGGGGGCAGTGCCAACGCCGGGAGGGCTGGGGATGCGGTGGTGGGGCTGGGAAGGGAGGCTCAGGGGTGTGGCTGGAAACGTTTGTTCTGCCCGGGGAGACCTGTTGAGATATCGAAAACGTTTCCCATCCCAAATCATGATGAAAAGTCAAAATGGGGGGAAAGTGCCAGGGCCTGAAAATCAGAAACGTGCCCTGGGTCCGGGTCACGCAAAAAACGTGGGTCGTTTTCAACTATTTCATTTGGATTTTCCGCCTTTTTATTTTCTTTCTTAACTGGGTTTAAATTTACAAAATCCTTGGCAACGAGACGTCGCTTTGCCTTGAAAAACAGCAAGTTTCCGGTCAGACAAACGGCCAGTTGGGCTGTTTCCGCAATTCTGAAACTTTTTCCCTAATAATTTTTCAAGTCGGGAAATTCACCTTAACCGACCCTGTTTCACCAGTGATTTTGGGATCAACAATTCAATGTTCTTCGGTGACAATTTCGTGCCCCACTCTAGTGGTGGAAGGCAGGCCTGGGAATTGGGGGACCCAGCTTCAAATCTCTGCTCCACAGACCCCCGGTGTGAGCTTGGACTCAGTTTCCCCACCCCGCCTGCCAGAGGGGGGGGTGACGATAAATACATTCACTCTGGAGAGGGGCTCAGACACGGCCGATAAGATGGATCCTTTGAGAAGGATCCCGCAGGCAGCCTTGCCCATATGTTGGCATCGCTCAGCTGTAGGTGGAGGGAAGAGCCGGCATCGCCAGCCACCAGGGATCAAAAAAAAATGTTGAGACCAGAAAAATGCCTGAGAGCAGCTGGACCCCATGAGGCAGGGGCGGGCGGGAGGTTGTCGCCTTCCCAAAGTTTAAATGGAGCCACGTGGGTTAGAAACTTACTTCAGTAAAATAAGGGCAATGGGAGCTTCCGTCCCATCCCGGGCCTCCGGGAGCTGGAGATTTAAAAGGGGAGGGGAGGGGAATACGCCAGCCCCAAATAGTGACTCTGCTGGCTCCAAGAGTGGGAATTCATTGTGGCCTGGACTGGGACTCTGGAGAGCTGGGGGCTGTTCTACTGGCCATCCCTCCCCCATGCCTCAGTTTCCCCATCTGTGCCATGGGGCTGGCGATCCCGCCGTGCTCTGTGAGCTCTGCGGCTGGGACGCACTCAGGATGGTGACCGTGGGTGTCGTTCCAGGGTGACGGGAAGAACGACACGTGGATCTTCGCGCTGGCCGTGCTGCTCAGCAGCACCCTGGTCTGTAACAGCCTGGGCACCATCAACCAGCAGGCCATGGACCAGCTGCAGTATCCTTGCATGGGAGCTGGGGGCCGAGTCTGGGGGCTTGGGGGGCCCCATCTCCCCGGAGAAGGGTCCCACGGTTCCATCCAAATTCATCACCCCCAGCAAAATTGTGACCCCCGGCGCAGGGTGTGCAGCATGGCCCCCTCTAGTGGCCGCTCTGCATGGTGGGTAACAACCCACTACTGCCACCAGCTGGCAGAGTCACAGCTTCAGCTCCAGTGCTGCAGGGGGCTGCTCTGGACCCTGGGAGTGGTGGGTTCGATCCCTGCTTCTGAGGGTTGTAATGGAATATCCTTCCCTTCCCCTGGTCCCTTCTGAGCCCCCGTTGCAGGTGGGTGGGGGGGCTCTGAGGGATCAGGACCCCCCTTGCAGGGGGCACCACATCTCCGGTTCCTTAGCCGGCCCCCAGCTACGTGACGGAGCTGACGGAGCGCATCAAGGTGAAGGCGGCAGGCGAGGGCGGCCAGCAGGAGGGGGAGGATTCGGCCGAGTTCGTGCGGTTCTTCCCGGCCTTCGTGTGGGCCGTGCGGGATTTCACGCTGCAGCTGGAGCTGGACGGGCGGGAGATCACCGAGGACGAGTACCTGGAGAACGCCCTGAAACTAAAGCCAGGTAGGGGAGCGGTGCCGGCCCGGTGCAGCTCTAAGGGGCACTGGGATGCAGGGGGTGTGGGTGGGGGACTCTCCCCTGGCTGTCAGGGCTGGCCCCAGGGTGGCACTAGGGGACGCTGTGCTGCTGGGGCGGAGGGCTCTCCCCTCACTGTCAGGGCTGGCCCCAGGGTGGCACTAGGGGGTGCTGTGCTGCTGGGGGGGAGGGAGGGCTCTCCCCTGGCTGTCAGGGCTGGCCCCAGGGTGGCACTAGGGGGCGCTGTGCTGCTGGGGGTGGGGCTCTCCCCTGGCTGTCAGGGCTGACCCCTGGGTGGCACTAGGGGGCGCTGTGCTTGCAGAGGGGGTGACTTTTGCTCGAGACACAGACCCCAGCCATTGACACCTCGCGGGGGTTACTGGTCCCTGGGAGTTGGGGTGTTTGCTGTCCCGGACACGTTCCAGCTTGGACAGTTCCCTGGCTCCCCTCAATCCCCTGTGGATATCGGGGTCTCTTCCCCCAGGGGAATCTGTCCAACAGCCGCCGTGCTGCCCCCCAGAAGCAGCCGCATGTCGGCACAGGGCTGCTGCCCAGCTCCCGTCTCCTCCCCAGGCAGCAGCCAGCGAGCCCAGCTCTACAACCTGCCCCGCGAGTGCATCCGCCAGTTCTTCCCGGCCCGGAAATGCTTCGTCTTCGTCCAGCCGGCCGGCAGGAGGGACCTGCCCCAGCTGGAGGAGCTGCGGGAGGCCGAGCTGGAGCCCGAGTTCCGGGAGCAGGTGGCCCGGTTCTGCCACCACGTCTGGGAGACGTCGAAGCCCAAGACCATCCCAGGCGGCCACGTGGTGACCGGGGCCAGTGAGTGTCGGGAGCCCTTGGGCCGGGGGACACTGGGGCAAACGGGGCTCGTGGGGTGCTGGGCGGGTGAACCGAGCTGGGAGGGGTCCCCTGTGGCCAGCGCTGCAGCCTGCGCCCAGCTCTGGGGTGCGCGGTTAGAAGGGCCGCTGGAAAATTGTCGAGGGGTGGAACAAAGCCGCAGAAACGGGCCAGGTTGGGGGAGCCCAACAGAGCAGATCTGGTCAGTGGATCCCAGGGGAGATGGGGAGCAGGGTGGGTGTGTTTCCCCGGGGAGGGATGCCTGGGTCCCAAGGGGCCAATGGTAGGGCCCTACCAATTGCCCAACCGTGAAAAATGTGTCCCAGACGGTGAAATCTGCCCTTCCCCGTGAAATCTGCCGTCCCCTTGTGCCCAGGAGCACCCAGCAAAGGGGCCCCGAGCCCGGCTGGGCAGGGGGACAGGACTTGTGCATCTGCACAGCTGCTGGCGGGGGGGAGGAGGGGGAGATCAGACCCACGTCCACCTCCAGGAACCCCCTGCGGCTGCTGCCTCCAGAGTCCAGCCCTGAGCCCCGCACTGGCCTGGTTTGGGTCAGGACCCCCCGGTTACAATGAAATTCCAGATTTAATCATCTGAAAAGGGGCAATTTGCCAATTTTCAAATCCTGTGGCTGGGAAATTGCCCATAACGGGCTGTGAATTCGGTAGGGCCCTGAGCCATTTCTCTGCAGGGCCCCGCGCCTGGGGGTGCAGCCGGGCGCATCCCACGAGAAACGAGGCACCAACGGCTCATGGAGAGGGGGGATTAGGCTGCGTCCGGGGCGGGGGGGGGGCACATCCCAGGCTCCATGTCTGTCGTGCAGGGAGCAGGTGGAGTCGTGGGCAGTGTGGGAGGGGCTGGGTCAGGACCCTACTCCTGCTCCCCTTTGGCCACCCCGGCGCTGACCCTGCCCCTCCGGCCATGCTGGACCCCCCGGGCGCTGACCCTGCCCCTCCGGCCGTGCCGGGCCCCCCGGCGCTGACCCTGCCCCTCCGGCCGCGCTGGGCCCCCTGGCGCTGACCCTGCCCCTCCGGCCGCGCTGGGCCCCCTGGCGCTGACCCTGCCCCTCCGGCCGCTCTGGGGAACCTGGCGCTGACCCTGCCCCTCCGGCCACGCTGGGCCCCCTGGCGCTGACCCTGCCCCTCCGGCCGCGCCGGGCCCCCCGGGCGCTGACCCTGCCCCTCCGGCAGTGCTGGGGAACCTGGCGGTGACCTACGTGGACGCCATCCGCAGCGGTGCGGTGCCCTGCATGGAGAGCGCGGTGCTGGCCCTGGCCTGGCGCAGATGGAGAACGGCGGGTGGGAGGCCGTGGCTGCCTACGAGGAGCAGCTGGGGCGGCGGGCGCTGCCCACGGAGAGCGTGCAGGAGCTGCTGGAGCTGCACGCCCAGTGCGAGCGGGAGGCGCTGCGGGCGTTCATGGCGCGCGCCTTCAAGGACGACGAGCGCCGCTTCCAAGGGGAGCTCATGGTACGGCCCCTCGTGCGGCCCCGGGGTTATGGGACAGCTGCCCCCCTGCGGGATGGGGGAGGGGGGGCTCGCCTGATCCCCTTCCCTGGGTACGTCCCAAGCCTGGTCCCTGCTTAGCTGGAGACCCGAGATGCCAGGCCAAGGGGACCCAGCCCAATCTCCAGCCCCGGGTGCATGTGGATGGGGTCACATCCCTGCCCCATTTGGGCCCTCTCCTGGCTCATTGTCTGCCCTGTCTGTAACCCCCCACCCCGGCCCACGCCCGCCCCATCTGCACCCCCCCCGGCCCACGCCCGCCCCGTCTGCACCCCCCCCGGCTCACGCCCGCCCCGTCTGTAACCCCCTCCCGGCTCACGCCTGCCCTGTCTGTGCCCAACCTGGCAGCGCCGCCTGGAGGAGCGGAAGCAGGAGCTCTGCCAGCGCAATGAGCTGGCGTCCTCGGAACGCTGCTGGGCCGCCCTGCTGGAGCTGTCGAACGAGCTGGAGGAGCGGATCGGCCAGGGGGTCTATTCGGTGCCCGGGGGCTACCAGCGCTTCCTGGACGACCAGCGGCATGTGGTGGAGAGATACTGGCAGGTGCCGGGGAAGGGGGTGAAGGTAGGAGAGGGCTGGAGCCCGGCTCTGGCTGTCTGTGCGTGTCCTCGTTCTGCAGCATCAGGGGCAGCACCAGAAGGCGTCTACCCCCCCACCCCCACACAGCCCTGCCCGCTGCCAGCCTGCTCTGTGGGGCCAGGTTCCCGCGGCCCCTCCACCCTCGGCCGCGCTGCTGGGGCTGCTGGGGGGGGGCGGTTAGTGCCTGGGCGATGAGGCCGTTTGTCCTGTTACAAACCGGGTTCAGCCCCCAGCTCATCCGGAGCCGGCGCCGAGGGTGTCGAGTGGGAACCGAATGCTGAGTCTGGGGCTGGCGCCCCCTGGAGGGGAAAGGCCCCAGGCCCCCATTCCACCCCCCCCCGAGCCAGCCAGTCCCCTGCCCTGGGACTGGATCACGGGCAGCAACCCCTAGAGGGGAAAGATCCTGTCTCCCCGCCCCCGCCTGCCTAGCCAGCCAGTTCCCCTCCGGTGCTGTGATCCTGAATCCCGACCCGGATCCGGCCCCGCGTGACAAACCCCCCTGACCCGATGGCTCCCACTCTCCACCCCCAGGCCGAGGAGGTGCTGCAGGAGTTCCTCCAGGCCAAGGAGGCCGTGGCCCAGTCCATCCTGCAGACGGACGAGGCCCTGACGGAGAAGGAGAAGGAGATGGCAGGTACCACCGGGGGGACGTCGCATCGCTGGGGCAGGGGAGAGGGTGCCTGGGCTGCAGCCTGGCAGGCAGAGTCACTCCCCGTGCTGACCCAGCTCTCTCCCCGTGCCAGCCCAGCGAGCCCGGGCCGAGGCGGCTGAGCGGGAGCAGCAGGTCGTGCAGCAGAAGGAGGCTGAGCTGCAGCAGAAGCTGGAGGACCAGGAACGCAGCTTCCAGGAGAACCTGCGGCAGCTGAAGGAGCAGCTGGAGGACGAGAGGAAGAAGCTGCTGGAGGAGCAGGGCAAGATGATGGATCAGAAACTCAAGGTACTGGGGGGGGCCGCGGGTGCTTGGCACTGGGGGGACAGGATGGGCACAGCCCCCCTCCCCCACCCCACCCCCGTTAGCAGATTTCCCCGTTACTTTGGGATACCCCCATTGATTAGAGTTACTCCTCTGGCTGCCTTCCTCCAGCCCCACAACCGGATGAAAAAGCACACGCACACACGCACACACACACGCGCACACACACACGCACACGCACACACACACGCGCACACACATAGACACGCACGCGCACACACACACGCGCACACACACGCACACGCGCACACACACGCACACACGCACACATGCGCACACACACATGCACACGCACACACACAGACACACAGACGCACGCACACACACGCACACACACGCACGCGCACACACATGCACACGCGCACACACACACGCACACACACACAGACACACACACACACACACACACGCACACAGCCTGAGCGGACCAGGTCAATCCGCACTCCCAAGCTGACCCCTTCTATGCCCCGGGACTCAGTAGTCTGGGTCAAGCCACCCTCGTGTGCCCCAGGTTCAGCACGTCCCTGGCCCCACTTTCGCGTCACGATTGCACTGGCCGTAACCCCCTTGCTGAGCGACCCCCCCAGGGCTCTGGGCGCTGCAGGGAGCGTTAGCAGGTCAGAGCCGCGTTGCTGCAGAGTGACTGGGGGGAGCTAAAAACCCCAAAGGGTAAAGTTCAGAGCGAGAGGGAAGCACCAGCATGACCAGAGCAGGTATGGATTGAATAACAGCGATAACTGCACACGGAGCCTCAACCAGCCTAACGACCAGAGTATTAAAGGTTACAAAAGTCGTATATCAAAAACTCTACGTGGTCAGACAAATCCGGGTTAGAAGGTTACACTGAGGTAGAAAGGAAAACAGAGCGAGAGAGCGCTGGGGTCTCACCGCCCCCTGAAGCTCGAGCCGCTCGGGGTTCCCAGGTGCTGGTGGTAGCGCAGGGTCCTGAGTGCGGGAGCCAGGCCGAGCCCCCGCAGAAGATGAAATCCCAGTGGAACTGATGCAGAGTTTGGGTCCAGGCATCACAGCCTCCCTGGAGAGTGGGTAGGAGTTTTTTGTAGGGAAAATACACTGGTGCAGGGGAGACCAATCCATTTTTTGATGAGTACAATGATGACTCCAGGGTGTTCTTTAGGCTGGAGGTGGCAGCTGCTCATTCCTGGCCATGGGCCATGTGCCTGCCAGGGAGCTCACAGTGCAATTAAGCAGCCTCACTAGTTTGGATCCCAATAAAGGATTTATAACTAGACCTGGTCTGATAACTGCTGGGCTGGGGGGTGCAGGCGGGTTCATTGACGTCTGGCACAGAGATCCCCCATCATGCACTGCTTCCCTGCCTCTCTGCTCCCAGAGTTCAGTGCGGTTCCTGCCTAGGAGTCTCTGTTCTCCAGGGTGTAGCTAAGGGAGATGCCTCCTTGTCCCATCTTCGATGCAGATCAGGCTGGGGAGGTCCCTTAATCCCGTCCCCTTGTCCCCAGGGTCTAGGTGTCCCGTCCCCCCCCCCCCCTTCACTGCTCTCTGCAAGGCCTTTCTCCGGTGGGTTTTGGTTCAAGCAGAGGCTGGGGGGGGGGGTCCTTCATGAGTCAGACAGGCTGGATACAGCGCCCTGGTTCCCCAAGGACACAGAGCTGACTGGTATCGCCGCCCATGGGGCAGAGACTGTCCCATGGGGCGGGGATGGGGATCCCCCTCACACTGTCGTGCCCCCCAGGAGCAGGAGGCCCTGCTGAGGGAGGGGTTCCAGGAGGATGCCAGACGCTTGGAGAGCGAGATCCGGCGCCTGCAGCAGGAGAGCGAGGAGATCCAGAAGCCGTCGTGGATCCAATCGGCACTGGACGTTCTGGCCGACGTGGCCCCCTTCGTGCTACCTGGCTTCGCTGGCAAGGCCGCCGGAGTGGTCAGCAGCCTCGTCCGGCGGATGTTCTGAGGGGCCCCCAGCGTCCCGCTCACCCCTGCACCCCAGCGCCCTGTTCACCCGCGGAACCCCCCGCCACAGGACGCTCCGCCGGCGAGCAGCTTAGGAGCGTCCAGCAAAGCATTGAGTGGTTCTGACTGCAACGCCAGGGGCTCCCAACCCCCCCGCTGGCCGGGTCAGGGAGGAATATCTCACCCCACAGGGCCCTGCAGGGAGGGTCACTCTGAGACACGTGCTACCTCAAGATGCAGGGGACTTGTTGGAGAGGGATACCAGGATGGATGGGGCTCTTTGCCTGATCTGTGGGGCAGGACCCACGTGAGGTGGCCACCAGACAACCGCACCTGGAGCTGAGGCAGCCTTCTGCCCTGGGTACCTCCCCAGCCCCGGGCCGAGGGATGGGAGCTGGCTTGGGAGCAGGATGCCTCTCTGCCTTGCAGCCGGACGGCTTTAAACTCTGCGATTAAATAAACCTCCTCACGAACCTCGCTCACGTGTCTGCATGTTTTTGCTGCTCTCTGGTGACATGAATCGACCCCTGAAACTACGAAACATGCAGGACAGGCGCCGGCTGCCCTGAATTTGGGCTGTCAAGGAAGGGTCAGTGTTGTGAGATTGGCTAGTGGTTGCGGGGGGCGGCTGGGAGCCAGCACTCCTGGGTTCTCTCCCCAGCTCTGGGAGGGGAGTGGGGGCTAGTGGTTAGAGCAGGGGGGCTGGGAGCCAGGATAGGGCCCGTCAGGGCAGAGAGTTCTCACTGGATCATTAGTGAAATACTCAGGGAGGTCCTGGCAGCGCAGATGCTGGAGGACAGTTTAAGCAGCGGGATTGGCTGGCACCGGCAGGGGCGTCAGGAAATGGACACGGAGCCAAGCCCCTCGCTGTGTGGAATCCCGACCTGGTCAGGGCCCTGCGGGGTGGCGTGATCTTGCTGTCGCCAGCTGGCCAGGTGGTGTTTCGCCTGCTCCCTTCAAGGCTCCGAGACCTGCCCCATTTCCCACAATGACAGGGAAGAAGCACCTGGGTCGGGTGTTCCTGCTGAAATGATCGTCAGTGACCCAGATAACGAAGCATCATTAGGTCCCAGGGGTAACACGCCATTGCTATGAAAGACACAACTCACACTGGGGTCAGGCTCTCAGCAGACACAGGCAGCAAACCAGGTGGATTCAGGTCACGTTGGGAAGGTTTTGTAGAAGCTCAGGGCCGGATTCTCACCAACCCCGGGGCCCTGTTTGGCCTGGAAGTGGGTGAAAGGAGAACACGGAGCCTCTGTACCTCCTGAGCTGTGTAAAGGAGCCCTCGCGCCAGTGAGAATCCAGCCCTGCTCCACCAGCCCTTGTGGCTGCAAAGCAAACTTCCAGATGTGACCTCTGCTGGGCAGCGTTTTCTGCCTCCGTGTGCAGAGAGCCTGAGCTAAAAGCCCTGTGAGTGGTGTGAACTGCCCCATTTCTAGTGACAGTCTGTTAACTCTGAACCCTAATGACCACACTATAACCTGTTTTGCTGATCGTGCCAGCTATGGGTCAGCCCGGCAGTAACATTTGAGGTTGGAGCCATTTGTTGCTGGGGGGGATGTGGGATAAACGCTCCCTTCGTGTGGGCCTCTGGGGCCGAGCGCTTGGGACACCAGCTGTTCACACACACCTGGCTCTTCCTGCTGGGCTCTCTGCTGCTCCCTCGCTTTATCCCGTGGCCGTGGAGGAGCCCGTGTGCCTGGTGGGGACCGGCGCCGATGGGGAACAGGACGTGTACAACCCGTGGAACAACGCGGTGACCGCCATGGCCGCCATCGAGAACGAGGTGGCCCTCAGGGAGGCGCTGGCTCACTACGCGGCTGGGAGGGGAGGCTGCTGGCGGAGCCGGGCGAGATCTCGGTGGTGCACGGGACATGCAAAGGGGACGCCCTGCATCATAGGTTCATCGATTCTCAACCCACCAAGGGACCCTGTGGTCAGCGGGTCCGACCTCCTGCACAGCACAGGGCGTGGGACGTCCCCGAAGTGATTCCTGTTTGAACGAGAGCAGATCTCATGGAGAAACACCCCACGTTCCCCTGCGGGTGACAGCGTCAGCCTTGCGGGCCGGCAGCTCCTCTCGACCCGGTCGCTTGCTTTCTCCCCCGGGGCTCTGGCGCAATGTCGGGAAGCCCCCACAAAAGTGCCGATTTTCCTTCCCTGAGAGGATGAGGCCGTAGAAAGGAGGGATCAGCCCCTGTGCTGCAGCTCTGCTCCCATCTCCCCACCCCTGACTCCGGCCCCTGCGACCTTCCGTCTTCATGGGGGGAACATTTTGCCCCGAGGTGGAATAAAGTGAGGCCTGCGCCCCTGAGAAAGGAGGGGGCTCATTAGCATATTGATTGGGTGAATAACCCAGCACTTGGCCATCTCTGGTCCCAGGCGGAGGAGGCTCTGGAGCAGTTCCTGGCCAGTAAGAAGGCCGAGGCGGAGGCCGTGCTGAAGGCCGACAACCTGCTGACTGAGGCGGAGAAGCACGTGGCCGGTGAGACCCCACAAACAAGCCCCTGCCCCCTTTGCTTTGCAGCAGAACCAGTTTCCATCTGGCCTTTAAACTGCCCTTCGAGCCGTGGGTAGGTGGGTCCCATGCTGAGATGCTGGTGTCAGGGGCTGGCTCCCTAGTTATCCGCCCCGTCTCATGCCAACCGAGTCGGGGGTGCGGGTTTGTGTGGTGCCCGGGGGCTGCTTCAGGCGGTTGGGGGAGGGGTTGTGCCTCTATTTCCGCGAATGTGCACCAGGGACTCTGTGCTGCAGAGCCGGGCGCGGGCACTGCTGGGCCTGCCGAAAAATCTGCTTTTAGCTGAAAGCTCCACTTACCTCCTGTGTGTGTGTGTGTGTGTGTGTGTGTGTGTGTGTGTGTGTGTGTGTGTGTGTGTGTGTGTGTGTGTGTGTGTGTGTGTGTCCCTGCTGAGCCCTGCTCTGTGTGTGTGTGTGTGTGTGTGTGTGTGTGTGTGTGTGTGTGTGTGTCCCTGCTGAGCCCTGCTCTGTGTGTGTGCACGTGTGTAAGGCCACCATCTACCGGCACAATGAAATACCAGCATCCGTTGTGCTGTTCGCAAGTTGTCGGTTCACTCCAGCCGCTGGCCTGCGGGGCGGCCGGGGGCGTCTCTGCCCCCTTCTGCCCTTGAGACACTGGGGCTGATTTTCAGACTCGACAGGCGCTGGGGGGGGGGCTCAGCCCCACCCCCCAAACCAGGCCGAGGGGGCAGGTTGCCAAAGGGCTTTAGGCGCCCAGTGGGATGCTCCACCCGGCCTGAGGCGGTTGGGGCCAAACGCCCATTGATCTCGCTGGCCGTGCCGGGCAGTTCGTACCGCGCTGCGTTAGCTCCCTGGACAGCACACACCAGCCGCACCCAGGGGCCGTCTCCACGGGGCCGGCGGCTGGGGGGGGCAGACCCACGCCGGCTCGGAGGGAGCTGCACCAGCCCGCCTGACGCTGAGGGTCACTCTGACCCAGCACAAACCTGTAGCCTGTAGAGGGCGTCGCGGCTGAGGACAGCGGGGCTGAGCGGCTCCCTCAGCTTTGGAGACGTACGGCGGGAACAGCACCAAGGCGAAGGCTCTGCCCTGAACGGCCAGACCGGCCGTGTACCGTAAACGGTGTTAAAATGACAGTCTGTGGCCTTAAATCCTCGGCGGGGGGGGGGTTCCTGGCAGGTCGGGGGCCCCGTAAGGACGTGTGCGACCTGAGTCAGTCTGCGGAGAGCCAGCCCGGAGCAAGGTGGGGTGAGCTGGGCCTCGCGACCTTTGGGAGCAGCCTGCTTTGTCTCTCTCTGGTTTTGGTTCTTGTGTGTGATTGTTCTGGATTCTGAGTAATGAAGTCGTGTTAGGCTGCAGCCTTCCAGCAAGAGGATTCGGTGGTTTTATCTAACATCTCTGCCTGCGTGGCGTGAAGCGTAACCTGAGCAGAGTTCATTTCTGGTGGACTGGCCTGTGCTATTCATAGCTAATTATTACAATTCCCAGAGGAGAGGGCGTGGCAGGGTTGGAATTTGCTCTGTGGGTTGTTCCCAAGCCCCAGTGAAATCCATCTTTTCCCTCCTGGTTTCACTTTCCATGAGACAACTCTGCAGTGCAGCGGTAGCCGTGTCAGTCACCGGACGTTAGAGACAAGGTTGGGGAGGGAATCGCTGTCACTGGCCCAGCTGCTGGCGGGAGAGAGCCGAGCTTTCGAGCCGCCCCGAGCTCTCCTGGGGGGCTGGGACGTGGATTGCGAGCGTCCCAGCTCAATACACGGGGGACAGATTGTTCCGCATGAGGAGTGAACACCCATTTCCAGGGACCATTCCGGGTGACGGGGGCTGTGACACCCCTCCAGTCGCAGGGAGAAAAGGGGGGCGGAAGCAGCTGGGCCGGGGGTTGTTAGTGGGTTATCGATTGTCTCTGACCTCTCAGGCCTCCTGCTCACGGGAAACCGGCACGACAGGTTCAAGAGGGGAGCCCGGGGGCCAAATCCCTAATGCTGCTGGACGCTGAAACTCAGGGGCTGTGCAGAGACCTGGGCTGTGGCTGAGTCCAGCCCAGCCGCCCATGTCAGCGGGTCGCGGCTCAGACGTGAAATGTTGTATCCGTGCAGGGATCTCCCTGCACAGCTCCCGAGCCGGGCCCGGCCTGCGGAGCTCACAGCAGGGCCCAGCGAGGGGCGGGTCCTGGCCCTGCACGGCCGCTCGCCGGCTCCCCTGGGCTGCCCGGCCCCCGAGGGGTCTCACTCGTCCTTCAGCCTCCGCCACTGACCCTCTGGGCTCCGGCCCTCCTGCTTCGCACCACACGCTCGGCCCGGCCTGTCGGAGCCAGGCCCCGGGAGAGGCTCTGATCTGGGGTCCCACTCCAGCGAGGGCGCCCGGCGGGGGAGCGGGGAAATGGGCTGTCTGCCCGTGAGCGGCTTCGGTAAAGCACTCAGGCAGCTGAGCTCGGTGTGTGGCGCCTCCTGCTGTCGTGTTGGGTGATAACAGGGCCCGGTGAGGCTGGCGGATGGGAGAGGCCTGCCCAGCTGGGGGGTCAGAGCCCACAGCCGTTCCACGGCTCCCAGGCTGCACCCCGGGGTGACGGCCCATCACACCCGGTCACGGCGAGGCCCCTTTCCCCCGCGAGCCGCTTCTCATCTCCTGAGCCACGTCCCGAGCTGAGCACCCTCCCCAAAGCTTGTCCTGCTGGGTCTCATGATTTGTGGTAGCCTGACTCGCGATTAAGGATACGATTCTGTCACAGGCAGAGGTCACAAATTCCGGGACTTTCTGGGACCTCCAGGACATCTTTGGGGGCAGGGCTGGAGCAGCGGCCACCAGAGCCCGTGTCTGGCAGCCAGCCCCAGAGCTGCCGGAGCAGCGGCCAGGGTTGGGTCAGCCCCCCTGGGCCTGGAGCAGTGGGGTGGCGGGAGCAGCGACAAGCCCTGGCAATGGTCTCGCTGTGTTTGCCCCCCAGCCCCCAGGGTATTTTTAGTAACAGTCGGGGACACTCCTCTCCGCCTAGATCTAAAAAGCCCCCAGCAGAAAGGCCCCGGGACGGGGTGGGCTGGACAAATTCAGACAGGAAACCAGGCGTCCGTTTGTACCAGGGAGGGGGATGAACCATGGGAAGAATGCCCTGAGAAGCGCGTTGGACGGTTCTTAAATCAAGCCGGGCTGGTCCCCCGACAGATCCGCTCTCGGGTTAGTGTGGGGCAGGTCTCTGGCCTGTGGGACACAGGGGCTCAGTCCAGGTGATCACCGTGGGCTCTTCTAGCCTTGGGGTCTATGATCTGTGAATGGGGGACACGGCGCCCCTGGCGTGGGGGGCACAGAGCTGCTGGCCTGGCAGGGGCGGGCGGGTGGCACCCGGGGAGCACGCGGGAGGGGACGGAGGGGATGAGCTGAGCTGGTACAAGCTACACAGGGTGTGACCAGGGAATTCACACCATTAATACGGGGAACTGCAGGCGCCAGTGAAAAGCCCCTGGCCAGTCGGGTTCAGGACCACAAGCCCTTGTCACACATCTCAGGACTAACCGAGATCCCAGCGCGGGCGCAGCCGTTACAGGCCCGGCTGGGAAAAGCCCCACGAGGGAGCCGGCGAAGGCAGATGGGTTTGGTGGATGTTCCTGCCCTGGATCGGAAGGAAGTGGCCGAGGGATTCGGCTCTAGCAGCGGTACCCGGCTTTCTGCTAAATACCAGATGCTAAAGTCTCACATCTCGAAATCGGCAGGGCCGGGTAGGGAAGAGTAGCCGAAGAATTGGCCGAGGAGCTCCCTGCACCCGAGGTTGATGTGTAACCAACCTTGGCACACGCAGGAGGTCCCAGGGGATTTGAGAAGCTCTTTCCGCAGTATTAAAAGGGGTGGACGGGGTGACCCGGGAGCCCAGGGCAGTGAAACCCCTGCGGGAAGGGGCTCAGCCCGCTGGGGGGTCTGGGTGGGGGAGGGTCGTGTTTAACCTGTGCTTTCCGGGCTGGTGCTGCGCCTGTTCCCTGCAGCTTAGAGTGAAACGCAGCCCGGGCCCAGTGCAGGAACGATGCTGATTTCCCGGCACCAGCTCCTGTCACACGGAGGGCGGCTGCTCTCCTGGCCGCTCCCAGTTTCTGTTTGACACAGAGCTGTTTGCACTGCCGGCCGGTCAGACGGGCCCAGCACGATCGTCTCGTCGGACCCCCGGCACCTCGCAGGGCCCAGAGCCTCCCCCACCCCCCCAGTAACAGACCCCCACCTCCGGCTGAGTCACCGCCGGCCCCAAATCGTGGGTCACAGACAGAGTGACAGAGACTCCACCATGGACACGAGTTCAAACCTGCCAGTGACCCGGGCCCCAGTGCAGAGGAAGGTGACACCCCCCCCCCAGGTCTCTGCCAATCTGCCCCGGGGCAGAATCCCCCCCCCCCCGTCTGGCTTTAAGCGAACACTTAACATCACTGGGGATTTCCGCTGCTCGTGGTTTTGCGACGGCTTGACAGGGAAGGCTGCACACCGCGCTCGCAAGAGCAAGGCAGCGGCGCTACAGGAAGCTGTTCGGGGGGGCGGGTGCCACGGGCTGCCCCCTCCCCATGGAGCAGGAGCTGCTGCTGCCTGGGGGAGGCCAAGCCATGGCCGGGCCGCGGCCGGCTACGCCCCAGGCTGGAGTGGCAGGACGGGCCAGTGCGGCACCGACCGTGGGCCAGGACGTTTTCCACGCACGAGGGGAGGCCCGGGCCGCTTTGGGCACCTCGGAAGCTGGAACTTGCTAAGAGCGAGGAGCTGCCTGAGAAGTCAGCGGGAGAAGGAAGTTCAAGGCAGCAGCCGCCTGGGGGAGGCAGGGAACCAATCAGCGGCCCTGGGCCAGGCTGCACAAGGCCCCCACCCTCCAGCTCACCCCGTATATCGGATGCCACCTGCTTTTGCTTTTGCTTTTCACTCAAGCCCAGAGAGAGGAGCCACAGTGCAGAGCGGCAACGCGTGGGACTTCTCCCTACAGCCGAGAGAGACACTGGGCAGCTAAAGAACGTAAGTGCTCGGCCTCCGGCTTGTCCCACTGTGCCCAGGGCATTATCAGCACGACTTTACCCTGGAGAGGTTTGCTGGTGACGCTGGCGTCGGTACATCAGGTCAGAGCGTGGGGGGAATCGCCCCCCTACTGACAGAGCTGTGCCGGCCAAAGTCCCCGTCTGGACGCGGCTCTAGCAGCAAACGTTCCCGGCTGTCCGGGTACAAGCCCTCGTTGGCGGGGACAAGCCGCGTCCTCACCCGCAGGGTTTGCCAGCGCAGCCCTTCTGTGCAGAGCAGGCTTTAGCCGCACACCGTGATTCATGGCTGAAGATCCTTTTCAGGGCACGTGGGGGGCCGGACTGTCTGTCATTATCGTGCAGAGCGAGGCTGGTGGGACAGAAGCTAGAGGAGAGGCAGGGAAGGTCCTGGAGGAGAGTCAGGTCCATCCATGGCTATTAGCCAACATGGTCAGGGATACGAGCCCCTGCTTGGGGCCACCCTGGATTCTGACGGCCAGACGCCGGGAGGGGAAGACGGGGGTGGGTCTCTCCATATTGCCCTGTTCTGGGCACGTTCCCCTGAAGCTCTGGCTTGGGCCACTGTCAGAAGACAGGACACTGGGCGAGGTGGACCATTGGTCTGGCCCGGTCTGGCTGCTTTTACGTTCTTAACCTGAGCTGCCTGGGCCATGAGAGCCGGGGACATAACGGTGGAAGAGCCTGGTAGGTCGTATGGAGATTGGTCATGGGAAGGGTGGGACGAGCTGGAAGGAAAAGGGAGGGGAGGAAAGGGATCCGTGTTTCATGTCAACTTGCTAGGAAGGGAACTGGGGCTAACGCTGGGGGTGTGGGGCTGGGAGTCAGGACTCCTGGGTTCCTTTTCCAGCTCTGGAGGGGGCTTGGATCTTGTGGTTAGCGCAGCGGGGGGGCTGGGAGCCCAGATTCCAGAGTTCTGTCCCCAGCTCAGTAACGAACCTTCAACAATTCCACTCCCGACGCCGGGGCCTTCGTTTCTCTCTGTGTTGGAGAGAAGCCCAAACCCACCGGGGGCTGGGAGGGTGAATTGTTTGCGTGTGAAATTCTTTCAGCCCCTCAGACGAGAGGAGCAAAGTGTCATGAGTGATAATGAAACTGGCTGAGGTAGAAACAGCAGAAATAATGTTTGAGATGGAATAACGGGGCGATTCTCGGTGTAACTCTGGGGTTTGTGATGCGGTAGGTCGTGGGGGTGGGGCCCCGCTGCAGGAAGCATCTTGAGAAGTGGAAAGTGGGTGTTTGCCACGGACAAGGGCAGAACTATGTCCCAGGAACGCTCTGCAGAAGGGACGTCGGGCAGGTGTCAATCGCTGGCCCACAGCGAACGCGCCGGGAGGTGGCGCTGCAAATCTCTATTGGGCATTAAAGCTGCTGGTGTCAGAGCCGAGCCAGTAATTGATTTGTCAGGTCAGGGGCTGAAAATCACAAAACCGCCTCAGTTCGGGTCGACGCCAGAGGCAAATGGAGAAACGAAAAATGATTCATTCGGGGTCAATTGAAATGTTTTATTTGGCCTCCGATTCTTTTATCTTCATTTTTTCCTGTTAGTTTTTTTTTAAATCCTTTTGGTTCGTTCTAAATTTCAAAACAAACTCAAAACGGTTCATTCGGGAAAGGTCAGAGGGAAACGGTTCGACTTTCAACCCAAAGATTTTCCCTCTAAACTGTTCTGCGCCTCGGGGGTTCAGCTGCAGGCCCCGGCAGGACTTTCGGCTGGAGGTGCAGACCCCTTGGGGGCCGTGGAGCCGAGGCTGGGACCACGGCACTAGTGACAGGGGCAGGGCTTCCTCCCGCCTCGGCGCAGGGCGTCGGCCTAGGTGACCTCTGGAGCGTGGGTGGTGAGATGAGAGGCCAGGGAGACGCTGCCTCCCCCGGCTGCTGCTGACCCCCGGTTGCGGGGTTTGGTGACGAAGGTTTTGCGTTTATTATGCCCCATGCAGGCACATCCCGCCTCCTCGGCGGCCCCGGAACCCGCATGGGGCACAGCAAACAAGTCCGTGTGGGAGGGGAGGGGCGGCTGCGGCTGGCCCGGGGCTCCTCCGGGTGGGGTGGGGGCTCCAGTGCTTCAGAGGGAATGAACAGAACAGGGCCATTATCCAGTGATCCCGCCCCCGGTGTGCAGTCCCAGCTTCTGGCACTCTGAAGTTTAGGGACACCCAGAGCGTGAGGTTGCATCTCTGACCAGCTTGGCTCATAGCCATTGATGGACCTGGCCTCCAGAAACTTGACTAATTCTTTTTTCAACCCCGTTATACTTTTGGCCTTCACAGCATCCCCCGGCAGGGAGTTCCACAGGTTGGCGGCGCTGGGTGAAGAAATGCTGCCTTCTGTTTGTTTTAAATCTGCAGCCTGTTAATTTCATTGGGTGACCCCAGGTTTGTGTCATGTGAAGGGGGAAATAACACTTCCCTCGTCACTGTCTCCACACCAGTCACGATTGTGGAGCCCTCTGTCACGTTCCCCGGGTACAGGAAGGGGCACGAGGGTATAATTACCCCCAGGAAATCCTGGGGAGCCGAGCCCACCTGCAGCCTGGACATAGACTGTCCGAATACGCCAGGGAAGGTCTCTCCCAGCCTCTGTGTGTGCTGCTGGCGTCACTGCCTGTTCATCACTAGATCCAATCTAAGCGACTTCGTCACCATATTCAACCCGCCCCAGCCCGGGCGAGCCCCTCATTCAGCACAGGGCGTTGGATCAGTGCTTGACAATCGATTATTGTGGGTGAATTACGAGTGATCGATGAGTCCTGGTCGGATCACCTGAAAGGGCATTTTTTAGCGACTAAATGATTGGCCTGTAACGTTTGGCCCCAGTCCAGCTGTCGTGCCTGGGCGAGCAGCACTGTGCACCGGAGCCAGCTCCTCGGTGTTATCTCTGCCGGCGTTACCGCCTCCCACGCTCTCTGTGCTGCCCCCTCTCTGTAGCCCGTGGCCATGGAGGGGCCCGTGTGCCTGGTGGGGAACGGCGCCGACGGGCAGCTGGAGGTGAATCCCGCGGCACTGGAGATCCTGCGCGGCGTGGCCCAGCCCGTGGTGGTGGTGGCCATCGTGGGGCTGTACCGCACCGGCAAGTCTTATCTCATGAACTCCTTGGCCGGGAAGCAGAGAGGTGAGAGGTTCCCCAGCCCCCTTCCCGTGGGCGCCGGGCTGGAGCCGGGAGCGAGGGGGCAGGTGCGGCCGGGCGCTGGGTCTCTACCCGTCTCCTCTCTCCCCAGGGTTCTCGCTGGGCTCCACGGTGCAGTCGCACACCAAGGGCATCTGGATGTGGTGCCTGCCCCACCCGCGCCGGGCCGGCCACACCCTGGTGCTGCTGGACACCGAGGGGCTGGGCGACGTGGAGAAGGTGAGGGGGGGGCTGGGGGAAGGGGCCGTGCGGCTCTTGCCTGGGGAGCAGATTCTGAGACCCCCCAGGCCAGAGGGACCCTGTGACCGTCTAGCCTGGCCCCCCTGGATAACACTGGCTGGATTCCGGCCCCCCAGGAATACCTGGACGGGATCGAGAGGATCGGCCGCCTTCATTTCCACACTGCCGGGGATGGAGAATCCATGGCTCATGCCCCTCCCCGGGCAAGAATTTGCCGCACTTCATCTCCCAGCCACTGGCTCACGCCCCCCCCCTCCCGCCTTCCCCCTGCTCGAGTGAGGAGCCCACGCGACTCTGCTCCCCGGGACAGACGGGGACCAGGTCACTCCCGAGCAGGGTCGGCCCCTTTCCCACGCGCTGGGCCGAGCCTGCACGGAGTCCCCCTGATCTAAGGTGCCGCGGCCGGTCCGACCCGTGAGCGGCTTTGGAAGGGCTCTTTCTATACGGCTGTAACGCAGAACCAAACCAGTGGTGTCTGCAAAGTACAGAAGGGTTCAAAATGTTTAAGAAGCTTCATTTAAAATTGAATTAAAATGCAGAGCCCCCGGCCCGCGGGCCAGGACCTGGGCAGTGCGAGTGCCGCTGACAATCAGCTCGCGCGCTGCCGTCGGCCCCTGTGCCAGAGGGTGCCAATGCCGACCCCAGAGCCTGCCCTGGGCCCAGCTGAGCAGCAGGAGGCCTGGCCTTGCTCGCTCTGGGTGGGCGTGGGGGTGGCCGGCCCCAGAAGCGGGCGCGGGGGTGGCCGGCCCCAGAACTGGGCGTGGGGGTGGCCGGCCCCAGAACTGGGCGTGGGGGTGGCTGGGCCCAGAAGCAGGTGTGGGGGTGGCCGGCCCCAGAAGCGGGCGCGGGGGTGGCCGGGCCCAGAACTGGGCGTGGGGATGGCCGGCCCCAGCACTGGGCGTGGGGGTGGCCGGGCCCAGCACTGGGCGTGGGGGTGGCCAGCCCCAGAACTGGGTGCGGGGGTGGCCGGCCCCAGAACCGGGCGTGGGGGTGGCCGGCCCCAGAACTGGGTGCGGGGGTGGCCGGGCCCAGATCGGGGTGCGGGGGTGGGCGGGGCCAGAACTGGGGGTGGGGTTGGCCGGGCCCAGAACTGGGCGCAGGGGTGGCTGGGCCCCAGAACTGGGCGCGGGGGTGGCTGGGCCCCAGAACTGGGCGTGGGGGTGGCCGGCCCCAGAACCGGGCGTGGGGGTGGCCGGCCCCAGAACTGGGCGGGGGGGTGGCCGGGCCCAGCAGTGGGCGTGGGGGTGGCCGGCCCCAGAACCGGGCGTGGGGGTGGCCGGCCCCAGAACCGGGCGCGGGGGTGGCCGGCCCCAGAACCGGGCGTGGGGGTGGCCGGCCCCAAACTGGGCACACGTCCAGCGTGTCGCCTTCAGGCCAGGCCAGAGGGGAGGTCCCCTCCCTGCTCCCACTGGAGACCCCCGTTGGGGATCAGGCCGGCGCTAGCAGGGGCGGCTGGTGCGCTCGGCCCCGGAGCAGCCCCCGCTCGCCCTGTGCTGGGCACCCGGCTCGTGCTTCAGCTCCAACCCCCCCTCGCTGCCCAGGGCGACACCAAGAACGACGTGTGGATCTTCGCGCTGGCCGTGCTGCTCAGCAGCACCCTGGTCTACAACAGCAAAGGGACCATCGACCAGTACGCCATGGAGCAGCTGCAGTATCCTCGCCGGGGGGTGGCCAGGGGGGACGTGGGGCCGGGGCTCCTGGGGAATGGTCCCTAGGGGATGTGGGGCTGGGGGCTATGGGTGTGGTCCCTGGGGGACGTGGGGCTGGGGGTGCTGAGGGGTGGTCCCTGGGGATGTGGGGCTGGGGTGCTGGGGGGTGGCCCCTGGGGGATGTGGATTAGAGGCTCCTGGGGTGGCCCTGGGGACGTGGGGCTGGGGGCTATGGGGGTGGCCATGGGGACGTGGGGCGGGGGGTGCTGGGGTGGCCCCTGGGGACGTGGGGCTGGGGTGCTGGGGGTGGCCCCTGGGGATGTGGGGCTGGGGTGCTGGGGGGTGGCCCCTGGGGGACGTGGGGCCGGGGCTCCTGGGGAATGGTCCCTGGGGGGGGCCTAGCGCTGGGGCTCCTGGGGGGTGGCCCGTGGGGATTTGGGGCTGGGCTCCCCCCATTCAGTCCCACGCTGGCTGGTAGCCCCCAGGCCTGGCCCCAGTTTGAGGCCTCAGCCCCCGGCCCAGCTTCGTGTCGGAGCTGACGGAGCACATCAAGGTGAAGGCGCAGGGAGGGGACGACGCGGAGGAGGACACCGAGTTCGTCCGCTTCTTCCCCAGCTTCGTCTGGGCCGTGCGGGATTTCACGCTGGAGCTGAGGATCGAGGGGCAGCTGGTGGCGGAGGACGAGTACCTGGAGCACGCGCTGGCCCTGAGGAAAGGTGAGCTGGGGTCAGCTGTGTGCAGGAGGGGCCCATCCCCCCTGGTATCCTGCCTCCTCCCCGCCCCCGAGATCAGGCCCATGGGCCCATCTACCCCGGCGTCCCGCCTCTGCCACTGAGGCTCAGGCCCAGTCGTGGCCCAGGAGCCCAGGGCTGCACAAGCAGAGCAAAGATACAGGCCCTGCCCCCATGAGCCGACGGTGTAAGCGACGTGCGGCCCAGACAGACGGGGGGGACACGGGGACTATAGCTCTGACCGTTCCCTGGCCGGGCCCACGCGGGACAGTGTTATCTGGGAGCTCTGCAGCCGCGGCCGGGTACCGCACAGGTGTCTTTGAACAGGGGGGAGGAACGGGTTAAACCAGGCCAGGGAACGGTAGGAAGAGTCCAGACCCCTTGGCTAGAACCCCCATCCCCACTCCTCTTACGGGCACAGGCCTCCAGCATTTGAGCCCCTGGCTTAACGAGGTTCTCTCAGCCTAGGGCGACCCCTCTTTGGGGGCAGGGTAAGCACAGTTCTGCTCCCCTTTATTCACACAACACTGGTAGCATTTCCCCTCCCTGCAGTCACCACCAAAGGGATTTGTAACCCAGCACCACTGCTGGGCTGGATACCTAGGCAGGGCAGGTGTGTTCATGGAAATACAGTTTGCTCCTGACGTCTCTCCCGCTCCCCGCTAGCTGTCGGGGGACAATTCATTCAGGCCCTGCTTGCGAGGCGTAGTCACAGCCGCCCGTCTGGGTTTGGTGAACCCTGCGGATTAAGGCGCCATGTTGCAGGGTCCGGTTGGGTTTGTTGACTTGGGAAGAAAATAAATAATAAAACATCCAAAAATCTGGATTTTTTTTCTTTTGGTTTTAAACAACTTTTGGGTCCAAAATCTCCATTTGACTTTATTCAGTGTCCCGACTCCAGACGTGTTTAAAAATGGCCCTAATCAAAACACCAGGTTTCCTTCAGCTCCAAAGTCGGGTTTTCTCAGCTTTTCAGTTTTCCAAAACTTCTCGTTTTTCACCTGACCTCAGCCAAATTTTTCTGTGATGTTTGGAAGCTGCCAACGACCCAAAAGTCTGTTATTAGCCCAGTGCTGGGTGTAGCCTCCTGCTTCTCCTTGGCTCTCCAGGAATCAACAAGAAGGTGGTGGACTACAACCTGCCGCGGCAGTGCATCCGCAATTTCTTCCCCACCCGCAAGTGCTTCGTGTTTGTCCAGCCGGCGTCGCGGCAGGAGATGGGCCAGCTGGATTCGCTGCCCACCAGCGCCCTGGACCCGCAGTTCCTGGAGCAGACCCGCCGGTTCTGTGACTACGTCTTCCAGTGCTCCAACGTCAAGACGGTCAAAGGAGGGATTCCGGTCAATGGGCGAAGTACGTCAGCCCTGTGGCTGCTCGGGGGAGACGCAGGCCGATGGCTTTGCTGGGTGCTCGTAGCAGGGGTGGAAGCGGGGGGTCGTCCTGCATTCAGGGATCCTGGGTGCCGCCCAGCTTCAGATTTGCATGGACAACGCACACCTGCCTTGGCAATATGTGGGTAAAACAGCTCCAGCCCGGTCCCAGCTCTGGAGAAAGGCCCCAGGGGGCCCTGCTGGCATTACCCACCGGCGGGCAGGTGTGACAGGTGCCCCCACTGGGCCAACCCACCATGGAGAGGAGCTCGTCCCGGGCCCGGCTCCGGAGCCCTGGCTCTGCTCAGAGGATGCTCGCTCCGAGCCTCTGACAGTTCGAATCCCAGACGAGCCCCGTTGGACTGGGGTCTGCAGAGCTAAAAGCAGGAGCTCTGTGTCTGCTACCGGAATAACCCCTATCCCCTGGGGGTCGGCGCAAAGGAGAATCTGGGACACGCTCCCCAGCGGAGTCCCCGGGGTGCCAGGTGCTGTACAAATGTACAGTGTCCTCCCCCCAGCTCTTAACCCTCCCCCGTCCCTTGCCCAGGGTTCAGCTCCTTAGTGCAGAGCTACGTGGGCACCATCCGCAGCGGGCAGGTGCCCTGCCTGGACAACGCGGTGACCGCCATGGCCACCATCGAGAACGAGGCGGCCCTCAGGGAGGCGCTGGCTCACTACGCGGCCGGGATGGGGGGGCTGCGGCTGCCGGCGGAGCTGGGCGAGCTCTCGGCGGCGCACAGGACGTGCGAGGAGGACGCCCTGCGGCTCTTCATGCAGCGCTCCTTCAAGGACGAGGAGCAGGGCTTCCAGAAGCAGCTGGTGGTAGGTGGGGGCGTCCCGGGCCGGGCCCAGCAGCAAGGAGAGCGTTGCTGGGGTGGATCTGCACTGCAGGGAGCCCCCTGGGCACCAGTGGTGGGTCAGGGCCCCTTTGTGCCAGGTGCTGTACGGAAACTCGACCGAAACCTGGTCCCTGCTCCAGGGACCGACCAATCCCCCGGTGACCTGATTGGTCAATGAATCTGTGACCCTCCTAACCCCTGATTGGCCAGTGGACCATTGGCCTCTGTTCCCCTGATTGGCCAGTGGCTCATTGGCCTCTGTTCCCCCGAGTGGCCAGTGACCCTTTGACCCGCTGATCCCCCGAGTGGCCAGTGACCCTTTGACCCGCTGATCCGCTGAGTGGCCCGTGAGCCTTCGGCTCTCCCGTTCCCCGCGTGGCCAGTGACCCACAGTCGGGCGCAGGCGTCAGCCAGGGGAGGCAGGAGGGCAGCGCAATCCAGCCCCAGCCATTGCTCTGCGACGGGGTTTCTCCCTTTCCGTGCCCAGGTCGGGATCATGGAGCGATACGCAAACGTCCTAGCAGAAAACGAGGCCGTTTCGGAGCAGACCTGCCGCGTCCTGCTGGAGGAGCTCTCGGCCGCCATGCAGCAGAAACTCAGCGCCGGGATTTACTCCCAGCCCGGCGGGTACCAGGCCTACGACAGGGACCAGAGCCAGGTGGTGGAGAATTACCGGGCCAAGTCCAACAAAGGGGTCAAGGTGAGTGTCTGAAATTAGCCCCCCCGGCTCGGCCTGGCAGCTCCAGGAGCCAGTGCAGCTCCGGGAGGAGGAGCCGGATTCCGCTCCGGCTCGTCCCTCGCCCGCAGAGCTGGTGCCTAAACCCCAGCGGCCGAGTCAGGCTTCCCCGCTTGGCTGAGGACAAAGCAGAGGGGCAACGGCAGGGAAAGGCCGTGGGGTAACCGGGGTCTGACCGTGACCTGCAGAGTCACTGTGGCCCCTGGCGATGCCCCAGCTGGACCCTGATCTCATGTGGGGAGTTTGTGGAGCTGGAAAAGTCCCACAAAGACCCTCAGTCATGGAGCTGCTTTTCCGAGCAGGATGGTGCTGTGGGCGAATTCCCCCCAGGATCCCGTCCTGCTCTGCCTGGGCCCAGTCCGGATCTTTCCATTGACTGGGCTTCAGATCAGGCCCTGTATGAACAGCAACGGGGCCCTGGGTGAAATGACGCCACATGCATCATAGGTTCATCGATTCTCAGCCCACGAGGGACCCTGTGATCAGCGGGTCCGACCCCCTGCACAGCACAGGGCGTAGGACGTCCCCAAAGTGATTCCTGTTTGAACGAGAGCAGATCTCATAGAGAAACACCCCACGTTCCCCAGCGGGTGACAGCGTCGGCCTTGCGGGCAGGCAGCTCCTCTCGACCCGGTCGCTTGCTTTCTACCCCGGGGCTCTGGCGCAATGTTGGGAAGCCCCCTCCAAAGTGCTGATTTTCCTCCCCCGAGAGGATGAGGCCGCAGAGAGGCGGGATCAGCCCCTGTGCTGCAGCTCAGCTCCCATCTCCCCACCCCTGACTCCGGCCCCTGCGACCTTCCGTCTTCATGGGGGGAACATTTTGCCCTGAGGCGGAATAAAGTCCCCTGGGAGGCACACGCCCCTGAGAAAGGAGGGGGGGCTCATTAGCATATTGATTGGAGCTCATGAATAACCCAGCCCTTGGCCATCTCTGGTCCCAGGCGGAGGAGGCTCTGGGGCAGTTCCTGGCCAGTAAGAAGGCCGAGGCGGAGGCCGTGCTGAAGGCCGACAACCTGCTGACTGAGGCGGAGAAGCACGTGGCCGGTGAGACCCCACAAACAAGCCCCTGCCCCCTTTGCTTTGCAGCAGAACCAGTTTCCGTCGCTGCAGCGTGTCTGTGCAGCGCCTGGCACCATGGGGCCCTGGGCCGGGACTGGGGCTTGTGGGTGCTATGGCCATGCAGACTGCAAATAATACCAGGGTCACACGCTGCAGAGCGTCTGTCGGCCAAACTCACTGCACCCACCAGGAGCTCCCTGCATCCCCCCCCTGCAGCAAACTCCCTGGGTGCACCCTGCCCCTCCTCCCATGCAGGTGCTCTGAATGCCCCCCACTCCCCCTTTCCCCAGGGCTCTGTGGGGCCCCATCCAAACTGCCCTTCGAGCCGTGGGTAGGTGGGTCCCATGCTGAGATGCTGGTGTCAGGGGCTGGCTCCCTAGTTATCCGCCCCTGTCTCATGCGGATTTGTGTGGTGCCCGGGGGCTGCTCCAGGCGGTTGGGGGAGGGGTTGTGCCTCTATTTCCCCCTTTCTGTCCCCCCCCAAAGAGGAGAAGCAGAAGGCTGAGATGCTGGAGCAGCAGTGGAAGACAGAGGAGGAGAAGCGGTTGCAGGCGGAGCAGCTGATGAAGGACCAGGAGCGCAGCCACCAGGAGAACGTGAAGCAGCTGGAGGCCAAGGTGGCGGAGGAGCTGGCCAGTGCCCGGGAGGAGGCGGAGCGGGCGCTGCAGAGCAAGCTGAAGGAGCAGGAGGCCATGATGCAGAAGGGCTTCGCGGAGAAAGCCAGGCTGATGGAGGACGAGATCTCAGGCCTCCGGCGGGAAATCAGCTCCGCCAACAGGACTGAATCTCTGTCAGGCATTTTGGGCACCATCAGGGAGGGGCTGAGAGCCGTCGCCAACGTGTCAGGTTATCTGACATCCAGGCACCAGCAGAGGAAGGGGACGAGTAACCCGAGTAAAACCCCGACACCAAAGTAGCCGAACCCCTGTGGGGTCCCCCCCCCCGGCGGCAAGTCCCACAAACGCTGCTTCTCTGCACAATCGAAAGCTTCTGCTGACTAATTCCTGTGACCTGCCACATCCCACAGCTGCTAACACAGGGCCCGGAGCTGTCTGCAAAAAGTAAATCACAGGGCGCCTGGGTTCTGTCCCCAGCTCTGGGAGGGGAGCAGGTCTAGTGGTCAGAGCGGGTGGGCTGGGAGCCAGGACGCCTGGGTTCTGTCCCCATCTCCTGCAGTGTAATTCTGTGAACCTTTGTGCCAATCACATCACTGTTCCGTGCCTCAGTTTCCCCTCTGTGAAATGGGACCTTCCCTCTGGGTGCGGAGGACGAAGGGTTGTTTGTGTGTTAGGTGCTGAGCAGCTGGTGCTGTCTACACGCACAGTGTTAACACGAGGATCTCCAGCGACCGGCTCCAATTTCCCTGAATGCCCCTATGGCCGTGTAAATGCAGCCCCACTCCCAGGGCTCCCCCCCGCCCCCGCCGGTGCTGTAACGGGGCTGCCGGGTGTCTAGGGCGAGGCAGCTGTGGGGATGTCTCCTTTCCCCGGCTCAGCATGCTGAGAGCTGGGTCATTATCCCCCCCGTCTGTAACGGGCGGGGCCGGCAGGTGGCTACAAGCTCCGGCACCTGTATCTCCCTGCGCCGGGAGACTCTGCGCCCTGCAGCCCGGGTAGGAATTAAACAGCTTTGCATGAGCTGGAGCAGCCTGTCCCAGTGTCTGTATTAGCGACAGCTCCTGAGTCGATCGCGGTCAATCTCCCTCCACCTGCAAATCTCAGAAAACACAGAGCCGGAGGGGCTATTTCTCTCCTCTGTGGAACCACGCAGCTGTCCCATGAGGCTTTGCAGCATTAGCTCCCCCTCGCACACTGACAGATATCGACATGGAGAAGATCCTACAATCAGAGGCTAAATGGAAGGAGCAATTAAGCCCCTTCATGGAGTGAGATTGCCAGAAATTACAGAAGCCACTGTCCAAGGCACTGGGCCACAGGCAGAGGCTAGAGCTAAAATTAAAGCCAGGTAGTTCCCCTGGTTGCACAGGCAGCGGCTGAGATTTGGGCTGATGGGTCTGTGGGTGTTTAGTGCAGAAGATCCAGGAGAAAGGGAGAAAAGCAATGGGGAGCTAGCGTGACCCCGAGCGGGAAGCAAAGGGACGGCTTCTTGGGCACAGAGCCGGCTGGAGAGGCACGCGAGGGATGTCTGAGCAAGGAAACTGCCCACTATTGTCCGTCTCCACTGCGGCCCGGGCAGCAGACCTGGGTGGGCGTTCGTTGTACAGACACAGGATCGCGCCCAAGAACAGACCTGACTCGTGGCTTCGATTTCTCCTTCTCCTGGAAACACCCTGCAAAGCCCAAGTATCGGCAACCCCCCCGGGCCCCGAGGGGCAGCAGCAGCTTTCTGAACAGCAGCCGGTCTGGCTGTGGGGTCCTGCAACGATCCAGCACCTCCCTGGGGAGCGTGTTCCCGCGGCTAATCACCCACCCGGTTAACTAGATTGGCCTTGTTTCCAGCTGGAACGTGTCTGGCTGTCGCTCCCAGCCGGCAGTTCTCGTTCTGCCTTCTCCACCCGCTCACGGAGCCCTCAGGTGCCCGGGAGATTCTCCCCGTGACCGGCCTGACACCCCGGGATCCAGTCACCCGGGGCCCCTCCTTCTGAGCGAGCTCTGAGCTCTTCCTCAGACGCCATTTCCCCCCCCGAGTTCGAACAGCCCGTGTGTCGGTGAGACAGGCAGGGCCTCTGCGGGGTGTCAGACGGCAGGACCCCACTCCGGAGCGGGGGCGGGGCGGAGTCTGGGCATTTAACTGGAACTGCTTTGGCCAGAGCTCCCCGAATGTGCACCAGGGCCTCTGTGCTGCAGAGCCGGGCGCGGGCACTGCCGGGCCTGCCGCAAAATCTGCTTGTAGCTGAAAGCTCCGCCCACTTCCAGTGTGTGTGTGTGTGTGTCCCTGCCGCCCCCTGCTGGGGGGCCTGAGCCCTGCTCTGTGTGTGTGTGTGTGTGTGTGTGTGTGTGTCCCTGCTGAGCCCTGCTCTGTGTGTGTGTGTGTGTGTGTGTGTGTGTCCCTGCTGAGCCCTGCTCTGTGTGTGTGTGTGTGTGTGTGTCCCTGCTGAGCCCTGCTGGGGGGGCTGAGCCCTGCTCTGTGTCTGTGTGTGTGTGTGTGTGTCCCTGCTGAGCCCTGCTCTGTGTGTGTGTGTGTCCCTGCCGCCCCCTGCTGGGGGCCGAGCCCTGCTCTGTGTGTGTGTGTGTGTGTGTGTGTCCCTGCCGCCCCCTGCTGGGGGGGCTGAGCCCTGCTCTGTGTGTGTGTGTGTGTGTGTCCCTGCTGAGCCCTGCTCTGTGTGTGTGTGTGTCCCTGCCGCCCCCGGCTGGTGGGGGCTAGCCCGGCTCTGTGTGTGTGTGTGTGTGTGTGTCCCTGCTGAGCCCTGCTCTGTGTGTGTGTGTGTGTCTGTCCCTGCTGCCCCCTGCTGTGTGTGTGTGTGTGTGTGTGTCCCTGCCGCCCCCTGCTGGGGGTGCTGAGCCCTGCTCTGTGTGTGTGTGTGTGTGTGTGTGTGTCCCTGCTGAGCCCTGCTCTGTGTGTGTGTGTGTGTGTCCCTGCTGAGCCCTGCTCTGTGTGTGTGTGTGTGTGTGTGTGTGTGTGTGTCCCTGCTGAGCCCTGCTCTGTGTGTGTGTGTGTCCCTGCTGAGCCCTGCTCTGTGTGTGTGTGTGTCCCTGCCGCCCCCTGCTGGGGGGCGCTGAGCCCTGCTCTGTGTGTGTGTGTGTGTGTGTCCCTGCCGCCCCCTGCTGGGGGGCGCTGAGCCCTGCTGTGTGTGTGTGTGTGTGTGTGTGTGTCCCTGCCGCCCCCTGCTGGGGGGGGCTGAGCCTTGCTGTGTGGGGGGAGGCATGTGCAAGACCATCTGCCGGCACAATGAAATAGCAGCATCTGTTGTGGTTGCAAGTTGTCGGTTCACTCCAGCTGCGGGGCGGCCGGGGGCATCTCTGACCCCTCTCCCCTTGAGACCCTTTGGGGCTGATTTTTCAGACTCAACAGGCGCTGTGGGGGCCCCCCAACCAGGCCGAGGGGGCAGGTTGCCAAAGGGCTTTAGGCACCTAGTGGGATGCTCCCCCTGGCCTGAGGCGGTTGGGGCCAAACGCCCATTGATCTCGCTGGCCGTGCCGGGGAGACCCGGCCCAGGCAGCTTGTACCGCGCTGCATTCGCTTTAAATCCTCGGGCGGGTTCTGGGCCTGCTGGAGGTGGGACCCCTGTAAGGAAGCGTGAAACCCGAGTCAGTCTGCGGGGAGACAGCCTGGCCCAGGGGCCACATCTGGGACTAGAAATTGTCTGGAGGAGCCATGAATGCTCACGAAACTGGGGTTGGGCTGCGGGAGGGGGTGAGGGCTCTGGCTGGGGGTGTGGGCTCTGGGATGGGGCCAGAAATGAGGGGTTCAGGGTGTGGGAAGGGGCTCTGGGCAGGGGTTGGGGTACAGGAAGGGGTGCAGGCTCCAAGTGGGGGTGCGGGCTCTGGGGTGGGGCTGGGGATGAGGGTTTGGGGTGCAGGAGGGGGCTCCGGGCTGGGATCAAGGGGTTCCAAGGCTGGGAGGGGGATTATTGAGGTTACAGTTTACAGATCCCTGTGCAGTGCCAGACGGGGTAATTTTGGGGTCCCACTCCAGCGAGGGCGCCCGGCGGGGGAGCGGGGAAATGGGCTGTCTGCCCGTGAGCGGCTTCGGTAAAGCACTCAGGCAGCTGAGTTCGGTGTGTGGCACCTCCTGCTGTCGTGTTGGGTGATAACAGGGCCCGGTGAGGCTGGCTGATGGGAGAGGCCTGCCCAGCTGGGGGGTCAGAGCCCACAGCCATTCCACGGCTCCCAGGCTGCACCCCGGGGTGACGGCCCATCACACCCGCCTTCGGTCACGGCGAGGCCCCTTTCCCCCGCGAGCCGCTTCTCATCTCCTGAGCCACGTCCCGAGCTCGGCACCCTCCCCAAAGCCTGCCCTGCTGGGTCTGTTCTTTTCCAGGCCTTCCCGGGGCTGCTACACCCGGCTAGTCGCACCAGGGGGCAGCAGGGCCCCGTGCTGCTGACGCTTACGAGTGGAATCGTTTTCCTTAAAGCCCCAGCTCCTGGAGTCAGGTGGGTCTGGGCTGGTTTCAGCCTTAAAGAAAAAGGCTGAAACCCTCGTGGCTGTGGAGAAAGCTACAAAATGTGACCCCGGGGATCCTAACGACTCAAAGATCAGACACCAAATAACAAGCTCCCCAGATCTCGTATCTTTACATAATCTTGTGATTTTAAAGCCAATCTCATGAGTTCTGGGAGCCTGACTCGCGATTAAGGATACGATTCTGTCACAGGCAGAGGTCACAAATTCCGGGACTTTCCGGGACCTCCAGGACATCTTTGGGGGCAGGGCTGGCGCAGCTGTCAGACCCGGAGCAGCGGCCAGGGTTGGGTCAGCCCCCCTGGGCCTGGCGCAGTGGGGCGGCGGGAGCAGCTGCAATCCCGGCAATGCTCTCACAGGGGGTGACCCAGGGAATTCAGACCGTTAATATGGGGAACTGCAGGCGCCAGTGAAAAGCCCCTGGCCAGTCGGGTTCAGGACCACAAGCCCTTGTCACACATCTCAGGACTAACCGAGATCCCAGCGCGGGTGCAGCCATTACAGGCCCAGCTGGGAAAAGCCTCACGAGGGATCCGGCGAAGGCAGACGGGTTCGGTGAATGTTCCTGCCCCGGATCGGAAGGAAGTGGGTCGAAACATTCGGCTCTAGCAGCGGTACCAGGCTTTCTGTTCAGCCAGTGACTGGGGGGGATGTTAAATACCAGATGCTAAAGTTACACATCTCTAAATCGGCAGGACCGGGTACCCTGTACGGAAGAGTTGCAAAAGAATTGGCCAAGGAGCTCCCTGAACCATGGATGTTGATATGCAACAAATCTTGGCATTCAAAGGAGGGCCCAGAGGACTGGAGAAAGCTCTTATACCAATATTTTAAAAGGGTGGAGAGGGCGACCCAGGAACCCCGGGCAGTAAAACCCCTGCAGGAGGGGGTGAGCCCTGTGCGGGAGGGGAGGCTCGTGTTCACTCCTCACTTTCTGGGGTGGGGCCGCCCCTTTTCCCCACAGTTTAGCGTGAAACACAAGACGGGCTTTGTGTTGCGTGACGCTGAATTCCTGGCATCAGCTCCTGTTACACGAAGGGCAGCCGCTGGCCTGGCCGCTTTCAGTTTCCATTTGACACAGGGTGTGGGGGGAGGGGGTTTCGGGCCCAGCCACTTCCCCATGCCTGAACTCCGTCGCCTGGAAGCTGTTAAAGGGAATCAGTGTCCTGGTGCAGAAAGCGGCGGCGTGTCCCGGCTCAGAGACAGTGACGAGGAGGAGCCGGTGGTCTGTCTGCAGCACGGCAGAGGGACCCGAGGAGCTGTGCTAATACGGGTAGTTAATAGATCACGTAACAGGCTGGGAAAGAAAAGGGATCAATAGGGTGCTTCAGATTCACTGGAAAGCCAGAGACCCACACATCCCGCTCTGCTCTCCGGCACTTCCTAGTCACCGCCCCCAGGTAAGCTCCCTACCGCGAGCTGCCCCAGTAGCAAATTGCTGAGACACAACATTGGTGTATAGGGTGAAACCCGGTGGGCAGCTGCCTTTCAATCAGGATAAGTATCAAAGAAGCAATTAAGCTCCTTTTATGGAACCAGGCAGCTGAAACTAAAGAAGCCACCACCCAAACTGTGGGACATATACAAAGCCTGTCAGGAATCCGAGCTGTATGGGTGGTGTTTTTGGTGGAGGGGTGTGTGTGTTTGAGGGGAGGGTGTGGCAGAGAAACAGCAGAATCACCACTGAAGCAGACACAGAAGGAAGCCAGCAAGCCCCAGAGATGTGCTTCTAACATGACCCTGAAAAAGAGAGAGCTTTTGGGCAGAGTGCTGTCTGGAAAGAGGCTTGAGATGTAAGTAAAACAACCTGCCTCTTGCTGTGTTCTGGGGAACAGGACTTTGTAAATAAAGACGTAGCAAAGAAGTACCTGACCCATCAGTAATGTCCCCCCCCATAACAAACAACACGTGAGACCCCAAATATGGTCAGCCACTCAGGCTACCGTTGGTGTGAAGAGTGAGATCCATTCTCCAGGAGGAGACTCGAGATTCCCCTGTTTGGCCAGGATCACCTGAGCCATTTGACCCTGGGGCAGGGCCAGATTACCAGTGGCCTGGCAGCTGACGGTGAGCTCACCTTCTCTCCTAATCGCATGATCATTTCCCACCCTGCAGGGGCCGGTTTTATACGTCCATTGCTGTCTTCAAAGGGCTGCTTGTCTGGCCCAGGCACAAAAGAGGAAGCGACCAGCCCTCTGCATAGACCGTCAGACCTGGAGGGCCCAGAAAAAGCCTCCCAGAGTCCAAACCCTCTGCTCCTTTCTCCCCCTCCCAGTGCTCAGCACCTTGGTGAAAAGTGCCGTCGACACGACACCCCGCGGGAACGTGCCCTGCCTGGAGGACGCCGTGACACTGCTGGCGGCTGTGGAGAACGAGGCGGCCGTCGCGGAGGCGCTGGCTCACTACGTGCCTGAGATGGTGACGTTCCCGGTGGCCATGATGGAGCTCTCGGAGCCTCACGGCAGAAGCCTGGTGGCTGCAGCTTTTCATGCCGTGCTCCTTCAAGGCTGAGAAGCCACGGTCTCAGTGGGAGCTCATGGTAACGCACTGTCACCGCTCGGGCTTCCAGCTCTAAAGGTCCCTGGTTCGATCCCTGTGGCAGCAGGGCCAGGGCCGGTCTAGGATCGAAACCGCTGTGAGCTCGCACGCTCGAGGTGAGCTTGGCTGTGCTTGAGCAGAGGGAGTAAGTTACCTGCTGGCGACAGGGCTAGAAACGCCAGGACTGGGGCCTTCTCTCCTGCAGGGCAGGGGCCCCCCTGACGCTCTAGGCCAGAGCAGGCTGCAGAGAACAGAAATGAGGTTTTTCCTTTTGTGGGCTAGGCCGGGATAGCAGAAAACTTTGGCGAAGTCTCGGGCAGAAGCGAAGCATCTCCAGGGAGCTTTGCCTCGTGCTGCGGGAGGAGCTCTCGGCCGCTGTGCGGAAGCAGCACCCGCCCGGGCTATACATGCAACCTGGCGGCTCCGGAGTCGACCTCCGAGACCAGAGCCGCGGGGTGGAGAACGTCGGGGCAGAACCCAGCCAAGGGGTCCAGGGGAGTGGCTGACGACCCGTCACTGGAAAGGGGGCAGGTGGGCGGAACGGGGGGCCGGGGGAAGGGGTGAAGCGGGGGCGAGGCCTCCGGGGGAGGGTAGTGCAGGGGGCAGGGCCACGGTTCGGGCACTGGTGGCCCCCCCACTCTTAGGGACCTTCCCTCACCCCTGTAGCCACAGCGGCACTTTCCTACCTCATCCCCCCCAGGTTTGTTTTCAAACTCCAGCAACGGCCCTTGCTCCCTTGCTAAGAGGAAACGTGTTTTAGTGGGAGAGGAGGGCGATTAGCATATTCATGAGAGCTCATGAATAATTCAGCACTGTGCTCTCATCTTCCCAGGCAGAAGCGGTACTGGACCGGTTCCTGGCCAGGAAAAGGCGGCGGCAGATGGAGCAGACAGCCAGGCCGGTGCTCGAGTCTGCAGGATTCCCGATCGAACCGGACCTGAAAATTCCCTGATTTCCTCAGACGGCTGAGGAGTAAATGGGTCAGTGCCGTGCAGGGAGGCACAAAAGCAGAGACTCACCCCCCATTGCGTGGCGACATCCCCACGCGCAGGAATAAATGGGTCCGTGTGTCCCTAGCGTTCCGGTCCCTGACCTAAGTGACTCGCCAGAATTTGGGGTCTTCTGGGTTGTTCCACTTGGGAGGGGAAATTGAGGCTGGAGTGTGGTGCCTTTGGGGCAATCCCGTTCATTTACCAAGCACGGACCAAGTCCAATTTTCCTGAACACAGGACGACTCGGAAAAGAGGGGCCCCCTCCTGCCCCCCACAGAAAGGATGTGGATGAATTGGAGAGAGTCCAGCGGAGGGCAATGAAAATGCTTAGGGGGCTGGAGCACATGACTTATGAGGAGAGGCTGAGGGAACTGGGATTGTTTGGTCTGCAGAAGAGAAGCGTGAGGGGGATTTGATAGCTGCTTTCAACTACCTGAAGGGGGTTCCAAAGAGGATGGAGCTCGGCTGTTCTCAGTGGTGGCAGATGACAGAACAAGGAGTAATGGTCTCAAGTTGCACTGGGGGAGGCTTAGGTTGGATATTAGGAAACACTATTTCCCTGGGAGGGTGGTGAAGCACTGGGATGGGTTCCCTAGGGAGGTGGTGGAATCTCCATCCTTAGAGGTTTTTAAGGTCAGGCTTGACAAAGCCCTGGCTGGGATGATTTAGTTGGTGTTGGTCCTGCTTTGAGCAGGGGGTTGGACTAGATCCCTCCTGAGGTCCCTTCCAACCCTGAGATTCTGTGATTCTAACAGGAGACAGTTTCCTTGCTCACAATTCGAAGCCTCTTTCAGCCAGTATTGTGCCCAAAAGCTCCCTCTCTGGGCTTCTCTCAGGCCTGTGCTATCAGTTGCTTGTTCAGGCTGCATCGCGCTTTCTGCTCCTTCTGTCTCTGAGTGTCTCTCCCCTTTTGCGGGGTCTTACACGCAGACTTTTAAGCCAAAGCAATATTCAGTGACGCCCCTCTGCCCGGATGTTTGCAATGTCTGTGAGTTGCTTGAGGCAATGACTGGTGCTTATCTGTCTCCTGCAGCTTATCTGAAACAAAGGGTAGCAGTTAAGCCTCTAATAACATGCTAAAAAAACCCTGCAGCTGGAATGAAGAGATTAAACGTGTGTGTGTGTGTGTGTGTGTGTGTGTGTGTGTGTGTGTGTGTGTGTGTGTGTGTGTGTGTGTGTGTGTGTGTGTGTGTGTGTGTGTGAGAGAGAGAGAGAGAGAGAGAGAGAGACAGAGGGAGAGGGAGAGGGAGAGACAGAGGGAGAGAGAGAGGGCTCCCCATCACTTACCCTCGATTTGGTCTCTTAGGGGTCGCTGACCCAGTCTTTTCCACCCATGTGACATTCACTCACTATAAATCAATACTGCGCTGGATTTAAATCTCTCTTCATCCTTGAATTATTTGCTGCCTGTCACAAGGCAGCCGAGCGTGTGTGAACTGTGGGGCACAGACTCAACTACCGTGAAGGAGACGCAAAAACCAAGCAAACCTCAGGAAGATTTAAAAGAAAAGTAGGGGGAGAAAATATCCTCGTTTAGTGGGAGGCCCCCCAGGAACTAATGGTGCGAGGTTCCCGTAGCAACTTCAAACGCTGCTCACTTGGACAGGGAACAAATCAAAACCAGAATTAGTTCTGGGGCAAGATTTTTCAAAAGCAGCTAAATGATTTAGGGGCCTAGTTTGATCCCCCAGCCCAGAGTCTGATAAACTCCAGCCAACCGGCAACCGCTCTCAGGGCCAGACCAAGCCATCAAACCACTACCGGCAACGTGCCCCACGCAGGCCGGTCTCGGGGCTTAGTCATCAGCTGAACCCCCGGGCACGGGCTGTGGCAGGATGCTGCAGTGAGAACACGTCAGTGTTTAGCTCCTTTGTCGCCCCTTGGAGCCCAGGGGTTCGCCAGGATTCCCCACCTTGCGGGGGTTTCTGTGGCGTCATCTGGCTGATTGATAAAGGATTTTCACAGGGGCCTGTGCTGCAGCAGGAAGTTCCCTTCCTCAGAAATCCCCACGCCTGCCTCTCCAGCAGGCTCTGTGCCCAAGAAAATCTCTCTGTGGCGCACTCCCTACGGGAGCTAGGGTGACCAGATGTCCCGGTTTTATAGGGACAGTCCTGATTTTTGGTTTTTTTTCTTGTATAGGTTCCTATTACCGGCCCCCCCGGTCCCAATTTTTCACATTTGCTGTCTGGTCACCCTAACAGCAGCCAATCTCCTGTCACCGGCGACCAGGGAAACCCCCACTCTTGCTAACAGACATTGGTAGCGTTGGAAGAAATTTTTGGTGCAATGTTTTTTTCCACAGATTCAGGGCAACCAAAGCTATTGGTAATTTAGGTCAATGTGTGGCCATAACATAACATAAGAACATAAGAAAGGCCGTACCGGGTCAGACCAAGGGTCCATCTAGCCCAGTATCTGTCTGCCGACAGTGGCCAATGCCAGGTGCCCCTGAGGGAGTGAACCTAACAGGCAATGATCAAGTGATCTCTCTCCTGCCATCCATCTCCATCCTCTGACAAACAGAGGCTAGGGACACCATTCTTACCCATCCTGGCTAATAGCCATTTATGGACTTAGCCACCATGAATTTATCCAGTCCCCTTTTAAACATTGTTATAGTCCTAGCCTTCACAACCTCCTCAGGCAAGGAGTTCCACAAGTTGACTGTGCGCTGCGTGAAGAAGAACTTCCTTTTATTTGTTTTAAACCTGCTGCCTATTAATTTCATTTGGTGACCCCTAGTTCTTGTATTATGGGAATAAGTAAATAACTTTTCCTTATCCACTTTCTCAACATCACTCATGATTTTATAGACCTCTATCATGTCCCCCCTTAGTCTTCTCTTTTCCAAACTGAAGAGTCCTAGCCTCTTTAATCTTTCCTCGTATGGGACCCTCTCTAAACCCCTAATCATTTTAGTTGCCCTTTTCTGAACCTTTTCTAGTGCTAGAATATCTTTTTTGAGGTGAGGAGACCACATCTGTACACAGTATTCGAGATGTGGGCGCACCATGGATTTATATAAGGGCAATAATATATTCTCAGTCTTATTCTCTATCCCCTTTTTAATGATTCCTAACATCCTGTTTGCTTTTTTGACCGCCTCTGCACACTGCGTGGACATCTTCAGAGAACTATCCACGATAACTCCAAGATCTTTTTCCTGACTCGTTGTAGCTAAATTAGCCCCCATCATGTTGTATGTATAGTTGGGGTTATTTTTTCCAATGTGCATTACTTTACATTTATCCACATTCAATTTCATTTGCCATTTTGTTGCCCAATCACTTAGTTTTGTGAGATCTTTTTGAAGTTCTTCACAATCTGCTTTGGTCTTAACTATCTTGAGCAGTTTAGTATCATCTGCAAACTTTGCCACCTCACTGTTTACCCCTTTCTCCAGATCATTTATGAATAAATTGAATAGGATTGGTCCTAGGACTGACCCTTGGGGAACACCACTAGTTACCCCTCTCCATTCTGAGAATTGACCATTAATTCCTACCCTTTGTTCCCTGTCCTTTAACCAGTTCTCAATCCATGAAAGGACCTTCCCTTTTATCCCATGACAGCTTAATTTACGTAAGAGCCTTTGGTGAGGGACCTTGTCAAAGGCTTTCTGGAAATCTAAGTACACTATGTCCACCGGATCCCCCTTGTCCACATGTTTGTTGACCCCTTCAAAGAACTCTAATAGATTAGTAAGACACGATTTCCCTTTACAGAACCCATGTTGACTATCGCTCAAGAGTTTATGTTTTTCTATGTGTCTGACGATTTTATTTTGGGTCAAATAAATTTTATTCTGGTCAATGGCAGGCTCGATTAGACGTGGGAAGACTGCAGTGAAAGGCAGCGTACGCGATGGGGGGGATGGAAGAGCTTCCATGTGAGGGAGGAAAGGCCTGGGACAGCTCCACCGGGCAAAGAGACAATGGGGGGATGTGACTGAGGTCTATAAAACCTTGACGGGTGTGGAGACAGCAAATAGGGACGTGCTAGTTACCCCTTTGTGCAACACCCAATGAACCGAGCGGGCAGCAGGTTTCAGACAAACAACAGGAAGCGTTTCCTCACGCAGCGCTTAGCCAGCCCGCGGTGCTCGCGGCCGGGGTGTGGTGAAGGGTTCAGCAAAGCACTAGAGCAGTTCCTGGAGGACGGGTCCATCAGTGGCTACTAGCCGAGATGGGCAGGGACACCCCCCCCCCGCTCCGGGTGTCCCTAAACCTCTGAGTGCAGATGCTGGGACCTGACAACGGGCTGGATCACTCGATAATGGCCCTGTTCTGGTCACGCCCTCTGGGGGGGGCGCCTGGCACTGGCCACTGTCGGCAGCAGGACACTGGGCTGGCTGGACCCTGGGCCGCTCCTATGTTCTTAACAAGAAGAACAAGTCTGGAAATGTTAAAATATTTCAGAGAGACGTTTTGTGCTGGGCTGACATTTCATTTGTAAAAATAATTTAAAACCACACGAAACAAAAAGGAAACAGAGACAAACACTTGTTTCGGGTGGAACGAAACGTTTCCTTTGACCCCAAATAACTATTTTCATTTTGCCGGGAAATCTGAACGTTTTTCGTTCCACTTTGATGCAAAACAAACATTTCTCTTTTGATTATTTGGTTGGGCCCCTGACTCGAAAACGTAGCTCTTCACTCGGTCCAGGCAGCGGCAGCTCCGCGCCCGACAGGCCATAGGCAGGAAATGGGGGGGCTTCATGTGCCTGAGAATCGGACTCTGGCAGATCTGCTCCAAATGCCGCCTGTTCTCGTTTAAACGCGTCTCAGGCGTCGTGTCTGCGATGGGAGGGCGGCGCCGTCTCACTGACCTTTACATCAGAATTGTTCCTTTCAACCCTTCTGCCCAATGTGCAGAGGAGCAGAGGGCCGAGATGCTGGAGCAGCAGCGGAAGGCGGCAGAGGAGAAGCGGCTGCAGGCGGAGCAGCTGCTGAAGGACCAGGAGCGCAGCCACCAGGAGAACGTGAAGCAGCTGGAGGCCAAGGTGGCGGAGGAGCTGGCCAGTGCCCGGCAGGAGGCGGAGCGGGCGCTGCAGAGCGAGCTGGGGGGGCAGGAGGCCATGATGCAGAAGGGCTTCGCGGAGAAAGCCAGGCTGATGGAGGCTGAGATCTCGGGCCTCAGGGAAGATACGTTCAGCCAACACCTCCCATGCCAATGGCCCCATTGTTCCCTTCTGTGCCCCGACCCCTCTGCCCCTGGGCCGCGTTCGGCCTCTTCCTCCCACCCGTGTCTATAGCCCCTGTTCTCCCGTCTTCGGTATTCACCGGGCCAGACTCTCCATGCGCCACAGCGACCACAGGACCTGCTGCTCCAGCGACAGCGACAGCGACTGTCCTTCACACACACCAGCTGGGCCAGGACAGCTCGGCAGCCCCCCATCCCCTCGCCAGCCCTCAGCCTTTGGCTTGTCTGAGTCTGAGCTCAGTCCCCCTGCGCTGTGGGTCTTTGGGGGGGGGTTACGGGAAAGAAAATCCCCAGTAAATAACGTAGCATGAGCTGACAGCCTGCGGCAGGGGGGGGGGGGGGTTAGGGGATCGGGGCCCAGGGTTTGGCGGGCGGGGGGTGTCTCCAAAGCTGTTGGGTGGGTTGGGAGCGGGGGAACCACTGGCGCTCAAGGCAGGATGAAGCTGTTTTCCTTCCCGTCGGCCAGGGCCGGCGCTGCCGTTAGGTGACCCTAGGCGGTCGCCTGGGGCGCCAGGATTCGGGGCGTGCGGGAGCTTCCGGTTCCGCTCCCATCGCGCCGCCAGAGAAGGACCTTCTGCCGACGTGCCACGGAAAACAGCGGCAGGCAACTGAGCAGCTCAATGACTGCCACTGTCGCCTGCGGCATTTCGGCAGAGGGTCCTTCTTCGGCGGCGCGACGGGACTGGAACCGGAAGCTCCCGCGCGCCCCGTGGGGAGCGCACAAAATGCCACCCCCCGAATTCTGCCCAGGGCGCCAGAAACCCTGGCGCTGCTCCTGCCGTCGGCCCTTGCGCCCCGGTTCCCAAGTGACCTGCCTGGCTCGGTACCAGGGCCGTGTCCTCGTCGGGGTCTCCCGCTCCCCCCGTTTAGGGGTTGGCTGCCAACTTTGTGTGTTTTCAGGGCCCAGCCCAGAGCCACGGGAAACGCCCGGCTCGGGCCGAGCCCCCGGTTACAGCTCCGTTTGGAGGCCGGGGCACTCGGGAGACGGCTGCAGGCCAGCACCCTGGCTCTGGCCCGGCCACCGAGCGCGGCTGCGTGGCCGTGTTCTCGCGTTAGTGCCAGGGCGGCCCCTGCTCGACTTCACCCGTCTGCCAGCCGCTGAGGCCCCCTGACGGCTGCACTGCTCCTTGGGCCCGTGCGCCCGGCGGGGGGCAGAACCCCCCTGGCTGGGCAGTAGCTGCCCCGTGTTCAAGGGGTTCACATGAGACCTGGCTGCTGTGGGGGGGGGAATGGGGGGCCCTCCCCCAGCTGGGCTGTAGGGAGCGTGTGTTAATCCGGCCCTGCACCCGCCCAGCTCCGGCCTCACTCTCGGGGAGACCCTTGGGGGGGGCGGGGGCGTCTCTGCCGCAGGGCAGCGTGTGGGGAGCCCTCGCTCCAGCCCCCTCGATGGATCCGGTTTAATTTCCCGTTTGCTCCATTAGCGGGTTGGACGGGGCCGGACACGGAGGAGACGGGAGCGAAGCTTCACTCATCAGCCGTCCAGGCGTCTGTCCCCCAGCTCTGCCCTGCCCCCGCTCCCCAGGACCCGCCGGCGCAGACACGCAGCCGCCTCCGGTTTGCCAGGGCGTGGAGAGAATCCCCAGTCTGGTCATTGAGCCCGGCTCTAACCACTCGCCCCCACTGCCCTCCCAGAGCCGGGGAGAGAACCCAGGAGTCCTGGCTCCCGGCCCCCCCTGCTCTAACCACCAGCCCCCACTCCCCTCCCAGAGCCGGGAGAGAACCCAGGAGTCCTGGCTCCCAGCCCCCCCTGCTCTAACCACTCGCCCCCACTCCCCTCCCAGAGCCGGGGAGAGAACCCAGGAGTCCTGGCTCCCAGCCCCCCCCCAACCCCCCACTCTAACCACTCGCCCTCACTCCCCTCCCAGAGCCGGGGAGAGAACCCAGGAGTCCTGGCTCCCAGCTCCCGCCCCCACCGCATCCAGGTCCCCCATAGTGAGTTTCACCTCTTCCCACCCCATGGAACCCCCTTGGCTCTTGTCACTTTAAGGCGGGGGGGTCACCTGGCCCCCACCGCTACACTGGTGCCGAGCGGAAGGCGCTCAGCCAATCAGCGGGCCGGGGGCGGCGTTCCAGGGACCGCAACGGGCGGGGGGGGGCGCTTGAGAGTGTCCCCTCCTCAGGCCCCGCCCCCAGCCAGCCCCGCCCACAAAGATCCCCCCCCGGGGGGGCGGGTCCCCGCTGCCCCACAGGTGCCCAGAGAGCAGGTGTGAAATCGGGACGGGGGGGGATAGGTGCAGATAAACCCCCCCGACAGGGGGTGTCCGGTCCCCATTCCAGCCCCCAGCTCAGCCCCCGCCCGGCGCCCCCAGCTCGGCCCCGACCGGCGCCCCCAGCTCAGCCCCCGACCGGCGCCCCCGCCCGGCGCCCCAGGTCTCTTGTTTGAGCAGCTCGCGGCTTGTCCAGCCTCTGTGCCCGCAGCCCCCCCGGCCCCGCCCCCCACGGGGCCCGGAACCGGCCGGACCGGTCCAGCCGGCGCCCCGCCCGCGATGGAGGTGGCTGGGGGAGGGGGGAATTTACCCCCCCCCACCCCACCCCCCCCCCAGTGCTCAGCAGGAGGTGACCGCGGCTGCCTAGTTCCCCTTCCCCACGGGGGGGTTGAGTTTTGCGGCGTCCCCGGGTCACCCCCGCACAGATCTTCCCATGGGGGGGGAGGCCTAGGATTGCCCCAAATGCATGGGTCAGCGGGTGCCCCTCACTCCCGACCTGCAGCCCCTGCCCCCGCTCTGCCTGTGCCCCTCACTCCTGACCTGCAGCCCCTGCCCCCTCTGCCGGTGCCCCTCACTCCCGACCTGCAGCCCCTGCCCCCCACTCTGCCGGTGCCCCTCACTCCCGACCTGCAGCCCCTGCCCCCCCAAGCTCTGCCGGTGCCCCTCAATCCTGACCCGCAGCCCCTGCCCCCCCTCTGCCGGTGCCCCTCACTCCCGACCTGCAGCCCCTGCCCCCCCAGCTCTGCCGGTGCCCCTCACTCCCGACCTGCAGCCCCTGCTCCCCCAGCTCTGCCGGTGCCCCTCACTCCCGACCTGCAGCCCCTGCTCCCCCAGCTCTGCCGGTGCCCCTCACACCTGACCTGCTAACCCAGCCCTGCCCTGCCCCCCTCCCGCGCACACTTTGTGTGTTGTGTGTTGGAATTGCACCATCACATGCAGTTGCTGGGAGTCAGTTACAGGCGGTTTTGTATTGACTTTCCGCCCCCGGGAGGGGCCTGGGCCCTGGCGTCTCTGCTCCCCCCCCCCCGCAGGTGCAGGGTTCGAGGCAGGCGGAACCCCGGCTCCCCCCCCCCCCCCCCAGCCTTCCTGCTTCTGCTGCGACACGGAAGCCGGACGCCAGAGTCTGCCTGGAGCCCTCGCCCGCTGCCATGGCCCTGCCAGGCCCCCTGCTCCTGCTGGCCGCCCTGGCCCTGCGCTGGGCCCACGGGGGTGAGTGGGTCAGAGCCTGGCCCCGTCTGCGGCCTCCCTTCCTCGGGGGGGGGCTGGGGCTGGGGCTCCTTCCCCCCAACACGGTGACCCTGTTCTGCCAAAGGGGCCCAGTCGGGCCAGGGGGGGCCTCTGCGATTGGGGGCAGCAGGGTGGGGGGAGCTGTTCCCGCGCCAGCTCCCCCCCGGCCCCAGGGCAGGGCCTGGCTGGTTAAAGGGGGGTGGGAATGGGGCAGGGAATGGGGCACAGGACCTGTCCCCTCTAGGGGGGGCGGCTCCCACCCGGCCCCAGGGCAGGGCCTGGCTCGGGGGGGGGCGGGGAATGGGGCAGGGGCCTGTCCCCTCTAGGGGGGGCGGCTCCCTCCCGGCCCCAGGGCAGGGCCCGCCCGGCTCAGGGGGGCGGGAGTGGGGCCTGGCCCCTCGAGGGGACGCTCATACTGTGCCCCATCGACTGTTCCAGAGATACCCACCGTCCACCTGATTGACCAAGAGGGCCCGATCCTGGAGGGCAGCTCCGTGACCCTGGAGTGTCTGACGGACGAGGCCGGAGCTGACATGAGCCAATTCACCTTCCAGAAATACAGTCCGGTCAGGACCCCCCCCCCCCCAGCCCCACCGGGGACGAACCTGCCCCTCACCCGACACTGAGGGGTGCCAAGCTGCAGGGGGCGTGGTGGGGGGTCAGCAGGGGGCAGTGTGGAGGGGGCGGGGGGTCCGTGTCACAGGGGCCAGGGCACGGGGTCAGCAGGGGCGCCGTGGGGCAGGCAGGGGGTCTGTACCATGAGGGGCAGGAAAGGGAGACCAAAGGGGGTGCCATGGGGCAGGCAGAGGGTCTGTGCCACAGGGGGGCAGGGCAGGGGATCTGTAGGCAGTGCCGTAGGGCAGGCAGGGGGTCCGTGCCATGGGGGTAGGGCAAGGGGCTCCATAGGGGGCACCCTGGGGCAGGCAGGGACTCTGTGCCACAGAGGGGAGGGAAGGGGGTCAGCAGGGGTGCTGTGGGGCAGCCAGTGGGTCTGTGCCTCAGGGGCAGGGGGTGCATACGGGGTGCCATGGGGCAGGCAGGGGTCTGTGCCGCAGGGGTGGGGCGGGGCTGGGGGTCCATTGTGGGCACCGTGGAGCAGGCTGGGGGTTCGTGGGGGTCGTGAGGCAGGCTGGGGTCCGTGCAACGGGGGGGCCGGGCAGGAGGTCCATAGGGGGCACCCTGGGGCAGGCTGGGGGTCTGTGCCAGGGGGGGCAGGGCAGGGAGTCCATAGGGCGTGCCATGGGGCAGGTCAGGGGTCCATGCCACAGGGGGCAGGACAGGGGGTCCATGGGGGTGCTGTGGGGCAGGCTGGGGGTCCATGGGGGCACCATGGAGCAGGCTGGGGGTCTGTGCCAATGGGGCAGGGCAGGGGTCCGTAGCACAGGGGGTCCATAGGAGGCACCGTGGGGCAGGCCGGGGTCCATGGGGGGCAGCCAGTCGGGGTTTAACGGTGACACCGGGGGCGTCTCTCCGCAGTGGCTCCACTCCTGGGTCTCGCTGGACAATCCCGACCGGCTGCGCTGCTGGTTCTTCGACGTGAACGTGACGCGGGCGGACGGGCGCCTCCTGCTGGCCATCGGGGCCCTGCAGTCCTGGCACGCCGGGGCCTATCGCTGCGTGGCCGCCAACGGCACCGGCAACGCCTCCGCCTCCGCCGAGCTCAGCCTGCGCGTGGAGTGTGGGTGGCGCCCGCCCCGGGCCCCTCGGCACACTCAGGGGGGCCCACCCACGTCTGTCTCTTGGGGGGCCGTGGGGGGGTTACCCCTGGTTATATTTGAGCATAACCCCCCCCAATTTGCCCCTTGCTCCCCCAGGCTGGGTGGGAGGAGATGGACGGGGGGTGCTGCAGGGAGCCCAGAGTGGGGAAATTACGTCAGTTTGGGGGTGCGTCTGTGGGGCAGGCGGGGGAGGGGGCAGTTTGGTGGGGGGTGTCTACTCCCCACAGCTAGAAGTGGGGTACAGAGGGACACCCCAATTGTAACCCGGGGGCGGGGGGGCGGTTAACTCTCCGGCAGCTGGGCAGGCGGGGGAGGAGGAAGGATTTCGGGGGGCGGCGCCCGTGGGGCCTGACGCAACGTGTCCCCCCAGATCTGCGCAGCGTCTTCGTGACCCGGGCCCACACCTGGTGCGGGACCGTGGGCGACTCGGTGGCCGTGATGGAGGGCGAGGACGTGGAGCTGCAGTGCTCGGCCGACGCCTCCCAGCCCCCCGAGTACGAGTGGAGCCGCCAGGTGAGGGGCTGGGCAGGACCCCCGGGCAATGGGGGGGGATCATACCCCAAAATATCAGGGATGGATGTGGGGTGTCACACAGTAGACCCAGCAGGGGGCGCCATGGGACAAGGAGCAGGGCAGAGGGTCAGCGCGGGGCACCATGGGGCAGGGAGCAGGGCAGAGGGTCAGCAGGGGGCGCCGTGTGGCAGGCAGTGGGGCGAAGGGTCAGCAGGGGGTGCTGTGGGGGAGGGAGCGTGGGCTCAGCAGGGGGTGCCATGGGGCAGGGAAGGGGGGCTCAATAGGGGGTGCCGTGGGGCAGGGAATGGGGGCTCAGTAGGGAGTGCCGTGGGGCAGGGGGTCAGCAGGGTTGCCATGGCAGGGAGGCGGGACGGAGGGTCACCAGGGGCACTGTGGAGCAGGGAACGGGGGCTCAGTAGGGGGCGCCGTGGGGCAGGGAGCAGAGTGGAGGGTCAGCAGGGGGTGCCGTGGGGCAGGGGGTCAGCAGGGTTGCCATATGGCAGGGAGCGGGACGGAGGGTCACCAGGGGGCACTGTGGAGCAGGGAACGGGGGCTCAGTAGGGAGCGCCGTGGGGCAGGGGGTCAGCAGGGGTGACGTGGGGCAGGGGTCAGCAGGGATGCCATGGGGCAGGGAACGGGGGCTCAGTAGGGAGCGCCGTGGGGCAGGGGGTCAGCAGGGGTGCCGTGGGGCAGGGAACGGGGGCTCAGTAGGGAGCGCCGTGGGGCAGGGGGTCAGCAGGGGTGCCGTGGGGCAGGGAACGGGGGCTCAGTAGGGAGCGCCGTGGGGCAGGGGGACAGCAGGGTTGCCTGGGGCAGGGAACGGGGCTCAGTAGGGAGCGCCGTGGGGCAGGGGTCAGCAGGGTGCCGTGGGGCAGGGAACGGGGCTCAGCAGGAGCGCCGTGGGGCAGGGGTCAGCAGGGGTGCCGTGGGGCAGGGAACGGGGGCTCAGCAGGAGCGCCGTGGGGCAGGGGTCAGCAGGGGTGCCGTGGGGCAGAGGAACGGGGCTCAGTAGGAGCGCCGTGGGGCAGGGGTCAGCAGGGGTGCCGTGGGGCAGGGAACGGGGCTCTGTGGGGTGCGCGGTGGGGCTGGGGGTCAGCTGGGGTGCCGTGGGGCAGGGAACGGGGGCTCAGTAGGGAGGGCCGTGGGGCAGGGGGTCAGCAGGGGTGCCGTGGGGCAGGGAACGGGGGCTCAGTAGGGAGCGCCGTGGGGCAGGGGGTCAGCAGGGGTGCCGTGGGGCAGGGAACGGGGGCTCAGCAGGGAGCGCCGTGGGGCAGGGGGTCAGCAGGGGTGCCGTGGGGCAGGGAACGGGGGCTCAGCAGGGAGCGCCGTGGGGCAGGGGGTCAGCAGGGGTGCCGTGGGGCAGGGACCGGGGGCGCAGGAGGGCGCGCCGTGGGGCGGGGGGTCAGCGGGGGTGCCGGGGGGCAGGGAACGGGGCTCAGTAGGGGCGCCGTGGGGCAGGGGTCAGCAGGGTGCCGTGGGGCAGGGAACGGGGCTCAGTAGGGGCGCCGTGGGGCAGGGGGTCAGCAGGGGTGCCGTGGGGCAGGGAACGGGGGCTCAGTAGGGAGCGCCGTGGGGCAGGGGGTCAGCAGGGGTGCCGTGGGGCAGGGAACGGGGGCTCAGGAGGGAGCGGCGTGGGGCCGGGGGTCAGCCGGGGTGCCGTGGGGCAGGGCAGGGGGCTCAGTAGGGAGCGGCGTGGGGCAGGGGTCAGCAGGGGTGCCGTGGGGCGAACGGGGCTCAGTAGGGAGCACCGTGGGGCAGGGGGTCAGCAGGGGTGCCGTGTGGGTCCCCGCCCCCTAAGCGGTGCCCTCGTTGCAGGGGGCCGACTGGGTGGTGGCGTCCAGCGCGCTGAGCCTGCCCCACGTGAGCCGGGAGCAGGCCGGGACCTACGAGTGCCGGGCCCAGCACCCCAGCCTGCCCCACCTGGCGCGCAGCCGGGCCGTGCGGCTGGATGTGCAGGGGCCGCAGAGCAGCTACCAGCTGGGTGAGTCGGGGGCTCCCCGCCACGTCCCCCCCACGGGCTGTGACCCGCCCGCCCCTCACTGACCCCTCTCCCTGCCCCCAGAGCCGGGCCTGGGGCTGAGCACCCCCGTGCTGCTGCTGGCCGTGGGGCTGCCGGCCCTGCTGCTGCTGCTGCTGGTGCTGGGGCTCAGTGTCCTCGTCCTGCGGCGCCGCCAGGCCGCCAAGATCCCGGCCGGGTGAGTGCGGGGCCGGGCGGGGGCCGGGCGCGGGGTCTGTCCTCCGGGGCGCCGGGCGGAGGGGCCGGGCGGGGGTCTGCCCTCCAGGGGCGCCGGGCGGGGGCGCCGGGCGGGGGTCTGCCCTCAGGGGCGCCAGGCGGGGGCCGGGCGGGGGTCTGCCCTCCAGGGGCGCCGGGCGGGGGCGCCGGGCGGGGGTCTGCCCTCCAGGGGCGCCAGGACTGATCCAGCCCCATAGCGGGAGCCGGGGGCAGGGAATGTGACATGGGTTTGGGCCCTTTGATTTATTGAATCCCCGGCCGCTGGCGCCGACTTCGGCGCCTCAGTAGCTCGTGGTGAAGGGGACGTACAGTCCCCAGGGGATCCGGCTGTTCACGGGGTCGTCTCTCTTCATTTCCTCTCCCCCAGCTCGGTCCCAGGAAGATTCGGGGGCTGGGGGGGGCTAATGGGGGTCTGCCCACAGGGAAGGTGGAATGGGGGATGGGATCCCGGGGGCTGGCTGGGGGGGGTCTTTCCCCCTGCCTGGAGGGGTCTGGCTGGGGCTCTCCCCTGCCTGGGGGCTGGCTGGAGGGCTCTCTCCCCTGCCTGGAGAGGGCTGGCTGGGGTCTCTCCCCTGCCTGGGGCTGGCTGGGGTCTCTCCCCTGCCTGGAGGGGCTGGTTGGGGGTCTTTCCCCTGCCTGGAGGGGGCTGGTTGGGGGGGGTCTCTCCCCCTGCCTGGGGGGGCTGGTTGGGGGTCTCTCCCCTGCCTGGGGTGCTGGTTGGGGGCTCTCTCCCCTGCCTGGAGGGGGCTGGCTGGGGGCTCTCCCCTGCCTGGAGGGGTCTGGCTTGGGGCTCTCCCCTGCCTGGGGGCTGGCTTGGGGGGCTCTCCCCCCCTGCCTGGAGGGGGCTGGCTTGGGGGGGGCTCTCTCCCCCTGCCTGGAGGGGGCTGGCTGGGGGGGGGCTCTCTCCCCCTGCCTGGAGGGGGCTGGTTGGGGGGGGTCTCTCCCCCTGCCTGGGGGGGCTGGTTGGGGGGGGCTCTCCCCCCTGCCAGGGGGGGCTGGCTGGGGGTCTCTCTCACCCCGGCGCTCTGTCCCCCGGTGCAGGGAGGAGCCCGGCCAGCGCACCCCCATCTACAAGGGCAGCCTGGAGTCGGTCCCCTCGGTGGCGGGGGACCAGCAGCCCCTGGTGCTGTGAGCTGGGCCCGGCCCCCGGCACAGGTAGGGGATTCGCTCCTCCCATGATCCTTTGGGGACTGCAGCCCCCACCCCTATTTCTCACCACCCCCATTGAAATCTCTTTTCTCCCCCCCAGGCAGAACCGCACCGGCCGTCACAGACGAGATTCAGCCACTTCTATAATCAGCGGTGGGGGGGAGGGGTATGGGGGGGCTTTGGGGGAGGAGGAGTTATTGGGGGCTCAGCTGCGTTTTCTGAGGGGCTTATTCTGGGGTGGTTTCTATAGGTGGTTGATGCAGCTACGGCCACTGTGGGGGGTGGGGAGATACTCTGGATGGGGGGGCTGGTGTTATTTTGGGGGTGGGGGGGATCTTGGGGCGCTGTTTGACCAGCCCAGCTCCCCCCCCCGGTGGTCTCTTTTGGGGGCTCTGACTTAGGGGGCTGGGAGCTTGGTTTGGGGGATATTGGCATTCGGGAGCCAACCCCCCGTTTTGTAATGGGGGGTTGTTCATGGAACCCTCCCAAAATGCAAACCTCCCGCCACCCCCAAATTCACTCTGCAGGGGTCACCGGTCCAGAGACCCCCAATCTCCAGAGGCCTGATCCCCCCCCCCCCAGCTAAACAGAGTTAATTTGCTTTGTTAATGGGGAGACTGTAATCAGTGTAGTGGGGGAGGGGTCAGGGCAGCCTGAGGGGGGGGTCCCCCTAAACAGGGACCCCCCAGTGCTGATCCCCTGCAATCTGCTCTCGCCCCTTTGCTTTCATCTGCCCTGCATGTAAGTGCTTGCGGGGCCGGGGGCTAAGCGTTATTTCGGGGGGGGGGTATTTCTTAGGGCTGTTGCTTAAAATCTGGGTATTGTAGTTCTGGGGGTGGGGCCTGGCCCTTTAAATGGGGAGCATGGGCCAGCCCCCCGGGCTTAAATGGGATTAAAATGACACTTTTAAACTCTGGGTGCGAGTGCTGGCGTTTGAACCCCCCCCATGGGGCCGGGATTGAGGGGCACCAGCAGGGCTGTGGGGCAACCCTGGAGTCTGTCGTTGCCCCTAAACCCCACTTCCCTCCCAGAGCCGGGGAGAGAACCCAGGCGTCCTGGCTCCCAGCCCCCCCCCCAACCCCCCACTTCCCTCCCAGAGCCGGGGAGAGAACCCAGGCGTCCTGGCTCCCAGCCCCCCCCCAACCCCCCACTTCCCTCCCAGAGCCGGGGAGAGAACCCAGGCGTCCTGGCTCCCAGCTCTCCCCCCAATCCCCCACTTCCCTCCCAGAGCCGGGGAGAGAACCCAGGCGTCCTGGCTCCCAGCTCTCCCCCCAACCCCCCACTTCCCTCCCAGAGCCGGGGAGAGAACCCAGGCGTCCTGGCTCCCAGCCGCCCCCCAACCCCCCACTTCCCTCCCAGAACCGGGGAGCGAACCCAGGAGTCCTGGCTCCCAGCGCGCCCCCCCCCCCGGCTATCTGGGGCCCTGCCCTCGGTCCCAACCGTGGGGAGGTTGCTGGGGTGTGGGTCCCACTGCTCCTGTTCTCAGCTGCGAGTCTGGTGGGGGGGTCCCTGTGACTTGGGGGGGGGTGATTCTTCTTCAGCCCCCTCGGGATCTCACTCAACCTGCGTCCCTCATTTCTCAAGCCCAAGCTGTGATTTTTAGGCCCCTGAGTGACACTTTCTGAAGGGGGGAGACGGGCCCCCCCCCGGGACGGACCCCACAAACCAGGTCTCTGCCCCCACTCGAGTTAAAAGAATTAATCGGGGAGTTTATTGAAGTATCAAAGGCGGTTAAAAGGCGACAGATATTTACATATATATTAACGTTCTGGCTGCGGCGGGGCCGCGTGAACAGTCTCGGGGTGGGGGGGCCTGGCCCCCCCACAGAGCCCCCTCCCCGCACCCCGGTTATATATTAATTATTATATCTCCCATTCGTTTCCCCTCTCCCCTCCCCCGACACACACGCTAGAAAATAACCTCGAGCCAGAGATGGGGCTGGGACCCACTGGGGGGTTCTTCTGGACAAAGGGGGGGCTGGGGGGCAGTCAAGGAACTGGGGGGGTCAGAGGGGATCAGGGAGGAGATACCCACACTGGAGATGCGGCCCCTCTGGGGTGGGGTGGGTTATGGGGGGACCCCTTGCCTAGTGCAGGACACGGCCCCTCAGGGGGGCAGGTTATGAGGGGACCCCTCGCCTGGCGCAGGACACGGCCCCTCTGGGGTGGGGTGGGTTATGGGGACCCTCGCCGGCGCAGGACACAGCCCCTCGGGGGCAGGTTACGGGGGGGACCCCCCGCCCGGTGCAGGACAGGGCCCCTCTGGGGTGGGGTGGGTTATGGGGTGCTGGGAGGGGAGGGGGTCCCTGCTCCAGCAGGCCTTGATGGGGCAGCTCTTTCCCAGTTTAACTGGGGGGGGGGGAGAGGGAGTTCAGGGTCTGGCTTCTCTAATGCCTAGGGTTGGGGGGTGGCACTGACTACGGGGGGGCGAGCGAGCCCCACCCCCACAGCACCCCCAGTGCTGGGGACATCCGAGGGGCTGGTGCATTGGGGGGGCAGGAGGGTGAAATCTGGATTTGCCCCATTCACCCCCTCTGGGCCCACGGGTGCCCCCAGGCAGGGGAGTTCCGGAGGGGTGGGGGAAGACGCCCCGGCCCCCCAGCTCCTCTGGGCCCCCAGCTCCTCCACCCCGGCCCCGTCTCAGGCTCTTGTGCTTGGTGAGGACGTCACATGACGAGGACGGACAGACAATGATGGACAGATATACCCCCCCCCCCCCCCGAACAATCATGGCTTTAAAGAGTCCAACCTGCTTTTAAGGCCCACAGCAGGAATTCGGGAGCCCGGGATGGAACCCAGGAGTCCTGGCTCCCAGCCACCACCCTCCACCCCATTAACTCCCATCGCCCTCCTGGAGCCGGGGAGAGAACCCAGGAGTCCGGGCCCTAGCAGGCCCATCCCCCATCCAGTCACGGCCCAGTTAAACTGTTTACAAAAGCACCCCACGGTCTCCACCCCACCTCCCTGGAGCCCCGCCCCCATCAGAGGGGCCTGGTCCCCCCAATCGTAGGGTGGGTGAGGCCTGAATCCCCTGCTTCACCCCCCCCCACCCCCTCCTCTGCCTGGGCAAAGGGCACCACCTGGGGTCCCTGGAGGCCGGGGCCATGGGTGGGCGGGGCCTCAGCCCGGGGGCGTGGTCTTACTACACAGGGGTGGGGCTTCTTGTAGGAGGCGGGGCCTCAGCCCAGGGGCGGGGCTGGAACCCCAGGCTGCTGGCACATAGGCCTTGGTTTCAAAAATTAAACCAGCCCCGCCCCATCCTGTGGTTCGGCTGCTGCTCGATGGGCTGGTCCACGCTCCTGGCTCCGCCCGGCTCCGCCCGGCTCAGATGAAGAAGTCCTCCTTGCGCTTGTGCCCGTCCCCGCCGTTGAGAAAGGCCTCCCGCGCCTCGCCGTGCTCGTCCAGCCCGCTGGCCTCGTGCGTCAGGTACGAGCCTGGGGGCGGGGGGGAGGTGAGGGGCTGCCCCGGACCCTGCTGCCCGGGCCCCTCCCTCCCCCTGGTGCCCCGCCCCCTCGGCCCCCTGCTGCCCCGCCCCCTGCTGCCCTGGCCCCTCCCTCCCCCTGGTGCCCCGCCTCCTGTAGCCCCGCCCCCTCCAGCCCTGGCCCCTCTCCTGCCCCTCCCCGTCCTGCCCCTCCTCTGGCTCTGTCCCCAACCCCACTGCCCTCTCCCCTCCCCACTGCTTCTGTCCCATCCCCTTTCATCCTCCCCAGCCGCTAGCCCCGCCCCACCTTGTCCCCTCCCCTTCATCCTCCCCCAGCCCTGTCCCCTGCTCCCCACTGCCCCACACCACACCACACCCCAACCCCTGTGCCCCACGCACCTTTCTGCCGGATGGAGCACCACACCCCAACCCCGCACACCTTTCTGCCGGATGGAGCACCACACCCCAACCCCGTGCCCCACGCACCTTTCTGCCGGATGGAGCACCACACCATGCCGATCAGGACGCAGATGACGCTGAAGACCAGCAGGGCGAGGATGCCGCCCACGATGGCGTAGGGCACCGAGGTCTGGGCCTCCACAATGGCCCCGGGGTCTGGGGGCGGGAAGGAGGGGTAATAAAGGTAATAATTGAAGATAGACCAATCTCCTGGAACTGGAAGGGACCTCGAAAGGTCATCGAGTCCAGCCCCCTGCCTTCACTAGCAGGACCCATTTTTGCCCCAGATCCCTAAGTGGCCCCCTCAAGGGCTGAACTCACAATCCTGGGTTTAGCAGGCCAATGCTCAAACCACTGAGCTATCCTGGGCCCGGGTAGACACCCAGTGGCCACATGGGCTGGAGCTCCCAGCCGCCCCGCCCCCAGGGGGCTGTGGGTTGGGAGTGAGAAGCACCGGGGAGGGGAGGGCTGCGGGGCGGGAGTGAGGCTGCGGGGCGGGAGTGAGGCACCGGGGCGGGAGTGAGGGCACTGGGGGCAGGGGCTGCGGGTCGGGAGTGAGGCGCTGGGGGCAGGGGGCTGCGGGTCGGGAGTGAGGGGCACTGGGGACAGGGGCTGCGGGTCGGCAGTGAGGTCCCGGGGACGGGGCTGCGGGTCAGGAGTGAGGGGTGGCAGAGGGTGGGAGTGAGGGGTGCTGGGGACAGGAGGCTGCGAGTCGGGAGTGAGGGTCCCCAGGGGACAGGGGCTGTGGGTCGGGAGTGAGGGCGACTGGGGGGACAGGGGCTGTGGGTCAGGAGTGAGGGCGACGGGGACAGGGGCTGTGGGTCAGGAGTGAGGGGCGACGGGGGGGACAGGGGGCTGTGGGTCTGGTGTGAGGGTCCCCTGGGGACAGGGGGCTGTGGGTCAGCAGTGAGGCGGCGGGGACAGGGGCTGTGGGTCGGGGTGAGGTCCCCAGGGGACAGGGGCTGTGGGTCAGGAGTGAGGCGGCAGGGGACAGGGGCTGTGGGTCGGGAGTGAGGTCCCCAGGGGACAGGGGCTGTGGGTCGGGAGTGAGGGCAACGGGGACAGGGGGCTGTGGGTCGGGGTGAGGTCCCCAGGGGACAGGGGCTGTGGGTCAGGAGTGAGGCGGCGGGGGGACAGGGGCTGTGGGTCGGGAGTGAGGGGCGACGGGGACAGGGGCTGAGGGTCGGGAGTGAGGCGGCCGGGGACAGGGGGCTGTGGGTCGGGAATGAGGCGGCGGGGACAGGGGCTGTGGGTCGGGAGTGAGGAGCACCGGGGACAGGGGCTGCGAGTCGGGAGTGAGGCGCGGGGGCGACAGGGGCTGCGGGTCAGGAGTGAGGCGCCACGGGGCAGGGGTGGGAGTGAGGCGCCGGGGGCGACAGGGGCTGCGGGTCAGGAGTGAGGCGCCACGGGGCAGGGGTGGGAGTGAGGGGTGCTGGGGACAGGGGCTGCGGGTCAGGAGTGAGGCGCCACGGGCCAGGGGTGGGAGTGAGGGGTGCTGGGGGACAGGGGCTGCGGGTCAGCAGTGAGGGTCCCGGGGACAGGGGCTGTGGGTCAGGAGTGAGGGGCGACAGGGGACAGGGGCTGCGAGTCGGGAGTGAGGCGGCGGGGACAGGGGCTGCAGGTCAGCAGTCAGGGTCCCCAGGGGACAGGGGCTGTGAGTCGGGAGTGAGGCGGCGGGGGACAGGGGCTGCGAGTCAGGAGTGAGGGGCGGCGGGGACAGGGGCTGTGGGTCGGGAGTGAGGGGCGGCGGGGACAGGGGCTGTGGGTCGGCGTGAGGGCACCGGGGCAGGGCCGCAGGACAGGCGGTAGGGCGCTGGGGGCCGTGGGTCGGGAGGAGGCGCCGTGGGTCGAGCGTGAGGGCACCGGGGCAGGGCCGCAGGACAGGCGGTAGGGGCGCTGGGGCCGTGGGTCGGGAGGAGGGTGCCGGGGCTGGGGTCAGGCGGGAGGCGCCGGGGGGCCGCAGGACAGGCGGGAGGCGCCGGGGCCGTGGGTCGGGAGGCGCCGGGGGCAGGCGGGAGGGGCGCCGGGGCCGTGGGTCGGGAGGGAGGGGCGCCGGGGCAGGCGGGAGGGGCGCTGGGGCCGTGGGTCGAGGGAGGGGCGCCGGGGTCAGGCGGGAGGGGCGCCGGGGCCGTGGGTCGGGAGGGAGGGGCGCCGGGGCAGGCGGGAGGGGCGCGGGGCCGTGGGTCAGGAGGGGCGCCTGGGGCAGGCGGGAGGGGCGCCGGGGTCAGGCGGGAGGGGCGCCGGGGCCGTGGGTCAGGCGAGGGGGGGGGGGGGGCCGGGACAGGCGGGAGGGGCGCCGGGGGGCAGGCGGGAGGGAGGGGCGCCGGGGGGCAGGCGGAAGGGGCGCCGGGGCCGTGGGTCGGGAGGGGCGCGGGGGCAGGCGGGAGGCGCTGGGGGCCGTGGGTCAGGCGGGAGGGGCGCCGGGGCAGGCGAGGGGCGCCGGGGCAGGGGCCGCGGGACAGGCGGGAGGCGCCGGGGCCGGGGGGTCAGGCGGAGGGGCGCGGGTCGGGAGGAGGCGCCGGGGTCAGGCGGAGGGGCGCCGGGGCTGCGGGTCAGCGTGAGGGGCACTGGGGGCAGGGGCCGCGGGACAGGCGGGAGGGGCGCCGGGGCGACAGGCGGGAGGGAGGAGGGGGCCGTGTGTCGGGAGGAGGGGCGCCGGGGCAGGCGGGAGGGACACCGGGGCCGGGGTCAGGCGGGAGGGGCGCCGGGGTCAGGCGGGAGGGGCGCCGGGGGCAGTGGGTCGGGCGGGAGGGGCGCCGGGGGCAGGGGGGACAGGCGGGAGGGGCGCTGGGGCAGGCGGGAGGCGCGGGGGCCGTGGGTCAGGCGGGAGGGGCGCCGGGGCAGGGGCCGCGGACAGGCGGGAGGGGCGCCGGGGGCAGGGGGCTGGGGTCGGGAGGAGGGGCGCTGGGGCAGGGCGCCGGGACAGGCGGGAGGGGCGCCGGGGGGCAGGCGGGAGGGGCGCCGGGGGCCGTGGGTCGGGCGGGAGGGGCGCCGGGGCTCCTTACCGTACACCACCAGCACATACTGGTCGGAGGCGCGCCCGTGTTTGTTGGCCGCGTGGCAGGCGTAGGTGCCGTTGTCGCCCGGGCTCAGCGCCGGCAGCGTCAGCTCCGCACCCTCCATCTGCGCCCGCTCGGGCAGCGAGTCGTTCGCCCGGCTCCACGTGATCTCCGTGGGGCTGCGGGGACACACACCGGGGAGGGGGGTGAGCGGGGCCCACGGCCCTGGGGTCCGGCCCCTGGCACCAGCGGGCAGGGCCGGCCCAACACCAGGGGGACGGGCAGCAGCACGGCTCCCAGGGCGACACCCCCAGCCCCCCATGTCCCAGCCTCTGGGCACAGCCGGCGCTGGGAGCTGGAGGCCTGGCGTGACGCTGTATGAAATACGGGGGTGTCACGGCGTGTGGGGGGGTCCGGGCCCCCCCCCCGCGCGATTCCCCGGGGCTCTCAGCCAGCCAGGAAGCCTGAGCCTGCCTGAGCCCTGCTGCCCTGGGCTTCGGCTGGGGCCCAGGCCCTGACCTTGGCGCTGCGAGCTTCCCCCCAGCAGTGTCTCCAGCACACGGCCCATGGCCCCCACTCACAGCGGGTTGCCGTTGACGACGCAGGTGAGGAGCAGGGTGTCACCCTCCCGCAGCACGGCCTGGCTGGGCTGGATCCGCGCTGTGAGCTTCCCCCCAGCAGTGTCCCCAGCCAGGGGCCCTGGCGCTGCGAGCTTCCCCCCAGCAGTGTCCCCAGCCAGGGGCCCTGGCGCTGCGAGCTTCCCCCCAGCAGTGTCTCCAGCCAGGGGCCCCGGCGCTGCGAGCGTCCCCCCGGCAGGGTCTCCAGCCAGGGACCTGGCTGGGCTGGATCCGCCGTGAGCTTCCCCAGCAGTGTCTCTAGCCAGGGACCCCGGCGATGCGAGCTTCCCCCCAGCAGTGCCCCAGCCAGGGGCCCTGGCGCTGCGAGCTTCCCCCCAGCAGTGTCTCCAGCCAGGGACCCCGGCGCTGCGAGCTTCCCCCCAGCAGTGTCTCCAGCCAGGGACCCCGGCGCTGCGAGCTTCCCCGCAGCAGTGCCCAGCCAGGGACTCTGGCGCTGCGAGCTTCCCCGCAGCAGTGCCCAGCCAGGGACTCTGGTGCTGCGAGCTTCCCCACAGCAGTGCCCAACCAGGGACTCTGGTGCTGCGAGCTTCCCCACAGCAGTGCCCTGCCAGGGACCCCGGCGCTGCGAGCTTCCCCCCCAGCAGTGCCCCAGCCAGGGACCCCGGTGCTGCGAGCTTCCCCCCCAGCAGTGCCCCAGCCAGGGACCCTGGCGCTGCGAGATTTCCCCCAGCAGTGCCCCAGCCAGGGACCCCAGCGCTGCGAGCTTCCCCCCCAGCAGTGCCCCAACCAGGGACCCCGGCGCTGCGAGCTACCCCCAGCAGTGCCCCAGCACACGGCCCATGGCCCCCACTCACAGCGGGTTGCCGTTGACGACGCAGGTGAGGAGCAGGGTGTCACCCTCCCGCAGCACGGCCTGGCTGGGCTGGATCCGCGCCGTGGGCGAGTCTGTGGGGACAAGACCAGGGCGGCTGCACACGGAGCCCAGGGGCTGCACAACCCGACAACCCAGCAACCCCACAACCCGACAACCCAACCCCCGCACACGCTAAAAACAGCCCAGTTCTCCCCGGCCGCACAACCCCACCACACCCCCAGTGCACCCCCCTAGCACGACAACCCCACAACCCAGCAACACAATGCCGCCATGTCCCCCCAGCAACCCGCCACCACCACAACCTGAGAACCCAACACCACAACCCAACACGATGCCCCCATGTCCCCACAGCAATCCAACAACACAACCTACCACCACACCCCCATACACCCACCAGCAACCCATCAACACCGCAACCCCGTGACCCCCAGCATCACAACCACCCAACACCACCGCAACACGACGCTCCCCCCAAAACAGCACAGCTCACCCCAGCACACGCCCAGTGCGCCCCCCCCGCACGACAGCACAACACGACAACTCACCACCTCCGCCAACAGCCCCCGCACTCCCTCAGCAACATGACAGCCTATGACCCCCACACACAACCCCCTGCAACACCCAGCACACACAGGACAACACAACACAACCCCAGCCCCAGCCCCCCTCGCCCTGGCAGGACACGCCCTCCAGCCCCGTGCACCCACAACCACCCCCCATCCCGGCCCCCTGCACACTCACAACCCAAAGCAGCCCACGGCCACACGCCGCCCCCAACCCACTGCCACAGCCCAGCCCAACCCCACACGCGACTGAGACATGAGGAACCCCGGGCAGCCCCATGCACAGCCACTTCCTGCCCCAGCCTAAACCCTGCCCCCTCACCCCACCCTGCCCCAACCCCGTTCCCCTCACCCCCACCTGCTCCCGGCCCCGCCCGCCCCCGCACTTACACTGCACGTCTAGCACGTACTGCGTCTGCTTCCGCTGCCCGCGCAGGGCGGGGTGCGTGGCCTCGCACGTCACGATGGTGCCGTGGTCCCGGCGCTCGACCCGCAGCCGCACCGATGTGCTGACCCGGAAAACCTTCCCCAGCTGCTCCCGGCTGCTGAGCCCTGCCACGGCACGGCCGGGGTGGCGAGCGGTGACCCCGCCCGGCCCCGCCCTGCCCCAGCCCCGACCCCAGGGGGGACGGGCCCCCTGCCCCATTCCCCGCCCCCCTGAGTCAACCACCTCCCCCCCCCCAGAGGGGACAGGCCCCCTGCCCCATTCCCCGCCCCCCAGAGGGGACAGGCCCCCTGCCCCATTCCCCATCCCCAGGGGACAGGCCCCTGCCCCATTCCCGCCCCTGAGGCCCCTGAGTCAACCACCTCCCGACCCAGGGGACAGGCACCCTGCCCCATTACCCAACCCCCCAGCCAGCCCATGCCCCCTAGGGGGAGTAGGCCCCTTACCCCCCCTCACCTCGCAGCTCCCGCCGGTCCCGGTACCAGCGCAGGGTGGCCGCGGGGCGCGACCGGGGCACGACGCACGTCAGCTCAACCTCCCCGCCCTCCACCGCCTGCTCCTTCACCTCCACCGTCGGGTTCTCGGGGGCCACTGCAGAGACACGGGGCGGGGGGGACAGGGCAGGGCAGGGGGGTCACTGGGATGGCCCCTCGTCCCATCCCAGAATCCCCCCCCGTCCCTTCCCAGCATCCCCCGGGGCAGCCACCCCACATCTCTTCCCAGAATCCCCCTCGTCCCTTCCCAGGATCCCCTGAGACAGCCATCCCCCATCCCTTCCCAGAATCCCCCGGGGCAGCCACCCCACATCTCTTCCCAGAATCCCCCCCTCGTCCCTTCCCAGGATCCCCCAGCCACATCCCCTCCCGCCCCAGCCCCGGGGACCCCGCGCACCCAGCACGGTGAGCGAGGCGATCTGGTGGTGCGTGTCGTCGGTGTAGAGCTGGCAGAAGTAGCCGCCCTCGTCCTCCAGCCGGACGTCGGAGAGCAGGATCCGCACCTGCCTCTGGGTGAACTCCACCAGCTGGAACCGCTCGTCCTTCAGCGCTGGGGAGACAGGGACGGGCTCAGCGGCTGCCCCCCCGCCTGACAACCCCTCACCCCGCCTGACAACCCCTCACCCCGTGCCCCCGCCCGGGGCCCTCACCCGTGTGCACAGACCCCCGCCTGGCAGCCCTCACCCCGTGTGCCCACCGCCCGGGCGGCCCTCAACCCACGTGCCCCCGCCTGGCAACCTCACCCCGTGTGCACAGACCCCCCCCGCCCGGCGGCCCCGCACCCCGTGTGCACAGACCCCCGCCCGGCGGCCCTCACCCCGCATGCACAGACCCCCGCCCGGCGGCCCTCACCCCACGTGCCCACCCCAGCCCGGCGGCCCTCACCCCGCGTGCCCACCACCCCTGCCCGGCAACCTCACCCCGTGTGCACAGACCCCGCCTGGCAACCCTCACCCCACGTGCCCACCCCGCCCGACAGCCCCTCATCCCACGTGCACAGACCCCGCCCGGGCGGCCCTCACCCTTCGTGCCTGACCCCGCCCGGCAGCCCTCAACCCACATGCCCCCACCCAGCGGCCCTCACCCCACGTGCCCACCCCGCCTGGCAACCCCTCACCTCGTGTGCCCACCCCCGCCCAGCGGCCCTCACCCCACGTGCCCACCCCGCCTGGCAACCCCTCACCTCGTGTGCCCACCCCCGCCCGGCGGCCCTCACCCACGTGCACAGACCCCCGCCCGGCGGCCCTCACCCCGTGCCCACCCCCACCGCCCGGCGGCCCCTCACCCCGCGTGCACAGACCCCCGCCCGGCGGCCCTCACCCCGGGTGCCCACCCCCACCGCCCGGCGGCCCCTCACCCCGCGTGGCCAACCCCCGCCCGGCGGCCCCTCACCCCGCGTGCACAGACCCCCCGCCCGGCGGCCCCTCACCCCGTGTGCCGTTGAAGAAGAGCGTCTGCCGGGCCGGGTTCTGGATCACCACGATGGAGCCGTCGTATCGGTGCAGCCGGCAGTTGATCTCGGCCACGCCACCCTCCACCACTGTCATGTTCTCCGTCTGCACCTCCTGCGCCAGGGCTGGGCGGGCGAGAGCAGGGGTCAGGGAGGGACTGGGGGGGTCAAGCTGCCACGCGGACCCCCCCACGGACCCCTGCAGCACCGAGGGCGCTCATCAAACCTCCCAGCGTCACAACGACCTCGGCGCACTGGAGAATTGGGCTGAGGACACGTGGGGTCAGGGAAACGGAGATGATGGACCGGGAGCCCACGGTGCCAAGCCGCCAGAGCCAGGCTGAGACTCCTGGGTCCGGTTCGGGGGGGTCGCACTTTAGGGAGGAGCCAGACAGACCTGGAGAGGGTCCCGAGAAAGCCACACAACCCCAGGGCACATCTGGCCGAGCGGGCGGCTGACTGGTCTGCCAAGGCCGGGGATCGCGGCAGGACAAGCCAGGCAGAGCGCGGCTCGTTCAGCGAGACCCCGGCCAAACCCCTGCCCGGCTGGTCCAGGGTGCCCCGAGCCCGCCCGGTGTCTGTGCGGGGTGTGTGGAGAGGAAGAGATGGACACGGGCCCTCTGCACGACTGAGCCGCCCCTGGCGCCGGCGCCGTGCCAACCGTAGCTGGTGAACGGCCCGGGAGGGACACGCTGCCGGCAGCGTCGGGGGAACCAAGCCTGGGGCTGGCTGGGGGGGGTGGCACCTCCTGGTTTGCAATGACCCCAACCCCCAGGGAGACGATCTCCCTCAGAGCCCCCCCCAGACCCGCCAGATCTCCCCCCCCACCAGATTTGGTAGTGACTTGTCACATGTGGCATGGAAGTAGGGGGCGTGGCTTGTTGGAACAGGGGCGTGTCCTATGCAGATAAGGTGGGGCTAAAACATCCTTGGTCCCCATTGGCCCATAAGCGGCCAGGGCCAGTTCATGCTACTTCCGCCGCTTTCCCATCCCACCAAACAGGCCGACGGTGACCTTTGGCCTCTGCCGTGAGGCCACTTCCTGTCTTTGGCTTAACCAGGGGTTGGCACCCCACGGCACAGGGGCCGCAGGCAGCGTGCGAGCTGGTTTTCAGCGGCACTCGCACTGCCGGGTCCTGGCCCCCGGGCCGGGGGCTCTGCAGCTTGATTTAGTTTTAAATGAAGCTTCTTAAACATCTGAAAAACCTTCTGTACTTTGCAGACACCACTAGTTTGGTTCTGCGTTACAGCCGTATAGAAAGAGCCCTTCCAAAGCCGCTCACGGGTCGGACCGGCCGCGGCACCTTAGATCAGGGGGACTCCGTGCAGGCTCGGCCCAGCGCTTGGGAAAGGGGCCGACCCCTGGCTTAACCGCTCCCCCCGTGCGTAGCCAGGAAGCCACGGCTCGTGTCACTTCCTGCTTCACTCCCACCCGTGGCTGCGTACTGTGCTGTGTAAATCACGTCATCACCAAGCAACAAACATGGCCGCCCCTTGGCAACGCAGACAAACGTGGCCGCCCCTCGGCAACGCAGACAAACGTGGCCGCCCCTCGGCAACGCAGACAAACGTGGCCGCCCCTCGGCAACGCGGACAAACGTGGCCGCCCCTGGGCAACGCGGACAAACGTGGCCGCCCCTGGGCGACGCGGACAAACGTGGCCGCCCCTGGGCGACGCGGACAAACGTGGCCGCCCCTGGGCGACGCGGACACACGTGGCCGCCCCTCGGCGACGCGGACACACGTGGCCGCCCCTAGGCGACGCGGACACACGTGGCCGCCCCTCGGCAACGCGGACACACGTGGCCGCCCCTTGGCAACGCGGACAAACGTGGCCGCCCCTTGGCAACGCGGACAAACGTGGCCGCCCCTCGGCGACGCGGACACACGTGGCCGCCCTCTCCTGTACAACCCGGATGAAAACCAGTTGCCCTGGGGACCGTTGGCCCCTCAGGGACACTCCGTGGGGTTTGGTTGCTGGCTCCCAGTACCAACAGAAAGGGGACGGGCTGATGGGACCCAGACTGACAGGCGCCAGGGCCAATGGGGAGAGGCCAGCACTCCAGGTCAGCCTGATTGATAGGGCAAGCAGGCCAATGAGGGAGTCAGGAGGCCGGGGGGTCCCGTCCTCTGTGTGAGCTGGGGCAGCCTGGCCCAGAGGGGCAGAGCTAAGGGGAGGGCAGGAGCTGGAGGCAGCGTGGGGCTGGGGCTGGGCGTGGGGTCCCCAAGCCACGGACCGGGGTGATGGGTTTTCCTGCCCCATTTCCGCCTGAGTTTTTAATCGGTTGCTGTTTAATCAATTGTATTTGCTGGAGCTCTGTGCAGTGACCAGTGGGCCAGGGAAGCGCCCGGAGCACAGAGGCCCCCGGATCCCGGGCCCAGCCTGGTGGGGCTTACGAGGACTCTGCCCCACGGGAAAGGGGAGCCCCCGAGGTCAGGCAGGGCTCGGGGTGCAGGGAGTGGGAGCGAGGCCTCCGATCCTTTCACTAGCCCATTTCACCGGGTCCTGTATGAACCAGGAAAGTTCCCCACCATAGCAGGACACCTCACCTGCACCAAGAACAGGGGGCTGCGGGTCAGGAGTGAGGGGCGCCAGCGGGTTGGGGCCTGCGGGTCGGGATTGAGGGGCACCGGTTGAGTTGGGGGCTGCGGGTCGGGATTGAGGGGCACCGGTTGAGTTGGGGGCTGCGGGTCGGGAGTGAGGGGCACCGGTTGAGTTGGGGGCTGCGGGTGGGGCTTGTGGGGCACCGGGTGTGTTGGGGGCTGCGGGGCGGGATTGAGGGGCACCGGTTGTGTTGGGGGCTGCGGGTCGGGATTGAGGGGCACTGGTTGAGTTGGGGGCTGCGGGTCGGGATTGAGGGGCACCGGTTGTGTTGGGGGCTGCGGGTCGGGAGTGGGGGGCACCGGTTGAGTTGGGGGGGCCACCGGTCATGGTGCCACTGTAAGTCCCGGGATGGTTTGTCTCCTCCTCCTTTGACATCATAATGGGTTGTCATGGGAACAGCTCTGATCAGCTGGTGCAGTCAGTGGGGGATGGGGGGGTCTGGGCAGAGCAGGGGGCGAAAGGCCGGGGGAGGGGTGGCGATGGCGGGGGGGGGGAGATGGGAGAGAACTCCCCAAATAACCTCACCCCCTGGGCCCATCCCCCCCCAGCAGTGAAGGATTGTGGGTAATCCCCGGCCCTCTCCAGAGTGGTCTGGGCTGTACCCCTATAGCTGGGACCCCCCGTCCGGCCTGGGAGGGGGCGTCGGGGTCCCAGGGGCAGTTCCCTTCACGCCCTCCAGGGGGCGCTGGGCGGCATCACCCGCCTCATCCCCACCCCCCACGGCGCCATTCAGCTCCAGCTAATCAGGCGTTGCCATGGCAGCCAGCCACCGCGATTTGCATATCCGAGTCCTTAAATATTTGGCTGAGAGCTGGAGATGGGGGGGCTGGAGATTGGGGGGGGCAGAGAACTGGGGCCTGGGACCCACATGGCCCCTCCCCCCACAGGTTAATGCCCCTCGGCCCCTAGGCCAAGCTCGGCCTCATCTCTGGCTTTGGGGTACCCGGGGTGGGGGCAACTGGAGGGGCCTGGAACAGGGGCTGGCTCATGGGGGGCAGTGGGGTGGGGGTAACTGGAGGGGGTTGGGATGGGGCTGGCTCCATGGGGGCAGTGGGGTGGGGGTAATCGGAGGGGGTTGGGATCATGGGGGGCAGTGGGGTGGGGGTAATCGGAGGGCCTGGCACAGGGCTGGGATCATGGGGGCAGTGGGGTGGGGGTAATCGGAGGGCCTGGCACAGGGGCTGGCTCATGGGGGCAGTGGGGTGGGGGTAATCGGAGGGCCTGGCACAGGGGCTGGCTCATGGGGGCAGTGGGGTGGGGGTAACTGGAGGGGGTTGGGATGGGGCTGGCTCACGGGGGCAGTGGGGTGGGGGTAACTGGAGGGGTTGGGATGGGGCTGGCTCACGGGGGCAGTGGGGTGGGGTAATCGGAGGGGGTTGGGATGGGGCTGGCTCCCGGGGGCAGTGGGGTGGGGCTAATCGGAGGGCCTGGCACAGGGGCTGGCTCATGGGGGCAGTGGGGTGGGGGTAATCGGAGGGGCCTGGCACAGGGGCTGGCTCATGAGGGGCAGTGGGGTGGGGGTAATCGGAGGGGGGTTGGGATCATGGGGGGCCGTGGGGTGGGGGTAATCGGAGGGGCCTGGCACAGGGGCTGGCTCGCTGGGGGCAGTGGGGTGGGGGTAATGGAGGTTGGGATGGGGCTGGCTCATGGGGGCAGTGGGGTGGGGGTAATCGGAGGGGGGTTGGGATGGGGCTGGCTCATGGGGGCAGTGGGGTGGGGGTAATTGGAGGGTTGGGATGGGGCTGGCTCCCGGGGGCAGTGGGGTGGGGTAATCGGAGGGTTGGGATGGGGCTGGCTCACGGGGGCAGTGGGGTGGGGGTAATCGGAGGGGTTGGGATGGGGCTGGCTCCCGGGGCAGTGGGGTGGGGGTAATTGGAGGGGGTTGGGATGGGGCTGGCTCATGGGGGCAGCAGGCGGAGAAGGCGCCAGAGCAGAGAAAGGGGCGCAGGCGCGGAGGAGGAAGGGAGAAGGGAAATGTCAGGAAGGGGTGGGCGGGGATAATGGGGGCAGGGCGGGAAATGGGGGCAGGGGGCAGAAAGGGCTGAACGGAGAAATCGTGGCCAGTTCCTCGCTCCGCCGCTCGCTCATTCATTCGCTCCGGCCGGGGTCCCGCGGGCTGGGGCCGGAGCCGAGGGGCAGCGGCTGGGAACGAAGCGAGGGAGGGTGGGGGGGCTGTGGCCAGGGGGAGTCACCGAGGGGGGGGCAGAGCCCCCAGGCAACCAGCCAGCAAATGGAAACCACCACCCGGGGGGGGGGGGGGGCGGAAGGGCTGGACCCGGAGGAAAGGAGGCGACACAACGCAGGGAGCCTGGGGTCTCAGCCCCCCAATGAGCGTCTGCCCCCCCACCCCTGGGGGTGCCCCTCACCCGCCCGCCTGGTCCTGGGCTCTGACCAGAGGGACACAGAGAGCGGGGAAACGCCAAGGTCTGGGAGGGGAGCGGGGGCTGGTGGGTCAGAGCAGGGGGGGCTGGGAGCCAGGACTCCTGGGTTCTCTCCCCGGCTCTGGGAGGGGAGTGGGGGCTGGTGGATCAGAGCAGGGGGGGCTGGGAGCCAGGACTCCTGGGTTCTCTCCCCGGCACTGGGAGGGGAGTGGGGGCTGGTGGTTACAGCAGGGGGGGCTGGGAGCCAGGACTCCTGGGTTCTCTCCCTGAGGCTGGGAGGGGAGTGGGGGCTGGTGGGTCAGAGCAGGGGGGGCTGGGAGCCAGGACTCCTGGGTTCTCTCCCTGAGGCTGGGAGGGGAGGGGAGTGGGGGCTGGTGGGTCAGAGCAGGGCACCCCGGGGCCATAGTTCTCCCCACGGCGGGATCCCCCAGCCAGCCCCTCCCCCCCGCACCCCCCGCTGGGCGGGACCAGACCAGCACAGCTGGGCCCCCCCATGCAGCTGTCTCCTCACCATCCCAGCGATGCCAGCCAGGGTTGCCGTGGCAACACCCCCATCGCCCGTTGCTAAGCACCAAGACTGTAGGACTCCCTGGTGTGTGGAGGGGGGCGGTTTATTGCAGTGTCAGCTCCTTCCCCAGCCCCCAGCCCCCCTCCCATCTCTGGCAGGGTCTCCACGGCGACCGCGGCGCAGCCAGCTGAGACTGTCAAGGTCACTCGCGCCACCAAGGTCACCGGTTTCCCCCCCCCGCGCCAGCTCTGCCGGTGCCCCTCACTCCCGACCCGCAGCCCCCCCAGCTCCGCCGGTGCCCCTCACTCCCGACCCGCAGCCCCCCCCAGCTCCGCCGGTGCCCCTCCCTCCCGACCCGCAGCCCCCCCAGCTCCGCCGGTGCCCCTCCCTCCCGACCCGCCGCCCCCCCCGCTCCGCCGGGGCCCCTCACCCCCGACCCGCAGCCCCCCCCCCCGAGCTCTGCCGGTGCCCCTCACTGCCAACCTGCAGCCCCCAGCTCTGCCGGTGCCCCTCAGTCCCAACCCACAGCCCCCGAGCTCTGCCGGTGCCCCTCAGTCCCCACCCACAGCCCCGAGCTCGGCCGGTGCCCCTCACTCCCGACTCGCAGCCCCTGCTAGCCCAGCCCCGGGCTCCCTCTGCCCCAGGTTAACTCCGTGCTGCTGGCCCAGCCCCCCCGGGGATGCAGCACTGGATTCCTGGCATATTTTGGGCCGTGCCCCCTCGGCCAGTGCCAACAATGGGGCCCATTTTTCTGCCAGCTCGACCCCCTTCCACACAAGGAGGGAGAGGAACTGCCTGGGCTCCCAGCCCCCCTTCCCCTGGGTGGGAGAGGCGCAGTTCGGCCCTGGTGACCCAGGGGGGTGAACCCTCCGGGGGCCAGTGTAACCCCCTGAAGAGCTGCCCCCCATTCACCTCCAGCCACTGCCCAGCTCTGCTCCCTGGGTGGGGAAACTGAGGCACATGGCGCTAAGGTCATGGAATGAGGCAATAGCAGGAATAGAACCCAGGCATCCGGGCTCCCAGCCCCCCCGCTCTAACCCCCCCACTCCCCTCCCGGAGCCAGGGAGAGAACCCAGGCATCCGGGCTCCCAGCCCCCGCTCTAACCCCCACTCCTCCCGGGCCGGGAGAGAAACCAGGAGTCCTGGCTCCCAGCCCCCGCTCTAACCCACCAGCCCCCACTCCTCCCAGAGCCGGGAGAGAACCCAGGAGTCCGGGCTCCCAGCCCCCACCCTGCTCTAACCCCACTCCCCTCCCAGAGCCGGGAGAGAACCCAGGCGTCCGGGCTCCCAGCCCCCACCCTGCTCTAACCCCCCCCACTCCCCTCCCAGAGCCGGGGAGAGAACCCAGGCGTCCGGGCTCCCAGCCCCCCCGCCAGGGCCAGTCCGGCTCTGGCAGCAGGTCCAGGCAGCTGGACTCCATCCAGCCCTGGTGCCCCAGCAACCCCTGGGGGGAGGGGAGACAGTGACCAGCCACCCCCCATGGGCCCATATAGAGGCCTGGGGCCCAGGGGTATCAGCCCCCCCCCGGGGCAGATTCCTTGGGGGACAGCAGGGGGGACGCTGCCCCCCCCATGGGTGCGGCCCTGACCCACACATTCCTGCCAGGCCAGGAGCGCCCGCCACTGCCCACGGTGCCGCCGAGCTGGGAACAGACAAGGGGCTTTTGTTCCCCTGCCAGCGAGCTCCCAGCACCCCACCCCCACTCCGGACGCCTGGGTCCCTCGGACTGGCTCAGGCTGCTGCGCTCCCCATCAGATCCCTCCGTCCCCAGGACACCTGGGTCCCTAACTCCAGCTCAGGCTGCCCCCCGGCACACCCACCCCACCTCTGCCGGTGCCCCTCAATCCAGACCCACAGCCCCCGGCCAGCTCTGGGAGGGGAGTGGGGGCTACTGGTTAGAGCAGGGGGGCTGGGAGCCAGGACTCCTGGGTTCTCTCCCCGGCTCTGGGAGGGGAGTGGGGTCTGGTGGTTAGAGCGGGGGGGGGGGGGGCTGGGAGCCAGGACTCCTGGGTTCTATCTGCAGCTCTGGGAGGGGAGTGGGGGCTACTGGTTAGAGCAGGGGGGCTGGGAGCCAGGACTCCTGGGTTCTCTCCCCGGCTCTGGGAGCGGAGCGGGAGCTAGTGGTTAGAGCAGGGGGCTGGGAGCCAGGACTCCTGGGTTCTCTGCCTGGCTCTGGGAGGGGAGCGGGGTCTGGTGGTTAGAGGGGGGGGGCTGGGAGCCAGGACTCCTGGGTTCTCTGCCTGGCTCTGGGAGGGGAGCGGGGTCTGGTGGTTAGAGGGGGGGTGGGGCTGGGAGCCGGGTCTGCTGGGTTCTCTCCCCGGATCTGGGACGGGAGTGGGGGGCTCGTGGTTAGAGGGGGGGGGTTGAGAGTTCAGGGAATGAAGGGTTGGGCTAGTGGGGGGCCGGTTGCCATAGCGAGGGGATGGGCCGGGCCTGGGGGAGGGGCTAGTGCCCGGGGGAGCTGGCGCCGTGGGGTGACAATGGCCTTTTCTCCGCTGCCTGGCAGGGATAAGGGCCCGGTGTGCGGGGCACAGAGCCGCCTGTCAGCCCCACGGCCTGCACGGGCCGGCTCCTCCTGGCACAGCCCCCGGGACACGCCACTGGGGGGAAACTGAGGCACAGACTGGTCCAGGGGACCCCCAGGAGAGAACCCAGGAGTCCTGGCTCCCAGCTCCGCCTGCTGTAAGCAGCCAGCTCAGTGTCATCCCAGGGGTTAGGTGGTTTCACACAGATACAACATTCCCTTCGGACCAGCCCCCCCCCCCCCCAGCGGGGCCGCGTCCTGCGCCAGGCGAGGGGTCCCCCTATAACCAGCCCCCCCCCAGCGGGGCCGCGTCCTGCGCCAGGCGAGGGGTCCCCCTATAACCAGCCCCCCGAAGGTGGCCGACGTGTTAGGAGCTGGTCGTATCTGGCCCCCCGGGCGCTGACAGGCCGAGCGAGCGTCTCTTCAGGCCCGGTTCCCAGGGACGCCTCCATCGCCATGTGCCGGGGAGGAGCCGGCGCTGTGGGGTGGCACAGGTGTGGGGCTGGCACGGGAGATAATTGGGACGAGCTGGCCCCACGCGCCAGGAGCTGCCAGCGGGCCCCACGCCCCCCTCCCCCCCGGAGCCAGAGCCCCGCCCCCCTCAGCGAGCGCCCCAGAACCAGCGCCCCACTCCCACAGCAAACCCACCTCACCCCACAGCACCCCTGCTGGGAGCCCCAGAGCCAGCCCCCCCAGCACCCCCTGTAGCCGGAACCCCCACCTGCCACAGCACCCACACACACAGCCAGCGCCCCACCCCATCCCCCAAAACACCCGGTGCTGGGACCCCCCCAGAGCCAGCTCCACACAGCGCCCCCTGCCAGGAGCCGCCCCATGGGGGCTGGAGGAGGAACTCTGACCTCCGGCACTGGGGCTGGGACACAAAGGGGGGAGGACGACACCCAGGGGACCCACAGCTGGTCCCAGGGGTCAGCATCAAGACTGGCTGCTGGGACCCCCCCCCACCGGCCCCTGACACCTTGTGGGATCCAAGCGGGGAATCCCAGCACCCCAAACCCGGCCCAGTGCCTGTGCTGGGGGCCAGGGGCCACCCCCCCTCGCTCACCCCAAACCCGACCCAGCGCCTGTGCCGGGGGCCACCCCCCCTCGATCACCCCAAACCCGACCCAGCGCCTGTGCCGGGGGCCACCCCCCCTCGATCACCCCAAACCCGGCCCAGCGCCTGTGCTGGGGGCCAGGGGCCACCCCCCCTCGCTCAGCCCAAACCCGGCCCAGCGCCTGTGCTGGGGGCCACCCCCCCCTCGCTCACCCCAAACCCGACCCAGCGCCTGTGCCGGGGGCCACCCCCTCGCTCACCCCAAACCCGCCCCAGCGCCTGTGCCGGGGGCAACCCCCCCCTCGCTCACCCCAAACCCGGCCCAGCGCCTGTGCTGGGGCCAGGGGCCACCCCCCCACGCTCAGCCCAAACCCGGCCCAGCGCCTGTGCCGGGGGCCACCCCCCCCTCGCTCACCCCAAACCCGACCCAGCGCCTGTGCCGGGGGCCACCCCCCCTCGATCACCCCAAACCCGACCCAGCGCCTGTGCCGGGGGCCACCCCCCCGCCCGCACCCCAAACCCGGCCCAGCGCCTGTGCCGGGGGCCAGGGGCCACCCCTCGCTCAGCCCAAACCCGACCCAGCGCCTGTGCTGGGGCCACCCCCCCTCGCTCACCCCAAACCCAGCCCAGCGCCTGTGCCGGGGCCAGGCCACCCCTCGCTCACCCCAAACCCAGCCCAGCGCCTGTGCTGGGGCCAGGCCACCCCTCGCTCAGCCCACACCCGCCCCAGCGCCTGGGCCGGCGGCCACCCCCCCTCGCTCACCCCAACCCCGACCCAGCGCCTGTGCCGGGGGCCACCCCCCCTCGATCACCCCAAACCCGACCCAGCGCCTGTGCCGGGGGCCACCCCCCCTCGCTCACCCCAAACCCGGCCCAGCGCCTGTGCTGGGGGCCAGGGGCCACCCCCCCTCGCTCAGCCCAAACCCGACCCAGCGCCTGGGCCGGGGGCCACCCCCCCTCGCTCAGCCCAAACCCGACCCAGCGCCTGTGCCGGGGGCCACCCCCCCTCGCTCACCCCAAACCCCGCCCAGCGCCTGTGCCGGGGCCACCCCTCGCTCACCCCCAACCCGGACCAGCGCCTGTGGCGGGGGGCACCCCCCCCTCGCTCACCCCAAACCCGGCCCAGCGCCTGTGCCGGGGGCAGGGGCGGCTCTAGAAATCGGGCTGCCCCAAGCAGCGCGGTGTGCTGCGCCGCCCTTCCCCGGTCCCGCGGCGGGTCCCCTCTTCCCGCGGCTCCGGTTGAGCTCCCGCCGGGACGAGCGGACCTGCCGCAGTCATGCCTGCGGGAGGTCCAGCCGAGCCGCGGGACGAGCCCCCCTCCGCAGGCATGACTGCGGCAGGTCCACCGGCCCAGCCTGCCGCCCCCTAGAGTTGGCCGCCCTAGGCACCAGCTTGGTTAGCTGGTGCCTAGAGCCGCCCCTGGCCGGGGGCCACCCCCCATCACTCACCCCAAACCCGACCCAGCGCCTGTGCCGGGGGCCACCCCCCCTCGCTCAGCCCAAACCCGGCCCAGCGCCTGTGCTGGGGGCCAGGGGCCACCCCCCCTCGCTCACCCCAAACCCGGCCCAGCGCCTGTGCTGGGGGCCACCCCCCCTCGCTCACCCCACACCCCGCCCAGCGCCTGTGCCGGGGGCCAGGGGCCACCCCCCCTCGCTCACCCCAAACCCGGCCCAGCGCCGGGGCGGGGGGCCCGGGGCCACCCCCCCGCGCTCACCCCAAACCCGGCCCAGCGCCTGTGCCGGGGGCCAGGGGCCAACCCCCCTCGCTCACCCCAAACCCGGCCCAGCGCCTGTGCTGGGGGCCGGGGGCCACCCCCCCTCGCTCACCCCAAACCGACGCCTGGCTCAGCAAGACAAGTCCCCCCCCCCGCCGCCCCCCCACATCGCTGTGTCGCAGGCCACCCGCTCCTCACATCTCCACCTGCCGCTGGGGGCGGCTGCGTCTTTCAAACGCCCTTCTGGGCCACCAGGATTCCCCCCCCCCCCGGGGATCTTGCAAACCTCCCAAGGGGGGGGGTCTCCTCTGAGCCCAGCCCCCCACGCTTCAGCGCTGACCCCGGAGCAGCTTCCCCCCCCCCCCAGGTTTCCCCTTCCAAAGCGAAACCGGAGCCTTGGAAATTCCCGTCCCCTCGCCAGCAATTTATGGCTTCACATAATCAGCTTCCCCCACATAAGGGCGGGGGGGGCAGCGATCAGAGCCCCCGCAGCCCCGCTGGGGCTCCCAGCCCAGCTGACACAGTCCAGGGAGGAGGTGTCGGAATGTCTTGGGGGAGCCGGACCCGGACACCTGGGTCCCACTTCCCCCCAGGCCCCGCCAGGGGATGGGAAGAAGGCAAAGATGATCCCCCTAATCGCTAGCCCCCCCCCATCCTGGAGCCGCCCCACAGCTGCAATGGGGCGGGGGGAGGGATACCAGCTGGGCCCCCCCAGCGCTGGGCCGGTGGCTGCAGGGGGCAGGGCCGGGCCCAGGCCAGAGGGCACCGAAATGCCACTGTGGGCTGGGGAAGCTGGGCCCAGCGGGCCGGGCAGAAGCTGGAGCCGGTGCCCACGGCCGGGGGGCTGGGCCCTGCCAGGAGCCGCGTCTGGTGCCCAGCGCTGGGCCGGGAGAACAAAGACTGGAAAACTGCAGCCAGCGGGATGGGGGGGGGGGGCACAGACACGCCATTTTCCTCCCGCTTTTTCTAGTCAGAGTCCCCGTTAATCATGTATGAAAATAACCCGAGGCCCAGCGCTTGGGCTGCCCGGCTCCGGCTCCCCGACCCCGGCTCCAGCTCCCCGACCCCAGCCCCCCGGCTCCAGCTCCCCGACCCCGGCCCAACCCCCGGCTCCCTGACCCCGGCTCCCCGGCCCGACCCTGGCTCTCCGACCCCGCAACCCCAGCTCCCCGACCCCGGCTCCCCGACCGTGGCCCGACCCCGGCTCCCCAACCACGGCTCCCCGACCCCGGCCCAACCCCGGCTCCCTGACCCCGGCTCCCCGACCCTGGCCCGACCCCGGCTCCAGCTCCCCGACCCCGGCACAAATCGCTCGCCAGTTCCCGTGCCCCCGGAGCCAGGCCGGGATAAAGGCAGGAACAGAACAGGAGAGAGGAATAAAGGGGGGGGGGGGTGGCAAGGGGACGGATGCGGCAGCTGGTCGGGACCCCCCCTCCCAGCAGCGAGCCGGGCACAAGCAGGTCGGGTGCAGAAATACAAGGGACGGGCGAGGCCGGAGCAGCGGGACAGGGTGACCGAGGTCCCAATTTTATAGGGACAGTCCCGATGTTTGGGGCTATTTTTATACAGGCTCCTATTACCCCCCACCCCGATTTTTCACACTTGCTGTCTGGACACCCTACAGCAGGGGGAGGTGCTGGACTGAAGCAAAAAAGGGGGTGCATGGGGGATACAAAGGGGAATGCGTGGGGGATGCAATGCAGAGGGTGCAGGGGGGAATGCTGGAATGAAGGGGGGTCACAGGGATGAATACGGGGTGCAGGGGATGCTGGGATGAAGGGGGGTCACAGGGATGGATACGGGGGTGCAGGGGATGCTGGGATGAAGTGAGGGCACAGGGATGGATACGGGGTGCAGGGGATGCTGGGATGAAGTGGGGGGCACAGGGATGGATACAGGGTGCAGGGGATGCTGGGATGAAGTGGGGGGCACAGGGGTGGATATGGGGGGGCTGGGGATGCTGGGATGAAGTGGGGGCACAGGGATGGATATGGGGGTGCAGGGGACGCTGGAATGAAGGGGGCACAGGGATGGATATGGGGGTGCAGGGGACGCTGGAATGAAGGGGGTCACAGGGATGGATATGGGGTGCAGGGGATGCTGGGATGAAGGGGGTCACAGGGATGGATATGGGGGTGCAGGGGATGCTGGAATGAAGGGGGGGTCACAGGGATGGATATGGGGGTGCAGGGGATGCTGGAATGAAGGGGGGTCCCAGGGATGGATAGGGGGGTGCAGGGGATGCTGGTATGAAGGGGGTCACAGGGATGGATACGGGGGAGCAGGGGACGCTGGAATGCAGGGGGGCACAGGGATGGATATGGGGGTGCAGGGGATGCTGGGATGAAGGGGGCACAGGGATGGATATGGGGTGCAGGGGAGGCTGGAATGAAGGGGGCACATGGATGGATGGATACGGGGTGCAGGGAGGCTGGAATGAAGTGGGGCACAGGGATGGATACAGGGGTGCAGGGATGCTGGGATGAAGGGGGTCACAGGGATGGATACGGGGTGCAGGGGATGCTGGGATGAAGGGGTCACAGGGATGGATACGGGGTGCAGGGGATGCTGGGATGAAGGGGCACAGGGATGGATACCGGGGTGCAGGGGATGCTGGGATGAAGTGAGGGCACAGGGATGGATACGGGGGTGCAGGGAGGCTGGAATGAAGGGGGCACAGGATGGATGGATACGGGGGTGCAGGGGATGCTGGGATGAAGGGGGGGCACAGGGATGGATCCGGGGGTGCAGGGGATGCTGGGATGAAGGGGGGCCCAGGGATGGAGATGGAGGTGCAGGGGATGCTGGGATGAAGGGGGCACAGGGATGGATACGGGGTGCAGGGGATGCTGGGATGAAGGGGGGTCCCAGGGATGGATACGGGGTGCAGGGGATGCTGGGATGAAGGGGGCACAGGGATGGATACGGGGTGCAGGGGATGCTGGGATGAAGGGGGCACCGGGATGGTTACGGGGTGCCGGGGATGCTGGGATGACGGGGGGCCACAGGGATGGATACGGGGTGCAGGGGATGCTGGGATGAAGGGGGCACAGGGATGGATATGGAGGTGCAGGGGATGCTGGGATGAAGGGGGGGCACAGGGATGGATACAGGGGTGCAGGGGATGCTGGGATGAAGCGGGGGCACAGGGATGGATACGGGGGTGCCGGGGGCACTGTCAGGAAGCGGGGGCCGGGGGAGCTGGCAGGGTTGCTATGGGCTCTGCATGCTGAGCTGGCGAGAGGGGGGCGGGGGACACGGGGCCTGAGCCCAGGCGGCGGGGGAGGCTAATCCCACAGACCGGCATCTGAATGGTGAGGGGGAGAAGATCTAACAAAGCCAGAGGCGGCATCGCTGCAGAATGGCAGGCGCGGGGGGGGCATTGTTCCCCCCCCCTCCGCCGCAGCAGCAGCTGCACCCGTCCTAGGCCCCGCACAACGCAGATCGGGGCGCTGAGCCAAGAGCCCCCTCAAATCCCGCGGCTGCCGGGCCCCCCGCCCAGCGCGCAGGGCTGCAAGGGCCCCCCCGGAGCCGGCTGGGGGGCAGGAGACCCGCGCACCTGGCAGGGTCCGGGGGGGGGGCGCGCCCCAGTGCGCAGCCCCCCCGCGCCCCAGTGCGCAGCCCCCCCGCGCCCCAGTGCGCCCCACTGCCCAGCCCCACCCCGCGCCCCACTGCGCAGCCCCCCGAGCCCCCCGCGCCCCCGACCGCGCCCGGCTGCCCAGAGCAGCCCCAGCGCCGCCAGCATCGCCCGGCCCCGGCCCCACCGCGCCGGCCCCATCGCTCCCGCTGCGCCCGGCCCGGCTGCACCTGCACTGGGGCCGCTCCCGCCGGCACGGCCGCTAATGAGATGCTAATGAGATGCGAGGGGCCGGGCCAATGGCAGCCGGGCGGGGCCCCGGGAGCGGCGGCCGCGTGTTTACAAGTCCCATGCGGGAGTGGGGCGGGCGGGGATTTAAAGAGACCCCCCCCCCCGCAGGGATTGGCTGGCAGGTCGCCCCCCACCGCTGGATGGGGGGGGCTGTTCTGCCCCCCAGGGGAAGGCGAAAGGGGGCCTCAAAGCCAGAGCAGGGGGACCCAGGGGCTTCTCCAGACAAGGGGGGAGGGTCATTGGCAAGAGGAGAAACTGAGGCACAAAGAGGGCTCAGGTCAAGCAGCGGGGCAGCAGCAGATCTGGGGCTCGAACCCAGGAGTCCTGGCTCCCTGCCCCCTTCCTGCTCTAACCACTAGACCCCACTCCCCTCCCAGAGCCAGAGAGAGAACCCAGGAGTCCTGGCTCCCTGCCCCCTTCCTGCTCTAACCACTAGACCCCACTCCCCTCCCAGAGCCAGAGAGAGAACCCAGGAGTCCTGGCTCCCTGCCCCCTTCCTGCTCTAACCACTAGACCCCACTCCCCTCCCAGAGCCAGAGAGAGAACCCAGGGCCCCCGTCACCCCAAGTGCTGCCCAGACCCCACACTGAGCTCAGGGCCCCCTCGTGCCAAGCACACTGCACTGTGGCCATTCCCTGCCCCCCAGGGCCCATAGAGGCGGGTCGGGGCGGGGACCGCAGGACCCAGGGGAAGCACAGCGTCCGTTACAGCAGCCTCGAGGTTGCTCTCATTTGCCCCAGGGGCCGGGCAGTGAAGCCAGGGAACCTGAAGCCACCTTTGTGCCCTGCCCCCCGGCCCGGTTCTAAGCTTGGGGCCAAAGCGACTGAGGATTGGGCCAAGTGCCCACCTGCCGGGGGCACTGAGGCGTCTCTGATCTCCCCCAACCCCACCCCCAAGCTCCCAGGCCCTTCAGCAGGCTGAGCGCAGCTCCGCGCCTCTGGGGGGACCAGCACAGCCACGGCAGCCCCCGCGCCCGGCGCAGATCTGGCCCCGGCTGGAGGCAGCCCCCGGCCAGGCTCGTCCCTGGCGAAAGGGCCGCGGTTGGTGGCAGCGCCCGGCAGGGGCAGGAGCAGGAGCAGAGCCGCAGCCCGCAGCGGGTTGCAAAGGCCACGTTCCCACGGCCGCTCGAGACGGCGAACGAGGCACCAAGTCCCGGCCTGTTCCCGTGGGCGGCGTCTCTGCGCCACCCAGGCTGGCAGAACTCGCTAGGCAGCTCCAGGCCCTGGGGCTGGGGCTGGATTCCTCACCCTGCACCCAGGGGCCCTGGGCCCTGCCGGAGGAACGGGCGGGGCCTCAATGGGGCCTGGAGGGAGACGTGGCCCTCGGGCTCTGGCGCGTCGAGCAGCCGGGCAGGGGCGGCCTGGAGCCAGGGAGCAAATCCCAGGAGCCCCACAGGGGGATTCGGTCCCCAGCCGAATGCATCCCAGGCTGTACAGACGGGGGCGTCTGCAGTGGGAGGGGGGGGACACTGCTGCTGGGCCCTGGCCCTGGCTCTGGGGCACCCAGTCAGCCGGGGAGGGGCCGGAGCAGAGCCCGGAGGACGATTGGCGGGTTCGAAGCCCCGGGCCGAGGCGCGAGACGCTCCCGGTTCGGCTGAGCCCAGGGCGGCTCCGGGCGCCGCGCCCCCCGTCCGTCTGTCCCTACGCGGGAGCGAAGGTCTCCGAGCCCGGCCCAGCCGCCTTGGCCTGGACCCTGGACTCCCGGCGCCCAGCCCCGCACGCTGCAGTGCGTCGGCGCGGGCCCCGGCCCGGAGCCTGTCGGATCCTCGAGCCGGGCTGGGGTCACAGGAGCTCGGGCTGTGCTGCCTTGTGCCCCCGGAGCCCGTTCCAGCCCCAGACCTCAAACCACACCGGGCCTTTTAACCCCCCCCCCGAACCGGATCTTCCCCCTGCTGCTGCTGGGGCGAAAATCCCGCCCTGCGGGGCCCCCGCTGCCCCCTCCCCTCCTCTTCCTTCCCCCCGGGTACCAGCCTCTGCAGCCAGCCCCCTCCTGGCCCCTGCCCCGCCCCTCCTCTTCCCTCCCCTGGTATCAGCCTCTGCAGCCAGCCCCCCACCTCCCCTCCTGCGGGGCCCCCGCCCCTCCTCTTCCCTCCCGCCTGGTACCAGCCTCTGCAGCCAGCCCCCCACCTCCCCTCCTGCGGGGCCCCCGCCCCTCCTCTTCCCTCCCGCCTGGTACCAGCCTCTGCAGCCAGCCCCCCACCTCCCCTCCTGCGGGGCCCCCAGGCACAGGGCCGGGGGGGGCACGTTCTGCGGCCGGGGGGATCTGGGCACCCGAAGGGGAACAGGACGGCAGCCTCCGGGGAGGGGGAGGGACACGGGGAGGCAGCTGGCCCAGGCCCAGGCCCACAGAACGGGGGGTTGGCAAGCGGGGAAGCAAAGGGCAGAAACTGCAGGGGAGGTGGGGGGAAGGGGCAGAGGAGGAGGGGGGAGGGGCAGAGGGGGTAAGGGGAAGGGGCAGAGGAGGGGGAAGGGGCGGAGGGGGCAGAGAAGGGGTCGCGTCCCGCGTTTCACACAAGGCTGCGGCAGAGGGGGAAGGGGCAGAGGATGGGGAAGGGGCAGAGGAGGAGGGGGAGGGGCAGAGGAGGGGGCAGAGAAGGGGTCGCGTCCCCGCGTTTCACACAAGGCTGCGGCAGAGGGGAAGGGGCGGAGGAGGAGGGGGAAGGGCAGAGGGGAAGGGAAGGGGAGGAGGAGGGGGAAGGGGCGGAGGACGGGGAAGGGGCAGAGGAGGAGGGGGAAGGGGCGGAGGAGGAGGGGAGGGGCAGAGGAGGGGCAGAGAAGCGGCAGGGGAGGGGCAGAGGAGGGGGAAGGGGCGGAGGAGGAGGGGGAGGGGCAGAGGATGGGGAAGGGGCGGAGGAGGAGGGGGAAGCAGCAGAGGAGGGGCTGAGACGGGGTCGCGGCCCCGCGTTTCACACAAGGCTGCGGCTGAGGGGGGGGAAGGGGCGGAGGAGGAGGGGGGAAGGGGCAGAGGGGGGGGAAGGGGCGGAGGAGGAGGGGGGAAGGGGCGGAGGAGGGGGCAGAGAAGGGGTCGCGTCCCCGCGTTTCACACAAGGCTGCGGCAGGGGGCCACCAGCCACGCGAACGCCCCGTCACCGAGCCCATGAGCTGGGCCCTGACGGGATTAACAGGCAGCAGGTGTAAGATGAGCCCAAGGACGTCATTTCAGCCTCCCCAGAGCGACCTGGGGAACTCACCACCGGGGGATGCTGCGGAGGCGAAAGGGCGGGTCCATCCGTGGCTACTAGCCCAGGTGCTCAGGGCCACGGCCCCTTGCTCGGGGGGTCTCTGAGCCCCCGACTCCCAGGCGCTGGGAGTGGCCGCCTGGGCCGGGCGCACTCGATACCTGCCCTGTTCTGTTCATTGCCCTGGCGCAGCCGGGCTCGAGGGACCGCGGGGCGAATCCTGCGCCCAAATCACAAACTCTTCACACAATACCTGGGAATTCTGCACATTTCACATGTCAAAGTAACACACCAGAATCATGCCGGTGTCAGTGATTTTGGTCATTTATTTCCACATCTCCGAAGCAGTGAGAAGGCAGGGGGGAGTCGGGGGAACGGAGGAGCTGAGGGAGGGGAAAGGAGCCTGGGAGTGAACCTGGAGGGTGTTGGGTGTGGGTGGGAGAAGGGTTTTTTGTTAGGGAGTTGGGGAACCCCCCCCCCGCAGACCCACCTCACCCCAACCCCTCCCGTTCAATCAGGCACCTCTGCCCCAGTCCCCGCACCCCCATCCCCGTGGGTCTCTGCAGCCCCCCCAGGCTCAACGCTGCCCCCCCACTAGATCCTGAGCCCCAGGCTGTGACCCCCAGCACCCCTGGGTGCCCCACTCTGTCCTAGCCTGGTCCGCGGGCAGGGGCGGTGATGCACCCGGCTCCGGGGGAATGTGCAGCACTGAGCATGCACAGATGTTCTGCCCCCCCGCCCCACCCCCAGCTCTGTCCAGGTATCTATTCCAGGGACACCATCACAGGACCTGATCACAGCAGCCACCCGTCAGGGGCTCGTTCACCTGCACAGCTACCCACGTGATCTGTGCCATCGTGTGCCGGCAATGCCCCTCGGCCACGTACATTGGCCAAACCCGACCGTCTCTGCGCAATAGAATCAATGGACACAAATCTGACATCAGGAATCAGAACATTCAAAACCAGCGGGAGACACGTCGACCTCTCCGGCCACTCAGCGACAGACCGGAAGGGGGCAATTTTGCAACAAAAAAACTTCAAAACCAGACTCCGAAGAGAGTTCTTTTCCTGTTCTCTGTGTGTGTCACTAGCTCCTGCCTGTGCAGCCGGGGAAGTGGCTGTAGCCCAGGGAAGCTCAGGCTCAGATAAACGTGTTAGACTCTAAGGTGCCACAAGGATCCTGTGCTTCTTACACCCCGAAAATACAATCTGCCCCAGACGTGCTGCAGTTCCGCCCCTTTCCCACCAGGGGACGCTGTGGCGCCAGAACCGCCGCTGTGTCCTGGTGTCCCAGCGGCCCCTGGTGGGCAGAAGGCGGAACTGCAGCACTGCTGGGGCGGGGATGGTTTTTATGCGGGAAAGTAGGAAATGCTGCGGGGCAGATGGATTCTGCGTGTCCCCCCGGCGACAGGCTGGAGCCGGGCTCCCCAGACTGGGACCCCTCGGCTCTTACATGGGGGTCAGAGAATCTCAGGGTGGGAAGGGACCTCAGGAGGTTCTAGTCCAACCCCCTGCTCAAAGCAGGACCAACCCCAACTAAATCATCCCAGCCAGGGCTTTGCCAAGCCGGGCCTTAAAAACCTCTAAGGAAGGAGATTCCACCCCCTCCCCAGGGATCCCATCCCAGTGCTTCACCCCCCTCCTAGGGAAATATCCACCCTAGACCTCCCCCGGGGCGCGAGCTGCCAGCCTCCCCCCAACCCCGCTTTGCCTCCAGCGTTTATAATGGGGTTAAATATATAAAAAGTGTTTTAATTGATAAGGGGGGGGGTCGCACTCAGAGGCTTGTCACCAGGGCAAAAGTTTGAGACCTGCTGGGCTAGAGGGACCGTTGGTTCCCCCGTAGCAGCTCCGGGGGGGGGGTCTGGCTTCTCCCCCACTCAGGCACTGGCTCGGCCCCGCGTCCGTCCGAGGCAGCCCGGGGCAGGAGGTCTCCGGGGGAAGCACAGGCTGTAGCTGGTGCTTTCAGCGCCGCTCCGGGGTCAGGACTGGCCCCGGCGCCCCCGGGAGGAGCTGGTCTGGATGGTGCCAGTTCCTCCACTGGTGGATGCTGGCCAAGAACCCAGCCGGGAGCAGAGAGGGACGGGGGACGCGGAGGGAGGTTAAGGTGCCTTCAAAGAGCCGGCTGCAGCTCCCGGCTGCACCACGCTCCTGCCGCCGCCGCGTGCCTCAGTGTCCCCTGTGGTCGCAGAGCGGTGCCGACTCCAGGGAGCTCTGGCCCTTGGGGGCTCACCGATGATCTGCCCCCCCCAAATCCAGGCTGATTACAAAGCAGGAGCAGGGGAGGGTCAGATGCTCCTTTCTATTTCCCTCCCCGGGATTTAACTTCCACTTTTTAAAGGAGCCGTTTCGCCTCCCCTGCTTCTTGCTTGTCGTTCAGCCACAGTGGCTCTTCGCTGGTTCTCTCACGCTGGGTTTTGAATTTGGGGGACACATTGAGGTTGAGCCTCTGTTATGGTGTCTAAAACCTTCCCCCGCAGCTTGCAGAGATTTCACGTTTGGGGCTGAACCTTTTCATTCCTGTGTCACCAACCTCCCCTCATTGTGTCGTTCCCCTTTCGGAAATGAAATGCTGCAGCGTGGGGCCGCCGGGGTGTCTCCCGCCACGGGGATGTTACATGGAATTATATTATGGTCCCTATTACCAAGCGGCCCAGCTCCAGTCACCTCTTGGCCCGGATCCTGGGCTCCACGTAGGACTAAATCAAGAACTGCCTCCCCCCTGTGGGTTCCAGGACTCGCTGCTCCAAGAAGCTGATGCTTAAGGTGTCAATAAACTTCATCTCTGCGTCCCGTGCTGGGGTGAGAGGTACCCAGGCACTATGGGGAGAGTTGAAATCCCCCGTTGTTATTGAGGTTTTTTTATAGCCCCTTTAATCTCCCCGAGCATTTCACAGTCACTGGCGCCTGGCCAGGTGGGCGGTAACAGATCCCCACCGCGATATTCTTCTCCCGCGGTGTTACTAGCCAGAGACTCTGGTGCAGTTTGGTTCATTTAAGATTTTTACTCCATTTGATTCAGCTCCTTCTTTCCCATCTAGCGCCGCAGCACGACCAGTTCTGTCCTTCCGCTGGGTTTGTACCTGGGATCAGCGTCCCACTGAGCAGCCTCATTCCCCCCGGTTTCCGTGAGGCCCGTTACACCAATCTCCTCCTCCAACACGACACACTCCAGCTCCCCCAGCTCAGTGTTCAGTTCCCAGCAGTGGTAGAGAAGCACTTTAAAAACTTGTCTCCTTTTAGCTCTCTGCCGTTACATGATGAATTTAAATGGGCCTCTTTTTTATGGGTTGTTTCTGATCAGAGCCTGCCGGCATTTTATCATTTTCCATCCTCTGGGCCTCACTAGGACACAGATTCTCCATGAACAGACCCTGCCCAAGGGATGTCTGTGTCCCAACCACGTGCCCCTCCGCACCTGCCGGCTTTCCCCCGGCCCTGAGCTTAAAAGCTGCTCAACGACCCTTTTAATGTTACGTGCCGGCAGTCTGGTGCCAATGCGCTTTGGGTGGAGCCCAGCCTGCCTGTCCCGGCTCCCCCTTGCCAAGGCTCCCACGTTCCTAGTGAATCTAACCCCCTCCCGGGCCCAACCTCGGAGCCTTCAGCCCCCTGCTCACCCCAGGAGCTCCCCGCAGCAAGTCCCTCTGGGCAGGGCCCCTGGGGAGCCTCACCCCCCCCAAAGGGCCCTGCCCCCCCACCAGCGAGTGACACCAACAGCTTATTAGTCATGGGGAGCAGGGGGACCCCTGGCTGGGAGCAGTCTCTGTGCGTCTCACGTCCATGGGGGCGTCTCCATCACTGACCCTTGGAAAATCGCCGTGTTTGGCCAGCAGAGGTTGGGATTAGACCCCGGGCTGGCGCCCCGTTGGCAGAGGGAGCCAGGGCTCCTGCCCCAGCAGTGCTCGGCCGGCGCAGCCTCGGCCCAGCCGTGGAACCGGGGCAGCAGAGCGGAGGCTGAACGGCGGAGCTGGGCTCTGAGTGGCAGCGAAGACACAAACGCCGGCGCTGCCAAACGTAGCAGCCGGAGCCCAGCGGTGCCCGAGTGCAAGTGGCTGCCCAGGGCTCCTCCTCCAGAGCGAGTGACTGGGGAGAGTCCCAACCCGCTTGGCAAGCTTGGCCAGGGGCCGAGCCAGCCAGGCAGGGCCCGTGCCCCTGTTACGGCTGCTAAGACCAGCTCTGGGCCAGGCCAAAGCTGCGTGTGGACAGAGCTCCCGGCCCCCAGGAATCCCTCCGTGCTGCTCCCCCCTGGCACCCGGCTTCCTCCGCAAGCCACCGCTCCAGCCCAGGGAAGAGCAGCAGGCGGGAAGGGACCCCGAGGTCACTGCCCCCAGCCCCCTCCCAGGGAGACGGGGCCAAGGGACCCCAGACCAGCCCTGACTCCTCCAGGGAGGGGATCCCGCACCCCCGGGGCACCCGCTCCCGGCTGGAGCGGCCGTGGAAAGCTCTCCCCAACGTGCAGCTGAAACCCCCCTTGCTCCCGCAGCCGCCAGCCCCTCGCCAGGGACTCGGGAACATTTGCTCAAAGCCGGTTGGTCTAAGATGGTGAAGACCCAGCAGGCCCCCACCCCGTGTGCTGCAGGCTGAACCCACCCAGCTCTTCCCGCGGCTCCTCCGAGGCCGCGAGCTCCATGGGTCGTTGTGTAGCCAATGCCGGGCCCCACAGTGCGGTGCCCAAACCCAGCCCGGGGACCAGCGCGCGTAGAGCAGACTCGTTACCAGCCCCCCTGGGCGCAGCACCTCCCCAGCCCCGAAACCAAGGGAGCCAAGCTCCTGGCAGCTGGAGGAACACAACAGCCGCCATGTCTCCAACCTGTCCCTGCCCCCCAGCCCATGAGGCTCCGCCCCTGCCCGCCCAAAGCCCCGTAGCCCCCTCCCTCGGGGGCTGATTTCCCCTCCGGGGTCTCCTCGGGGGAAGGGGCGACAGGGGAGACTCAGCAGCTCCTGTGAGAGCCAGAAGGGGCCACCCAGGGTGGCTGGAACCATCGCAGCCCATTAAATGAGTCCCAGGCCATTTCTCCCAACCCCCACCCCGGAAACCTCCCCCCGGCCCCACGCTGCCAGCTCCTGCTTCTCCCCGGACCCGCTGCCAGCCCTGCTTCTCCCCGAAACCTCCCCGGCCCCGCGCTGCCAGCCCCTGCTTCTCCCCCAGCCCAGAAACCTCCCCCAGCCCTGCGCTGCCAGCCCCTGCTTCTCCCCACCCCGGCCCCGCGCTGCCAGCCCCTGCTTCTCCCCCCAGCCCCGCGCTGCCAGCCCCTGCTGCGCGGAACCTGGGACAGGCGAGAGGAGCCCGGCGCCAGCCCCCGGGACAGGCTACATTCCCGCTAGCCCAGGAGCTGGCGGGACGGGGGGATTACGAGCCAGAGGGTCGAGGGACTCAGACAGCAGGTTTCTAGGCCTGGATCTGGCACAAACCAGGCCTTGTGCAAGGCGACGCTCCCCCCAGGGCAGCCCCGAGGCCGGGAGCCCCCACAGGCAGCCGAGAAGCCAAGTGCCCGGGGCGCACTGGGGTTTCCACACTCCCACGACGGCAGCCTAGACCCCCCCACACCTGCAGGGCGGCCGGGTCTCGGCGCTGGCCTGGAGCCGGAGCGAGCGGCCGCCCCCGGCCACACCCGCCCTGCGCCTCGGGGAAGCAGCAGGAGTCTCTGCGGAGACCCCGGTCACGGGAGCCGGGGGGGGGGGGAAGGGGGGTCCTACACACTCCCATGCCCTGCTGGGGATCCCCCAGTCTAACACACAGCCCTGCTTGGGGTGGGGGAGGGGGACACACTGCAGACACCCAAGATGGTGACATGTCTCCCCACCCACCAGAAAACACCCTGGGACACCCCCCCCCCCCCCAGGGCCACCAAGTGACGGGAAGAAGGGGACCAACTTTTGGCTACCTGGGGAGTTCACACAAGTGCCAGAGCAGAGATCCCCCCGCCCGACAGAAAGCGCCAGGTCTCCGGTGCTGATGCGCCCCATCCCCGAGGGGCGCCCAGAACGGGCCAGCTGCGAAGCCCACGTGGTGCCCCACTGCCGGCCGCCCCAGCGCGAAGCCTCGCAAAGGAACAGGCGCAGGCGTGAAACAGGAACCGGGTTTTATTCTCTGACGCTCATTTTAATGTTTCTTGTTTGCAGCTGCCACCTGGAAGAGAGGAGGCGGATGAGAGCCGTGCCGGAGGGGAGCAGCCCCCCATCCCCCTCCCAGGACAGGTTGTGGGGGTCACACGGCGCGGAGCCCAGCAGGGGGCGAGCGAGGGAGGAATGGGGACGCTCAGCACTACGCGGCCGGGGCTGCTAGCCAGGGCACCAAGGCAGCGGCTGGCTCTGTCCTGGCCGTGGGGCTGGGCGAACGCCCCTCGCCATGCTGCCATGGGCTGAACTAACCCGCTTTCAGGGACCCTGAACGCACGGGCGGGGTCCCCGGGCCCGACCCAGCACACGGGGGTGGGAACGCAGCCTTACCTGGCCGGCGATTCTGTCCAGATCTCTCTGTCCCTGGGGGGTGAGTTTGCGACCTCTGGCAGGAAACAGGAAGGGTAAAGACCTGGACTAACGCTCTCCCAGCGCCCCGGCCCCTGGAGCCGGCTCGGCTGCTGCCCGTGCCCACCACACAGCGTTCAGATCTGGCTCCGACACCCGGCGCACTCAGTGTAAACCCGACAGGCTGCTCCGAAACCCGCCTCCCCTCCCACCCAGCAGCCACGTCCGTCCCCGTCACGAGCGCCCGGCCAGGCCCCTCGACACTCACCCGTCCTGATCCTTCTCCACCATTTTCAGCCCCTCCAGGGCCTGCAGCACCCGCCTGGCCACGCTCTTGGAGCCGCGGCTGAAGTGGCTGGGCATGACGCCGTTGCGCTGCCGGCCCCCGTAGATCTTGGTCATGGAGCCGACGCCGGCACCGCCGCGGAGGTACAGGTGCCGGGCTGTGGAAGCTGCAGAACCACAGGCAGAGCCCGTTAGCCTGGCATCCCAGCGGCTGCTTCCAAGCCAAAGCATTAACACGCCCCCTCCCCCACCGCACAGCCTCTCTGAGCAGCCACCACGGCGGGGGAGCGAAGGCGCCAGGGATCGGTCCAGCTGGGCTGCGACCAGGACATTCACGGGGATCAGGGCTCGGTTTGCCAGCTAGGAAGCCGGAGGTGCCGGAATCGCTGCGCAGGGCAGAGTTCCTCCCGCCACCACCCGCTCGGGGTTCCCTGCACGACTCCCACAGCCTGCGGGGCTGGTGAAATCAGCGCACACCCCCAGGCAGCGGGCTGACCCCTCACTCACAAACCCAGGGCAGGGGGGGCTGGGATCAGAGCCCGAACGTTTCTCTAGTTCAGCGCTGGAAGGTTCGGGGCGCAGGACACATTCGAGAGCCTCTCGCCAGCCAGACGAGGCTCCCGGCCGGGCAGGAAAGGCTGCGGCACAGAGCTGAATTCAGAGCCCGTTCCTTTGCCCTACGTGGCATGTTCACAAGCCAACCCAAGAGTCACAAATGAGCCCCGGCGCCCGGAGACTCCAGAGGAACCGTGGCGGCCATGCCCATGGATCAGAGGCACAAGGCCACAGTCCCTCACTAGCAACGCAGGGTGATCGCGAGTCAGGGCATCTCCTCCCACACCCCCAGCAGGACCGAACACAACCCACTTTTCAGTGCTTAGCGCTCAGATTCCGGGTTCAATGGGCGTTTGCTGGCTGAGGCGAGCGGCCGCCCCTCCCCAGGACACACCACACAAGCCGAAGCCCCCGAGACGACGCGGCAATGCCAGCCGCGTGGGAGGGACGTGGGCTGTGACTCCCCAGCTCATTCAGGGGTCACTGCTCTGCTGGTTCGGGGGGCAGACGTGCCCCTGGTGCCATGGGCAGGGCTGGGATTCTTACCTGCTCTGGTATAGAACCAGTTCTCATCATACGGGGCCAACTCCTTGTGCTTGGCCAGCTTGACCGTATCCACCCACTCGGGCACCTTCAGTTTCCCTGACCTGGAAGCAAGGCAGAGACAGGTCAGCCCCAGCTCCCGAGCAGCCCAGCCGGGGGTAACGCTGCGTGGCCGGCGAGGGACGGGCCGGCAGAGGAGACTTCCCGGGCCCAAGCAGCGCAGGGACCCACAGGCCCCTCCAGAGCAAAAGGGGCATTTGGGGAGAGGAAACGTAGCCTGGGCCGATCCGCGGCAGCGGCCTCCCCGGTGCGAACGAGCCGCGTCCGGCCGCTCCACCCGCCCCCGGGGAAGGGAAACTCACTTCTTGAGGAAGGCGGCCAGGGCCCTGACGAACTCCTGCTGGTTCACGTCTTTCACCGTGACCCCGGGCATCTGCGAGACAGGAGACCGCGCTCAGCGCTGCGCGGGGACCCGGGCGCTGCCGGGCGGCAGAACCGACCCTGCTGGGCGGGACGGGGGGCCCCTGCCCTGCCCCCCCCAGCGGGGAGCGGCCCTGGGACAGGGGGGCCCCCTGCCCTGCACCCCCCCCAGCGGGGAGCGGCCCTGGGACGGGGCCCCGCCCTGCACCCCAGCGGGGGCCCTGGGACGGGGCCCCTGCCCTGCACCCCAGCGGGGAGCGGCCTCGCCAGCCCGCCGGGGCGGGGCCCCCCCGCCCCGCGCACGGGCCGAGCCGGGTCCCGCCCGCCAGGCGCTGCGGAACCCAGCAGTTACTGCGGGGGCCGGGCCGGGCCGAGCGGGGCCGGGTTACTGGGACCCCCACGGGGCAGCGGCCGCACAAATCCGGATCAGCTCAGCCCGGCCGCGGCTGATCCCGCCCCGCCCCGCCCCCCCCGGCATGGCCCGCAGGGCAGATCGGAGCCCCCCCCACGGGGCGGCCCCCCCAGCGCCTCTTCCCCGCTCCGACGCGCCCCCTCCCACCCCCGGGGTGAAGCGGGGGCTCCCGGGGGGGCCGGTGCCGGGCGCGGGGGTTCCGGGGGGGGCCACGCGGGGTCCCGCGCCCGGGGTGAAGCGGGGGGCTGCGGGGGGGCCGGTGCCGGGCGGGGGGGGCCATGCGGAGGGGGGGCTGGCCCGGCCCCCCCCGCTCCTCACCTCGCTGCTGGCTCCGCGCTGCCGGGCTCGGAAAGGGCCGTACGGGGCCGCCCGCCCTCAGAACACGGGGCCCCAGATCCCGCGAGAGCCGCTCGCCCAATCGCGCCCCGCGAGAGCTGCGCCCGGCCAATGGCCGCCGAGCGGGAGTGGGGGGGGGGGCGGGGCCCCGCGGGGCGGAAGTCAGGGGGCGGGGAAATCAGTAAGGGGCGAAACGCCGCTTCGTCATCCGCTGCGGGGCGGAAGCGGGGCTTGTCCGGAACAGCGGGGCGGAAGTGTGACGTCACATCGGTTCGTCGTGACATTACAGGCTCGACGTGTGATGTAACCGCATCCAATCCCATGACATCACAGCATCCAAATGTGATGTAACCGCGTTTGATCACAGACTTGTGACGTCACAGCGACTCATTGTGACATCACCTCATCTGATCACAGTCTCGTTGTGACATCACAGCGACTCGTTGCCATGCTGGGGAGTTTCACTGGGTCACTTTCACTGTTGCCGGGTGGCTCGAGCCAGCCCCCACCTGGGAATGGCCTGCGCTGGACAGAGCCACGGCCCAATCCCCCTCCCCCGCCAAGCCCCCCCCAGCTGGCCAGTCCCCCCCACCCCGCCCCCACCTGGGAACAGCCTGCGCTGGACAGAGCCGTGGGACGTCCCCATCCAGCCAGTTCCTTCTGAGCCCCGCCCCAATCCGGAAACATGCTGCCTTTGATGGAGCCGTGGCCTGTTCCCCACCCCAAACCAGCCCCCGCCCCAGCCAGTCCTTCCCAACACCCCCACCAGCTGGGAACCATTCCCCGACCCCGAGCCAGCCAGTCCCTCCCAGCCTCCTGCCCCCACCAGCTAGGAACCATCCCCTCCCCGAGCCAGCCAGTCCCTCCCAGCCTCTGCCCCCCGCACCAGCTAGGAACCATCCCCGAGCCAGCCAGTCCCTCCCAGCCCCCGCTTTTCCCCAACCCAGCTGGAAGGGAGCCCTGGCCTGTTCCCCCCGCCCCCAAGCCAGCCCATGGCCCCGCACCCCTGCCCTTTCCCAGAATCGATTTAACAAACATTTGGTAAAAGCAGGAGGCCAGTCACGGGACGGTTTTATTGCCCGGCAGCAGGGTCCATTATCCGCCTGACAGCTGCGTGATCGATCCCTGCCACCACTTCAATAATTGCTCCGTGAGCCGGCGGGAGCCCCCCCCTTGTTTTCCCTGCTCGCGCTGGCTGGCGGGGCTGGGTGCCTCCGACTCGCCCAGAGACCGGGAACCCATGGCTGGAGCTCAGCGTAAGCCAAGCGGCTCAGCACCGTCCAGGATGGGGCCGGTATTTAACAGACAATAACCCCAGGGACACAAAGCCAGGAGCAGAAAACCCAGCCCCTGCTGGGGGGTTGCTGAGGGGGCAGGCACCAGAGATTGGGGGGGGGAGCGTCACCCCTTCCCTTTACCAATAGGACAGGGAGCTCGGCGGGGCGCCACGCCGGGATCGGGGAATAAGGACCAGGGCTGGGCCTTGGTCCCTCTTATCTTCGGCCGCTGCGGCCCTGGGGCTGAACCTTGGCGCCGGAGCAGCAGGGGACGTAGCGGAGGAGGACGGACCTGAGCGCCCGCCCGAAGTCCTTCTTCCTCATGGCGTAGACGAGCGGGTTGGCCAGGGAGTTGAGGTGGGACAGCAGCACGGCCAGGCGGTCCAGGGCCGCGTAGCTCCGGCAGCCGGGGCAGAGGAGCCGCACGCAGTAGATGACGTGCAGCGGGATCCAGCAGAGGCAGAAGATGCCGAGCAGTTGGAGGAGGGTGCGAGCCATGTGCAGCTCCCCGCGCCTGGCCGCCCGCAGCGGCTGGGCGAGGAAGTGCCCGCGCACCAGCCGGAAGAGGTCGGCGTAGATGCCCAGCAGGGCGCCCAGGGGCAGCAGCGTGCAGGCGAAGAAGACGAAGTAGACCAGGTATTCGGGGGTGAAGACGGAGGTGAAGGAGCAGCGCCCCAGGTGGTCGTCGTGCAGCTCGCTGTAGGGGGGCGCCGCGCGCGCGGCCGGGTACACCTTGGAGAGGAAGCCGCCGTAGGGCTGCTCGCGGGCGATGAGGACCACGGCGGCTCGCTCGGCGGCGAAGCTGGCGGCCAGCGTCCGGTTCCCCTCCACGTAGCGCCCCAGGCGGTTCCAGCCCATCATGGGGGAGAGGCCGATGAGCAGCGAGAGCAGCCAGCACAGGCCCACGGCGCCCAGCACCCGGCCCTTCCTCACGTGCACGGCGTAGCTGCAAGGAGAGAGCCGGCTCAGGGCCTCGGCACCCCCCTGCCGGCCCCGGTGGGCACCAGCTGCCCGGCAGCCTGGGCAGAGCCACGCCCGCCGGGATGGCCTGGCGCGCACCGGAGCCCGCGTGCCAGCGCTGCCTGCCGGATGGGCGGGTGCCCCCCGCGGCCTGCTAGGAGCCGCTCAGCCCCCAGACCCACCGGGGGCCACAGACTGGCTTGCCCGGCCCCGGAGCCAGCCAGCTGGCGTGTCCCACTGCCCCTTGGCTGGGGAACTCCCCGCGCCCACACCCCCGGGAGGCCCTGCCCCAGGGGGCCCCGTCTCTCTTGCCTGCTGGGCAGCCGGATTTTCAGGTGGGCGTTGAGCGCGATGAGCAGCAGCAGGAGGATGGAGAACTGGGTGGTGACCAGCGGGAAGCAGGCGAGGAAGAGGCAGGTGTAGAAGCAGAGGGTGAGCTCCAGGCTGAGCACCATGGAGAAGGGGATGGCCAGGGCGCCCACGCCCAGGTCGGCCAGCGCCAGGCAGGCCACCAGGCAGTTGGTGACGCTCCGCAGCTCCCGGTGCAGGCAGAGCGTGGCGCACACCAGCAGATTGGTGCCCACCACGGCCAGGGCCAGGAGCCCCTCCAGAACGACGAAGCCGAGGGACAGATCCATTGGGGCAGGGGCGAGGGGGCACCCGCCAGCCCTGCTGCCGAAGGGAGCGTCCCCTGCAGCCGGCCCTGCCCGGGGATAAGCGGCTGCCGGCTGCGTTTGCCAAGCGATCCCTGAGCAAACAGATCAGGGTGGTGGAGGGCGGGTGCCGCGTGGATCGATCCGGCTCCCACGCGGGTGTCAGGCGCCAGCTGGCGGCGGGAGAACGGCAGGGACCAGCGAGGTGCCTGCGGGTTCGGGGAGCAAGCGAGGGCGCGGGCAGACTGAGGCGCTGCTCGCGTTGGGGTGGGGCGCTGGGGGGCACCGCTCGGGGGGGCAGGGGTCCCCTCCCCAGAGGTTCAGATAAACGCCTGACTTCCAATTCTGGCACTTCAGCGGTTCGCCCCTCACGATGAATGCAGGGCTGGGAGCACCCTGGGGCAGGGCCCGGCTCTGGGTTCTGTGTGCGTGCAGCCCCTGGCGCGCTGGGGTCCTGGGCCAGGACGGGGGCTCCTGGGCGCTACCATAATACACCTAATAGCAACCGTAACGTGCAGCCCCTGGCGCGCTGGGGTCTTGAGCAAGGACGGGGGCTCCTGGGCGCTACCGTAATACACCTAATAGCAACCGTAACGTGCAGCCCCTGGCGCGCTGGGGTCCTGGGCCAGGACGGGGGCTCCTGGGCGCTACCGTAATACACCTAATAGCAACCGTAACGTGCAGCCCCTGGCGCGCTGGGGTCCTGGGCCAGGACGGGGGCTCCTGGGCGCTACCGTAATACACCTAATAGCAACCGTAACGTGCAGCCCCTGGCGCGCTGGCGTCCTGGGCCAGGACCTCGGCTCCTGGGTGCTACCGTAATACACCTCTTGAGCAAGACGGGGCTCCTAGGCACTACCATAATACACCCAGCCCCTGGCGCGCTGGGGTCCTGGGCCAGGACGGGGGCTCCTGGGCGCTACCGTAATACACCTAATAGCAACCGTAACGTGCAGCACCTGGTGCGCTGGGGTCCTGGGCCAGGACGGGGGCTCCTGGGCACTACCATAATACACCTAATAGCAACCGTAACGTGCAGCCCCTGGCGTGCTGGGGTCCTGGGCCAGGACGGGGGCTCCTGGGTGCTACCGTAATACATCTAATAGCAACTGTAACGTGCAGCCCCTGGCGTGCTGGGGTCTTGGGCAAGGACGGGGGCTCCTGGGCGCTACCATAATACACCTAATAGCAACCATAACGTGCAGCCCCTGGCGCGCTGGCGTCCTGGGCCAGGACGAGGGCTCCTGGGTGCTACCGTAGTACACCTAATAAATACCAGCCGTAAGATGCAGCCCCATCAGAGCCCAGGGGAGCAGCTGCTAGTCCGGGTGGCAGAGCAGATGGCCCCGGAGCCGGTGGCTGCCGAGGGAGGTGCTGGTAGCCGGAGACTGAGGATCCGCCCGCCCTTCCCTGCCCTGCACCATCCCTCCCAGTCGCCCCTCGCGAGAAGCAGAGACCTTCGCCTGGCGGGTCTCCCAGCGGCCTCCTGCTGCAGAGAGCTACCGGCCGGGGTAGGGGTGTGGGGGGACACTGGGGCTGGGTCCCTGGACTAACGGACCTCGCGAGGTGCCCAGACCTGGCACCTTGGCGGCTGCAATACAGACCTGCTGGCTAGAGAGGGGCCGTGACGCGCCTGCCTCCCTCTGTGGAGCGACAAGGCCGGGGCGTTAATGTCACTTATTGGACCAACTTCTGCGGGCGAAAGGGCCGAGCTGCCGAGCTCCCTGGAGCCCTGCCCCCGCCCGCCGGGTTCGTCTGAGGAGTGGCCCAAACGGGCTCTGCCGGAGGAGCGGTTATGGCCCCCTGAGCCCGAGGGCAGGCGGGGGCAGGACTAACGTTAATCCTCTCTCAGCTGTGAACGATCTCGGGTCTGTGACGCGCAGGGGGACAGGAGCCTCCCGTGGCCGCGAGGAAGAGTCACCGAATCGCAGCCGGTACAAAGAGGCAGAACTTCGGTGCCACCTTCTCTCTGCCGCTCGAGGCCAGTGCCGGGGTCTGCCCGGCCGTGCCGGGGGTTTCATGCCCCAGCTGAGCCCCAAAGCTTGCGGGAGGCTCCAGGGTGAAAGGGAGCTAGACAAGTTCAGGGAGGACGGGTCCATCAGTGGCTATTAGCCAGGCTGGGCAGGGAGGGTGTCCCTGGCCTCTGTTTGCCAGCAGCTGGCAATGGGCGACAGGGGAGGGGTCACTTGCTGATTCCCTGGTCTGTTCATCCCCTCGGGGGCTCCTGGCACTGGCCACCTTCGGCAGCAGGACCCTGGGCTGGATGGACCTTTGGGCTGACTCAGGCTGGCTGCTCTTGTGTTCAGGGAGGGAAGGATTCATTCACTGGGAGGAAAACAAGCCGCCTGTTTCCTCCACCTCCCTATTGCCGAGCCAGCCGGAGGAAACCCGGGCCCGGCCCGCGCCAGTCGGAAGCGCCAACGGGCACAGATGCAGCGGCCGAAGCGCACAGCCCGCCAGCGCCATTCACACCAGCTGCCCGAGCACCCAGGGGAGCCGGCGAGCGGCCGTGCAGGGCCGGGACCCGCCCCTCGCTGGGCCCTGCTGTGAGATCTGCGGGCCGGGCCCGGCTCGGGGGCTGTGCGGCGCCCAGGGGAGCCGGCGAGCGGCCGTGCAGGGCCAGGACCTGCCCCTCGCTGGGCCCTGCTGTGAGCTCTGCGGGCCGGGCCCGGCTCGGGGGCTGTGCAGCGCCCAGGGGAGCCGGCGAGCGGCCGTGCAGGGCCACCACCCGCCCCTCGCTGGGCCCTGCTGTGAGCTCTGCAGGCCGGGCCCGGCTCGGGGGCTGTGCGGTGTCCAGGGGAGCCGGCGAGCGGCCGTGCAGGGCCAGGACCCTCCCCTCGCTGGGCCCTGCTGTGAGCTCTGCAGGCCGGGCCCTGCTCGGGGGGCCGGGGAGCCCAGGGGAGCCGGTGAGCGGCCGTGCAGGGCCACGAGCCGCCCCTCGCTGGGCCCTGCTGTGAGCTCTGCAGGCCGGGCCCGGCTCGGGGGCTGTGCGGCGCCCAGGGCTTCGGGAGAGGGGACGCACTCGCCCCGCCGAGGATCCCTGGCGCCCGGTAGCCGGCCGGCCCCCCATCTTCCCTGTCCCAGGCCAGGCGCACCCAGCTTGGTGTACGCAGGAGGCTGGGCTGCCCTGGGGATTACGAGTGAGAGACGACCCCGAGTCTGGGGGGAGCAGAGAGCTCGGGAACCAGAGTCCGGATGGCGGCTGCTGGCCCGGAGCCCGAGAGCCGGAGCCCGAGGGCAGCTGCAGCTCTGCTCCCCCTCGACAGCCCAGCAAGGCTCCGCTCCAGGCTCCCCGGCCTGCCCGGCTCCCGGCCCCGCGGCGAACTCCCCAGCAAAGGCAGACGAACCGGGCCGGCTGGGTTCTCCTCCGAGACCGATCACCGAGTCCTCGCCAGGCGTGGGGCGCTCGCGGCCAGCGCTCCCTGGGCCAGGCGTGTTATTCTTGGGGTAGAAACGTTACAGAGAAAACACCCGAGAAGCTGCCCCCCTGCTAGCGAGCTCGCCAGCGAGTCCCCGGCCGGCGCCACCGGGGCTCTGGGGCGTGAGTCCTGCACAGTCCCCTGCAGCCGGTGTCTCCCAGGCCCCCGCCGTAGTTCAGAGCTACCTGCCAGCCCTTCCCAAAGGGCTGGGCCCGCCACGGGCCCGGGCGGGGCTGGTTAAAGGCCCCGAGCCTGCTCAAAGCCGGGCGATTTAGCCCCAACCCCCTTTCTCTGGCTGCTGATCCCTGGGGAATCCAGCGTGAGCCCCTCCCGGGCCGGCTTGCGAGGAGGAATTGCACGAGCCCCCCGTGACACACACCCAGACAATTGCGTTTCAGTGCCGTGCCCCCAAAGGCACTGAACACAATTCAGGTGGTGCAACGATGCTGGTTCTGGCGGGACCCAACTGAGGTGCCAGTTCAGGACACATCGCTCCGAGCAGGGCAGTCACAGCCCCAGGCTGGGGTTTTTCCACTTCTAAGGCACCAAACCCGCCGGCCAGAGAGGACTTTGGTCTCACCCCACTAGCTAAGCACAAGTCACACAAGCAATTCCCTCAGACACTCCAGTCTCCCAGTATCCCCACCAGTGCCCCTCATATGGGGACGAATGGTTATGAAAACCAACACCCCAGTAAAAGAAAAGAGGTTCTCCCGATCCCAAAGGACCAAGCCCCAGACCCAGGTCAATATACAGATCAGATCTTACCCACAAATCACGCTGGTGCCGATCCTTTAGCATCTAAAATCTAAAGGTTTATTCGTAAAAGGAAAAAGCTAGAGCTGAGAGCTAGAATTGGTTAAATGGAATCAGTTACATGCAGTGATGGCAAAGTTCTTGGTTCAGGCTTGTAGCAGGGATGGAGTAAACTGCAGGTTCAAATCAAGTCTCTGGAACATCCCCGCTGGGATGGGTCCTCAGTCCTTTGTGCAGAGCTTCAGTTTGTAGCAAAGTCCCTCCAGAGGTCAGAAGCAGGATTGAAGATAAGATGGAGATGAGGCATCAGCCTTTTATAGGCTTTTCCAGGTGTAAGAACCTCTTTGTTCTTACTGTGGAAAATTACAGCAAAATGGAGGCTGGAGTCACATGGGCCAGTCCCTGCACTTTGCTGAGTCACAAGGCGGATCTGCCTCCTCTCCATGGGTCAGTTGTGTCGCTGATGGTCCTTAATGGGCATCAAGCAGGCTGGGCAGAGCTGACACCAGCTTGTGTGGGGTCTCCCAGCAGCACAGCACATGTGTGACATACAGACAGCACAGAGCCAATACTCATAACTTCAGCTACAAAGTGACACACACACCCAGCCAGCAGCATCACACCCAGCCAGCCAGCACCTGGTCTTAGACACCTCATTTGACCCCCTTTATACAAGGTTTGGTGCCACTCCAGGCCCTTGGTTGCAGCCATGATCTACACGGTCCCAGTTCAAGTCAATGACGTGGCAGGCGGGTGTTGCTGGGCTCCAGCAGGGCCGCCCAGGAGACTGTCGCACGCTGGGGAAGGATCGAGGGTTCAGCCAGCGCCAGACCCGCGACTGATGCAGGGCCGAGACGCTCCGCGCGAGAGGGGGGGGGGCGGAGGCCAGTGAGACGCGGAGCCGTGGGGCACAGTGAGAGCCGCGGGCGCTGCCTCTGCTGTGGCGCTGATCCCGCCGGGCCGTGGCGGCTCGAAGGCGCTGGGGGTTAGGGCTGGGGGACATTTCTAACCAGCGACCCCCGCCCAGGCCTGGCTCGATTTGGGGAAGCCTGTGTGCCGTTCTGGGGGGGAGGAAAATGGCGGCCCGGGGACACTTGCACGGCCCCCCAGCCCCTGAAAGGGCCTGAATGTAGTCTCCCAAAGGGCCTGCTTTTGCAGATCCCTCTTGCACCCGGGAAGGAGAGAAAGGCCAGAGAGGAGGGGCCGGAGGGGGGGTCAGTCTGGGGCTGGCTGGGGACGGGGAGTGAGGGCAGACGTGGGGGTCTGGCTCACTGCCCCCAGAATGGACTCGGCCGAGGGGTCCGGCTCGCGGTACCTACAAGCTCTGTGTTAGCCCCTGTTCCTGTCATCGAATAAACCTCTGTGTCCCTGGCTGGCTGAGAGTCATGTCTGACTGCGCAGTGGGGGGGGGGCAGGACCCTGTGGCCCCCCAGGACCCCGCCGGGGGGACTCGCTGGGGGAAGCGCACGGAGGGGCAGGGGATGCTGAATGCTCCAAGGAGAGACCCAGGAGGTGAAGCCGTGGGAGCTCCTTGCCCTGCAGACAGGCTGCTCCGAGGGGGAGGAGGCTCCCCAGGGTCCTGCCTGGCTTGGTGGGGAGCAGCTCCAGAGCAGCGCCCGGGGGACCCCGGGACACAAGGCCGCGGTGCCAACGCCTGAACCCCCCGGGAGGGCTCCTTTCCCCGGACCCTGGGTATCCCCAGGTGCTGCAAGCAGGGCCGGCCCGGCCACCTTGGTGCCCTACGCAGCCCCCCTGCGGGGGGGAGGGGTCTGGTCCCAGGCCCCTGCAGGGGGGAGGGCTGCACCCAAGGCCTGTGGGGGGAAGGAGAACACTTGGGGGGGCAGGGGGGAAACTGCCCCCAGCACGAGCTGGCAGAGCGGAGCAACGACTGCAGGGAGCCCGACCCCTGCTGCAGTCCTCAGGGGAAGGGGTGGAGTGGGGCTGGGGCTGGGGCGGGGCGGGGCAGGGGTAGGAAGAGGCAGTGGGGCGGGGTGGGGGCGTGGCAGGGGTAGGAAGGGGCAGTGGGGCGCGGGCGGGGCAGGGGTAGGAAGGGGCAGTGGGGCGGGCGGGGCGGGGCAGGGGTAGGAAGGGGCAGTGGGGTGGGGCGGGGCGGGGCAGGGGTAGGAAGGGGCAGTGGGGGCAGGGTAGGAAGGGGCAGCGGGGGCGGGGCGGGGGTAGGAAGGGGCAGCGGGGGCGGGGGCGGAGCAGCAGGCGGCTGGGTGGGGCACAGGGAATCTGGCGCCCCACGTTGCCGGGTGCCCCACCCAGCCGCGTACGTTGCGTCTGGGTGGGGCGGCCCCGGCTGCAGGCTGCAGGGTGCAGAGCAAGGAAACACCCCATTGCTTCCTGCGTCGGGGTTACAGTCGCCGCTGCCAGCCTGGGTCGTACCCGCCGCCCGGGTCTCTCGCCGGCCTGGCGCCAGGAGGAGGGGGGGCATCTTGGTCGCCGCGGCCCCACGCCTCATAGGCCATCGTGAGAGCCTTAGCTAGGACTTTGGCCGTGTTGAGAAGCTCCTGCTCTTTGGAACGGGTTATTTCCTTCCTCAGCTCGGCGATCTCCTCCCCCAGCATTTGGGCCATTTCCTTAAAGCCCTGCTGCAGCATGGCCTCCTGCTCCCCCAGCTTGCTCTGCAGCGCCCGCTCCGCCTCCTGCTTGGCATTAGCCGCCTCCTCTGCCACCTTGGCCTCCAGCTGCTTCACGTTCTCCTGGTGGCTGCGCTCCTGGTCCTTCATCAGCTGCTCCGTCTGCAGCCGCTTCTCCTCCGCCGCCTTCCGCTGCTGCTCCAGCAGCTCCGCCTTCTGCCTCTGGGCTTTTGGAAAAGCAGGTGACAATTAACACCCAAGCCAGGCTCCAGCTTCCCCGGAGCCTTGCGGGCTAAGTATCGGAGAGAAGCATCGTGGGGCACCGCTACCCGACCCACAGCAAGGCCGTCCTGCCAGCTGCGTGCCCACTCGCACGGCTATTGCACACGGAGGAGACGCCACAATGGGGAACCCGTGGGTACATCCCCACAGCGCTGGGGAGGCGATGGAGCTCCGGGGATGATGGAGAGGGCTCTGGCCCCGGGTAACTTTCAAAAGCCCTTCGTATTTGCCTTAATCTGCTCCCCTGGAAACCCCTTTTCCTTCCCCGGGAGCAGAGGTTGGCCAGCGCTGAGCCGTTTGGAGCCTCCTGCCTTAAATACGTACAAAGGAGACAGCGGAGCAGGCCTAGTGACATCCAACGGGCAAGATTCTGGTCTCAGGTATCCCGGCGTAGATGAGAAATGACCCTGTTGGCTTCAGATGGAGTCACTCTGGAGTCACACCAGTGTACCTGAGACGGGAAGCTGAGCATTCCCATTTGGGAGGTTTTCGGACATTTCACGCCAAGTGTGTGTGCAGCCAGCCCCAAAGACGCTAGGGTGGCAAGTCCTGAAAGGGGGAAGGTGAGGCAGGAAAGAGTTGGGTGGGGTCTGGTGGACTCTGTTGGAATTGGAAGCTCTCGCCGTCAGAGCAGGGGGGTCTCTGCACTTGCTAGAAGGCTGTAGCAAAGCCTGGAGCAGATGGCTTAAATCATGGGGGGTGAATGATGCCTCACTGCCTTAGGGAGCAGCCTGGTTTGTCTCTCTCTGGTTTGTGCTCCATCTTGTGTGCTCTGAAATCTTCAGAAATAAAGTCGTGCTACAGTGCAACCTTCCAGCAAATGGTTTCGTATCTAAGTTCTCCGCATGCGTGTGGTGAGCACAGCAGATCAGGGGGAAGGGCGGAGGGAAAAGAATGTTTTCTTGCATTAATATTTCTTGTACAATATTATCAAATATCTTACTTGACTTTATGACTTACTGGCCAGGTCCTTTTCTGCTTCAGTCATCTTTTTGTCGACGCTGAGGACTGATTCTGCTTCGCTCCTCTTGCTGGCCAGGAACTGTTCCAGGACCTCCTCCGCCTGGGAAGAAGAGACCGCAGAGCAGGCAGCTCGGAATGGTCTGGGAGCGCCCAGGCGCCGATACCAACCCTGTCCCCCCGGGAAAACACGGCCGATGGGGACACTGAGGACTCGGAAACTCCGCGCTGCCTCCAGAGACTCACCTTGACTCCTTTGCTGGGGGTCTTGCGGAAATCTTCCACCACCTGGTTCCGGTCTCTCAGGTAGAGCTCATACCCACCAGGCTGGGAGTAAACCCCGTCGCCGAGCTGCTTCCGCATGGCGGCTGAGAGCGTCTCCAGCAGGGCGCGGCAGGAGTCCTTGGACGCAGCTTCGTTCTGGCCCAACAACCGCCCGTAACTTTCCTTCATCGCCTCCTAATCAACAAAAGAGAACGAGCCAAAAGGCGGCGCTGCCCTCAGTCCGCGGGGCAGACGCTCCCCTACGATCGCGTCTGCTCTCTGAGCTCAGCTCCCTGGGCTGGAAATGCCCCTCTCCCCAGCTCTCCCCAGCTCTGCGCGGCTCTCCCCAGCTCTCCCCGGCTCTCCCCAGCTCTCCCCAGCTCTGCGCAGCTCTCCCCAGCTCTCCCCAGCTCTGCGCGGCTCTCCCCAGCTCTCCCCAGCTCTCCCCGGCTCTCCCCAGCTCTCCCCAGCTCTGCGCAGCTCTCCCCAGCTCTCCCCGGCTCTGCGCAGCTCTCCCCAGCTCTCCCCAGCTCTGCGCGTCTCTCCCCAGCTCTCCCCAGCTCTCCCCTGTCTCTGCGCGTCTCTCCCCAGCTCTCCCCAGCTCTCCCCGGCTCTCCCCAGCTCTCCCCAGCTCTGCGCGGCTCTCCCCAGCTCTCCCCAGCTCTCCCCGGCTCTGCACGTCTCTCCCCAGCTCTCCCCGGCTCTCCCCAGCTCTCCCAGCTCTGCGCGGCTCTCCCCAGCTCTCCCCAGCTCTCCCGGCTCTCCCCGGCTCTGCGCGTCTCTCCCCAGCTCTCCCCAGCTCTGCGCGGCTCTCCCCAGCTCTCCCGGCTCTCCCCGGCTCTGCACGTCTCTCCCCAGCTCTCCCCGGCTCTCCCCAGCTCTCCCAGCTCTGCGCGGCTCTGCGCGGCTCTCCCCAGCTCTCCCCAGCTCTCCCGGCTCTCCCCGGCTCTGCGCGTCTCTCCCCAGCTCTCCCCAGCTCTGCGCGGCTCGCAGGCCCGGCTGCCCTTGCTGGGTTTGGCTACGTCTCCCCCAGGATGGAAAATAGCGTCAGGCACCAGCCAGCCCACCGACCCGGGGAACACGCTGGGTGCTGGCGGGGCAGGGAGAGCGGCAGTGGCCGTCACACGCTGTTTCTCGCCCGCTTGGCCGTGGGACCATGAGCTGCTGGAAAGGTTTTTACAAACCGAAGTCAAGAAAATGTCTCTCGCCTGCAAAGATCAACTCTCCCCTGTCCAGCTCTCGAAAGAGGCGGGAACAGAGCAGGTGGGCTCAGCCCTGCTGGCGTCCAGACGTTGGTTCACTCTCACTTTCATGGTACCTCTAAAGGAGCCGGGCCAGGTTTTGAGAAGGGGTTGCCTGTCTGGCGGGGGCCAGGTCGTTGTCACCGGCTCGCCCTCCCCTCTCTCAGCTGCTCCGCTCAGTGAAATCATAACCACGTTTGCCAGGTAAAATATCACATTCGAGTTGGCTGAAGTCCCACCTCTCGGAGCGCAGGCTCAGACACCCCCAGCCCTGGGTCCTGCTTTCCTAGGAATTCCCACCCCGGATCAGAGCCAAATCCATCGAGTCCCATTGCCTGGATTAGCTCCATGACCATCCTTTGCCTCTCCCCCCGGCCGACTTCGCCTTTCACCCAGAAGCCTTTTGGAAGCCGAAATGAGTGAGGTCCCCACATTCTCTACGTCTACACTGACAGCAGGGGTGTAAGTCTGGGCCAGGCCTCAGGATCCGGGTTTCGCCCTCAGAATCCCAGGGCCGCGCTAACGGGCCGGGGCGTCTGTCGCCGGGCAGCCGCGCTGTGCGAACGGCCTGGCAGCAGAGCGTTCAGCCAGCGCGGGGCAGCTCCGCCGGCAGGGCCCCCGGCGTTCACGTACCATCAGCCGCTTCTGGTACGTGTAACCCTCGTCCTTGAAGGAGCGCTGCATGAAGAGCCGCAGGGCGTCCCCCTCGCACGTCCCGTGCGCCGCCGAGAGCTCGCCCAGCTCCGCCGGCAGCCGCAGCCCCCCCATCCCGGCCGCGTAGTGAGCCAGCGCCTCCCTGAGGGCCGCCTCGTTCTCGATGGCGGCCATGGCGGTCACCGCGTTGTCCAGGCAGGGCACCTGCCCGCTGCGGATGGTGCCCACGTAGCTCTGCACTAAGGCGCCGAACACTGCGGGGAGGAAGGGAGGAGAGAGTCCAGTGCAGCCTGGCGTCCGGACTGCTCAGCCGCGTGCCCCCGGGACCAGGGCCGTGGGGGGGGCAGGTGGGGCAATTTGCCCCTGGCCCCAGGCCCCACAGGGCCCCCCACGAGAATACACTATTCTAGAGTATTTCAACTTTCGTTTATGGAAGGGGCCCCCAAACTGCTGTGCCCCAGGCCCCCTGAACCCTCTGGGCGGCCCTGCCCGGGACATGGGGTCTGCCAGCCCAGTACTGTGCTGCTCTTAGAACTCAGGAGATCTGGCTCTCAGCGTCTGGGAGCACAAAGGGACCTTCCACGCGGTCATAAATCAGCTTGTGCCGAGAAGATGAGCTGGGGTGACAGTCAGTCACCAAAACACCCCAACCCCAACGAGCCCCGAAACCGCCAGAGCCCAGCAGAGATTGTACCAAAGAACCAGAGACTCCAGGAAGCCCCCAAGGCTGGGCCCAGCTCCTCAGACACGTCGGCTCCTAACTCCCATTGGTTTCCGTGGGAGTTAGGTACCTGGGCACTTCTGAGGATCTGGGCCGTGGCTACTGCTATTGACTTTACATGAAATGCGCCAGATCCTGAGAGTGCTGAGGGGCAGCTTACAACTGATAGATAGATAGAGGGGGGTGGGGGGTGGGGATAGATAGATAGATAGATAGATAGATAGATAGATAGATAGATAGATAGAGGGGGAGGATGGGGACAGATAGATAGAGGTAGATAGATAGATAGATAGATAGATAGATAGATAGATAGATAGATAGATAGATGGGAGGATGGGGACAGATAGATAGTGGGGGTGGCTGGGGATAGATAGATAGATAGAGAGATCGCGGGGGAGGAGGGGGACAGATAGATAGAGGGGGTGGCTGGGGATAGATAGATAGATAGAGGGTGCGTGTGGGGATAGATAGATAGATAGATAGAGGGGGTGGCTGGGGATAGATAGATAGATAGAGGGTGCGTGTGGGGATAGATAGATAGATAGATAGATAGATAGATAGATAGATAGATAGAGGGTGCGTGTGGGGATAGATAGATAGATAGATAGATAGACAGATAGATAGAGGGGGTGGATGGGGATAGATAGATAGATAGAGGGTGCGTGTGGGGATAGATAGATAGATAGATAGATAGATAGATAGATAGATAGATAGATAGATGGCAGGGGCGGCTCTAGCGTTTTGGCCGCCCCAAGCAGTCATGCGTGGGAGGCGCCCCGGAGCCGCGGGAGCAGCGGACGTCCCGCGGGCATGACTGCAGAGGGACCGCTGGTCCCGCGTGGCTCGCCTGGACCCCCCGCGGCTGCGGACGGTTCGCGGATCCGGCGGCTCCGCTTGAGCTGCCGCAGTCATGCCTGCGGGAAGTCCAGCCGAGCCGCGGGACGAGCGCCCCCTCCGCAGTCATGCCTGCGGCAGGTCCGGTCGTCCCGGGGCTCCAGTGGACCTCCCGCAGGCATGACTGCGGCAGGTCTGCCGGCCCAGCCTGCCGCCCCCCCTCGGCGGCAGGGGACGCCCCCTAGATTTGGCCGCCCTAGGCACCAGCTTGTTTTGCTGGTGCCTAGAGCCGCCCCTGATAGAGGGGGTGTGTGTGGATAGATAGATAGATAGATAGATAGATAGATAGATAGATAGATAGAGGGTGTGTGTGTGGATAGATAGATAGATAGATAGATAGAGGGGTGGAAGGGGATAGATAGATAGATAGATAGATAGATAGATAGATAGATAGATAGATAGATAGATAGATAGATAGATAGATAGATAGATAGATAGATGGCAGGCGGCTCTGCGGCATGACTGCAGCCGCGTGGCTCGCCTGGACCCCCCCGCGCCGGCGACGGGCGGCGATCGGCGGGGGGCGCGAGCTGCCAGTCATGCGCCTGGGAAGTCCAGAGCGAGCGCGGGACAGGCCCCTCCGCAGGCCCCCTCGGCAGGGACGCCTAGATTTTTGGCGCCCTAGTAGATAGATAGAGGGGGGTGTACGGGGATAGATAGATAGAGCGTGTGTGTGCGGATAGATAGATAGATAGAGGGGGTGGGTGGGGATAGATAGATAGATAGATAGATAGATAGATAGATAGATAGATAGATGATAGACCGCGAGGCGGCGTTGGGGCTGGTTACAGGAGCTCCTGCCGAGCGTGGGGGCAGCCGGGGAGAAAGCCCCCAGGGGCTGGTGTGAAACGCAGCAAGCGAGCGCTGGAGGCCGGGGCACGGCCTCTCGCTGGGCAGCAGCTGTTACAGGACGGGCCGAGGGCCGCGGTCCCTTCGCTGACGTACGTCGGCCGGTGACGGGCTGCCCTCCGGGGACGGTCTTGACCTGCGACTCCCGGAGGACGTACTCGCAGAAGCTGGCGGCCTGCGCGAGGAAGTGCGGGTGCAGGGCGCTGTCCGGCAGCGTGCAGAGCCGGCTCATTTCCTCCCCCGCCACGGGCGGCACGAAGACAAAGCACTTGCGGGAGGGGAAGTAGTTGCGAAGGCAGTCGCGGGGCAGGTTGTACTGGGTCACTTCCTTCGTGAAACCTGCAGACTCGGAACAGAGACCCGCTCAGCCCCACGGACCCGGCCGCTGGCCCCCACCCGGCCTTGCCACCCAGCTCCAGGGGCTTTCTGGGCCCTGAGACTGCTGCATTCGCATCTCACTTCAGTGCGGGGGGGCCTGGGGCTGCAGCCGGAGTGTGTGAAACGCTGAGCAGCCGTTTGCCTTTCTCCACCCAACGGGCTTTACACACCCCACCCCCGCCCCCGGGAAGGAGGAAGTGTCGTTAGGCAGCTTGTCCGGTCACACAAGACCTGACCCCAGGAACCCCGTTTCCCTCCCCCCAGAGCAGAGCCCAGAGCTCTGTGTGCAGAGGGGACCGACGCCACAAGCCAGCAAACGGGAACAACCAACCTCGACTGACTTCAGACCGTGGCTGTGTCCGCAACCCACATTAACACAACTCCTGGCTCTGTTCTCTCCCGCCAGCCTCGGGGAGGTGGATTATCTACATCGCTGAGACCCGCCCCATGGCCCCAGCCTGCTATAGCGTCGGAGTGAACAGGCCTGGTCGCTTAGCTCAAGCCGAACGGGCTCATCACTTTAGATTCAGGAGCCAAGAAGTTAATTTCCTGGATCTTCTCACCCACAGTCAACCTGCAGAACTCTCTGCTGGGGGATGTTATGGAGGCCAAAAGTATAAGTGGGTTCAAAAAAGGATTAGATAAGTTCACAGAGGCCAGGTCCATCAATGGCTGTTAGCCAGGATGGGCAGGGACACACCCCCTGCTCCGGGTGGCCCTAAACCTCTGACTGCCAGAAGCCGGGACAGGATGACAGAGGATGGCTCACTGGAGAGATGCCCTGTTCTGTTCCTTCCCTCTGAAGCACCTGGCACCGGCTGCTGTCAGAGACAGGACACGGGGCTGGAGGGACCATTGATCTGACCCAATCTGGCCGGTCTTACGATACAGATGCAAAAAACGCTGAAGAAAATCGGCCTTAAAAGAACAGAGGTTCCATGACGTCTCCCAGGGGCTTTGCTGCTGGTGCCGGGTCACCAGAAGGCCTGGCGATCCCCGGGGCTGGGCTGCGGAGAAAACTCTCCTGGAGCGAGCTGGCCAGAAGGAACACGCACGGCCAGGCCTAGTCGCCAAAGCCGAGGCCGTCGTTGCCTGAGTGGTGGCGACGCTGGGGGAAAACACGGACGTGTCTTTCTTACCCTTCCGCCTGGCGAGCGCGTTCTCCAGGTAGTCGTCCTCCGTCACCTCCCGCCCGTTGAGCTTCAGCTCCAGTGTGAAATCCCGAACCGCCCAGATGAACTTGGGGAAGAAGCGGGAGTATTGAGTGTCGTCCTCAAAGCCATCCTCGGCCTGGGCTTTCGTGCGGATGTGGGTGCTGATCTCGGACACAAAGCTACTCGTGGGGCTGAGGAATCTAGGCGGGGCCGTAGCAAAGGCATGGGGCAGAACAGCCCCCCGTGTCCAACGTGGAGCCCTCCCCCGCCCCCCATGGCCACCCCACGGCAAGGATACTGCAGCTGCTCCATGGCGTACTGGTCGATGGTCCCTTTGCTGTTGTAGACCAGGGTGCTGCTGAGCAGCACGGCCAGCGCGAAGATCCACGCGTCGTTCTTGGTGTCGCTCTGGGTAGGAAGGAGAAGGCTGGTGGCAGGACACAGGCTCCTGGGGTTGAGTTTTGGGACCCTAGCGGCCAGCGGGGCTGGAGAGACGAGCCCCCTCCCAGCGACGCCGTGACGAGGGCCAGCCAGGCCGGGAGCCGTGGGCCTTTGCCTGGTTTTGTAGCCCTGGTTCCGGGATTTCTGGGGGTGCTGCTGAACGCACGATCCCTGCGAGAGCTGCCACCCGGCTGCCGCCCGACCAGCCCAAACTCCACGTGGCCCCCCCAGAGCTGAGCCCCGAGTCCTGCGGCTCCACCGCTTCTGCTGTCAGTTACTGGGCCGGCCTCCCTCCCTCCTGCGCTGGGCTGACCTGTGCCGACACATTCAACCGGCAGCCGGCCAGGCCGTGCGAAAACCGGCCGGGGGAACCCTACCTCCCGCTCAGCGGCTGCTACCCCGGGTCGCTCTGCAGGAAGCTCCTGCAGACGGCGCTAACCTTCCCCGGGGCCCTCTGCTCCTGGCGCCCTGCGGAGCCTGGGAAACCCCCCGGACCTGTTTGCCGAAGACGCCCTGGAGCTCCCCCATCGCTGCAGCCAGGCGCCCAAGGCGTCGTTTCCTGGCCGTGCTCCCTCCTGGGCGTTAATGGGATTCCCTGTGCCACGGAGCCAGGCAGCCGTCTGGGGAGGGGGCAGGCTGGAGTCTCTGAGAACGGCGCCCGCCGTCTCCTGAGGCCGTGAGGGTCCAGGTAGTGGTGGGCAGGGGGTGCCAGGGCTGGCCCCGATGCCCCAGGCTGGTGCTAGGGGGCTGGGCTGCAGGGGGCAGGACGAGGGCTCAGTCAGGGGCTGCTACTCAAATTCCATTCGGGGCAATGATTTTGCCCTGTGACATTCCCTGCTGGGGGGCCGGGGGAGACGCCCCCCCCCTTGCTCAGGTCTGTGGCCTGGGGAGCGTTTTGCTCAGCCGGAGGGGGGCTGGGTCCCTGCACACAGAGGCCACCCCCTGCTCAGACCCTGCCAGTGACCTCGGCAGCTCCTGCCCCCCACCCCCCGCTCACCTTCTCCACGTCGCCCAGCCCCTCGGTGTCCAGCAGCACCAGGGTGTGGCCGGCCCGGCGGGGGTGGGGCAGGCACCACATCCAGATGCCCTTGGTGTGCGACTGGATGGTGGAGCCCAGCGAGAACCCTGGGGAGAGAGACGCGGTTGGGTCCCGGGAGGTCGTTGTCCCACTGCCCTTACGGTGGGGTGGGGCTCAGCTGGGGCATATATGGTACAGCTACTACATATGATAGAGAGAGAGAGGTGGGGTCTGGGGATAGACAGACAGACGGAGTCGGTGTTGGGGACGGACAGACAGACAGACAGCGGCTGTGGACAGGGTTAGCTCTGGGGATGGTCGCCCACCAGCCAGCGCACATTGGTCGCAGGTTGGACAGACCCCTGTCCCGGCCGTTCTCGGTTCCTGGCCCTGCCTCCGCGCCAGGGGCTGCACGTGACGAGCCCGCGAGGTCCCTTCCAGCCCCACGTTCCCCTGGCTCGATAACAGACTCACGCGAGCCGCTGGGAGCGGGGGGATTTCCCGGCCGGCCCGGGGGGGAGGTGAAGCAGAAGGTCTCACCCGTTCTCCTGCCGGCCAGCTGGTTCAGGAGGTAGGACTTGCCGGTGCGGTACAGCCCGGCCACGGCCACCACCACCACGGGCTGATCCACGCCGCGCAGGGCCTCCAGCGCCTCCTCCGTCACCTCCAGCTCCCCGTCGGCCGGGTTGGCGACGAGGCACACGGGCTGCTCCATCGCCCACCTGCGGAACAGCAGGCGCAGAGCTGGAGCCGGGGGGAGAGTGGGGGGAGGGCGGCTCCGGCGTTTCCCTCCACCCCAAACCCCTGTTCTCAGGCCGCTCCGCAGGGGCCGCAGCCCCCAGCGTGAGAGTCACTGTCAGACACACGACCGCTGCCTCGCCACCCTGCCAAGAGCGCCGCCGCCGAGGGGAACCCAGGCCCTGTGAGGGGAAGTGACTCGCTCAAGGTTGAGTATTTGAAGTCAGTGGCACAGCAGGGAGAGAACCCAGGAGTCCTGACTCCCCACCCAGATCCCACTCCTCTCACAAAGCAGGGAGAGAACCCAGGAGTCCTGGCTCCCAGACCCCCCTGCTCCAACCACCAGCCCCTGCTCCCCTCCCAGAGCTGGGGAGAGAACCCAGGAGTCCTGGCTCCCACGCTTCTGCTTTAACCACATCCGACCTTAGGAAATTTAGGTGGCAAGAGATAAAACTTTCCTCCCCCTTGTTCTTTATTGCATCCGACCCCCTCTCTCCCCCACCCGGGAAAATCTTTATTCCAGACACTTCTCTGCACTTCCCGCTTCCTTCCCTTCCCGGCCCACGGCCTCCGGCCCCGCTACACAAGTGTTCAGCGCCGTGAGCTACTGACCGGCCCGGCTGGGATACCGCAGCTCGCTCAGGCCAACCCTCGGCCTTCAGCAGCCGCTGGTCAAACGCTGGAGCGCGACTGGAGCGGCCCCGGAGCCAGCGAGTCCCCACCCGGCTCGCCTGAAGGGCTAACGGAGAGAACCGGCCCCGCCGTCCGCTTCCTCTCGTCTCTCTGCACCTGGGCGGCTGTCGGAGACTGAAAGTGAAATCGATTTCTGAGCGGGCCGGGGAGGGAGGGGAAGTAGCTTGTGTGGGACCCACTCCTGCGGGGGAGACGCTTTCGCGCTTACGCCGAGCTCCGCTTCGGGGTGGGACACAGGCCTGGCGGCAGGAGAGTTCGGGGGAAGGCAGCTTCCGTCGGCCCAGTTCTGGCTGCGTCCACACGCCGGCCTAGCTCCCGCCGATGTAAGTGCCCCGCTCCCCCGAACGGAGAACGCCGCCTCCGCGAGCAGTGCAGGGCTGATGTCGGTGCAGTTACCCCGGTGTGGACACGGCGGGTTACCTCGGCTGTGGGCTCTCACTCCCGTCCAGTTCACGGCTCCCTGCTTCCCTGCCCGGAGCCATGAACCGCTGTCACCCCAGAGCGAGTGGGCGGCTCCAGCACCAGCCAGCTGCCCCCTCCCTGGGGTCCTGGCTCCCCCCTGCCAGCCGGGATGATGCCTGGGCTCTGGGGTCCCACTGGGAGGGAGTGGGGAGCCGGGGGGAGCTGCACAGAGCGGAGCGGGTCTGTAAGTCGACCCAGCGTACATGGACGCATGGTTGTAGGTTAGAGGAGCCCTTAGTACATTTCCCAGCCCTCCAGGAGAGCTCGGGGTGGCTCGAAAGCTCGTCTCTCTCCCGCCAGCAGCTGGGCCAGTGACAGCGATTCCCTCCCCCACCTTGTCTCTAACGTCCGGCGACTGACACGGCTACCGCTGCACTGCAGAGTTGTCTCATGGAAAGTGAAAACAGGAGGGAAAAGATGGATTTCACTGGGGCTTGGGAACAACACACAGAGCAAATTCCAACCCCGCCGCGCCCTCTCCTCTGGGAATTGTAATAATTCGCTATCAATAGCACGGGCCAGTCCACCAGAAATGAACTCTGCTCAGGTTACATTTCACGCCACGCAGGCAGAGACAGTAGATAACATCACCAAATCCTCTTGCTGGAAGGCTGCAGCCTAACACGACTTCATTGCTTAGAATCCAGGACGATCACACACAAGAACCAAAACCAGAGAGAGACAAAGCAGGCTGCTCCCAAAGGGCAGGAGGCCCAGCTCACCCCACCTTGCTCCGGGCTGGCTCTCCACAGACTAATTCGGACGCACACTTCCTTACAGAGTCCCCGACCGGCCAGCAGGCTCAGGAAAAACCCTGGGTAAATGCAAGCAAAAGCTTGCCTTTTTTTAACACAGTTTGCGATACCCGGCCGGTCTAGCCGTTCAGGGCAGAGCCCTCGCTTTTGTGTTCTTCCCACTGTACGTCTCCAAAGCCGAGGGACTGGTGTGACGTTACTGACATAACCTGGGACCACATAGATCATTGTTGCAACCACTGTTATATATTTGCAGCAAATATTATACGAAGGTTGTTGTGTGAGGGGTCTCTGGCAAGGTTCTGATTTGCTGTTTATGATGATGCCGGCTGTAGGGGTGTATCATTCTTGTAGCTGAAGTTATGAATATTGGCTCTGTCCTGGTATCTCAATGTGTTTTGATTCTAAGTAGCCTCAGTGAAGCATTTGTTCAGCTTTTTGAGAAGGGGCAATTCTCAGTAAGTGCCCAAGCAGGAAACACTTACCGGACAATGGACCTTGGGAGACTCCAGTCCTCCTGGGAACATTCCAGGCAGCATGTGAGCAATGGCTGCCGCCTGGAAAGAACTGAGTCCTGCGTCGACATGTGACTTGCCCATGTGACTCCAGACTCCATGTTGCTGTAATTTTCCACAATAAGAACAAAGAGGTGTCGTTACACCTGAAGAGACCATAAAAAGCTGCTGCATCTCCTCCACCCTGCTTCTTACCTCTGGAGGGACTTTGCTACAAACTGAAGCTCTGAACAAAGGACTGAATGACCCATCCCAGCGGGGGATGTTCCAGAGACTTGATTTGAACCTGCAGTTTACTCCATCCCTGCTACAAGCCTGAACCAAGAACTTTGCTATCACTGCATGTAATTGATTCCATTTGACTAATTCTAGCTCTCAGCTCTATTTCTTTTTATGAATAAACCTTTAGGTTTTAGATTCTAAAGGATCGGCACCAGCGTGATTTGTGGGTAAGATCTGATGTGTATATTGACCTGGGTCTGGGGCTTGGTCCTTTGGGATCGGGAGAACCTCTTTTCTTTTACTGAGGTGTTGGTTTTCATAATCATTCGTCCCCATAACGAGCGGCGCTGGTGGTGATACTGGGAGACTGGAGTGTCTGAGGGAATTGCTTGTGTGACTTGTGCTTAGCCAGTGGGGTGAGACCAAAGTCCTCTCTGGCCGGCGGGTTTGGTGCCTTATAAAGGACCCCCAGCCTGGGGCTGTGACTGCCCTGCTCTGAGCAATTTGTCCTGAACTGACACTCTCAGGTTACGTCTACACTACCCGCCCGGGTCGGCGGGTAGCGATCGACTTCTCGGAGTTCAATATATCGCGTCTCATGTAGACGCGATCGTTCGAACTCCGAACGCGCTCCCGTCGACTCCGGAACTCCACCCCTGCGAACGGCGGTGGCAGAGTCGACGGGGGAGCCGCGGACTTCGATCCCGCAGCGTGAGGACGGGTGAGTAGTTCGAACTAAGGTAGTTCGAGTTCAGCTATGCTATTCGCGTACCTTAGTTCGACCCCCCCCCCCCAGTGTAGACCAGGCCTCAGAAGTGTCCCAGCAAAGCCAGAATCGTTACAAGCGGCTCAGCCCCACTGTCCTCGGGCGCGACGCCCCTAAAGGCCACAGGTTTGTGCCTGGGTCAGTGACCCTAAGTGCTGGGACGCGAGAGCCTGAGCCTCAGGCCCCTGATGACTTGTACTAAAGGCCGCGGGTGCGGGCGTAATTGCGGATTCCCAGAGGTATCTAACTGCGTCAGCTCCCTCCGAGCCGGCGTGGGTCTGCCCCCCCCAGCCGCCGGCCCCGTGGAGACGGCCCCTGGGTGCGGCTGGCGTGTGCTGTCCAGGGAGCTAACGCAGCGCGGTACGAACTGCCCGGCACGGCCAGCGAGATCAATGGGCGTTTGGCCCCAACTGCCTCAGGCCGGGCGGAGCATCCCACTGGGCGCCTAAATCCCCTTGGCAACCTGCCCCCTCGGCCTGGTTTGGGGGGGGGGCTGAGCCCCCACAACACCTGTCGAGTCTGAAAATCAGCCCGTGTCTCAAGGGGAGAAGGGGGCAGAGACGCCCCCGGCCGCCCCGCAGGCCAGCGGCTGGAGTGAACCGACAACTTGCGAACACCACAACGGATGCTGTTATTTCATTGTGCCGGTAGATGGTGGCCTTACTCACGTGCACACACACAGAGCAGGGCTCAGCAGGGACACACACACACACACACAGAGCAGGGCTTAGCAGGGACACACACACACACACACACACACAGAGCAGGGCTCAGCCCCCCCAGCAGGGGGCGGCAGGGACACACACACACACACACACACACACACAGAGCAGGGCTCAGCCCCCCCAGCCGGGGGCTGCAGGGTCACACACACACACGCACACACACACACAGAGCAGGGCTCAGCCCCCCCAGCAGGGGGCGGCAGGGACACACACACACGCACGCACACACACACACAGAGCAGGGCTCAGCCCCCCCAGCAGGGGGCGGCAGGGACACACACACACACACACACACACACACACACAGGAGGTGGGCGGAGCTTTCAGCTACAAGCAGATTTTGCGGCAGGCCCGGCAGTGCCCGCGCCCGGCTCTGCAGCACAGAGGCCCTGGTGCACATTCGGGGAGCTCTGGCCAAAGCAGTTCCAGTTAAATGCCCAGACTCCGCCCCGCCCCCGCTCCGGAGTGGGCGTCCTGCCGTCTGACACCCCGCAGAGGCCCTGCCTGTCTCCCCGACACACGGGCTGTTCGAACTCGGGGGGGGAAATGGCGTCTGAGGAAGGGCTCAGAGCTCGCTCAGAAGGAGGGGCCCCAGGTGACTGGATCCCGGGGTGTCAGGCCGGTCACGGGGAGAATCTCCCGGGCACCCGAGGGCTCCGTGAGCGGGTGGAGAAGGCAGAACGAGAACTGCCAGCTGGCAGCGACAGCCAGACACGTTCCAGCTGGAAACAAGGCCAATCTAGTTAACCGGGCGGGTGATTAGCCGCGGGAACACGCTCCCAAGGGAGGTGCTGGATCTTTGCAGGACCCCACAGCCAGACCGGCTGCTGTTCAGAAAGCTGCTGCCGCCCCTCGGGGCCCGGGGGGGTTGCCGATACTTGGGCTTTGCAGGGTGTTTCCAGGAGAAGGAGAAATCGAAGCCACGAGTCAGGTCTGTTCTTGGGTGCGATCCTGTGTCTGTACAACGAACGCCCACCTAGGCCTGCTGCCCGGGCCGCAGTGGAGACAGACAATAGTGGGCAGTTTCCTTGCTCAGACATCCCTCGCGTGCCTCTCCAGCCGGCTCTGTGCCCAAGAAGCCGTCCCTTTGCTTCCCGCTCGGGGTCACGCTGCTCCCCATTGCTTTTCTCCCTTTCTCCTGGATCTTCTGCACTAAACACCCACAGGAACATCAGCCCAAACCTCAGCCGCTGCCTGTGCAACCAGGGGAACTACCTGCCTTTAATTTTAGCTCTAGCCTCTGCCTGTGGCCCAGTGCCTTGGACAGTGGCTTCTGTAATTTCTGGCAATCTCACTTCATGAAGGGGCTTAATTGCTCCTTCCATTTAGCCTCTGATTGTAGGATCTTCTCCATGTCGATATCTGTCAGTGTGCGAGGGGGAGCTAATGCTGCAAAGCCTCATGGGACAGCTGCGTGGTTCCACAGAGGAGAGAAATAGCCCCTCCGGCTCTGTGTTTTCTCAGATTTGCAGGTGGAGGGAGATTGACCGCGATCGACTCAGGAGCTGTCGCTAATACAGACACTGGGACAGGCTGCTCCAGCTCATGCAAAGCTGTTTAATTCCTACCCGGGCTGCAGGGCGCAGAGTCTCCCGGCGCAGGGAGATACAGGTGCCGGAGCTTGTAGCCACCTGCTGGCCCCGCCCGTTACAGATGGGGGGATAATGACCCAGCTCTCAGCATGCTGAGCCGGGGAAAGGAGACATCCCCACAGCTGCCTCGCCCTAGCCACCCGGCAGCCCCGTTACAGCACCGGCAGGGTGGGGGGAGCCCTGGGAGTGGGGCTGCATTTACACGGCCGTAGGGGCATTCAGGGAAATTGGAGCCGGTCGCTGGAGATCCCCGTGTTAACACTGTGTGTGTAGAGAGCACCAGCCGCTCAGCACCTAACACACAAACAACCCTTCGTCCTCCGCACCCAGAGGGAAGGTCCCATTTCACAGAGGGGAAACTGAGGCACAGAACAGTGATGTGATCGGCATAAAGGTTCACAGAATTACACTGCAGGAGATGGGGACAAAACCCAGGCGTCCTGGCTCCCAGCCCACCCGCTCTGACCACTAGACCCTGCTCCCCTCCCAGAGCTGGGGATAGAACCCAGGCGCCCTGTGATTTCCTTTTGCAGACAGCTCCGGACCCTGTGTTAGCAGCTGTGGGATGTGGCAGGTCACAGGAATTAGTCAGCAGAAGCTTTCGATTGTGCAGAGAAGCAGCGTTTGTGGGACTTGCCGCCGGGGGGGGGGGGACCCCACAGGGGCCTGGCTACTTTCGTCTCTGGGTTTTACTCGGGTTACTTGTCCCCTTCCCCCACTGGCGCATGGATGTTAGAAAATCGGCCACGTTGGCGACGGCTCTCAGCCCCTCCCCGATGGCGCTGAAAAGGTTTGGCAGAAAGTCGGTCTTGCTGGCGGAGTTGATCTCCTGCCGAAGCCTTGAGATCTCGTCCTCCATCAGCCTGGCTTTCTCCACGAAGCCCTTCTGCATCATGGCCTCCTGCTCCTTCAGCTTGCTCTGCAGCGCCTGCTCCGCCTCCTGCCGGGCACTGGCCAGCTCCTCCGCCACCTTGGCCTCCAGCTGCTTCATGTTCTCCTGGTGGCTGCGCTCCTGGTCCTTCATCAGCTGCTCCATCTGCAGCTGCTTCTCCTCTGCCGCCTTCCGCTGCTGCTCCAGCATCTCAGCCTTCTGCTTCTCCTCTTTGGGGGGGACAGAAAGGGGGAAATAGAGGCACAACCCCTCCCCCAACTGCCTGGAGCAGCCCCCGGGCACCACGCAAACCCGCACCCCCGACTCGGTTGGCATGAGACAGGGGCGGATAACTAGGGAGCCAGCCCCTGACACCAGCATCTCAGCATGGGACCCACCTACCCACGGCTCGAAGGGCAGTTTGGATGGGGCCCCACAGAGCCCTGGGGAAAGGGGGAGTGGGGGGCATTCAGAGCACCTGCATGGGAGGAGGGGCAGGGTGCACCCCGGGAGTTTGCTGCAGGGGGGGGGATGCAGGGAGCTCCTGGTGGGTGCAATGAGTTTGGCCGACAGACGCTCTGCAGCGTGTGACCCTGGTATTATTTGCAGCCTGCATGGCCATAGCACCCACGAGCCCCAGTCCCGGCCTAGGGCCCCACGGCGCCAGGCGCTGCACAGACACGCTGCTGCGACGGAAACTGGTTCTGCTGCAAAGAAAAGGGGGCAGGGGCTTGTTTGTGGGGTCTCACCGGCCACGTGCTTCTCCGCCTCAGTCAGCAGGTTGTCGGCCTTCAGCACGGCCTCCGCCTCGGCCTTCTTACTGGCCAGGAACTGCTCCAGAGCCTCCTCCGCCTGGGACCAGAGATGGCCAAGGGCTGGGTTATTCATGAGCTCCAATCAATATGCTAATGAGCCCCCCCTCCTTTCTCAGGGGCGTGTGCCTCCCAGGGGGACTTTTTTCCACCTTGCAGCAAAATGTTCCCCCCATGAAGACGGAAGGTCGCAGGGGCCGGAGTCAGGGGTGGGGAGATGGGAGCTGAGCTGCAGCACAGGGGCTGATCCCTCCTCTCTGCGGCCTCATCCTCTTGGGGGAGGAAAATCGGCACTTTGGTGGGGGCTTCCCGACATTGCGCCAGAGCCCCGGGGTAGAAAGCAAGCGACCGGGTCGAGAGGAGCTGCCTGCCCGCAAGGCCGACGCTGTCACCCGCAGGGGAACGTGGGGTGTTTCTCTATGAGATCTGCTCTCGTTCAAACAGGAATCACTTCGGGGACGTCCTACGCCCTGTTCTGTGCAGGGGTCGGACCCGCTGACCACAGGGTCTCTCGTGGGCTGAGAATCGATGAACCTATGATGCATGTGGCGTCATTTCACCCAGGGCCCCGTTGCTGTTCATACAGGGCCTGATCTGAAGCCCAGTCAATGGAAAGATCCGGACTGGGCCCAGGCAGAGCAGGACGGGATCCTGGGGGGAATTCGCCCACAGCACCATCCTGCTCGGAAAAGCAGCTCCATGACCGAGGGTCTTTGTGGGACTTTTCCAGCTCCACAAACTCCCCACATGGGATCAGGATCCAGCTGGGGCATCGCCAGGGGCCACAGTGACTCTGCAGGTCACGGTCAGACCCCGGTTACCCCACGGCCTTTCCCTGCCGTTGCCCCTCTGCTTTGTCCTCAGCCAAGCGGGGAAGCCTGACTCAGCCGCTGGGGTTTAGGCACCAGCCCTGCGGGCGAGGGACGAGCCGGAGCGGAATCCGGCTCCTCCTCCCGGAGCTGCGCTGGCTCCTGGAGCTGCCAGGCCGAGCCGGGGGGGGGGGGGCTAATTTCAGACACTCACCTTGACCCCTTTGTTGGGCTTGGCCCGGTAATTCTCCACCACCTGGTTCTGGTCCCTGTCGTAGGCCTGGTACCCGCCGGGCTGGGAGTAAATCCCGGCGCTGAGTTTCTGCTGCATGGCGGCCGAGAGCTCCTCCAGCAGGACGCGGCAGGTCTGCTCCGAAACGGCCTCGTTTTCTGCTAGGACGTTTGCGTATCGCTCCATGATCCCGGCCTGGGCACGGAAAGGGAGAAACCCCGTCGCAGAGCAACGGCTGGGGCTGGATTGCGCTGCCCTCCTGCCTCCCCTGGCTGACGCCTGCGCCCGACTGTGGGTCACTGGCCACGCGGGGAACGGGAGAGCCGAAGGCTCACGGGCCACTCGGGGGATCAGCGGGTCAAAGGGTCACTGGCCACTCGGGGGATCAGCGGGTCAAAGGGTCACTGGCCACTCGGGGGAACAGAGGCTAATGATCCACTGGCCAATCGGGGGTTAGGAGGGCCACAGATTCATTGACCAATCAGGTCACCGGGGGATTGGTCGGTTCCCCGGAGCAGGGACCAGGTTTCGGTCGAGTTTCCGTACAGCGCCTGGCACAAAGGGGCCCTGACCCACCACTGGTGCCCAGGGGGCTCCCGGCAGTGCAGATCCACCCCAGCAATGCTCTCCTTGCTGCTGGGCCCGGCCCGGGACGCCCCCACCTACCACCAGCTGCTTCTGGAAGCCCTGCTCCTCGTCCTTGAAGGAGCGCTGCATGAAGAGCCGCAGGGCGTCCCCCTCGCACGTCCCGTGCGCCGCCGAGAGCTCGCCCAGCTCCGCCGGCAGCCGCAGCCCCCCCATCTCGGCCGCGTAGTGAGCCAGCGCCTCCCTGAGGGCCGCCTCGTTCTCGATGGCAGCCATGGCGGTCACCGCGTTGTCCAGGCAGGGCACCTGCCCGCTGCGGATGGTGCCCACGTAGCTCTGCACTAAGGAGCTGAACCCTGGGCAAGGGAAGGGGGAGGGTTAAGAGCTGGGGGGAGGGGACTGTACATTTGTACAGCACCTGGCACCCCGGGGACTCCGCTGGGGAGCGTGTCCCAGATTCTCCTTTGCGCCGACCCCAGGGGATAGGGGTTATTCCGGTCGCAGACACAGAGCTCCTGCTTTTAGCTCTGCAGACCCCGGTCCAACGGGGCTCGTCTGGGATTCGAACTGTCAGAGGCTCGGAGCGAGCGTCCTCTGAGCAGAGCCAGGGCTCCGGAGCCGGGCCCGGGACGAGCTCCTCTCCATGCTAGGTCAGCCCGGGGCGAGAGGTGCCAGCGGATGATGCCAGTACCGTCTCAGCAGTCAGCAGGGCTCCGCGTGGCCTCTCTGCAGAGCTGGGACCGGGCCGGGGCTGTTTAACCGTCAGCTTGCCAAGGCGGGGGAGCGTCGGCATCTGGCCGAATCTGAAGCCGAGTGTCTCAAGGATCCCTGAATGCAGGAGAGCCCCCAGTTTCCATCTCTGCACAAGGCCAGGTGCAACCCACGGCACAGTGTGTTACCGGTGCCCCCCCACGCCCATCCCCAGGGGATCCGAGCGGTCACAGCCTGCTAGGGGACCCTCCTCTCCCTGGCTCCAGGGCTAACAGCTCCTGCTTGGGAGGGTTCTGCTTTCACCCCGGCGTGCTGGCACCAGACAGGGGCAAAGGGAGAGAGACCAAGGACCCAGGGGATCTCCCAGAGTCACAGACAGTTCGATTCTCCAGCACCTGCTAAATGCTCTCTGAAAATAGCCCCCGCATGCAGGGGAAATTCCCCCCTCCTCGGGGCTGGGTTTCTCTCGGCCACAGAGGGCAGATCGGCCGGCAGAGCCATCGGCCTGCGTCTCCCCCGAGCAGCCGTGGGGCTGACGTACTTCGCCCGTTGACCGGAATCCCTCCTTTGACCGTCTTGACGTTGGAGCACTGGAAGACGTAGTCACAGAACCGGCGGGTCTGCTCCAGGAACTGCGGGTCCAGGGCGCTGGTGGGCAGCGAATCCAGCTGGCCCATCTCCTGCCGCGACGCCGGCTGGACAAACACGAAGCACTTGCGGGTGGGGAAGAAATTGCGGATGCACTGCCGCGGCAGGTTGTAGTCCATCACCTTCTTGCTGTTGCCTGGAGAACCAAGGAGAAGCAGGAGGCTACACCCAGCACTGGGCTAATAATGGAGTTTTGGGTCATTGGCAGCTTCCAAACGTCAGGGGAAAATTTGGCTGAGGTCAGGTGGAAAATGAGAAGTTTTGGCAAATTGAAAAGCTGAAAAAAACCTACTTTGGAGCCAAAGGAAACGTGGTGTTTTTATCCCGGCCGTTTGTAAACACGTCTGGAGTTGGGATGTGGAATAAAGTCAAATGGACATTTTGGAACCAAACATTATTTAAAACCAAAAGAAAAAAAATCCAATTTTTTTGGATTTTTTTATTATTTAATTTACTCTCAGCAGAACAAGTCAACAAATCCAACCAGACCCTGCGAAATGGCGCCTTAATCTGCAGGTTTCCGCAAACCCAAACCCAAACGGTCGGCTGTGACCACACACCTCTCCCAACCGCCGCTCAGAGCTCGGGGGTGCCCGGCGCCCTGGAGACACGAGACCTGCGCGTTACCCAGCGGTCGTGGCAGAGCTCAGACGTAGGCAACGTAGCGTTAGGGTTTGGGTTTGCATGGGTAGGATCTGTCGAGTTGGGATGAGGCTTCCTGTGGGTAGGCCACTGAGTTAGGGTTAAGGTTCCTACGAAGGGGGTTTCCTGCCCTTGGGTTCTTGTTCATGTGGGTCGGCCACTTGGGGTTAGCATGAGGGTTCCTATGGGTAGGGCCCATAGAATTAGGTTTAGGGTTTCGTATGAAAAGGGTTCCCCGCCTTTGGGTTAGGAGTCCTATGGGGACAGATCCCTACCCTAGGGGTCCAGTTCCTATGGGTGGGCTCTTTAGAGTAAGGGTCAGTGTTCCTGTGGGTGGATCTCCCCTCCGTAGGGTCAGTGCTCCTGTGGGTGGATCTCCCCTCCGTAGGGTTAGGGTTTCTGTGGGTAGATCTCCCCTCCGTAGGGTTAGTGCTCCTGTGGGTGGATCTCCCCTCCGTAGGGTTAGGGTTCCTGTGGGTGGATCGCCCCTCCGTAGGGTTAGTGCTCCTGTGGGTGGATCTCCCCTCCATAGGGTTAGTGCTCCTGTGGGTGGATCGTCCCTCCGTAGGGTTAGTGCTCCTGTGGGTGGATCTCCCCTCCGTAGGGTTAGGGTTCCTGTGGGTGGATCTCCCCTCCGTAGGGTTTCTGTGGGTGGATCTCCCCTCCGTAGGGTTAGGGTTTCTGTGGGTGGATCTCCCCTCCGTAGGGTTCCTGTGGGTAGATCTCCCCTCCGTAGGGTTAGTGCTCCTGTGGGTGGATCTCCCCTCCATAGGGTTAGGGTTTCTGTGGGTGGATCTCCCCTCCGTAGGGTTTCTGTGGGTAGGGCCACTTGCAGCTAGGATTCAGGATCCTATTGGGTCGGGCTCCCCGCTCTGCGGCTAGGGTACCTATGGGTCAGTCAGTTTGAGTAGGTTTAGGGTTCCTATGGGTTATGCCACTTAGACTTAGAATTAGGGTTCCTATGAATGGGGCTCCCTTCCCTGGGGTTAGGGTTTGGATGGGTTATGCCTCTTAGGGTTAGGGTTAGGGATCCTATGAGGAGCCCACTTGGAGTTAGGGATCAGGTTCGTCTTACTAGGCCTCCCCGCCTTTGGGTTGGGGTTACTCTCGGTAGTGCTCTTGCAGTCAGGGTTAGGGATCCTATGAGCAGGCCCCCCCGCCCTAGATTTAGGGTTTCTATGGTTAAGCCACTTGGAGTCAGGGTTAGGATTCTTATGGGTAGCACCTAGAGTTCGTGTTTTGGTTCACATGGGTAGGACAGATCGAGCTGGGATCAGGCCACTTAGAATGAGGGTTAGGGTTGGGTTTAGGGGTTAGGGGTCAGGGTTAGGGGTTAGGAGTTGGGTTATAGGTTAGGATTAGGATTGGGGTTAGGGGTCAGGGGTCAGGGTTCCTAGGAATAACGCTCCTCGCTCTTGGGTTCGGGTTTCGTTTGGACCTGGCCAAGGAACATTCCCAGCTGCGAGGGCCGAGAAGGGCCGTTCTGATCACGTTGCCCTATCGTGTCCCCTGGCGCCCCCCTATCCCCCGTCTGTCTGTCTGTCTCCACCCGTGTCTCTTACACCGTCGGCTCATGGGGGCAGGGCCTGTATCTTTGCTCTGCTTGTGCAGCCCTGGGCTCCTGGGCCACGACTGGGCCTGAGCCTCAGTGGCAGGGGCGGGACGCCAGGGTAGATGGGCCCATGGGTCTGATCTCGGGGGCGGGGAGGAGGCAGGATACCAGGGGGGATGGGCCCCTCCTGCACACAGCTGACCCCAGCTCACCTTTCCTCAGGGCCAGCGCGTGCTCCAGGTACTCGTCCTCCGCCACCAGCTGCCCCTCGATCCTCAGCTCCAGCGTGAAATCCCGCACGGCCCAGACGAAGCTGGGGAAGAAGCGGACGAACTCGGTGTCCTCCTCCGCGTCGTCCCCTCCCTGCGCCTTCACCTTGATGTGCTCCGTCAGCTCCGACACGAAGCTGGGCTGGGGGCTGAGGCCTCAAACTGGGGCCAGGCCTGGGGGCTACCAGCCGGCGTGGGACTGAATGGGGGGAGCCCAGCCCCAAATCCCCACGGGCCACCCCCAGGAGCCCCAGCGCTAGGCCCCCCCCAGGGACCATTCCCCAGGAGCCCCGGCCCCACATCCCCCAGGGGCCACCCCCCAGCACCCCCAACCCCACGTCCCTCATGGTCACCCCCATAGCCCCCAGCCCCACGTCCCCATGGGTCACCCCAGGAGCCCCACATCCCCAGGCCACCCCAGCACCCCAGCCCCACATCCCCAGGGACCACCCCAGGAGCCCCAGCCCCACATCCCCAGGGGCCACCCCCAGCACCCCAGCCCCACATCCCCAGTGTCCACCCCAGAGCTCCCCAGCCCCACGCCCCCATGGGTCACCCCCAGCACCCACATCCCCAGGGACCATTCCCCAGGAGCCCCGGCCCCACATCCCCAGTGTCCACCCCCCCAGCCCCACATCCCCATGGCCACCCCAGCCCCACGCCCCCCATGGCCACCCCCCGGCGAGGATACTGCAGCTGCTCCATGGCGTACTGGTCGATGGTCCCTTTGCTGTTGTAGACCAGGGTGCTGCTGAGCAGCACGGCCAGCGCGAAGATCCACACGTCGTTCTTGGTGTCGCCCTGGGCAGCGAGGGGGGTTGGAGCTGAAGCACGAGCCGGGTGCCCAGCACAGGGCGAGCGGGGGCTGCTCCGGGGCCGAGCGCACCAGCCGCCCCTGCTAGCGCCGGCCTGATCCCCAACGGGGGTCTCCAGTGGGAGCAGGGAGGGGACCTCCCCTCTGGCCTGGCCTGAAGGCGACACGCTGGACGTGTGCCCAGTCTGGGCCCGGCCACCCCCACGCCCGGTTCTGGGGCCGGCCACCCCCACACCCGGTTCTGGGGCCGGCCACCCCCACGCCCAGTTCTGGGGCCGGCCACCCCCACGCCCGGTTCTGGGGCCGGCCACCCCCACGCCCGGTTCTGGGGCCCAGCCACCCCCACGCCCAGTTCTGGGGCCGGCCACCCCCACGCCCGGTTCTGGGGCCGGCCACCCCCACGCCCACTGCTGGGGCCAACCACCCTCACGTCCACTGCTGGGGCCGGCCACCCCCACGCCCAGTCCTGGGCCCAGCCACCCCCACTGCTGGCGCCAGCCACCCCCCCGGCTGGGGCCGGCCACCCCCACCCCCGGATCGGGGGCCGGCCTCCGCCACGCCCGGTTCTGGGGCCGGCCACCCCCACGCCCGGTTCTGGGGCCGGCCACCCCCACGCCCGGTTCTGGGGCCAGCCACCCCCACGCCCAGTTCTGGGGCCCAGCCACCCCCGCACCCAGTTCTGGGGCCGGCCACCCCCACGCCCGGTTCTGGGCCCGGCCACCCCCTCGCCCAGTTCTGGGGCCGGCCACCCCCACGCCCACTGCTGGGGCCGGCCACCTCCACGCCCAGTTCTGGGGCCGGCCACCCCCACGCCCACTGCTGGGGCCGGCCACCCCCATGCCCGGTTCTGGGGCCGGCCACCCCCACGCCCACTGCTGGGCCCGGCCACCCCCACGCCCAGTTCTGGGGCCCAGCCACCCCCGCACCCAGTTCTGGGGCCGGCCACCCCCACGCCCAGTTCTGGGGCCGGCCATCCCCACGCCCACTGCTGGGGCCAACCACCCCCATGCCCAGCTCTGGGCCCAGCCACCCCCACGCCCGGTTCTGGGCCCAGCCACCCCCATGCCCAGTTCTGGGACCGGCCACCCCAACACCCACTGCTGGGGCCGGCCACCCCCACGCCCAGTTCTGGGCCCAGCCACCCCCATGCCCAGTTCTGGGACCGGCCACCCCAACACCCACTGCTGGGGCCGGCCACCCCCATGCCCAGTTCTGGGGCCGGCCACCCCCACGCCCGGTTCTGGGCCCAGCCATCCCTGCCGGCTGGTGACACATTGGGGAGGGGCCGGAGCAGAGCCCCAAGGATGATTCGAGGGTTCAAAGTCCTGCCCCAGAGCGAGCGAGCGAGGCCAGGACTCCCGCTGCTCAGCTGGGCCCAGGGCAGGATCTGGGGCACCGCGATCCCCGTCTCTGCGTCCGTCCGTCCGTGGGGAGCAGAGATTTGCTCGGGGCTTCGAGCGCAGGGCGGGGGGGGGGGTGAGCCAGCGGCTGGGAGGTGACATGTGGCAAATTCAGCCTGGGAATCGGGCTCCAGTTTTGCCCGGGGAGGGGAACGAACCCTGGGAGCAGCCGGCCCAGGGGCTCGTGGGATTCTCCGTCCCGGGCCCAGCAGCCTCCCACAGGCTCCCCCACAGCGGGGCCGCCCCTGGCTCTTTATGTTACGTAAGAACGTTTCCGTAAAACGATGGGGTCGTCCGTCACGTTTTTCTGTACTGTCCATACGAATAATTTCCCGCAGTTGGCAACCCCCCGGCCGGAGCCCCCCCTCAGCTCAGCCGAGACTGGATACACAGGTGGGGGGAGGGGGACACCCCCACATCAGCACCTGCCCCCCCGCCAGGCTCCAGGTCTTGGCCGGGCGGCTCCGCCCCTGGGGGGGCAGTGGAGCAGGGCAGCGGGGGAGGACGGGGACCCCCACTTGGGAGGAGACACCTGGCTGCTCCACCTGCCCCCCTGCCGCCCCTGCCTGGCTGCCCCTAGCCCCTTGGCAGGCAGTGGGTGGGAGGTCCCGGCACGGCACCCCTTGAGCACCGCGCCCCAGGCCGGGACCCAGCTGCCCACCCCTTAGACCCAACCTGGGGCCAGGCTAGACGGTCACAGGGTCCCTCTGCCCTTTGGGGGTCTCAGAATCGGCCCCTTCCCCCAGCCCCCCCCTCACCTTCTCCACGTCGCCCAGCCCCTCGGTGTCCAGCAGCACCAGGGTGTGGCCGGCCCGGCGGGGGTGGGGCAGGCACCACATCCAGATGCCCTTGGTGTGCGACTGCACCGTGGAGCCCAGCGAGAACCCTGGGGAGAGAGGAGACGGGTAGAGACCCAGCGCCCGGCCGCACCTGCCCCCTCGCTCCCGGCTCCAGCCCCGGGCCCACGGGAAGGGGGCTGGGGAACCTCTCACCTCTCTGCTTCCCGGCCAAGGAGTTCATGAGATAAGACTTGCCGGTGCGGTACAGCCCCACGATGGCCACCACCACCACGGGCTGGGCCACGCCGCCCAGGATCCCCAGCGCCTCCTCCGTCACCTCCAGCTGCCCGTCGGCGCCGTTCCCCACCAGGCACACAGGCCCCTCCATGGCCACGGGCTACAGAGAGGGGGCAGCACAGAGCCCTGCACAAAGGACAGGAGGGCGTCAACAGCTGGTGTCCAAGGTGCTCTGCCCCAGAGGCGCACGCAAAGGGACCATGTCTCCCAAATCCCCCCGCCCAGCAACAAGTGGCTCCAACCTCAGGCGCTATGCCTGGGTCTACCCATAGCTGGAACGAGCAGTGAAACAGGTCAATGTGGCATCATTAGGTTTCAGAGTTAACACAGCAACACTAGAAACAAGGCAGTGCATGCCACTCCCAGGGCTTTGGGCTCAGGCTCTCTGCACACTCAGGCAGAAAAGCCTGTCTGGAAGAGGTCACATTTGGCAGTTTTCTTTGCAGCCACAAAGGCTGGCAGGGCAGGGCTGGATTCTCACTGGTGCTAGCCCCCCCCACCCCCCGTCACTGCTGATCATTTCAGCAGGAACACCCAGTCCTTCAGCATCGGGGGGAGCCGTGCTAGTCTGCAGCCACAGAAACGACAGGGAGTTAAAGACTAACAGATGTATTCGGGCTTAAGCTTTTGTGGGCAGAAAGCCCCCTCCACAGTCCCTGTGCTTCGCCCCTATGGCTGGGGGGATCCCGGAGCCTGGGGGCAAGGCCAGAGCGATCCCAGAGCACTGCAATGGAGCAGGCTAACCACACGCTGCCCCAGCAGCAGGGAGATGACAACCCCCCCGGCAGGGCCCTGGTCCGCTTGGGTTTCACACAGCCGGGGAGCGGGGCTGGGTTCCCTCTCCATTTCCTGACGGCCCCCCTACCCCATGTGTGCCAGCCAGGCCTGCTGCTTCAACTGGCCTGCCAGGACCTCCCTGGGGACTCCCTAAGGAGCGGGTGAGAGCTCTGTGCCCTGACAGACCCTAGCCACAGCTCGGGGAGGGGAGTGGGGGCTGGGAGCCAGGACTCCTGGGTTCTCTCCCAGGCTCCGGGAGGGGAGTGCGGCCTGGTGGTTAGAGCAGGGGGGCTGGGAGCCAGGACTCCTGGGTTCTCTCCCCGGCTCTGGGAGGGGAGTGGAGTCTAGTGGTTAGAGCTGGGAGCCAGGACTCCTGGGTTCTCTCCCAGGCTCCGGGAGGGGAGTGGGGGCTGGTGGTTAGAGCAGGGGGGGCTGGGAGCCAGGACTCCTGGGTTCTCTCCCACGCTCCGGGAGGGGAGTGGGGGCTGGTGGTTAGAGCAGGGGGGCTGGGAGCCAGGATGCCTGGGTTCGTTTCCCAGGGCCAGCAAGGCAGATATGTCCCGCAGGGGGTCTCTTACCAGGGGCTGGTCGCTCAGCGTTGAAGCTGGCTGAATTCAGCGCCGGGGGGAGCAGCGTCTTTCCTGCTCGGTCACCAGCCCCAGTCAGTCTGGAAAGTGAGAGGAGAAGTCCCAGGACCCCAGAGCCCAGCTCAGCCGCTGCCAGACACCCTGCTCCTCCTCCAGCCGGGGCGGGGGCTGGGAGCAGGACTCCTGGGTTCTCACCCTGGCTGGGGGGAGGGGGGTGCTTGGTGCGTTAGAGCAGGGGGTAGTGACCCCCCCGCAGCACTGGGCGCCCGGCCCTGCCCTGCAGCTGTCGCCCCACATGACATCCTGGGGCGGGGACGAGCCGGGTCTGGCAGCTCCAGTTCCTGAACGCGTCAGACTCAGATGGAAACCGAAAGCGACCGGAGCCTTTCCTAGCACCGGGCTGATTCCGGGAAACCCGGGGCGGGGGGAGTCTGTCCGAACTGGGGGCCCCGGCTGAGCCTGCAGCCGCCCAGCTCGGGGGGGGCGATCCTGTCGGGCTGCGTCTCCATCCTGAGGGTATTTAACCCCAGGTTTGCCATGCTGGGTTTCCAGGGGCAGAGGCAGGTGTTGGCAGTACGGGGGCCATGACACACAGCACAGCGGCCAGAGTGCACCCAGGGGAAAGCCTCCCTGCAAAGCCCCCTGCTGCCTCCCTGCTTAGGGGGCAGAGCTGAGCCCCAGATGCAGCTGCTGCCTCGGACCCCCCTTGCCTCAGTTTCCCCATCTCCCCCCCTCCAAAGTGCAAATCCTCCCTCGGGTAATGAAACAGGAACCCACCGTCCTTGGGGTCCTGGGATCCCAGCGCTGCCCACACCCCTGCAGCACAGCGGGGAGGTGTTAGGCAGCCGGGTCGGACCCTGCTCTCCACCCCCTCCCCCGGTGCCAACCTGGGGTGACCCCGCCGGCTCCCCCAGCCCGGTTCAACCCAACCCCCACGTTAGCAGCCGCTCCCTTCGCCGCACGCCCGGGTTACGGCCCCCCGGTGCCCTCTGACCTGGCACAGCTGCCCCTGTGGTTCCGAGCCCCGGGGGGCAGGGGGCAGCCGGGGCCCTGCCTGCCCGGGGGGAGGGTGCCCAGCCACGCGCCCGTCTGTCCAGCCGTCGGTGCGGCTCAGAGCCGGGCTTTCCCCGCAGCTGCTTTGGAAACGGGACAAGTCCGATGGAAACGGAAAGAGCAGGAGGGGCTGGGGCCGGTTTAACTGCTTGAGACTCAGGGACGGGGACGCCTGCAGGGACCCCAGGATCCAGTCGGACCCCCTGCGTGGCGCAGCCCCTCGCCCAGCCCCTGTACCAGCCCCGACGTTGGGCCGAGTCCCTGCCAGCCCCACAGCGCCGGCGACAGACTCCAGGGACAGCAAATCCCCTCGTTCAACCGGCGAGTGCCCCGTGCCCCACACTGCAGGGGGAGGCGAAAACCCCCTGGGCCCCAGCCCCCAGCCCCACCCCTCAGGGTCGGTGCTGGCCCAGTGCGGTGCTAGGGGGCGCTGTGCTGCAGGGAGCAGGGTGGGGGCTCAGCAGGGGGCACCGAGCCGCAGGGGTGGGGGCTCGGGGTGGGGGGAGCGCTGGGATCCCAGGAGGCCAAGGATGGGGAGTTCCTGTTTCATCAGGAATTTCATTCCCCGGGGAGGGTCAGCCGGGCTCACCAGCTTGGAAAGACTCTTCCCCCCCCCCCCCCGCATCCCGCTTTCCCAGAATCAGCCCTGTGCCAGGAAAGGCTCCGGCTGGTTCGGTTTCCATCTGACTGGTGCATTCACAGGAGTTAGAGCAGGACTGCTTTTCTCTGCTGCAGTTAACGGTCTCTGGGCAACTCCCTGTGTTAATACAGCAGTTCTAGACTTTACGCTGCTCACTCTCCGGTTTCCACTTCAAAACTCTTTTCTCCACGCCCTGGCTACCAAGTCACAGCTCCTGTCTTTTAAGGCGGCTGCTTCTAACTCCACACCCTGTAGCGCAAAATTATCTGTAACCATCCCCAACTTCAATTTACAAGCCCCAGCTGCCTTTCCTGGAGCAACACCAAGCTTGAAAGATTCCTGGCAGCTTTCTATAATGCTGCCCGTGACGCTGCACTTCTCATGCTTTATAAAAATACATTTGTAACTGGAAGATGCTTCATGCAAAAGGTCCCTTGTAAGGTATCATTACAAAGCTTATAATCTACGGCGTGTGATCATCCTGTTTGTATGAATGTACCATTCTTGGATCTAAAACTAGAAGTATAACTCTGAACTCCTGTTATAATTATGCAAAGTGGGGCCCATTCATGGTGGTTTAGAATCTTGATGGCTCCCATCAGCCAGGACAATTGGGTGTAAATGGCTCTGTTTACTTGCAAACCTTCCGGTGAGTCGGGCCAGGAAGAATGAAGCCTCGAGGTCTCACAGGACCTGTGCTGCAGCAGGCCGGCCCGTCTGGCTCAACAAGGCAGGGTTCTGGAGTCCCAAGCTGGCAAGGAAAACGGGCTCAGAGGTAGTTTCGACACATCAGGTGACAGTCCCAAGGGGTCTCTGTCACCGAACCTGTCACTGCCGGTATCGTCTCTTTCTCTGGTTTTGGCTTCATACCTTTACAATATACTTCAAATCCTTTACAAGCAGACCGAAGTGCCTCCTTTGCCTGGAAGGCTCCTGTCCACATGTGCCTGAACCTCATTTTGCTACCCATTTACCAAGGAGGATGGGCTCCTCGGCTAGCCCCACCCCTCGGGTCCCCTTCCGTGGTGTCTGGAGTGGGCATTCTGCCACTAGGCGGCAAATCTTGGCTCGCGGAATGGCCTGGGTGTTCTTCTATTATTCATTGTGTGAGACTCGATCAATTCGGGCCAAATGACATTAGCGTGCCCACATTCCTCACCACATCTGTTACCCGCCTAACACGACTTCACCCCAACCCCCCTCGTGGGTACTCAGGGTATAATATAGGGCTCCCACCCCCACCCATCCTCATCGGTACTCGGGGCATAAGGGACCCGGCTTCACCCTCCATGTGCTCAGGGCTAACCCCCATCTCCTGTGAGCTCAGAGCAACACCCATTCCCCGGGGATGGATCTGCAGGGACTTGTTTCCTCCAGTGAATGTCCTTAAACATGTGCAAGTATTTATGAACAATTAGCAACAAAGCAAAAGAAGACACATGCCAAGCGTCTTTGTGCTTTTCACTCCCACCAAAGGCAGAGAGACGTCTCCCGCTGGCCAGAGCAGCTTCGGTCTTGAACTGTAGCCTGGTTTTACGTTCCAACAAACCTGTTTTCTGACCCTCATTATAAGGTACAAATAAGGATGTCTCCTATCTCTGTCTTCAACAAGTCTGTTACCCGCCGTATCGCTACGCAAAGCCACTGACCAGTCGTTCTCTCGACACGAGGTTCCCGTGGCTACGACTCCCCACTCATTAGCTTTGGTATTTTTCGGAGTTAGTAAAAAGTTCTCAAGGTCACTTATCTTCATGCTTCGTTAGTGGGATTCACTTGCAACAGCACAACCTCCGACTTTTTATTACCAAGAAGCTGCTGCAGGAACTCAAGGTCAGCTTGTGCAGCCTCTCCCCGTTCCAGTGACTGTGTGACTATCGAGCCCTGTGAGTAACGCTGCAGCTGCAGCTCAGCGTTTTCTCTCTTCTGCTACATCAAGGCCGAATTCTCCTGACTCTAGTTTTGTTTCCACGCGTGGCGGCTGAGCACACAAGATGGCTGCAGGTGATGCTAAGTCCAGACACAAGGTGGTTGTGGGTCATGTCAAGGCCAGGCCTCTCGTTACACTCCCCACCTTGATAGCACTTTACCAAAGCCATCGTCACCACCACAGGAGTGCAGTGCTCAGACCTGCCGAGCTCGGGCTTGCCTCCTGGGGAAGGCCAAGAACGAAATTTGTGGACTTCGTATCCCAACGTTTCGTGCCTTGTGCACAGTTCTCCGTCCCCGGCAAGCCACAGCCACCATGCTTCCCCGTAAAACCAGCTGAACCCGCCCCACAACTGGATGTAAGGCCCCATGGGAGACCAACCCAACAAAGATTCCCACAATTTGTGTTTCAAATCTTTACTAACCCTCTTAGACACGTGTTTGATCTTATGGGTGGAGTAATGGACCTCGATTCCGCATGCTTCTTCCTTAGCAGCTGTGACAAAGCTCCTCCTCTATTTTGGTGGGTCCTGCGGTTATTGGCGGATTTGCTCACCTCAGAGATTCACCATGTGGGTCGGGGAAGCGCCCAGAGACCTTCCCCTCTGGTAGAACCCACAGTCCAGGTCAATTCCGCCTGTGTCTGATCAGGAGTGGGGAGGTTTGGGGGAAACCCGGGCCCACCCTCTACTCCGGGCTCCAGCCCAGGGCCCTGTGGATCACAGCTGTCTATAGTGCCTCCTGGAACAGCTGCACGACAGCTACACCTCCCTGGGTGCTTCCCTGTGGCCTCCTTCCAACACCTTCTGTATCCTCATCACAGGTCCTTCCCCCTGGTGTCTGATAACGCTTGTACTCCTCAGTCCTCCAGGTGCCTTGCTCCCAGCTCCTCACACGCACACCACGAACTGAGGTGAGGTCCTTTTTAAACCCAGGTGCCCTGATTAGTCAGCCTGTCCTAATTGATTCTAGCAGGTGCTTCCTAATTGGCTCCAGGGTGTCCTAATTAGCCTGCCTGCCTTGATTGGTTCCAGCAAGTTCCTGCTTGTTCTGGAACTGCCGCTGTTCCCTTACCCAGGGAAGAGGGATCTGCTTAATGTGGGACTAACACATCTGCCTTGTAACTCTCTGGCCTGACCGTGTCACACAGCGTGTCAATAATAGGGGTGCGTAAGCCGTCGTTTTAAAACAGTCACATTCACTCCAATAGGTAGAGGCTTTACATGGGAGAACAAAGTGTATGTTACCTGCCTGGTCATGTCTGAATGTAGGCGCTGGACATTGGAAATCACGTCCTTCAGTTGTTACAATGTGTAAAAACGCTTGTTTTCATCTCACTGATGAGGTGTTTTGTGCAGACAATGATGAGCACCGGGCACCGGCTATTCAAACACACACACTTACTGCCCATTACACAGCCCTAGAGTCATGTGCAAAGGGGGGAACAGCATAACGGCATTTTCCCTCTGCTATTTCGAACCCACGTCCTGTGGCTGTAAGGCCCTTCCCAGTGTGACGCCTGGGTTCTCTCCCCGGCTCTGGGAGGGGAGTGAGGTCTAGCGGTTAAAGCGGGGGGGGGGGGCAGGGACCCAGGACGCCTGGGTTCTCTCCCCAGTTCTGGGAGGGGAGCGGGGCCTAGTGGTTAGAGCAGGGGAGCTGGGAGCCACAACTCCTGGGTTCTCTCTCTGGCTCTGGGAGGGGAGTGGGGTCTAGTGGTTAGAGCAGGGGAGCTGGGAGCTAAAACTCCTGGGTTCTCTCTCTGGCTCTGGGAGGGGAGTGGGGTCTAGTGGTTAGAGCCGGGGGGGCTGGGAGCCAGGACTCCTGGGTTCTCTCCCCGGCTCTGGGTGGGGTGGGGGGTCTAGTGGTTAGAGCGGGGGGGGCTGGGAGGCAGGACTCCTGAGTTCTTTCCCCAGGTCTGGGAGGGGAGTGGGGTCTAGCAGGTCAGAGCAGCAGAGGCTGGGATCTGTAACCAGCATTTTGAAGCTTTCTCCACAGACATGAGGGCTAGAAATGTCCTTTTTCTTTAAGGCTGAAACCATCCCAGAGCCACCTGACTCCAGGAGCTGGGGCTTTAAGGGAAAGGATAATTATCATGAGACTCACGACAGACTCATGAGAGTCGGCATCACTGCAAATCTCTCCGAGCTGGTGACCCCGGCTGAGCCTGCAGCCGCCCAGCTGGTGGGGATGATCCCGCAGGTGCAGGGGGAGCAGGTCAGAGCCCTTGCGGCCTGTGTCTCTATCCTGATACAGGGGATGTTTAACCCTGTGTTTGCCATGCCGGGTTTCCAGACATGGAGGCAGCTGTTGGCAGTACAGGGGCCATGACACACAGCACAGCAGTTCCGAGTGCACCCACAGGAAGGCCTCACTGCAAAGAATCCTGCTGCCCTCTGCTTAGGGGGCAGAGCTGAGCCCCAGCAGGCTGGTGGGTCTGGAATGAGGCCATGTTTGAATCCAGTGGGGGGCCAGCCCTGGCCAGGAAGCAAGGAGGTTGGGAGTCTTTGCTGGACATTCCTAAGCTGCTCGCCGGCAGAGCGTCCTGTGGCAGGGGGTTCCACAGGTGAACGGGCGCTGGGGTGCAGAGGCGAGTGGGCGGCCGGGGACCCCATCAGAACAGGCGCCGGAAGAAGTTGGTGACGACCCCAGCGGCCTTGCCGACGAAGCCGGGGAGCATGAGGGTGGCCACGTCAGTCAGCACCCCCAACGCCGTTTGGATCCACGACGGCTTCCGGATCTCCTCGTTCTGCTGCTGCAGGTGCCGGATCTGGCTCTCCAGGCGTCTGGCCTCCTCCCGGAACCCCTCCCTCAGCAGGGCCTCCTGCTCCTGGGGGGTAGCGAGAGCGTGAGGGGGATCCCCAGCCTGCCCCACAGGCAGGGAGAGGACACGGGAACAGCGTGGGGCTGGCCTGGGGGGATGGGGGGCCAGTGTGTGTGTCCCTGCCGCCCCCTGCTGGAAGGGATGAGCCCTGCAGTGTGTGTGCACACGCCGCTCCCCACACTGCGCCCCCCAGTAATCCCATCTCGGGGGGATCCACCCCATGAGCCCATCTAGCCTGGTATCCCGCCCCTGCCTGCCATTTGCCAGCATCCCGGCTGCCCCACGGACGGGAGTCCCACCCCTGGGCGGGCAGAGGCCAGTGGCAGGGGCACCCTTCCCCAGGCTGTGCCCATCCGAAGGACCGTCCCTAGATGGGTGCAGGGTCCGAACACACCTCCCACCCCAGCCCCACCCCACATCTTCCTGCCCCCTCCCTGCCCCCTCCTCTCCCAATCACTGCCGGGAGCCGTCAAAATGGGGCAGAGCTGAGCTGCTACCAGCCCCTGCGCCACCCAGGCCCCACAGCCCCCTGGAGCGTGGGGCCCCCCCAAAGCACGGGGCCAGGGTCGACCGCGACGGGTCTGCCCATCCATCCCCCGCAGCACCAAGCGCCCGCGGCCCCCCCGGTACCTTCAGTTTCTGATCCAGCATCTTGCCCTGCTCCTCCAGCAGCTTCTTCCTCTCGTCCTCCAGCTTCGTCTCCAGCTGCCGCAGGTTCTCCTGGTAGCTGCGTTCCTGGTCCTCCAGCTTCTGCTGCAGCTCAGCCTCCTTCTGCTTCAGGACCTGCTGCTCCCGCTCGGCCGCCTCGGCCCGGGCTCGCTGGGCTGGCACGGGGAGAGAGCTGGGTCAGCACGGGGAGTGACTCTGCCCGCCAGGCTGCAGCCCAGGCACCCTCTCCCCTGCCCCAGCGATGCGACGTCCCCCGGGTGGTACCTGCCATCTCCTTCTCCTTCTCCGTCAGGGCCTCGTCCGTCTGCAGGATGGACTGGGCCACGGCCTCCTTGGCCTGGAGGAACTCCTGCAGCACCTCCTCGGCCTGGGGGTGGAGAGTGGGATCCACAGGGTCAGGGGGGTTTGTCACGCGGGGCCGGATCCGGGTCGGGAGTCTGGATCGCGGCACCGGAGAGTAATGGGACGGGCTGGCTCAGCGGGACGGGGTCTGGGACACGGGGCCTTTCCCCTCCAGGGGGCGCCAGCTCCAGACTCAGCATTTGGTTCCCACTCGACACCGGCTCCGCATGAGCTGGGGGCTGAACCCAGTTTGTAACAGGACAAACGGCCTCATCACCCAGGCACTATCCGCACCCCCCCAGCAGCGCGGCCGAGGGTGGAGGGGCCGCGGGAAGCAGGTCCCCCCGGCAGGCTGGCAGGCGGGAGGGCTGAGGGTGGGGTAGGCTGCCCCGCTCTGGGGAGGAGCCAGGAACTGCCCATGGGGAAGCTGATGCCTGGTTCCCAGCAGGGCTTCCCGGGTTGCACGAGGGGGCACAAAGACCCACAGAGCCGGGCACCAGCCCTCTCCTACCTTTACTCCCTTCCCCGGCACCTGCCGGTATCTCTCCACCATGCGCTGCCGGTCGTCCAGGAAGCGCTGGTAGCCCCCGGGCACCGAATAGACCCCCTGGCAGATCCGGTCCTCCAGCTCGTCCGACAGCTCCAGCAGGGCGGCCCAGCAGCGGTCCGAGGACGCCTGATCGTTCCGGCGGAAGAGCTCCTGCTTCTGCTCCTCCAGGCGGTGCTGCCAGGTTGGGTTCAGATAAGGCAGACGTGAGCCAGGGTCGGGGTGCAGACAGGGTGGGCGTGAGCCAGGGGGGGTGCAGACAGGGTGGGCGTGAACTGGGGGGGTGCAGACAGGGCGGGCGTGAGCCGGGGAGGGTGCAGACGGGTGGGTGTGAGCCGGACGGGGGTGCAGATGGGGCAGGTGTGAGCCGGGAGTGCAGATGGGGCGGGTGTGAGCCGGAAGGGGGGTGCAGATGGGGCAGGCATGAGCTGGGGGGGGTGCAGACGGGGTGGGCATGATCTGGGGGGGTGCAAACGGGGCGGGCGTGAGCCGGGGGGTGCAGACGGGGCGGGCGTGAGCCGGGGGGGTGCAGACGGGGCAGGCGTGAGCCGGGAGGGTGCAGACGGGGTGGGGGTACAAGCCACGACAGGGCCTGAATGGGGCAGGCCTGTGAGCCGATCCACATGCGCCCAGGGCGGGAGATTGGGCCGGGTCCCCTTGGCCTGGCATCTCGGGTCCCCAGCTGAGCAGGGCCGCGTGGGACACGGCCCCCAGAGTGTTCAGTGGGGTGATGGTGACACGAGTCTGGCGTCACTGTGGTGCATTTTCTGCAAGGTCAGGCACCTGCAGGGTCCCGGGACAGGAGAGGATTTGCTGCACACCGAGATCCCAGGCGTGTGCCTGGAGCGTTTCTGTAGGTGAGGTGACGAATCCCGACCAGGTGTGCTCCCGCCTGGGGAACGCCCCTGGGCAAGACGCTTTCAGGCGAGAGAGCGGGTGGGGACGGGCCTATTCAGGGCCATTAGGAAACGACACTGGGCCTCAGGAGAAGCTTATCTCCTACCTGGGGGGCCTTCCTGGGAACCACCCCCCCCGGCCTGCGAGTGACGCTGCCATGGCTCTACAGGGACATGTGATGAGCCCACAGGACTCCAGCCCCCAGCTTGGGGTGTCAGTATTTCCCCACAGCCCGGGCTGGGACCCAAGCTTGGGAACAAAGGTTCCCGCCAGGCGCTAGTGCTGGGTAAGGCCGGGGAGTGACGCCATCCGGGGTCCTTCACTCCCCACCCAAAGAGACGCCTGGAAACAGCCGAGGAACAAAGCCTGGCGGGGGAGGTGCTGGCCCCAGCTGAGGGGTTCCTGGCCTGGGCACGGAACAGCCGCGGGTTCCAAGCTGAGCAGGTGCCGCTCGTCCCGTAAGGATCTGCAGCCGCCTCGTACCGTCCCTTAGGGTGAGAATCTGCGAGTTCACACCCAGTCCAGTCAGGGCATTAACGGAGTTTGCGGTTTGGTGCATTTGCTGGGCAGTCGCTTTGCTGGCCCGTCCAATCACTTACAATTGATCTTTTGTAGTTAAAACCTTTTTGCTTTATCTAACCCAGCGAGCTGGAGTGGAGTGTGCGGGAACCAGCGCTCGGGGCAAAGGGCTGCTGCCTTTTCCTCTCCACATTGACGGAGGGGGCGAATTTGAGGCACTTTCATTGTACAGTGCAAGATGGGAAAAAATTGGGTTTATACTCGGGGGGGGGGTGTGGCCTGAGGAGCTGGGAGTCGCCTGCCCGTGCAGGGGCTGGTCAGGAGCCTGCGGGTAACTGCAGCTGGCTGTGCCCCGACCCGGGTGATGCTGGTGGAAGTGCAGCTGGAGGGTTTTGCAGCTGGTCGCAGCAGCACAGGGTGAGAGGGAGCCCAGGCTGGTGGGTCAGGGGGCTCTGGGGTACCCCAGTTCTGGGTGGCTCCCCGGGGGGGAACCCATCACACCAGGGCTGGGAGATCCCCCAGGGAAGGGGGTCAGGGTGCAGGGGAGCCCCAGTCCCGCCCATCCCGCAGGGGGGCAGCGATCCCATAACCCCGGGGCCGTGCGAGGGGCCGTACCATGAGCTCCCCTTGGAAGCGGCGCTCGTCGTCCTTGAAGGCGCGCGCCATGAACGCCCGCAGCGCCTCCCGCTCGCACTGGGCGTGCAGCTCCAGCAGCTCCTGCACGCTCTCCGTGGGCAGCGCCGCCCGCCGCCCCAGCTGCTCCTCGTAGGCAGCCACGGCCTCCCCCACCGCCGCCGAGTTCTCGATCTGCGCCAGGGCCAGCACCGCGCTCTCCATGCAGGGCACCGCCCCGCTGCGGATGGCGTCCACGTAGGTCACCGCCAGGTTCCCCAGCACTGCCGGAGGGGCAGGGTCAGCGCCAGGGGGCCCAGCGCGGCCGGAGGGGCAGGGTCAGCGCCAGGGGGCCCAGCACTGCCGGAGGGGCAGGGTCAGCGCCAGGGGGCCCGGCACGGCCGGAGGGGCAGGGTCAGCGCCAGGGGGCCCGGCGCGGCCGGAGGGGCAGGGTCAGCGCCAGGTTCCCCAGCACTGCCGGAGGGGCAGGGTCAGCGCCAGGGGGCCCGGCACGGCCGGAGGGGCAGGGGCAGCGCCAGGGGGCCCGGCGCGGCCGGAGGGGGTCGGGGCAGCGCCGGGGGGCCCGGCGCGGCCGGGGGGGCCGGGGCAGCGCCCGGGGGCCCGGCGCGGCCGGAGGGGGCAGGGGCAGCGCCGGGGTGGCCAAAGGGGAGCAGGAGTAGGGTCCTGACCCAGTCCCTCCCACACTCTCCACGACTCCACCTGCTCCCTGCCCCTCCCTGCATGACAGACGGAGCCTGGGATGTGCCCCCCCCCGCCCTGGACGCAGCCTAATCCCCCCTCTGCATGAGCCGTTGGTGCCTCGTTTCTCGTGGGACGCGTCCGTCTGCACCCCCAGGCGCGGGGCCCTGCAGAGAAATGGCTCAGGGCCCTACCGAATTCACAGCCCGTTATGGGCAATTTCCCAGCCACAGGATTTGAAAATTGGCAAATTGCCCCTTTTCAGATGATTAAATCTGGAATTTCATTGTAACCGGGGGGTCCTGACCCAAACCAGGCCAGTGCGGGGCTCAGAGCTGGACTCTGAAGGCAGCAGCCGCAGGGGGTTCCTGGAGGTGGACGTGGGTCTGATCTCCCCCTCCTCCCCCCTGCGAGCAGCTGTGCAGATGCACAAGTCCTGTCCCCCCTGCCCAGCCGGAGCTCGGGGCCCCTTTGCTGGGTGCTCCTGGGCACAAGGGGACAGCAGATTTCACGGGGAAGGGCAGATTTCACCGTCCGGGACACATTTTTCACGGTTGGGCAATTGATAGGGCCCTACCATTGCCCCCTTGGGACCCAGGCGTCCCTCCCCGGGGAGACACACCCACCCTGCTCCCCATCTCCCCTGGGATCCACTGACCAGATCTGCTCTGTTGGGCTCCCCCAACCTGGCCCGTTTCTGCGGCTTTGTTCCACCCCTCGACAATTTTCCAGCGGCCCTTCTAACCGCGCACCCCAGAGCTGGGCGCAGGCTGCAGCGCTGGCCACAGGGGACCCCTCCCAGCTCGGTTCACCCGCCCAGCACCCCACGAGCCCCATTTGCCCCAGTGTCCCCCGGCCCAAGGGCTCCCGACACTCACTGGCCCCAGTCACCACGTGGCCGCCTGGGACGGTCTTGGGCTTCGACGTCTCCCAGACGTGGTGGCAGAACCGGGCCACCTGCTCCCGGAACTCGGGCTCCAGCTCGGCCTCCCGCAGCTCCTCCAGCCGGGGCAGGTCCCTCCTGCTGGCCGGCTGGACGAAGACGAAGCATTTCCGGGCCGGGAAGAACTGGCGGATGCACTCGCGGGGCAGGTTGTAGAGCTGGGCTCGCTGGCTGCTGCCTGGGGAGGAGACGGGAGCTGGGCAGCAGCCCTGTGCCGACATGCGGCTGCTTCTGGGGGGCAGCACGGCGGCTGTTGGACAGATTCCCCTGGGGGAAGAGACCCCGATATCCACAGGGGATTGAGGGGAGCCAGGGAACCATCCAAGATGAAACGTGACCGGGACAGCAAACACCCCAACACCCAGGGACCAGTAACCCCCGCGAGGTGTCAACGGCTGGGGTCTGTGTCTCGAGCAAAAGTCACCCCCTCTGCAAGCACAGCACCCCCTAGTGCCACCCTGGGGCCAGCCCTGACAGCCAGGGGAGAGCCCCACCCCCACCCCCAGCAGCACAGCGCCCCCTAGTGCCACCCAGGGGCCAGCCCTGACAGCCAGGGGAGAGCCCCCACCCCCGCAGCAGCACAGCGCCCCCTAGTGCCACCCTGGGGCCAGCCCTGACAGCCAGGGGAGAGCCACCCCCGACACCCCCTGCATCCCAGTGCCCCTTAGAGCTGCACCGGGCCGGCACCGCTCCCCTACCTGGCTTTAGTTTCAGGGCGTTCTCCAGGTACTCGTCCTCGGTGATCTCCCGCCCGTCCAGCTCCAGCTGCAGCGTGAAATCCCGCACGGCCCACACGAAGGCCGGGAAGAACCGCACAAACTCGGCCGAATCCTCCCCCTCCTGCCGGCCGCCCTCGCCTGCCGCCTTCACCTTGATGCGCTCCGTCAGCTCCGTCACGTAGCTGGGGGCCGGCTAAGGAACCGGAGATGTGGTGCCCCCTGCAAGGGGGGTCCTGATCCCTCAGAGCCCCCGCACCCACCTGCGACGGGGGCTCAGAATGGACCAGGGGAAGGGAAGGATATTCCATCACAACCCTAAGAAGCAGGGATCGAACCCACCACTCCCAGGGTCCAGAGCAGCCCCCTGCAGCACTGGAGCTGAAGCTGTGACTCTGCCAGCTGGTGGTAGTAGTGGGTTGTTACCCACCATGCGGAGCAGCCATTAGAGGGGGCCGTGGCACATACCCTGCACTGAGGGTCACAATTTCACTGGGGGTGAAGCATTTGGAGGGAACCATGGGGCCCTTCCCTGGGGACATGGGGCCCCCCAAACCCCCAGACCCGGCCTCCCAGCCCCAGCCCCCAGGCAAGGATACTGCAGCTGGTCCATGGCCTGCTGGTTGATGGTGCCCATGCTGTTACAGACCAGGGTGCTGCTGAGCAGCACGGCCAGCGCGAAGATCCACGTGTCGTTCTTCCCGTCACCCTGGAACGACACCCACCATCACCATCCTGAGTGCGTCCCAGCCGCAGAGCTCACAGCCCGTCACAGAGCACGGCGGGATCGCCAGCCCCATGGCACAGATGGGGAAACTGAGGCACGGGGGAGGGTTGGCCAGGGGATCAGCCCCCAGCTCTCCAGAGTCCCAGCCCAGGCCACAGTGAATTCCCGTTCCCAGAGCTCGGCGAGTGTGACGTTATCTGACTATAATATAACCTCTCATTGACGTCTGGCCCACAGCCGGAGCGGGTTAAGCATCCCGCAGGCCAGAGCAACCTGGAGAGGCAGGTGAGGCCCGTGTGCAAATGATCACGAGGCCCATTCAATGCCAGCGAGGATGGAACTTCCACGTGCAAACGTGGATTGTTAGAAACTGGAGGTAATTATGAGCTCGACACGTTTCCTGCTCTCTGTTAGCTGCCAACCGTGGAACCAGACAGTTCCTGGCCGTCCCCGGCGCTCCTGCTGCAGAGATCAAAGGGGAAGGCGCCTTGAGGAGAACCCTGAAGCAGCAGCTTTGTTTAGGTCTCTTTAAAGTCCGTGGTAAACGGTCTCTGAGCTGCTTACTGGGCAAATGCCCTCGAGTTAACGACCAGGATGTCGGGAAAACAAGGAGCTAGATCAAAAGTCTGTTCTTCCCCCTGGTCAGGAGGCTGCTGGAGACGTACAAAGAGCCTTGGGACCTGACCCTGTTTGTCGCCGAGCTGCTGAAGGTTTCACGCGGGGGAAGCCTGAGCCACAAGGACTGAGATCCCCAGGCACCGGCTGGAGTCCCCCTGAGGACGGACATTGGACTGTAACCTCTGGACTGTTTCTAAAAGGACTTTTGGCAACTGCAGGCTCCTCTCTGCTGTGTCTGAACCTCAGGAACTGAACTCCCGTCGGTCTGGACATGGCTCTTTGAACCAACACTCGCTCCCTTTTCTTTCTAATACGTTTTAGTTTAGTTCACAAGGAGGATTTTGGGGTAAGATCTAAGTTGTATATTGACCTGGGTGCGTGGCTGGTCCTTTGGGATCAGAAGAAACTTTTCTTCTATTTGACGCAATAAGAGTGTCAGAAATCATCCTGTTCTGACGTGGGGACCGGGATGGGGGCCTGAGGCTGGGCACTTCAAGGGAACTGCGTTGTTAGGAATTTTGAGTGACCAGGGCGGTAACACAGAAGCTGTTTCGGTAACTCTAAATACTGGAATATCCACCAGCGTTGGGGTTTGTCTGCCCCGGTCTGTTTGCCGTTCACCCTGATTGAGTGACCTCAGCTGGCTCCCACAGGCACCATCGTCACCGAGAGTCACTCTTTGGGGCTGGGGTATTTCCCTGTGAAATCCCCAGCTCCCGGAGGCACGGGAGGGGGCGGGAGCTCTCATTGCTCCCCTCTTACTGAAGTAAGTTTCCAACCCACGTGGCTGCATTAAAGCTTTGGGAAGGCGACACCTCCCTGCCCCATGGGTTCAGCTGCAGCAGCCCCCACTGCAGGGCGCGGCGTTTGCAGCTGCTCTCGTACATTTTTCGGGTCCCAACTTTACTTTGCCTTTTGCTGGCTGGCGTTACCGGCCCTTCCATCTTATCAGCCGTGTCTGAGCCCCCCTCCAGAGTGAATGTATTTACCATCACACTCCCTCTGGCAGGCGGGTGGGGAAACTGAGTCCAAGCTCACACCGGGGGTCTGTGAAGCAGGGATTCGAACCCGGCTTTCCGGAATGCCAGCCCTGCCCTCCATCCCTACAGCGAGTCGGGAAATTGTCACAGGAGAACGTTGAATTGTTGATACCAAAATCACTAGCGAAACAGGGTCACTTAAGGCAAATTTCCCAACTTGAAAAATTAGTGGGAAAAAAGTTTCAGAATTGTAGAAACGGCCCGACTGGCTGTTTGTCTAAACAGAAACTTTGCATTTGTCAAGGTAAAATGACGTCTCGTTGCCAATGTTTTGGTAAATTTGTACCAAGTTAAGAAAGAGGAAAAAAGTGGACAATCAAAATGAAACGTCTGAAAATTATTCAAGTTTTCTGTGTGACCTGGACCCAGGACACGTTTCCGATTTTCAAGCCCTGACATTTACTCCCCAGTTTGACTTTTCATCATGATGCGGGACAAGGAACATTTTCAATATTTCAACAGGTCTCCCCGGGCACAAGTGTTTCCAGCCACGCCCCTGGGCCTCCCATCCCAGCCCTGCCACCGCATCCCCAGCCCTCCCGGCGTTGGCACTGCCCCCTTCAGAGGGCGTCACCCCACATCAGACAGCCCCTCCTTCCCCTACATGGGGCTCGCTGAGTCTGGCCCTTAGCAGCGGGAGCTCCTTAAATACCCCATCCCCTTTCCCAGCATGCCTTGCCCTGAACTACAACTCCCAGAAGCCCCTGGGAACTGCGAGGGGCGTTCCCTCCTGCTCTGCAAATTGGCTGATTCTCACACACTGCCCCCCCCCCCCCCACTCACCTTCTCCACGTCGCCCAGCCCCTCGGTGTCCAGCAGCACCAGGGTGTGGCCGGCCCGGCGGGGGTGGGGCAGGCACCACATCCAGATGCCCTTGGTGTGCGACTGGATGGTGGAGCCCAGCGAGAACCCTGGGGAGAGAGGGACGGAGCTGGGACAGACGCAGAGCGAGGAGACCCAGGAGTCCTGCCCCCCGACCACTAGGCCCCACTCTCCTGCCAGCACCAGGGAGCGAACCCAGGAGTCCTGCCCCCCCCCCGGACCACTAGACCCCACTCCCCTGCCAGCACCAGGGAGAGAACCCAGGAGTCCTGGCGCCCGGGGGCCGGGCTCACGTCTCTCACCCGTTCTCTTGCTGGCCAGTTGGTTCATGAGGTAGGACTTGCCGGTGCGGTACAGCCCGGCAATGGCCACCACCACCACGGGCTGGGAGATGTCCGCCAGCACCTGCAGCGCCTCCTGCTGCACCCGCAGCTCCCCCGCCGGGCTGTTCTCCATCAGGCAGATGGGGGCCGGCATGGGGATCTCCATCACGCTGGGGGGGCGGCCTGCAGGACACGGAGCGGGGAGGGTCAGCGCGGGGGGGCGAATGAGACACAGAGCCGGGCCCCCCAAACTGCGGGAGACCCTTCCCCCGCCCAGTGCAGCGTACGGACCCCAGCGTCGCCCGCTGCAGCTCACCCCGGGGCAGACAAGCCCTGGCGCTCCTGGGCATCGCTGCAGACCCCCAGCCGGTGCCCCCGGGGCTCTGGCGGTGATTTGAAGGGCCGAAGGCTCCTGGCCACTGCAGCAGCAGGCGGGAGCCCCGGGCCCTTTAAAATCGCCGGGCCCAGGGGCAGCTGCCCCTTTTCCTCGCCCACGATGGGTTGGGTTTGCGTCCTGGCCGCATCGACCCACTTTCACCTCCGCTCGTTAGTCCCTGGACGCAGGACCTGGCGCTTCGCCCGGTGAAATCTCGTCCCGTTTCTGTGACTCCAGTTTACAGGGTCGCCCAGGTCACCGGGTGGGATATTCCGGTCCTCCCCCGCCCTGCCAATGCCTCCCCCCTGGGCCAGCCGCAACCCCCCCCCCCACAAGGGCTGTAATGAACCCGGTAAATCCGGCTGGTCCCAGACGGAGCCGTGAGGGGCTCAACTAGCGACTCCCCAGCCTGGCAGTTCCCCGGTCGGGGTGACCCGCTGTTGTCCCCCCTTCAATCACTTCCTTGTCCCCCTTCCCGGTCTCCTAGTAACCCCCGTCTCCTCCCAGGTGAGGGACAGTCTGGGGGGCCTGGGCCAAACGCCTCCTGGCCCCGGGGAAACTCGAGCCACCGCGTGTCCTGTGGGTCCCCTCCCGGACAGACACTGGGCCTGCTCCGCCCCCTGCAGCCCACGCGTGAACCGGCCACACTCCGCGTGAACCGGCCCCTGGCTCCGCGTAACGCCCGGCGCCCCCGGCGCGCCCAGACCCGGCCCAGGGGCGCAGCCGGGAGCAGCTCCCGGCCCCTCGCTCCGGCTCCCCGAGGCTGGGGGGGAGCCCGCTATCCCCCCCCCCCAAACTCCACCCAGGCCAGCCCGGCTCGACTGGGACCAGCCCCCCGTGGGCAGCTCCCGCGCCCCGGCGAGGCCCCAGGCGCCCGCTGCCCAGGGCTGCCCCGCCCGGCCCGGCTGCCCCTGCCCTGACCCCCTGGATCCGAGCCCCCGGGGGCCGCCCAGGGGAGCAGCCGGGACGGGACCCACCTGCCCGGGCCGCGGGGTCCGCTCGGGGTCCGCGGTCTCCCTCCCGCGGCGCTGGGCGGCTCCGAGCCGAGCCACGAAACGGAGCGAGTCCGATGGAAACCGAAAGCAGCGGGTGGGGCCGGTTTCACCGCTTTGATTCAGGGACCCGGGATCCAGCCCGACCCCCTGGCGGCGCCGCCCCTCGCCCACCCCGGGACCGGCCCCACAGCACCGGCTACAGCCTCCAGGTGCCCCCCGCCCCGCACTGCGGGGGGGCGAACCCCCATCTCAGCCAATCTGACCCGGGGAAACCCCCTGCTCTGGGTCCCCTCCCTTCCCAGAGGCGGGGAGAGAACCCAGGAGTCCTGGCTCCCAGCCCCCCCCCCCCGCTCTAACCACCAGCCCCCACTCCCCTCCCAAAGCCGGGAGAGAACCCAGGAGTCCTGGCTCCCAGCCCCCCCTGCTCTAACCACCAGCCCCCACTCCCCCGGGAGAGAACCCAGGAGTCCTGGCTCCCAGCCCCCCCCCCCTGCTCTAACCACCAGCCCCACTCCTCCCAAAGCCGGGAGAGAACCCAGGAGTCCTGGCTCCCAGCCCCCCCTGCTCTAACCACCAGCCCCCACTCCCCTCCCAGAGCCGGGAGAGAACCCAGGAGTCCTGGCTCCCAGCCCACCTCCACAAGGCTCACAGTAAGGGCTGGCCTCAATGCAGTCCTCAGGGGTGCTGGGCAGCAGGGAGCAGGGCAGAGGGTCAGTAGGGGGCGCTGGGGGGCAGGGAGAGGGGTGGGAGTCAGTAGGGGGCGCCGGGCGGCAGGGAGTGAGCTGCGAGGAGGGAAACTGAGGCACGGGGGGATGAGGCAGTGCCTGTAGCTGAGCTTGGACCCAGCACCCATGCCCAGCACACTCTGCCCTCTAAGCAAGGGGGCAGCAGGAGGCTTTGCAGCAAGGCCGCCTGCTAGATGCACTTCAGACCACTGTGCTGTGTGTCATGGCCCCTGTACTACCAGCATCTGCCTCTGCGCCTGGAGAACCGGTGTGGCAAACCCGGGGTTACACCCCCCAGGACGGAGACGCAGGCCCCATGGGCTCCGGTCGTCCCCACCAGCTGGGTGGCTGCAGAGTCAGCCGGGGTCACCAGCTCGGCGAGACTCAACCCTCTCTCCCACCCCCACCCCCGGGTTTCCCGGAATCAGCCTCCTGCTAGGAAAGGCTCCGGCTGCTTTCGGTTTCCACCTGACTCTGCCACACGCGGCTCATTGGCCTGGACAGTCTCTGAAAACATCCGTTCCACGTGCAGCCGCAGCCTGAACAGGAACCGGCCGGGAGGGGCCGGCGGCGCGGGGGCGATAATCGGACTCACTCACATGCTGCTGGCCGGGGGCCACCCAGGCCACCCCTGAGCACTGCGGGCAGCTGTGGGCGCCCAGCTCCAAAAAGATCCGTGAGAACTGGAGGAGGGGCCGAGAGGTGCCATAACACTATTCGGAGGTGGGAGCCGGCTCCCCCCGGGGAGAGCTTGAAAAGACGGGGGCTGGTCAGCTTGGCAAAGAGATACCTGGGGGGGTGACTGAGGTCTCTACAATTGTCACAGACTCACAGGTCGGGCCCACGCGAGGCCCCGTGCGGTCCGTGGGGGGGGTGCCCCTTTCAGGGCGACAGCCCCTCTCGGGGGGGCCACTCTCTCCTGGGGTCAGGCCCCTCCACCTCCCGGAGCCTCAGCACGTCTGTCTCTGCTGTGGGCCCCCCAGGGAGTCCCCTCGCTCTGGGCCCCCTGGGGCCTCCTCACCCCCAAGGGGACGATCCCCCCCCCCCACCCTGTTCTCTAGCCCGGAGCGACTCTCCCCCAGCGTAACACAGGAGGTTTATTGAGAGTTGAACCCAGCACAGGAAACTCTCCGGCCTCAGGCCTGGCCTCCCTCAGCCCAGCACATCCCAGTCCCCCTGCAGCCAGGGGGGCTCTGCCTGCTCCCCCCTCCAGCCCCGAGCCCCCCTGCTCCCAGCTGGGCCTCCAATATCCCCGGCCCCAGGCCCCTCTGTCCATTGGCTTCTCTCCTGGGAAACTGGGTTGTAAACAGGCAGGCCTGGGTCTCCTCTGCTCTCAGCCCCCCTCTGGCCCCTCTGGCTAGAGCTGGCTGGTCAGGTCACCGGGGTCCTCTCCCCACAGCCCATTGTCCTCCCACTGGCCAGAACCGGCTGCGACTCCTGAGCCGGGTCTCCGGGTCCCCAGGTCCTGCCGGCTCTGGGCAGGGCAACCCAGCCCCGGAGCCGAGCCAGGGGAACCCGCCCGCCGCGCTCCAGAGCGCCTGAGCGGGAGGGAACAGCCGAGCTCGCTCCGCCGGCTGCGCTAGGGCTCGCGGGGCCCCGTGCCCGGGTGTTGAGACGTGCGACTGCTCCAGTCCTGATCCGCGGCCTCCCACGCACCGCGCCTGATGCTGGGACCCACGTGAATTTACCAGCTGGAAAACGGGCCGAACCCGACCCTTCCCCTTTCTCCCCGGGGCTCCGGCTGCCGGCCGCCTTCCGCCAGGAGCTCCCGGCGGCTCAGCTCCATCCCCGGTAGGTTTGGTTCAAGGACGAGAGGAATGAGAGAGTCGCGCTGCCCCCACCCCCCGATGCCTCTGGGGCAGCTGGCACAGGAGGTGAATGCAGATCACCGGGGGGGGGACCCCCATCCCTGCAGTCTGACGGGCGGCGGCCTCGCCCCGGGAGAGGCTCTGCTGGGGACGGGACTGGGGCTCTCTCACTCGAGCCTCTAAAAGCCCTGCTCCAGCTCGACCACCAGCTATGGGAGCAGACCCCAGCTGTACCCAGGAGTCAGCTCGCCGCTCCCCCCACTCCCTGAGCTCTCGGGCACCCGGAGGCCCTTGTACCGCCCCGGCAGGGTGGAGCCCTGGGAGCTGGGCGCATTTACACGGTCACAGGGGCACAAAGGGGAGTCGGAGCCGTTTGCTGCAGATCCCGTGTGAACACCACGTGCGGCGATAGCACCAGCCGCTCCGCACCGGCTAAACAAGGGTTTCGTCCTCGCAGCCCCGAGCGGCGGGGGAAACTGAGGCACTGGACTGTGACGTGACTAGCCCCAAGTCACACAGGACGACAGTACAGGAGATGGGGATAGAGCCCAGGCATCCTGGAGCCCCCCCCCCGCTCTAACCACCAGACCCCACTCCCCTCCCCGAGCCCACTCTGTGCTGGGCTGATGGGGGGAGGGGGGCCTTGTTGTCCAGGAAGTCACTGAAGGGAGAAATCACCTGAGGTCGCCACCCCCCATCCCAGCCTGCCACCCCCCAGGCCTCAGGAGTCGGAGGCGGGGGGGGGTGTGTGACTCTGCCAAGCTGCCTCCCCAGCCCATCCTCCGCCTTCCCCGGAGCCAGGAGGTCCCATCAGCTCTGTGTCCTTGGGGAACCGGGGCGCTGTACCCAGCCCGTCTGACTCATGAAGGACCCCCCCCCCAGCCTCTGCTTGAACCAAACCCCACCAGCGAAAGGCCTTGCAGAGAGCAGTGACGGGGGGGGAGACACACCTGGACCCCGGGGACAAGGGGACGGGATTAAGGGACCTCCCCAGCCTGATCTACATCAAAGATGGGACAAGGAGGCATCTCCCTTAGCTACAGACTGGAGAACAGAGACTCCCAGGCAGGAGCCGCACTGAACTCTGGGAGCAGAGAGGCAGGGAAGCAGTGCATGATGGGGGATCTCTGCGCCAGACGTCAATGAACCCGCCTGCACCCCCCAGCTCAGCAGTTATCAGACCAGGTCTAGTTATAAATCCTTTATTGGGATCCAAACTAGTGAGGCTGCTTAATTGCACTGTGAGCTCCCTGGCAGGCACATGGCCCATGGCCAGGAATGAGCAGCTGCCACCTGCAGCCTGAACAAAACAACTCTGGTATCTCCACTGTCTACCCATAAACAAAGCGAGTGTCTCCCTTCAGCCTGTGTCCTTTCCCTCCAAACCCCCGAGCCGGGCTCCGGGAAGGGCTCTGATGCGTGGACCCAAACTCTGCATCAGTGCCAGGGGGACTGCACCTTCTCCTGACCGATCGTGCTGGCGGCTCGGCCTGGCTCAGCTACCACGATCACCGGGACCCCCGACCGATTCCAGCTTCACGGAGCGGTGAGAACCCAGCTCTCGCTCGTCGCTCGGTGCAGCTTCGGGCCCTGACTCGTGGGAGCAGGGACAGGTTTCCAGACCTGACTTTTATCAGCAACTCTAAGTTAGAGTTAATATCAGCACCGTTCGCTTTGCTTGGCTCCCTCATTACCTGGCAATACATTATTGTCATGATTCAGCTGGTTGCTTCTCTCGCGCTCTCCCCTCCTTGCGGGTGTTTTTTGGTTTCCTCCTCAGACCTAAGCTAAAGCTCCCTGCAGCGCCCCAAACTCCTGTGGGGTTTGCTCCTCAAGGGGGTTATTGCCAGAACTGGGAACGGGAACGTGGGGCCAGGGACGTGCTGAACCTGGGGCATAGAAGGGGTCAGCTTGGGAGTGCTGATGAACCCGGTCCTCTCAGAGGGGGGTGGGTGTGTGGGTGTGTGTCACAGCCGCCCAGAGGGGGGGGGGGCAAATGGGGCAATTTCCCCAGGCCCCCAGGAGAATACAGTTTTCTATAGCATTGCAACTTTTTCTTATGGAAGGGGCCCCCCAAATTGCTGTGCCCCAGGCCCCCGAATCCTCTGGGCAGCCCTGCTCTGTCTGGTTCTGGGGCTGGAGGGACGCAGCCCTGGGAACAGCTCCATGGGGAGGGCCCTTGCAGCAGGGAGCAGCCCAGCTCCGTACGAGAACACCCGTGACACAAGCAGCACATTGGCAGAATGACAGAACCCCCCCCAGAAGAGTAACTCGAATAAATGAGCCTACCCCAAAGTAACAAGCCAATCTGGTAACATAGCAGAGACCCTACAATAACACGTCTGGGCACACGCCAGGGCCAGGGTTTACAAGAGACCCTACAATAACACAGCACTGCATGTAGCACCAGCAGGGTTACAAGAGACCCTACAATAACACACCAGGGCATGCACCAGCAGCAGCAGCAGCAGATTACATAAGCAGGGCCCTACCAACTTCACAGCCCTGAAACACAAGTCCCGGACCGTGCAATAGCCCTGATCTCCCCCGTGCTACTGGGCACGCCCAGCTGGGGGGCTCCCGCTGGAATTCCCGCATTGGCTGGGGTGGGACAGGACTTCTTCCCCTGCGTGGCCACTCTCGGGAAGATCAGACCCACCTCCAGGTGCCCCGGCTCGGGACCCCCAGGCTCACAGCACTGCCAGCAAATTTCAGATGTAAACAGCTAAAAACGTGAAACTGACCAATTTTAAAAGCCTCTGGCTGTGATCAAAACGGCCTGTGAATTTGGTAGGGCCCAATACCTAAGAGACCCCACAGTAGCACTCCAGGGCAAGCAGCAGGTGCAGTGTTTATGAGAGACCCTACAATAATACACCAGTGTGTACAGCTTTCCAGTATCAAATCTCAGTAAACAACAAGCATCACTCAGTGCGAAGTCACCCGCAAACGGACCAGGACCCTAGTGGTTGGCTCTGGCCAGCACCCCCACATCTCAGACAGGCTGGTGGGAGGGGAGCCAGCCCAGCCCTGCTCCCCGAGGCCTCTGGCTCTCTGTTCTCAGCAGACGACGCAGCGGGAGCGCGGGGGCCGGCTCATCTCCTTCCTCAGGTTCTGCATCTGCTGCTGCAACTGCGCCACCTCCCCATGGAGCCCCTCGCGCAGCAGCCGCTCCTGCTCCTGGGGGACAGAGCCGAGGGTTAGTGCCACCGACACAGAGCTGTGGGCTCTGGAGCGGGGGGCCAGGGGTCCTGGCTCCCACCTCCCCTCCCCGCTCTAACCACCAGACCCCACCCCACCCCCCTCCCAGAGCCAGGAGAGAACCCAGGAGTCCTGGCTCCCAGCCCCCCCGGCTCTAACCCACCAGACTCCGCTGACTCCTGCCCAAGCCAGTGAGAGAACCCAGGAGTCCTGGGCTCCCAGCCCCTCCGCTCTAACCCACCAGACTCCGCTGACTCCTGCCCAAGCCAGTGAGAGAACCCAGGAGTCCTGGCTCCCAGCCCCAGTTAATACTATTCTGCCAATTCACCATGATCCCTTTCTCTGGCACCAGCTGGTATTTCTCTAACCACTAGACCCCATTCAGCTCCCAGAGCTGGGGATAGAACCAGGGGGCTCCCACGCCCCTGCTCCAGGCAGCCCAGCTCCCCGGGGTCCCGGGGCAGGTACCTGCAGTTTCAGGGCCAGCGCTGTCTCCTGCTCGGCCAGCAGCTGCCTCCTGTCCTGCTCCATCTTGGCCGTCAGCTGCTGGACGTGCTCCTGGTGGCTGCGCTCCTGGTCCTGCAGCAGCTGCTCCGTCCTGGCCTGCATCTCCTGGCTCAGCTGGGCCTCCTGCTCGGCCGCCTCGGCCCGCGCCCGCTCCACTGGGGTGTGTGGGGGGGCACATGGTCAGGCCCAGGGGCTCAGGGTGCAGAGCCCTGGCCTGGGTCACTGGGGCATCGGTGCCCAGGAGTCACCAGATCTATGGAGCCAGAGCCCTGGCCCTGGGGTCACCGCGTCCATGGGGCACTGGATGTATGGGGCGCTGGGATCACCGGATCTATGGGTCACTGGGCCTGGGAGGTCACAGAGCCTGTACCCTGAGGCACCGGATCTATGGGACTGCAGAGCCCTGGTATCTGTGGGGTCCAGGAGTCCCAGGATCTATGGGGCTGGGAGGGCCAGGGGTCGCTGGGTCTATGGGGCCACGGTGTTCAGGGGGGTGAGTCTGTGGCCAAGAGATCCCCAGATCCATGGGGCCGTGGGGGTCACAGAACTATAAGCCCCAGCTCTGGAGTCACCTTCAATCTCCCTCTGTTTGTCCGTGAGGCTCAGGTCCGTCTGCAGGACGGCCTGGGCCACCGTCTCCTTGGACTTCAGAAACTGCTGCAGCACCTCGGCCGCCTGGGGGCACAGGGGAGAAAGGGGGTGAGCTGGGGCCCTCATCCCCCCCACCTGCCCCCATCCCCTGCACAGCCCCTCCCGACTGCCCCCCTGCACCTGCCTTCCCACACATTGAGGGGACCACAGACCCTCCCCCCTGCACCTGCCCCCCCACAGGACGAACCTGGACCACAAACCCACAGTGGGATCCAGCGATGCCATTGGTACCTCCCCACCCAGGACACCCGCGGGCTGTGTGTGCAGCTCAGAGCCACAGCCAGAGACAGAACCCAGGAGTCCTGGCTCCCAGCCCCCGCTCTAACCAGCAGCCCCCACTCCCCTCCCAGAGCCAGGGAGAAAACCCAGGAGTCCTGGCTCCCAGCCCCAATTAATGCTATTCAGCCAATTCACCATGATCCCTTTCTCTGGCACCAGCTGGTAATTCTCCACCATCTCCCGCTGGTCGTCCAGGAGGCGCTGGTAGCCCCCGGGCTCCGAGTAGCTCCCCTCGCAGAGCCGCTCCTCCAGCTCCTGCGACAGCTCCAAGAGCGCGGCCGTGCACCGGTCCGACGATGCCTGCTCGTTCCGGCGGCAGAGCTCAGCGCGCTTGGAGTCCAGCTCGTCCTGCGGAGAGACGGGACATCGGAGGAGAAAGTCCCTGTGCCCCATTCCCTGCCCCAGAGCCAGCCAGTTCCCTGCCCTGGGGCCAGCGCCCTCAACACGGGAAAGGCCTCGTGCCCCATTCCCTGGTACCTTCAGCTGGCGCTGGTATTGCTGCTCCTCGTCCTTGAAGGCACGCGCCATGAACGCCCGCAGCGCCTCCTGCTCGCACTGGGCGTGCAGCTCCAGCAGCTCCTGCACGCTCTGCGTGGGCAGCGCCGCCCGCCGCCCCAGCTGCTCCTCGTAGGCAGCCACGGCCTCCCCCACCGCCGCCGAGTTCTCGATCTGTGCCAGGGCCAGCACCGCGCTCTCCATGCAGGGCACCGCCCCGCTGCGGATGGCGTCCACGTAGGTCACCGCCAGGTTCCCCAGCACTGCCGGAGGGGCAGGGTCAGCGCCAGGTTCCCCAGCACTGCCGGAGGGGCAGGGTCAGCGCCAGGGGGCCCAGCGCGGCCGGAGGGGGGCAGGGTCAGCGCCAGGGGGCCCGGCGCGGCCGGAGGGGGGCAGGGTCAGCGCCAGGTTCCCCAGCACTGCCGGCCCAGCGCCGGGAGGGGCAGGGTCAGCGCCAGGGGGCCCAACACGGGCGGTGGGGCAGGGTCAGCGCCAGGTTCCCCAGCGCGGCCGGAGGGGCAGGGTCAGCGCCAGGGGGCCCAGCACAGCCGGAGGGGGGGCAGGGTCAGCGCCAGGGGGCCCAACACGGCCGGAGGGGCAGGGTCAGCGCCAGGTTCCCCAGCACGGCCTGAGGGGCAGGGGCAGCGCCAGGTTCCCCAGCGCGGCCGGAGGGGCAGGGGCAGCGCCTGGGGGCAGGGGCAGCGCCAGGGGGCCCAGCACTGCCGGAGGGGCAGGGTCAGCGCCAAAGGGGCCAGCGCGGCCAGAGGGGGGCAGAGTCAGTGCCAGGGGGCCCAGCGCAGTGGAGGGGGGGCAGGGGTGGGGGGCAGGGTCAGCGCCGGGGGGCCCAGCGCGGCCTGCGGGGGGCAGGGGCAGCCTCCCTCCACCCAGCCCCTCCCCCAGCCTGCCCATTCTGGCCCTGGACCCCCCCGCCCTGGCCAGCAGCCCCGGCCTGACCTGACCCCGCAGCACATGCACGGAGCCTGGGACGTGCCCCCATCCCTCCTCCTGCACTGGGATCCCCTGTCCCCAGCCCCGCTCAGAACGTGCCCCATTGCCTATCCCCTGCCCCTGTGACACACCCCAATCCCCACCCCCACCCCTCCGCGACGCCCCCCAATCCCTGTCCCCCCAGCCTCCCAGGATGCACCCCAATCCCCGTCCCCCGCCCCCAGGACACCCCCCCCTGAGGGCTGCGCCCCGATCCCCCCCCACGGGCCGCGCCCCGCTCCCCACTCACAGGTGCCCGTCACCACGTGGCCGCCCGGGAGGGTTTTGGTGCCCGCATGCTGGTGGACGTGGCTGCAGAAGCGCTGCGCCTGCTGCAGGAAGTCGGGGCTCAGCGCTGCCTCGGGGAGCTGGTCCAGCCGGGCCAGGTCGCGGCGCGGGGCCGGGCGGTCGAACACGAAGCACTTGCGGGAGGGGAAGTACTGGCGCAGGTACTTCTTGGGCAGATCCAGCTTCTCGGGCTGGCCTGGGAGAGACCCCCAGGGTCACAGCCAGCCTGGTACCCCCAGCCCCCCCTCAGACCCACAGCCCATCTACCCTGGTATCTCGCCCCCTCCCTGCCTCCCAGATCAGCCCCCCGGCCCACCTAGCCCGGTCCCCACCCACGGTTGGCACCTTGTCTGCGTTTCAGGGCATTCTCCAGGTACTCGTCCTCGGTGATCTCCCGCCCGTCCAGCACCAGCTGCAGCGTGAAATCCCGCACGGCCCACACGAAGGCCGGGAAGAACCGCATGAACTCGGCCGAATCCTCCCCCTCCTGCCGGCCGCCCTCGCCTGCCGCCTTCACCTTGATGCGCTCCGTCAGCTCCGTCACGTAGCTGGGGGCCGGCTAAGGAACCGGAGATGCAGCCCCCTCTGCCAGGGTGTCCCTGAGCCCAGCGCCCGCTGCCCCAGGAACGGCACCCAACGGTGAACATAAGAACGGCCGTACCGGGTCAGACCAAAGGTCCATCTAGCCCAGTATCTGTCTACCGACAGTGGCCAATGCCAGGTGCCCCAGAGGGAGTGAACCTAACAGGCAATGATCAAGTGATCTCTCTCCTGCCATCCATCTCCATCCTCTGACGAACAGAGGCTAGGGACACCATTCTTACCCATCCTGGCTAATAGCCATTTATGGACTTAGCCACCATGAATTTATCCAGTCCCCTTTTAAACATTGTTATAGTCCAGCCTTCACAACCTCCTCAGGTAAGGAGTTCCACAAGTTGACTGTGCGCTGCGTGAAGAAGAACTTCCTTTTATTTGTTTTAAACCTGCTGCCTATTAATTTCATTTGGTGACCCCTAGTTCTTGTATTACGGGAACAAGTAAATAACTTTTCCTTATCCACTTTCTCAACATCACTCATGATTTTATAGACCTCTATCATGTCCCCCCTTAGTCTTCTCTTTTCCAAACTGAAGAGTCCTAGCCTCTCATCTTTCCTCATATGGGACCCTCTCTAAACCCCTAATCATTTTAGTTGCCCTTTTCTGAACCTTTTCTAGTGCTAGAATATCTTTTTTGAGGTGAGGAGACCACATCTGTACACAGTATTCGAGATGTGGGCGCACCATGGATTTATATAAGGGCAATAATATATTCTCAGTCTTATTCTCTATCCCCTTTTTAATGATTCCTAACATCCTGTTTGCTTTTTTGACCGCCTCTGCACACTGCGTGGACATCTTCAGAGAACTATCCATGATAACTCCAAGATCTTTTTCCTGACTCGTTGTAGCTAAATTAGCCCCCATCATGTATGTATAGTTGGGGTTATTTTTTCCAATGTGCATTACTTTACATTTATCCACATTAAATTTCATTTGCCATTTTGTTGCCCAATCACTTAGTTTTGTGAGATCTTTCTGAAGTTCTTCACAATCTGCTTTGGTCTTAACTATCTTGAGCAGTGTAGTATCATCTGCAAACTTTGCCACCTCACTGTTTACCCCTTTCTCCAGATCATTTATGAATAAATTGAATAGGATTGGTCCTAGGACTGACCCTTGGGGAACACCACTAGTTACCCCTCTCCATTCTGAGAATTTACCATTAATTCCTACCCTTTGTTCCCTGTCCTTTAACCAGTTCTCAATCCATGAAAGGACCTTCCCTTTTATCCCATGACAGCTTAATTTACGTAAGAGCCTTTGGTGAGGGACCTTGTCAAAGGCTTTCTGGAAATCTAAGTACACTATGTCCACCGGATCCCCCTTGTCCACATGTTTGTTGACCCCTTCAAAGAACTCTAATAGATTAGTAAGACACAATTTCCCTTTACAGAAACCATGTTGACACCATGTGGCACTGCTACTGGCACCCACCCCAGAGCCCTGCTCCCAAGAGGGGGCGACAGGTGCTATCCAGTTATGGGAGGGGAATCCCTCCCGGACTCCTGGGTCCCTCCCAGCAGGGGCAGGATACTGCAGCTGCTCCAGGGCGCGCTGGTCGATGGTGCCCAGGCTGTTGTAGACCAGGGTGCCGCTGAGCAGCACGGCCAGCGCGAAGATCCACGTGTCGTTCTTGGTGTCGCCCTGCGGGGAGGGGAGAGGGGGGGAATCGCAGTGTTGGACCCCACTGCAGAGGGGCGGGGCAGGGTGGATATGGGGCAGGGAGCTGGTGCTCCCCCTGCAGGCCACAGGGGGAAGCACGGCCCATCAGACCCCACTGCAGAGAAGCAGGGTTGTGGGGTGTGACAAAGTGGGGAATTTTCTTAGTGTTTTGCATGAACACTGTGTGTGCCTCAGTTTCCCTGGGTGCTGCATGTGTAACGAGGGGTGGGAGGGGGGTTGTTATTGCAGGGGGGCAGGTGTGACCTCGCCCAGCAGCCGGGACCCCAGACACTGGTCTGGAGATTGGGGACCCAGCGACTGGGGACAGGGAGGCCTGGATCCAGCCGGGGGGAACAATGGATGGACGGGAGAGAGGGGCCCAGCAGCCAGTCAACCTGGGACTGAAGACAAAGGGCAGAGGAGGGGCTGGTGGGGGAGGGGATTTAGGGGGCTCGGCTGGATGGGGACAAGGAGCAGCCGGAGCCATGGGGCCGGGACAGACCCAGCTGCCCAGGGCTCAGACTGGCCGGGCCGAGGGCCCTGAGACCTGCCTGGGCTGGTCCAGACGCTCAATAAACCTCCTGTGTGACGCTGGCAGAGTCACTGCAGCTAGAGATCGGGGGTGTTGCTCCTCTGGGGGTGGGGGTCCCAGGGGCCCAGATCGAGGGGACTCCCCGAGGGGCCCCAGGCTGCTGGGGGCTCAGGGGTGCGGTGCCGAGGGCCTAGCCCCCGAGAAGGGCTGCCAGCCTGGGGGGTTCCTGCCAGGGGCGTACAGAGCCAGAGCCCGGGGGCTGGGCGTCTGTGACAGGGGGATCTGGGGCAGAGAGCTGGACCCAACCCTGCAGGTCGGGGGTGGGGAGCATGGCCCACCAGGCCCCACTGCAGGGTGGGGGCATATGGGGCAGGAGAGACTGCCCTATGCTGACCCTGGGCCACCCACCTCCAGGCCCAGCCCCTTCCCACATCCAGAGGGTTCTTGATCCCCCTAGGTCTCCCTGCATCCCCAGAGCCGAAGCCCAGCCGCCCCCCTCCCATCACCCCCCACTCACCTTCTCCACGTCGCCCAGCCCCTCCGTGTCCAGCAGCACCAGGGTGTGGCCGGCCCGGCAGGGGTGGGGCAGGCACCACATCCAGATGCCCTTGGTGTGCGACTGGATGGTGGAGCCCAGCGAGAACCCTGGGGAGAGAGGGGTGGAGCTGGCACAGACGCAGAGCGAGGGGACCCAGGAGTCCTGGCTCCCAGCACCGCCCCCCCGCTCTAACCACTAGGCCCCACTCCCCTCCCAGCACCAGAGAGAGAACCCAGGAGTCCTGGCTCCTACCCTCCCTGCTCTGACCACCCCACTCCCCTCCCAGGGCTGGTGGCAGAGAGGGGCCAGTGGAACGACTGGCTAGCGCAGACCTATCACCTCTGCCAACCCTTCCCCGCCACCCTGAATCACCCCACGGATACGGCCCTTGTCTGCAGCCAGTCGCTGAGAAGCAGGAAGTCACGTCCTCCCATTCCATCCGGCTGGTGAGGAGACCCCGTCCCAATGCCCCCCACTATCGCCAGACACAGAAACTGAGCTTAAGCTGCTTACAGAAAACGTCGTTTGGTAGCTCCTGATTGGCAAGAAACCACGTCTCAGTAGCTGGGGTGTGAAATCCTCCTTTCTGCATTGTTTTATCTGTATCCTCCCCACTTCCCTATCTCGGCCCGGTTCTTTGCTTGGTTCTCTCTGCTGTAGAATTAATTCGGCTGGGTGTGAATTCATGAAGGAACGACCAGAAAGGAGAAGAACTCACCCCACAGACACAGCCTAAGATCAAAGCTGCCAAGAATTCTCTGCCCGCCCAGAATCCCTACGACACCGACCTTGCCTGGCCACCAGGGACGGGACTGGTGAGCAGAGCACTGTGTGCTCAGCGTGTGTCTGCTTGGTAATGGCTCATGAAGAGAGGTTAAGGATTTTACTGTGCAAGGCTCTTTCTTGGCAGATCGGTCACCCTGAAGCAACAGGAGGGCAAGGAAACGAAGCAAAGGGACCAGGAGGGGTGGGGGTTAGCTGAGGAATGGGGTCCATGCCCATGGGGACAAGATTCCTCCCAGGGGAGGGATGCCCTTGAGTCTGCCTGGAAGGGGCTTGAAGCATTCTGGGAGTGCACGAAACCCAAAGCACAGCTGGGTGGGCACTGTGCAAAGCTGGCAGGAATGTCTCCAGCCTGGGAGCGCTCGTTACAGACTCGATTTCGACGTAGTTAAGGAGAATTGGCCTCAGTATAAGGCATCTGAGTGGGCCCGTGCAGCTTCCACATTACACAATGTAACGGCTCAAAACAGGAGAGTGTGAGCAACTGAAACTGAAAGTAGAAACCCTGAATGGGGAAGGATCTGCACTGCAGCGGGAGCTGGGCCGTCAGAACGGTGTTACAGGGAAATACGGATCCGGCTGGACAGGCAGTGACCACACAGTCTGCAGGCAGCCAACAGAGAACCTGGAAATCGTGGGGGGAGCCCAGAGGGGCCCGGGGGATACAGACACCTGGGAGGGCACTTGGAATGGGGACAGTTGGGTGGATTCTGAAGAGAAGGATCCTGGATCCCCTGAGGGCCCCAGGCCCCTGCAGAAAGGGACTGGCAGGGTTTGAAATTAAAAGCACAACTCAATCCTGTGGTTCCAGTTACCACAAGGGCGGTAACAAGAACAGACCTTGACCCAAATGATGGACGACGACGAAGGGAAACAAGGCAAAATATTACAGAGATGCCTGGTTTTCCAGGCAGCTGCACAGTTACTGGGCCCCCTAGAAAGGACACGTGTCTGGACGGGATGGGGAAGGTGTTGGCATGAACTGGGTGGAGGCCGGCAGACTACGAGGTTCTAGGCCAGGCCTGTTCTAGCGCTTCTGCCTGGGCGGCAAGAGGCGGTGGGGGGGGGGGGGGCGGCTAGGTGCGAACTGGATGGGGCTGGGCCAAGGAAGTAATGAAGGAAGGGATGGCCGCCCGACCACCGGGGAGACTGTCCCATGTCACAGAACAGGGCCCCGTGACCCCCCGGAATTGTATGTTATTAAACCGGAGATCCTGGCCACGGCTGCCGGGGCTGTGCCGGCAGGAGCTGGAACGCCCCCGGATCACCACTTCAGGTGTTCAGACAGCAGCGCTAGATGGCTTGAATTGAAGAATGAAAGTGATTGTAGGCCCCACAGATCCAGCTGGGGGATACTTGGAGTTGAAACAAGAGATTTTTCGAGCAGCTGGAGTTTTTTGAGACCCGCCGGGAGAAGCGGGAAAAGGAAACAGGGACGGGAGACTGCAGCCTGTCCAGGCGGTCGCTTTTGCCAAGACCGGGCCCCTAGATCTCCAAGGGGAGCTGGGGGGAAAAGGGCCCGATGTCCAATGGCACGTTCGGGGGAGATGCAACGGGCAGCGGAGGAGCCAGAGGAAGAAATGGATCTGGACGTGGGTATCAGATGCAGCCCAGACAACGTCTGGCTGAAGGTGGGAGGGGCGGCATGGAGGCAGCTCACGGTGGCAGGGAGCCCAGCAGAGAAATGGGACGGGAAGCTCACAAGTGAGTTACTGCAGAGGGCTGCCCAGTCAGACAGGCGAGAGGAATTGATTGCTGGGGTTCCTGGAGCTCCCAGAACAGACCCCAATAGGGGTGGCCCCCTCCCCAGAGTCCCCCTGAGGTAGTGGCCCAACTACAGTACGACAAGTGGGGGTGTCCCATTGCAGGGGCAATAAGGGGAGATCAGGGGAACAAACACACCCCACTATGCTCACTGACACCCGGGCATCAGTATCTGGGCGTGGAGAGCCGTGGCTTCCCGGGGACGCTGTGGAAAACACAGCTAGTATCCCATACAGGGGAGACAGTGAAAGCATTTCTCACGAGACCAGTTCTGACCCACACAGGGACTCGGGAGCCATGTGTTCGGAAGCAGGATCAAACTGGGAACGGGGGTGAGGAGGATGGAATATTGGGAACGTCTTAACCTTAATGAGGGGAGACGCATCATGGATTTAGCCAACAGGCTCCTATGGGCAAACAGTGACGCGCCAGCAGACACATCCACCCCCCCCCCAACGCTGTACCGAGGTGTGGGTGTCAAGGCCCCGGGAGGAGGGGACCCAGGAGTGGACAAGTTTCCTGGGGTATCGGCTGAAAAGGAACTGGAGTGTGGGGGAAATTGATGCTGAGGTTTTAATTCGAGGCCCTGACCCCCCTCCACGGCGTCAGTACAAGTGAAGGAATAAAATCTACATTGAACGTCTGTTAGAACAGGGGGTTATTGGGCACATGGCGAGTGCTAATCCCGCCCCGACTGGCCTGGCCTGAAAGGGGATGGGAAGACCTGGTGAATGACAGTAGATTTTAGGGCATTAAACGCAGTAGCAGTAACCCTGCCCCTTCCCCTGCCCCGGTCATGGCCGAGTACCAAGAAGTAGCTGCTGCAGTAGCAGCAGGGGCACAGTGGTTCTCAGTAACAGATTTAGCAAATCCCTTCTCTGCCATTCCCTTGCACCGAGTCCTGGGACAAATTTGGGTTCACTTCCAGGGCACACCAGTTGAGTTTCACCGGAGTCCCCAGGGTTTTCATAACAATTTGTCACTCCCACGTGGTTAAGATGTGGGGGAAATGGACACCTGAAGCCCCAGAGAGGGCAATTCCCCATGCTGATGGTACACGGGTGCCTGGGGACCAAGGGAGCAGGTTGGTGGATCACTGAGCAGACGTTACAGATCATCCGAGATACCCCACTCCAGGCTACCAGAGCCAAGGCCCAGCTGGTCCAGCAGAGGTAAAACACTTAGGGGTCATATCAGGAAAGGAGGCACAAACCCCAGATGCACAGCAGGTGGAACTGACTGGAAAATGTCCTGCCCCCACTCACGTGGCATCCTTAAGAGCCCTTCTGGGAACCTGAACCTCTGGCGAGATGGCACTGAAATGTCGCCCACTGGGTTTCCTCCCCAAGAAAGGGGGCAGAGGGAGTGGGGCCTGAGCAGGCAAAGGCATCACTGACCCTGAACCAGGATTCGGTCCCGGCCCCACGCACCCAAAGGTGGGAGAACCATCCACCCTGCCCTGCCCAGCCCTGCTGAGGCGCTAGGAGCAGCAAAGCACCGGAAACTTACCACTCCTGGCCTATGGGTCCAAAACACGGAGTTCCCCTGAGCAAAACGTCCCCCCCTGCGAGAAGGAGAAGGCGTGCCGGGCCTCGGGGTGCGCCTCGCCGCGCTGGGGGTATGTCACTGGGGGATCTGAACTCATAGCACAGACAGTACATTCCCCACTGAATGACACAATACCAGGGCAGGCGCCGGGGCAGGTATCTAACCCTAGGCTGGCACGACGGCCTCGGCCCTTGTCAATGGAGGGAAAGGTGCCGTCCCCTGCACCATGGGGCTTTGTAGTGCATTATTCCCTCTGGGAGTGGAGGCCCTGGGGGCCCAGAGCGAGGGGACTCCCTGGGGGGCCCACGGCAGACAGACGTGCTGAGGCTCCGGGAGGTGGAGGGGATTAACCCCCGGCAGGGAGCGGACCCCCGAGAAGGGCCGTGTCACTGAAGGGGGCTCCCCACAGGGACCGTACGGAGCTGAGAGCGAGCACGAGTCCTGTGAGTCCGCGAGACGAGGTGTCATGGCAACGGTTACGATCTGCTGGAAACCGCTGTCCCATCTAAACGTGTGTCTCATCCGCGCGTACCAAGTGAGGAGCGGGTGCAGTACGGCTGCCACCGAGAGATGCACCCAGATCCAGAGACAGTGTCCAGGAAAGTAACCACGCCCGGGCGGGAGCCAAACAACCATTGCCCAGCAACGCCATGACTCAGCGGCAGGAGGCCACACCAGGGGGACGTGCCTGGACTGGTGCTCCCCAAGCACCTGGCCTAGGGGTACAACCAGAGCACAGGGGCCCCGTGCTGGGCCTTCTCCTCCCCCACCTACAGTGCAAGCACAGGGACCCTGGGAAGACCGACGCCTCCAACAGCGGGGACTGGCCCGGGTGTCTAGGGGAAAAGCCGTGTCCTGGGAACGGCAGCAGCCAGCGGGGGAGAAAAGCTGCTTAGTCTGGATGCTGCGCAGTCTAAGGGGCTTGGGAGTTTAGACTGGGGGCTAATATTTTGCTTTATTTTGGTAACTAACTGACTTTTCCCCTTTCACTTACAACCACTTACAATCTCGTTTGTAGTCAGTCCCTTTGTGTAACTGTTTATCGTCACCAGGGAGTTTGCCTGACGCGGTTGGTAAATCTGCGCCGGTTACAGAGGCTGGTGTAGATCCACTTGCCACTGATGAAGTGGGGAACCAATGGATACATTTGCTCTGCTCGTCCTGAGCAGGGCACGACGGTACATTGCTGGAGCACAGCGCTGGGAGCTGGAGCCTGTCCCTGTGTGATCCATGACCAGCCCTGGGGGTCTGGCTGCGTGTGGGGATCCACACACGGGTGTGCTGAGTGATCACAGCGCCGGGAGGGGGTTGCTGCTGGTCACTAGCAAAGCCTTGTGGGGACAGCCCGGGCCGGAGAGTTAGGGGGGCCCAGCAGTCCCACAGTCCCAGGCTGCACCCCGGGGATCCCGTCACGTACGGAACAAGTTGTTATATCCCCAATACGCTCCCTACAGCAAACCGAGCGGAGCCTCTCTGGGTTCAACGGGCCCAGGGTCGTACCTCAACGTGCCCCACACGGGGTGGGCAGCACGGTTACAGTTATGGTGCGTAGAAACCCCCTAAGGATTAGCAGGTGTGTTCTGCTTGGTGACTGCTGATAAACAGAGGAGAAGGGTATTGCTGGGTAAGGCCCTGCTGACCCACAAAGCGCACGCCGAGCCCTAGGAACGGGGTACGGCTGGGCACCCCTAGAGCGTGGGTGTAACGGAGAATGTTGTGCAGGGAACAGGCCCGGCTAGCCTGGTATCCTCCCCCTCCCTGCCCCCTGGATCAGCCCCACGGGCCCGTCTAGCCTGGTATCCTCCCCCTCCCTGCCCCCTGGATCAGCCCCACGGGCCCGTCTAGCCTGGTATCCTCCCCCTCCCTGCCCCCTGGATCAGCCCCACGGGCCCGTCTAGCCTGGTATCCTCCCTCCTCCCTGCCCCCTGGATCAGCCCCACGGCCGAGCACCTCCCCAGCGCTCACCTCCCCGGTCCTTGCCGGCCAGTCGGTTCAGGAGGTAGGACTTGCCGGTGCGGTACAGCCCGGCGATGGCCACCACCACCACGGGCTGGCGGACGCTCTGGAGCAGGGCCAGGGCTGCCTGGTTCAGCTGCAGCTCCCCGTCCCGGCTGTTCTCGATCAGGCACATCGGCTCCTCCATGGCGCCTGGCTGTGCCGTGCCGGGGGCACCCTGGGGGCGGCAGGGCGGAGTGAGGCTGGGAGCAGGGGGCATGGAGGGGCTGTTTCCGCCTCCCCCCCAAAGGCAGCCAGGAGGGGGCTGGGGCCGGGCCGACGGGGGCCACTCACCTTGGCCAGGACCGGCAGGGCGGGTCGAGACGCCTGAAGCGGGACCACGTGTTCCCTCTGCGGGAGAGACAACGGGGGGCAGATACGTCATGGAGAGCCAGAGAGCACGGCCGGATCCACCGCCCGGCAAAGGGCTGACGCACCCCGTCACCTGCCACAGAGCTGCTCAGCGCCGACCTCTAGGGGGCGCCAGCCCCGACACACCCCAGGGCAGGGCTGGGCTGGCTCAGGGGGGCGGGGAATGGGACACGGGGCCCTGCCCCACTAGGGGGCGCCGACCCCGACACACCCCAGGGCAGGGCCGGGCTCAGGGGGGTGGGGAATGGGACACGGGGCCCTGCCCCACTAGGGGGCACCGACCCCGACGCGCCCCAGGGCAGGGCGGGGCGTGCTCCGGGGGGCGGGAATGGGACACGGGGCCTGTCCCCACTAGGGGGCGCCGACCCCGACGCGCCCCAGGGCAGGGACGGGCTGGCTTAGGGGGGCCGGGAATGGGACACGGAGCCTGTCCCCACTAGGGGGCGCCGACCCCGACGCGCCCCAGGGCAGGGCCGGGCTGGCTCAGGGGGGCGGGGAATGGGACACGGGGCCTGTCCCCACTAGGGGGTGCCGACCCCGACGCGCCCCAGGGCAGGGCCGGGCTCAGGGGGGTGGGTAATGGGACACGGGGCCCTGCCCCACTAGGGGGCGCCGACCCCGACGCACCCCAGGGCAGGGCCGGGCTGGCTCAGGGGGGCGGGGAATGGGACACGGGGCCCTGCCCCACTAGGGGGCGCCAGCCCCGACGCGCCCCAGGGCAGGGCCGGGCTGGCTCAGGGGGGCGGGAATGGGACACGGGGCCCTGCCCCACTAGGGGGCGCCGGCCCCGACGCACCCCAGGGCAGGGCCGGGCTGGCTCAGGGGGGCGGGGAATGGGACACGGAGCCCTGCCCCACTAGGGGGCGCCAGCTCCCACCTAGCTACGATGCTCCATGGCTATAACTGGTTCCGTGTGTGACAGGAGTTCCTGGGTCTCAGCCCAATTCCCTGCACCTGCCCCCATGCGGGCCAACCCCCGGCTCTCTCTAAGCCGAGCTGCAACCAGGAACGGTCCCCCCACACCCCTGCAGCCCCTTCCCCCCAGTCCCTGGGGCTGCCCCCGACTGACCTTGGGCTCCGGCACCGGGGGCTGGGCAGTGCTGGCTGCTGCTCTGCTGGGTGGGGCGCCCCCCATGGGGTCCACTGGGTACCCCACGGAGTCATTGCTGCCTTCCTGCTGGGAGCAGAAACCCCCCATTAACTGGAGCCTTCTCTGCCCCCACCCACCGCACAGACCCCATGGAGCCCCCCCCCATGAGCCCCTCTGCCTCTCCCAGCGCCCAGCCCCCACCCACCGCACAGATCCCATGGGACCCCCCCCATGTGCCCCTCTGCCCTTCCCAGCGCCCAGCCCCCACCCCCCGCACAGATCCCAAGGGACCCCCGCCCCCCCTGAGCCCCTCTGCCTCTCCCAATGCCCAGCCCCCACCCACAGAGCCCAAGGGACCCCCATGAGCCCTCTGCCCTTCCCAGCACCCAGCCCCCACCCACCACACAGATCCCATGGGACCCTGCCCCCATGAGCCCCTCTGCCCTTACCAGCGCCCAGCCCCCCCCACCGCACAGATCCCATGGGACCCCGCCCCATGAGCCCCTCTCTGCCATTCCCAGCGCCCAGCCCCCACACCGCACAGATCCCATGGGACCCCATGAGCCCCTCTGCCTCTCCCAGCGCCCAGCCCCACCCATCGCACATATCCCATGGGACCCCCATGAGCCCCTCTGCCTCTCCCAGCGCCCAGCCCCCACCGCACAGATCCCACGGACCCCCCATGAGCCCCTCTGCCTCTCCCAGCGCCCAGCCCCACCCACCACACAGATCCCATGGGACCCCCATGAGCCCTCTGCCGCTCCCAGCGCCCAGCCCCCACCCACCGCACAGAACCCATGGGACCCCCCCCAAGAGCCCCACTGCCACTCCCAGCGCCCAGCCCCACCCACCCCACAGATCCCATGGGACCCCCCATGAGCCCCTCTGCCTCTCCCAGCGCCCAGCCCCACCCACTGCACAGATCCCATGGGACCCCCATGTGCCCCTCTGCCTCTCCCAGCGCCCAGCCCCCACCCACCGCACAGATCCCATGGGACCCCCCCCATGAGCCCCTCTGCCTCTCCCACGGCCCAGGCCCCACCCACCGCACAGATCCCATGGGACCCCGCCCCCCATGAGCCCCTCTGCCATTCCCAGCGCCCAGCCCCCACCGCACAGATCCCATGGGACCCTGCCCCATGAGCCCCTCTGCCCTTCCCAGCGCCCAGCCCCCACCGCACAGATCCCATGGGACCCCGCCCCATGAGCCCCTCTGCCATTCCCAGCGCCCAGCCCCCACCGCACAGATCCCATGGGACCCCCGTGAGCCCCTCTGCCTCTCCCAGCGCCCAGCCCCACCCATCGCACAGATCCCATGGGACCCCATGAGCCCCTCTGCCTCTCCCAGCGCCCAGCCCCCACCGCACAGATCCCACGGGACCCCATGAGCCCCTCTGCCTCTCCCAGCGCCCAGCCCCACCCACCACACAGATCCCATGGGACCCCCATGAGCCCTCTGCCGCTCCCAGCGCCCAGCCCCCCCCCCGCACAGATCCCATGGGACCCCGCCCCATGAGCCCCTCTGCCTCTCCCAGCGCCCAGCCCCACCCACCCCACAGATCCATGGGACCCCCATGAGCCCCCTCTGCCTCTCCCAGCGCCCAGCCCCACCCACCGCACAGATCCCATGGGACCCCATGAGCCCCTCTGCCTCTCCCAGCGCCCAGCCCCCACCCACCGCACAGATCCCATGGGACCCCCATGAGCCCTCTGCCTCTCCCCGCGCCCAGCCCCCCCACCGCACAGATCCCATGGGACCCCCATGAGCCCCTCTGCCTCTCCCAGCGCCCAGCCCCACCCACCACACAGATCCCATGGGACCCCATGAGCCCCTCTGCCTCTCCCAGCGCCCAGCCCCACCCACCGCACAGACCCCATGGGACCCCCATGAGCCCCTCTGCCTCTCCCAGCGCCCAGCCCCACCCACCGCACAGATCCCATGGGACCCCATGAGCCTCTGCCTCCCAGCGCCCAGCCCCCCACCGCACAGATCCCAAGGGACCCCCATGAGCCCCTCTGCCTCTCCCAGCGCCCAGCCCCACCCACCGCACAGATCCCATGGGACCCCCATGAGCCCTCTGCCTCTCCCAGCGCCCAGCCCCACCCACCGCACAGATCCCATGGGACCCCCATGAGCCCCTCTGCCTCCCAGCGCCCAGCCCCCACCGCACAGATCCCATGGGACCCCGAGCCCCTCTGCCTCCCAGCGCCCAGCCCCCACCGCACAGATCCCATGGGACCCCCCCCATGAGCCCCTCTGCCTCTCCCAGCGCCCAGCCCCCACCGCACAGATCCCATGGGACCCCGAGCCCCTCTGCCTCTCCCAGCGCCCAGCCCCCCACCGCACAGATCCCATGGGACCCCCCCCCATGAGCCCCTCTGCCTCTCCCAGCGCCCAGCCCCACCGCACAGACCCCACGGGACCCCCGCCCCCCCTGAGCCCCTCTGCCTCTCCCAGCGCCCAGCCCCCACCCACCGCACAGATCCCAAGGGACCCCCGCCCCCCATGAGCCCCTCTGCCTCTCCCAATGCCCAGCCCCCACCGCACAGATCCCATGGGACCCCCATGAGCCCTCTGCCTCTCCCAGCGCCCAGCCCCACCCACCACACAGATCCCATGGGACCCCCATGAGCCCCTCTGCCGCTCCCAGCGCCCAGCCCCACCCACCGCACAGATCCCATGGGACCCCGCCCCATGAGCCCCTCTGCCTCTCCCAGCGCCCAGCCCCACCCACCCCACAGATCCCATGGGACCCCATGTGCCCTCTGCCTCTCCCAGCGCCCAGCCCCACCCACCGCACAGATCCCATGGGACCCCGCCCCATGAGCCCCTCTGCCTCTCCCAGCGCCCAGGCCCCACCCACCGCACAGATCCCATGGGACCCCGCCCCATGAGCCCCTCTGCCCTTCCCAGCGCCCAGCCCCCACCGCACAGATCCCATGGGACCCTGCCCCATGAGCCCCTCTGCCTCTCCCAGCGCCCAGGCCCCACCCACCGCACAGATCCCATGGGACCCCGCCCCATGAGCCCCTCTGCCCTTCCCAGCGCCCAGCCCCCACCGCACAGATCCCATGGGACCCCGCCCCATGAGCCCCTCTGCCATTCCCAGCGCCCAGCCCCCACCGCACAGATCCCATGGGACCCCATGAGCCCCTCTGCCTCTCCCAGCGCCCAGCCCCACCCATCGCACAGATCCCATGGGACCCCCATGAGCCCCTCTGCCTCTCCAGCGCCCAGCCCCCACCGCACAGATCCCACGGGACCCCCATGAGCCCCTCTGCCTCTCCCAGCGCCCAGCCCCACCCACCACACAGATCCCATGGGACCCCCATGAGCCCCTCTGCCTCCCAGCGCCCAGCCCCCACCCACCGCACAGATCCCATGGGACCCCCGCCCCCCATGAGCCCCTCTGCCTCTCCCAGCGCCCAGCCCCCACCCACCGCACAGATCCCATGGGACCCCCGCCCCCCATGAGCCCCACTGCCTCTCCCAGCGCCCAGCCCCACCCACCCCACAGATCCATGGGACCCCCATGAGCCCCTCTGCCTCTCCCAGCGCCCAGCCCCACCCACCGCACAGATCCCATGGGACCCCCATGAGCCCCTCTGCCTCTCCCAGCGCCCAGCCCCACCCACCGCACAGATCCCATGGGACCCCCATGAGCCCCTCTGCCTCTCCCAGCGCCCAGCCCCCACCGCACAGATCCCATGGGACCCCCGCCCCCCATGAGCCCCTCTGCCTCTCCCCGCGCCCTGCCCCCACCCACCACCCCGTTCCCTTGGGACCCCCCCCCATGAGCCCCTCTGCCTCTCCCAGCGCCCAGCCCTCACCCACCGCACAGACCCCATGGGACCCCCCCCCCATGAGCCCCTCTGCCTCTCCCAGCGCCCAGCCCCACCCACCGCACAGATCCCATGGGACCCCATGAGCCCCTCTGCCTCTCCCAGCGCCCAGCCCCCCCACCGCACAGATCCCATGGGACCCCCATGAGCCCCTCTGCCTCTCCCAGTGCCCAGCCCCACCCACCGCACAGATCCCATGGGACCCCCATGAGCCCCTCTGCCTCTCCCAGCGCCCAGCCCCACCCACCGCACAGATCCCATGGGACCCCCATGAGCCCCTCTGCCTCTCCCAGCGCCCAGCCCCCACCGCACAGATCCCATGGGACCCCGAGCCCTCTGCCTCTCCCAGCGCCCAGCCCCACCGCACAGATCCCATGGGACCCCATGAGCCCCTCTGCCTCTCCCAGCGCCCAGCCCCCACCGCACAGATCCCATGGAACCCCCGAGCCCCTCTGCCTCTCCCAGCGCCCAGCCCCCCCACCGCACAGATCCCATGGGACCCCGCCCCATGAGCCCTCTGCCTCTCCCAGCGCCCAGCCCCCACCGCACAGATCCCATGGGACCCCGCCCCATGAGCCCCTCTGCCTCTCCCAGCGCCCAGCCCCACCCACCCCACAGATCCCATGGGACCCCCATGAGCCCTCTGCCTCTCCCAGCGCCCAGGCCCCACCCACCGCACAGACCCCATGGGACCCCATGAGCCCCTCTGCCTCTCCCAGCGCCCAGCCCCCACCGCACAGATCCCATGGGACCCCGCCCCATGAGCCCTCTCTGCCTCTCCCAGCGCCCAGCCCCACCCACCGCACAGATCCCATGGGACCCCCATGAGCCCCTCTGCCTCTCCCAGCGCCCAGCCCCCACTGCACAGATCCCATGGGACCCCATGAGCCCTCTGCCTCTCCCAGCGCCCAGCCCCCACCGCACAGATCCCATGGGACCCCCATGAGCCCCTCTGCCTCTCCCAGCGCCCAGCCCCACCCACCGCACAGATCCCACGGGACCCCCATGAGCCCCTCTGCCTCCCAGCGCCCAGCCCCCACCCACCACACAGATCCCATGGGACCCCATGAGCCCCTCTGCCTCTCCCAGCGCCCAGCCCCACCCACCGCACAGACCCCATGGGACCCCCATGAGCCCCTCTGCCTCCCAGCGCCCAGCCCCACCCACCGCACAGATCCCATGGGACCCCACCATGAGCCCCTCTGCCTCTCCCAGCGCCCAGCCCCACCCACCGCACAGATCCCATGGGACCCCGAGCCCCTCTGCCTCTCCCAGCGCCCAGCCCCACCGCACAGATCCCATGGGACCCCCATGAGCCCTCTGCCTCTCCCAGCGCCCAGCCCCCACCGCACAGATCCCATGGGACCCCGCCCCATGAGCCCCTCTGCCTCTCCCAGCGCTCAGCCCCACCCACCGCACAGATCCCATGGGACCCCATGAGCCCCTCTGCCTCTCCCAGTGCCCAGCCCCACCCACCACACAGATCCCATGGGACCCCGCCCCATGAGCCCCTCTGCCTCTCCCAATGCCCAGCCCCCACCCCCGGCACAGATCCCCTGGGACCCCCCATGAGCCTCTGCCTCTCCCAGCGCCCAGCCCCCCCCCACCGCACAGATCCCAAGGGACCCCCGCCCCCCATGAGCCCCTCTGCCTCTCCCAGCGCCCAGCCCCCACCCACCGCACAGATCCCATGGGACCCCACCCCCCATGAGCCCCTCTGCCTCTCCCAGCGCCCAGCCCCACCCACCGCACAGATCCCATGGAACCCCGCCCCATGAGCCCCTCTGCCTCTCCCAATGCCCAGCCCCCACCCACTGCACAGATCCCATGGGACCCCCGCCCCCCATGAGCCCCGCTGCCTCTCCCAGCGCCCAGCCCCCACCCCCCACACAGATCCCATGCCTCCACCCCATGAGCCCCTCCGCCTCTCCCAGCGCCCAGCCCCACCCACCGCACAGATCCCATGGGACCCCGCCCCATGAGCCCTTCTGCCTCTCCCAGAGCCCAGCCCCACCGCACAGATCCCATGGGCCCCCGCCCCTGCCTCTCCCAGCGCCCAGCCCCCACCCACCACACAGATCCCATGGGACCCCACCCCCCATGAGCCCCTCTGCCTCTCCCAGCGCCCAGCCCGCTTCCGCCCAGACTCTCCCTCACCTGCAGGCCATTGCAGATCTCACTCAAGAAAACGGGCTCATCCCGGCACAGCAGGTCCACGATGCGCTCCAGGAAATCAGCCAGGACTGGAGAGAGAGGACAGACCAGGATTCGGTGGGCTGGGGGCTCCTGTCCACCCTGGTCTGGCTCAGGTACTGAGGTTTGTGCAGCTGCTGAAGGGTGGGATAGGACTCCTGGGTTCTGGCCCAGGCTCTGCGCTGGAGGAGCTTGGGCAAGTCACAGCCCTGCTTTGTGCCTCAGTTTCCCCTGCTGTACAAGGGGGACAATGGTGCTGACCCCTTGGAAATGGATGGCTGGGAAGCACTAGAGAAGAGCCAGGGATCGTTATCGTTACAGGCAGCTGAGTCCCTCGTTCCCAGCCATCGAGGCTGGTGATTTTCCAGCCCGAGGATGAGGCCAGAACTGGGCGACTGATGGGCTTTCGGGTCCTGGCAATTCCAAAAAAACCAAATTGTTTCCGATCGAACGAAAGAATAAAACTGCTCAGAACTTCCAGCCAACTGAAAAGCCAAAAACCTGACACTTCGGGTCAAAGGGAACGTTCCACCGACACCCCGAGAGCCCCAGGCTTTGGGGACAGTTTTTCAGTTTAAATAAAATAGGAAATCTGAAAATGGAAAGTTGTTTTGAACCAAAAAACAGATTTCTGCCATTTTGGGAAGTTTGGGGTTTTTTTCCCCTACACCAACAATATGGAGAAAGCAACGGGAATTCAGGGGAAACGTCTCTGCTGCCAAATCTGCATTTTTCATCAAAAAAATTTGTCCAGCAGTACCCAGGTTCCTGAGTTTTCACCTAGAATTATCACTGCTATTTATTAGGTGTATTACGGTAGTGCCCAGGCGCCCTGGTCCTGGCACACGACCCGGTTGCGCTAGGCGCTGTACACTAGGATTGCTATTTATTAGGTGTTTTACGGTAGCACTGAGGCCTCCCGGTCTGGGCCCATGACCTCATTGCGCTAGGTGCGGTACAGACATCCCACAGGCTGCTCACCCACCCCCAGCCAGACACTTACAGGCCCCATCAACCGCTCTGTTCCCCACCACAGTCTTAGGGCTCCGGCTCAGGGCGTAGTCCTTAAAACGCCCCATCTGCTCCTGGAACATGGGGTGCAGCTGGCCTGCGGGAGACGGCGGCTCGCCCTGCCCTCCATCCCCTCGGGGGGAGCAGAAACGGAACAGCTTCCGGCAGGGGAAGAACCTCTGTACGCAGCTGGACGGGGAGTCCTCCGAATCTGCGAGAGAAAGGGGGCGGCGGTGAACCCTGGGGTCACACCGAGAGGCAGGGGATGCTGAGGGCAGAGATGTGGCCGCTCTGGGGCAGGACACGACGGCTGTTGACACATGGACCCCTCCTGCAGCATGGAGATGCAGCCACCTCTGGGATGGGGGGTGGGGGCTGTTTATACAGAGACCCCTTGCCCAGCGCGGAGATGTGGCCGCTCTGGGGCAGGGGGTGGGGGCTGTTTCACACCAGCGCTCATTTAGGACAGGAAGTGAAGCGGGCTCCTGTACCCCTCTGAGACGGCAGGGGTGAGTAGGGGAGGCAGGATGGAACCTGAGCCGGGCTGGGGACCCGCCCGGACGCCAGGGTTCCCCTCCGCTGGGGAAGGGCCCCGATGGCCATGCACCTTGCGGGGAGCTGAGAGCCGAGTCCAGCTCGTGGTCCGTGGCTTCCAGCACCTCGTCCAGGCAGGGGTCGGGCGCCACGTCCCGCAGGCACCACACGAAGTCGGGCAGCACGCTGCTCAGCAGGAAGCTGTTCTCCCAGGGGCACTCGTCCAGCACGCGCACCACCCGGGGCAGATCCCTCACGCACCTGCGGGGGGCGCCGTGAAGGGAAAGACAGGGCCGAGCGACGGGAACCGAACCAGGCGGAGGGTGAAGGGGGGGTGGAATGGGACATGGGGCCTGTCCCCTCTGGGTCACCAGCTCCCATCCGGCCCCAGGGCAGGGACGGGCTGGCTCAGGGGGGTAGGGAACGGGAGAAGGGGCCTTTCCCCTCCAGGGGCGCCGGTCCTGCTCCAGCCCCAAGCTGGGGGGACCAGCTGGCACAGGGGGGCAGGGAACGGGACACGAGGCCTTTCCCCTCCAGGGGCGCCGGCCCCAGAGCGGGGGGGGGTCGTGCTGGGAAGGATACGTCAGGCGGTCGAGCTGCCTCTGGGGGTCGCCCTCACTCCTGCTGTTATAGACAAAGACGCTGCTGAGCAGCACGTTCAGGAGGAAGAGTCGGGAGAGCTTCGTCTCCTCGCCCTGCAACGGCATCGAGAGGCCATGAGCAGCGGGGCCTGAGCACGGCACCCACTGCCCTCCCAGAGCCGGGAGAGAACCCAGGAGTCCTGCCTCCCAGCCCCCCTCCTCTGACCATGTGTGACGTTATTGATATAAATGGGGACCATATAGAACATGGGTTGCAACCAAGGTCCTGTAGTGGCACCAAATCCTAAGTAAAGGGGGTCATATAAGGTGTCTAAGACCAGGTTCCGGGTTGCTGGTTATAATTATGCTGTCTGTATGTCTCTATCATTTTTAGTTGAAGTTATGAATGTTGGCTCTATGCTGTCAATATTTCAAGTTTGTGCTGTGCTTCTGGGGGAAGCCTCCCAGACAAGCTGGTGTTAGCTCTGCCTAGCCTGTTTGATGGCCCATTAAGGACCATTAAGGACACAATGGACCCATGGAGAGAAGGCAGACCCGCCTTGTGACTCAGCAAAGTATGCAGGGACTGGCTCATGTGACTCAAGGCTCCATTTTGCTGTAAAATTCCACAGTGAAGACAAAGGGATTCTTACACCTGGAAAAGTCTATATAAGCCTGATGCTTCGTCTCCATCTTGTCTTCAATCCTGCTTCTGACCTCTGGAGGGACTTTGCTACAAACTGAAGCTCTGCACAAAGGACTGAAGGACCCATCCCAGTGGGGGATGTTTTCCAGAGACTCAATTTGAACCTGCAGTTTATGCCATCACTGCTGCAAGCCTGAACTAAGAACTTTGCCATCACTGTATGTAATTGATTCCATTTAACCAATTCTACCTCTCTTCTCTACCTTTTTCCCTTTGTAAATAAACCTTTAGATTTTAGATTCTAAAGGATTGGCAACAGCGTGATTTGTGGGTAAGATCTGATGTGTATATTGACCTGGGTCTGGGGCTTGGTCCTTTGGGATCGAGGGAACCTTTTTCTTTTATTGGGGTGTTGGTTTTCATAACCATTTATCCCCAGGACGAGTGCACTGGTGGTGATACTGGGAGACTGGAGTGTCTAAGGAAATTGCTTGTGTGACTTGTGGTTAGCCAGTGGGGTGAGACCAAAGTCCTTTTTGTCTGGCTGGTTTGGTTTGCCTTAGAGGTGGAAAAACCCCAGCCTAGGGCTGTGACTGCCCTGTTTAAGCAGTTGGTCCTGATTTGGCACTCTCAGTTGGGTCCCGCCAGAATCGCTCCGTCACACCATGGCACCCCACTGCCCTCCCAGAGCACCCCACTGCCCTCCCAGAGCCGGCAGAGAACCCAGGAGTCCTGCCTCCCAGCCCCCCTCCTCTGAGCACGGCACCCACTGCCCTCCCAGAGCCGGGACAGAACCCAGGAGTCCTGGCGCCCAGCCCCCACCCTCTGACCATGGCACCCCCACTGCCCTCCCAGAGCCGGGAGAGAACCCAGGAGTCCTGGTGCCCAGCCCCCACCCTCTGACCATGGCACCCCACTGCCCTCCCAGAGCCGGGAGAGAACCCAGGAGTCCTGCCTCCCATCCCCCCGCCTCTAACCATGGCACCCCACTGCCCTCCCAGGGCCGGGAGAGAACCCAGGAGTCCTGGCGCCCAGCCCCCACCCTCTGACCATGGCACCCCACTGCCCTCCCAGAGCCGGGAGAGAACCCAGGAATCCTGCCTCCCAGCCCCCCTCCTCTAACCATGGCACCCCACTGCCCTCCCAGAGCCAGGAGAGAACCCAGGAACCCTGCCTCCCAGCCCCCCTCCTCTAACCATGGCACCCCACTGCCCTCCCAGCGCCGGGAGAGAACCCAGGAGTCCGGCCTCCCCTCCCCCCTCCACTACCCATGGCACCCCACTGCCCTCCCAGAGCCGGGAGAGAACCCAGGAAACCTGCCTCCCAGCCCCCCTCCTCTGACCACGGCACCCCACTGCCCTCCCAGAGCACCCCACTGCCCTCCCAGAGACGGCAGAGAACCCAGGAGTCCTGCCTCCCTGCCCCCCTCCTCTGACCACGGCACCCCACTGCCCTCCCAGAGCCGGGAGAGAACCCAGGAGTCCTGCCTCCCAGCCCCCCTCCTCTGAGCACGGCACCCCACTGCCCTCCCAGAGCCGGGAGAGAACCCAGGAGCCCTGCCTCCCAGCCCCCCTCCTCTGACCACGGCACCCCACTGCCCTCCCAGAGCCGGGACAGAACCCAGGAGCCCTGCCTCCCAGCCCCCCTCCTCTGACCACGGCACCCCACTGCCCTCCCAGAGCCGGGACAGAACCCAGGAACCCTACCTCCCAGCCCCCCTCCTCTGACCACGGCACCCCACTGCCCTCCCAGAGCCGGGAGAGAACCCAGGAGTCCTGGCTCCCAGCCCCCCTCCTCTGACCATGGCACCCCATTGCCCTCCCAGAGCCGGGACAGAACCCAGGAGTCCTGGCTCCCAGCCCCCTTCCTCTAACCATGGCACCCCACTCCCCTCCCAGAGCTGGGGAAAGAACCCAGGAGTCCTGGCTCCCAGCCCCCTGCCGCACACACACTCTAACCACTAGACACCACTACCTCTTGCTCGGAGAATCCTTCCGTGTCCAGCAGCACCAGGGCCTGGTCGGGCTGAGTCGGGTGGGGCAGGCACCACACCCAGATCCCCGGGGAGCGGGGGAAACCTGTGGGGAGAGAGAGGGGCACGGGGGAGAGGGGGTCAGGGGAGGCCCAGGCAGAGGGGTCACGGAGGCGCACGTGGAGGGATGGGGAGGCCCAGGCAGAGGGGGACGGGGGAGGCCCCAGGCAGGCGGAGGGATAGGGGAGGCCCAGGCAGAGGGGTCAGGGAGGGGGGTCGCCCAGGCGCCAATGGAGGCTCAGCGAGGCCAGCGGTGGGATAGAAACGCGGCAATACAGCCTGGCAGGGCCCGGCGAGGCCGACGCGACGCCAGCAGCCCCCGGCGCTGGGGCAGGACCAGCAAAGTGAGACCAGCCCCGACAGGGTCTGTCTGAGCCCCGACGCTGCGATTCCCTGTGACCATCCGGCCTGATCCCTGACAGCCCAGCCCAGGGACCGGCCCCCAAACCAGCCCAGAGCCGGTCGCCGGGAGACCTGCCCCGTCTGCGACGGAGATGCTCAGCACGCGGCTCTCCTGGTCAATTCCCCTCACCGGCCCCAGCTGACGCCTTATTCCAGCCTGAGCGTATCCAGACAACCCTTCCCGCCGGGGCTCCCCTCCCCGCTTCCTGCCGGGCTCCTCCCCGTCCGCTGGGCTCCCTCCCCCGTCCCCCCATGGGTCACGGCCCCCCTTCCTGCTGGGGCTCCTCTCCCCGCGTCCCGCCGGGGCTCCCCTCCCCTTCCCGCTGGGGCTCCTCCCGCTTCCGCTGGGCTCCTCCCCGTCCCGCCGGGGCTCCCCTCCCCCCGTCCCCCATGGGTCACGGCCCCCCGTCCCGCCGGGGCTCCCCTCCCCCCCGTCCTGCCATGGGTCACATCCCCCACTTCCGAGGTCTCATCCTCGGGCCTCTGCGGAGCTGGGAGGGCCAATGTAGGCGCCCGCCCTGGCGCTGCGCAATATCCCCCTTTTTCTCCCCACCCAGCGACACGCTGCGCGCTGCCCCTCACTCGCTTCCCCGGCCTGGCCCTCCGGAGCAGCCCGGCCCCCTCTGGCCGACGCCCCAGCTGTGCCAGGGATCCTGCCGCGGCTCCGGGCAGCCAGTGCAGCCAGGACTCCCCACTCCGTGTTCCCCACGCTCCTCGCTCCAGGGCTCAGACATCGGAGACACTGGGTGGACTGGTCCCCCCCAAGTGCAGCTTCAGCTCTGTCCAGGGCTGGGGGAAGCGCAGGCAGGGCGTGGGGGGAGGCAGAGGGTTGGTGGAGGCCCCGGCAGGGGGATCGGGGGAGGCCCAGGAGGGGGTCGGGGGAGGTCCAGGGGATGGGGAGGCGAGGCAGAGGGGTGGGGTGAGATGGGGAGGCGCAGGCAGAGGGTGGAGGAGGCCCGGCGGGGGATCTGGGGGTCGGGGAGGCCCAGGGGATCGGGGAAGCCCAGGAGGGGGTCGGGGAGGCGCAGGCAGCGGGAAGGGGTGAGATGGGGGAGGCCCAGGCAGAGGGGTGGGGTGAGGTGAGGGAGGCGCAGGCAGAGGGTTGGTGGAGGCCCCGGCAGGGGGATCGGGAGGCCCGGGGGCCGGGAGGGGGCCCAGGGGATGGGGAGGCGCAGGCAGAGGGGTGGGGTGAGGTGATGGAGGCACAGGCAGGGGAAGGGGTGAGATGCGGGAGGCGCAGGCAGGGGAAGGTGAGATGGGGAGGCGCAGGCAGAGGGGTGGGGTGAGATGGGGAGGCCCAGGCTGAGGGATGGGGTGAGATGGGGGAGGCCCAGGCAGAGGGGTGGGGTGAGATGAGGGAGGCCCAGGCAGAGGGGTGGGGTGAGATGGGGAGGCCCAGGCAGAGGGGTGGGGTGAGATGGGGAGGCGAGGCAGAGGGGTGGGGTGAGATGGGGAGGCCCAGGCAGAGGGGTGGGGTGAGGTGAGGGAGGCCCAGGCTGTGGGGTGGGGTGAGATGGGGGAGGCGCAGGCAGCGGGGTGGGGTGAGGTGATGGAGGCGCAGGCAGAGGGAAGGGGTGAGATGGGGGAGGCCCAGGCAGAGGGGTGGGGTGAGGTGATGGAGGCCCAGGCAGGAGAAGGGGTGAGAGGGGGCAGGCCCAGGCAGCGGGGTGGGGTGAGGTGATGGAGGCCCAGGCAGGGGGAAGGGGTGAGATGGGGGAGGCCCAGGCAGAGGGAAGGGGTGAGATGTGGGAGGCCCAGGCAGGGGGAAGGGGTGAGATGGGGAGGCCCAGGCAGGGGGAAGGGGTGAGGTGATGGAGGCGCAGGCAGAGGGAAGGTGAGATGGGGAGGCCCTGGCAGGGGGTTGGGGTGAGGTGAGGGAGGCGCAGGCAGAGGGTTGGTGGAGGCCCGGCAGGGGATCGGGGAGGTCCGGGGGCCGGGAGGGGGCCCAGGGGATGGGGAGGCGCAGGCAGAGGGGTGGGGTGAGGTGATGGAGGCGCAGGCAGAGGGAAGGGGTGAGATGGGGGAGGCGCAGGCAGAGGGTTGGTGGAGGCCCCGGCAGGGGATCGGGAGGCCTGGGGGCCGGGAGGGGGGCCCAGGGGGATGGGGGAGGCGCAGGCAGAGGGGTGGGGTGAGGTGATGGAGGCGCAGGCAGAGGGGTGGGGTGAGGTGATGGAGGCGCAGGCAGAGGGTTGGTGGAGGCCCCGGCAGGGGGATCGGGGGAGGCCCGGGGGGGGCCGGGAGGGGGGCCCAGGGGGATGGGGGCGGCGCAGGCAGAGGGGTGGGGTGAGGTGATGGAGGCGCAGGCAGAGGGAAGGGGTGAGATGCGGGAGGCGCAGGCAGAGGGTAGGGGTGAGAGGCGGGAGGCCCAGGCAGAGGGGTGGGGTGAGGTGATGGAGGCGCAGGCAGAGGGACGGGGTGAGATGGGGAGGCCCCGGCAGTGGGGTGGGGTGAGGTGATGGAGGCCCAGGCTGAGGGGTGGGGTGAGATGGGGGAGGCCCAGGCAGAGGGGTGGGGTGAGATGGGGGAGGCCCAGGCAGAGGGAAGGGGTGAGGTGATGGAGGCGCAGGCAGAGGGAAGGGGTGAGATGGGGAGGCGCAGGCCGCGGGGTGGGGTGAGGTGATGGAGGCGCAGGCAGAGGGTTGGTGGAGGCCCCGGCAGGGGATCGGGAGGCCCGGGGGCCGGGAGGGGGCCCAGGGGATGGGGAGGCGAGGCAGAGGGGGTGAGGTGATGGAGGCGCAGGCAGAGGGAAGGGGTGAGATGGGGGAGGCCCAGGCAGAGGGGTGGGGTGAGGTGATGGAGGCGCAGGCAGAGGGGTGAGGTGAGGTGATGGACGCCCAGGCAGAGGGAAGGGGTGAGATGGGGGAGGCGCAGGCAGGGGGAAGGGGTGAGATGCGGGAGGCGCAGGCAGAGGGAAGGGGTGAGATGGGGGAGGCGCAGGCAGAGGGGTGGGGTGAGGTGATGGAGGCGCAGGCAGAGGGAAGGGGGAGCAATGGGGACCCTTCACCTTCGCCCTGCCCCACCAGCCGGTCCAGGAGGAAGGATTTCCCGGTGCTGCGGGGCCCGAAGACGGCGAGGACGTGGAGGGGCCGGGCGAGGACCCGGAGCAGGCCCAGGGCAGCCGGGTTCACCCGCAGGGCTCCAGAGCTGGGCACCGGCTCTACCAGGCAGACGGGCTCCATGGCGTCCATGGGGGGGCCGGGCGCAGGGGCTGGGGGAGAGGGACAGTGTTACACCACAGGCTGTGCAGCGGGGATGCCCGTCGCCCACAGAGCCTGGCCCATATCTGGGAGCCACAGCGCCAGGGGTCTGGCCAATCGCTCGGGCCCCTCTGCTCTCTGGGAGCAGGACCAACCCAGGGCCCCGGCCCCAGACCTGTGCTGCGGAAGGAGGGATTTGTGGGTGTTCGGCCAGCTAGTACCACCAGTTCCAGGCCCACCCCAGGGCACCCCCTCTGCACAGGGAGGGGGCAGAAGGGACCCGCTCTCCAGCCACACGGCCCCTCCGCAGGAAGCTGACTGACCCTGTTTCAAAGAAGGGGAAACTGAGGCACGGAGTAGGGGCAAGGCTGATGACAGATCCCAGCCCCCGCTGCTCTAACCCACTAGACCCTGCTCCCCTCCCAGAGCCGGGGAGAGAACTCAGGAGTCCTGGCTCCCAGCCCCCCCTGCTCTAACCACCAGCTCCCGCTCCCCTCCCAGAACCGCAGGGAGAACCCAGGAGTCCTGGCTCCCAGCCCCCCCTGCTCTAACCACCAGCCCCCATTCCCCTCCCAGAGCCGGGGAGAGAACCCAGGAGACCCCCTTGCTCTAACCACCAGCCTCCCCTCCCAGAGCCAGGGAGAGAACCCAGGAGTCCTGGCTCCAGACCCCCCTGCTCTAACCACCAGCCCCCTCTCCCCTCCCAGAGCCGGGGAGAGAACCCAGGAGTCCTGGCTCCCAGCCCCCCCTGCTCTAACCACCAGCCCCCCCTCCCCGAGCCGGGGAGAGAACCCAGGAGTCCTAGCTCCCAGCCCCCCCCCCGCTCTAACCACCAGCCCCCTCCCAGAGCCGGGGAGAGAACCCAGGCGTCCTGGCTCAAACCTGGCTGGGGCCGTGCGAGGAACCCCAGGCTGGAGCCGAGCTGCCGCAAGCTGTGAAGTGCCCCGGGCTGTGGGCAGCGGGACTTTCACTTTCTCTTTCGTGGCCGACGACACTTCCCCCCCCCGCCCCGCCGCAGTGAAGCTGCGTTAAGTCAGTGCGGGCTCCGGCGGCACCTTAGAGACTAACCGATGGATTTGGCTAGGAAGCGGCTGCAAATCACTGGGCTCGTCTGTACGGTGCCAGCGGCCTCCTCGGCGGTTCTGTGCATACAGACTAACACGGCTACCCCGAGACTGGGCGTTACATCAGTGACCCTACCGGGGAGCCGGGACTCCTGGGTTCTCTCCCTGGCTCGGGGGCGGGGGTGGGGTCCAGGACTCCTGGGTTCTCTCCTGGCTCGGGGCGGGGTGGGGCCCAGGACTCCTGGGTTCTCTCCCTGGCTCGGGGGCGGGGTCCCGGACCCCTGGGTTCTAGCCTGGCGCGGGGGCGGGGTCCAGGACCCCTGGGTTCTCCCTGGCTCGGGGACAGGGGTGGGGTCCAGGACTCCTGGGTTCTCTCCCTGGCTCGGGGCGGGTCCAGGACCCTGGGTTCTAGCCTGGCGGGGCGGGGTCCAGGACCCTGTTCTCTCCTGGCTCGGGGGCAGGGGTGGGGTCCTGGACTCCTGGGTTCTCTCCCCGGCTCGGGGGCGGGGTCCAGGACCCCTGGGTTCTAGCCTGGTCCAGGACTCCTGGGTTCTCTCCTGGTTCGGGGGCAGGGGTGGGGTCCAGGACTCCTGGGTTCTCTCCTGGCTCGGGGGCAGGGGTGGGGTCCAGGACTCCTGGGTTCTCTCCCCAGCTCGGGGGCGGGGTCCAGGACTCCTGGGTTCTCTCCCTGGCTCGGGGGCGGGGGTGGGGCCAGGACTCCTGGGTTCTCTCCCTGGCTCGGGGACAGGGGTGGGGTCCAGGACTCCTGGGTTCTCTCCCTGGCTCGGGGAGGGGAGTTTGAAGCTCTGTTCAGCACTGATCTGTTATTGCTCATGTCGCTGCTGCCACCATCAGGAACTAAATGAGAACGAGAAACGATTCCCCCGCCCCCGCTGCTGAACAAACGCTAGACTGGCAGCCCCCCGTGCAGACACCCCCTCGCCCGGCGCAGGACGCGGCCCCGCTGGGGTGGGGCAGGGTTGGTTATACGGGGACCCCTCGCCCGGCGCAGGACGCGGCCCCGCTGGGGTGGGGTAGGGGCTGGTTATACGGGGACGGGGTGGGGACTGGTTATATGAGGACCCCTCACCCGGCGCAGGACGCGGCCCCTCTGGGGTGGGGCAGGGGCTGGTTATAGGGGGACCGGGTGGGGGGTGGTTATAGGGGACCCCTCGCCCGGCATTGGGACATGGCCCCTCTGCAATAGGGCACGGCAGCAACTTACCACCATGACCAGTAGCACTTTGGGACAGGAAGTTAAGGGCAATGTCTTACCCGCTGACTGTGCAAAGGCCGAGCTGAGTCCCTCAGCGGGGATTTAGTGGAGAACTGAGACCAGCGCCCCAACCTGGGGAAAACAGTCCTGGCCTTAGGGCTAAGACCACTCTGCCATTTCTGCTGGGCCAGGCTGCAGCCCCCAGCATGCACCACTGCATGCTGGGAGCTGCCGCCTCCATGGGCTGCTCTGCGGTGGTGCATGCTGGGAGCTGCCGCCTCCATGGGCTGCTCTGCGGTGGTGCATGCTGGGAGCTGCCACCTCCATGGGCTGCTCTGCAGTGGTGCATGCTGGGAGCTGCCGCCTCCATGGGCTGCTCTGCGGTGGTGCATGCTGGGAGCTGCCGCCTCCATGGGCTGCTCTGCGGTGGTGCATGCTGGGAGCTGCCGCCTCCATGGGCTGCTCTGCGGTGGTGCATGCTGGGAGCAGTTGCCTCCATGGGCCCCACACAAGCAATGCCTGCTGGGAACTGTCCCCTCCCTAGGTCATGTGGGAGCAGTGCATTCTGGGAACGCTTTACCTCCATGGGTTCCAGCAGAGTATGACCCTTTCAAAGGCCAAACCTCAGATGAAGCAGTGCATTCTGGGAGCTGCCATCCCCACAGGCTACATTGCAGCATTGCATGATGGGAGCTATTGGCTCTGGGAGCAGTGATTGCTGGCGGCCCTCACCTCCATGGGCTGCACTGGTGCACTGCATGCTGGGAACTACTCCGCCTCCATTGGCTGCACTGGTGAACTGCATGCTGGGAACTACTCCGCCTCCATTGGCTGCACTGGTGCATTGCATGCTGGGAATTATTATCTTGGTGGGGCCCCTCCAGAGACATGTGCATCCTGGGGGATGGCACCTCTATGGGGCAGTGTTTCAGCCCCCTATTTACCCAGTGTTTCAGTCCCCATCTCTACCCTTTTATCCCCCCCCCCAAAAAAAATGGTTCTGTCCCTATTTGCACAATGGTTCATTCCTCATTAACTCCCATGTACACAAGGAAGCAGCTCTTCTTCCTACGTTTACAATGGTTCAGCTCAGTGGCTCCCCCTTTCCTTCTCCCAAATGGTTCGGTCCCGACCGCAGGAGGGGCCCTCCTCCCCTGTTATCCCATCTGAGGCACATCCGCCGCTGATTGGCTGGCTCCCAGGGAGCGCGGGAACAGAGAGGCCGCTCGAACTACTCTTGACTCTGAGGGGAGCACGAGCCTGATTAGCTGCCCAAAGGCGGGAAAAGGGTCATCGCCTCTGATTGGACATCCGCTAGAAAATGAGACGAAAGGAGAAGGGCGATTGGTCCACTGGTGAAAGGCGGTTGAAAGAGGCGCTGTGATTGGCTCCTTGGCTCTCGGGGAAGGCAGGGTTGGTTAGGTTCAGTCAGTGTAGGGGGAAGAGACTGGCATATAGAGCCCTCTGCAAAGTAATGAGCCCTGAGGTACCAAGGGCTGTCCCCCATAGAGACAGGCCGTTCTCCCTGCGGTCACATCAATCCCAGCGCACAGCCAGCACTTGGCTGGCAATAGCCATCGCTCCAGGGATACCAACCCCCCACGGCAACGGCAACGCCGTTCCCTGGGAGACATCCCCACACAGCCACCCCCGGCAATGTCAACCCCTCCGTCAACCTCCAATGGCGATGTCCCTGGGAGACATCCGCACACACAACGGCACGCACAATGTCAACCCCTCCACAACCACCACCACCAGGGATATCAACCTCTGATTGTGACATCAACCCCTCCACAGCCATCCCCCCTGAGAGGATATCAACCTCCCATGGCGATGTCCCTGGGAGAAGTGATGTCAATCCCCCACCCCCCGAGTCACCTTACAGGAGATGTCTACCCTCTCCAAAAGCCTCCCTATGGGGACATGGGGACACGGCTACAGGAGACATGCCCCCACTGACAACCTCCCTGGGGTGACGCCAACACATCCAACGTCACCCACCTCAGCATGTCAACCTGGCCACAGAAGACACCCAAACACCTTCCTCATGGTGACCTTAACTCCCCCTCCACCTACAAACCACTATCCTACAGAAGATGCCCCCCAGCAACCTCCTGTAGTGACATGAACTCTGCCACAGCTGCCTTATCCCAAGGGGATGTCAAACCCCCACCGCTATCCCACAGAAGACACCCCCCCTGACACCCACCCAGTGCCAGTGGTGCTAAACCTTCCACAGCCGCCTCACACGGAGGGGATGTCAGCCCTCACAAGAAACAGCCCTCCAAGATCCGCCCTGTGGTGATGTCAACCCGCCCCCTCACAGCTACTCCACAGGAGACTGTCACCCCAACAGTCACCCCATCCTGACAACAACCCCCCACAGCTACTCCACAGGAGACCCCTGCCCCAACAGTCATCCCATCCTGACATCAATTCACCCACAGCTACTCCACAGGAGACCCCTGCCCCAACAGTCATCCCATCCTGACATCAACTCACCCACAGCTACTCCACAGGAGACCCCCGCCCCAACAGTCACCCCATCCTGACAACAACCCCCCACAGCTACTCCACAGGAGACCCCCCGCCCCAACAGTTGCCCCATCCTGACAATAACCCCCCACGGCTACTCCACAGGAGACCCCTGCCCCAACAGTCATCCCATCCTGACATCAACTCACCCACAGCTACTCCATCAGAGACCCCTGCCCCAACAGTCATCCCATCCTGACATCAACTCACCCACAGCTACTCCACAGGAGACCCCCGCCCCAACAGTTGCCCCATTCTGACAACAGCCCCCCACGGCTACTCCACAGGAGCCCCCTACCCCAACAGTCACCCCTTCCTGACACCAACCCCACGGCTACTCCACAGGAGCCCCCTACCCCAACAGTCACCCCTTCCTGACACCAACCCCATTACAGCCACCCCACAGAAGACCCCCACCCCAGCAGTCACCCCATCCTGACATCAACTCCTCAACAGCTGCCTTACAAAAGATTCTTCCCTCATAGTGATGCCGGGCCATGCTAGGCCTCATGGCGACTGCAACCCCTCCTACACATCCACTCTATGGTGACTTACCCTGTCTGCCGCCCCACAGAAGAACCCTCACCCACCTAGCCATAAGTGGCACCTTCCCCAGCCCCACGTGTGCCTCCTCAACAGATGCCCCGCTGTGACGTCAAGGCAACCCTGGCCACCACACGGGGACGTCAGCTCCCGCGCAGCCAACAGTGCCAGCCTGTAACAATTATCACCCCATGCCCCCCACTCTCCTGACAGTCCCACCCCTTTGCCGCAGAATTGTGTGGGAGATGGGGGGTAGCGTGTTCGGAGCCAGAGTGACAGCGGGGTGGCTAGGGGTGCAGGATGCATGGCCCATATGTGACCTTGACCCTGACGCAAGCCATAACCTTGGTGCACAAGATGAGGAGGGTCGGGGGCAGATCCTGAGGCAGGGCCCCAGCCCCCTGCTTTGTCTGAGCTGAGCAGCTATGGACATGCCTAGGGCCTGGGCTCTGTCCCTGGGGTCAGGAATGGCCCTTGTGTTCACTCACTGCTCCCCCCTCAGGCTCACGGACCATGGAGGAGAGCGGCGACCCCTCCAGCACGGCAAGGCCGCGCATTCAGTGCTGCCCCTCGGACTCCACCACAGATGACGGCAGTGCCCAGGACAACTGTGCCCCGCCTGCCCCTGCCCGCTCCCCGACCTGTGCCCGCTGCCGCAACCACGGCATCCGGGTCCTGCTCAAGGGCCACAAGAAGGGCTGCCAGTTCCAGGGCTGCCAGTGTGACAAGTGCATCCTCATTCTGTACGTGCCGGGGCGTTCTCCCCACGGAGTCAGTGCTGAGCCCAATACCACTGTGTTGCAGCGAGCAGGGTGGGGGCTCAGTAGGGGGCACCCTACCCTGGCAGTCAGGGCTGGCCCAATGCCCCAGCGTGATGCTGGGGGGGGGGCGGTGCTGCAGGGAGCAGGTTGGGGGGCTCTCCCCTGGCAGTCAGGGTTGGCCCCAATCAGGGGCGTCTCTAGACATTTCGCCGCCCCAAGCAGGGCGGCATGCCGCGGGAGGCGCTCTGCCAGTCGCCAGTCCCGTGGCTCCGGTGGTCCTCCCGCAGGCGTGCCTGCGGAGGGTCCGCTGATCCCGCGGCTCCATCGGACCCTCCGCAGGTACGCCTGCGGGAGGTCCACCGGAGCTGCCAGCCGCCCTCCCGGCGACCGGCAGAGCGCCCCCCGAGGCATGCCGCCCCAAGCACACGCTCGGCGTGCTGGGGTCTGGAGCCGCCCCTAGCCCCAATGCCCCAGCATGATGCTGGGGGGGGGGGGCAGGTGCTGCAGGGAGCGGGTTGGGGGGCTCTCCCCTGGCAGTCAGGGCTGGCCCAATGCCCCAGCATAGGGCTGGGGGGCAGGTGCTGCAGGGAGCGGGTTGGGGGGCTCTCCCCTGGCAGTCAGGGCTGGCCCAATGCCCCAGCATGATGCTGGGGGGCAGGTGCTGCAGGGAGCGGGTTGGGGGCTCTCCCCTGGCAGTCAGGAATGCCCCGGCAGTCAGGGCTGGCCCAATGCCCCAGCATAGGGCTGGGGGCAGGTGCTGCAGGCTCTCCTGGCAGTCAGGGTTGGCCCAATGCTCCAGCATAGGGCTGGGGGGCAGGTGCTGCAGGGAGCGGGTTGGGGGGCTCTCCCCTGGCAGTCAGGGCTGGCCCCAATGCTCCAGCATAGGGCTGGGGGGCAGGTGCTGCAGGTTGGGGGGCTCTCCCCTGGCAGTCAGGGCTGGCCCCAATGCCCCAGCATAGGGCTGGGGGGCAGGTGCTGCAGGGAGCAGGTTGGGGGGCTCTCCCCTGGCAGTCAGGGCTGGCCCAATGCCCCAGCATAGGGCTGGGGGGCAGGTGCTGCAGGGAGCGGGTTGGGGGCTCTCCCCTGGCAGTCAGGGTGGCCCCAATGCCCCAGCATAGGGCTGGGGGGCAGGTGCTGCAGGGAGTGGGGTGGGGGGGCTCTTCGCAGCACTCAGTCTGGCCCCAATGCCCAATTGTAGGGGACACCCGTCGGGGGAGGTCTGGGTTTGCACTGCCGTCTCTCTCTGCTCCCCACAGGCAGCGCCGGCGTGTCATGGCTGCCCAGGTGGCCCTGCGCAGGCAGCAGGAGACGGAGCTGAGGAAGCAGCTGGCCAGAGGTTTGCTGCGGCTCAGGGATGGCTCTGCCGTGGCCTCTCTGGGCTTGGCCAATCCCCACGAAGGGGCCAAGCCAAAGGAGCGAGCAGCCGCAGGTGTGTATCTACCCCCACCACCTCAGACTGGCTAATGGCCCCCTGCTCACTTCAGGGCGACATCAGAGCTCACATCCAGCTTCTCTTCACACGCTCTCCTCCTTCCACAGCCGCAAAGGAAAATGCAGAGCCGGGCTCCACGGCTGGACCTACCCATCAGGGGACTGCAGGGCCCACCGGCCACCGGAGTCACCAACCTGCCAGAAGGGTGATGATGGGGAAGAGTATTGCATGTGGCCCTGAGGTGCTGGGCCCGATAGGATTGGAACTGGCGTCTCTGAGAGGGGAAGGCCCCATAACCCAACCCCGCCCACTCACCCAGTCCTTCGAACCCCAGTATGGATTGGAGAGAGGGGAAGGCCCCATAACCCAACCCCGCCCACTCACCCAGTCCTTCTAACCCCAGTATGGATTGGAGAGAGGGGAAGGCCCCATAACCCAGCCCCGCCCACTCACCCAGTCCTTCTAACCCCAGTATGGATTGGAGAGAGGGGAAGGCCCCATAACCCAACCCCGCCCACCCACCCAGTCCTTCTAACCCCAGTACGGATTGGAGAGAGGGGAAGGCCCCATAACCCAACCCCGCCCACTCACCCAGTCCTTCTAACCCCAGTATGGATTGGAGAGAGGGGAAGGCCCCATAACCCAGCCCCGCCCACTCACCCAGTCCTTCTAACCCCAGTACGGATTGGAGAGAGGGGAAGGCCCCATAACCCAGCCCCGCCCACTCACCCAGTCCTTCTAACCCCAGTACGGATTGGAGAGAGGGGAAGGCCCCATAACCCATTCCATCATCCTCCAAGCCCATCCAGTCCCACTAACCTTGGCCTGGATTGGAACCTGCACCCCCTAGAGGCGAAAGGCCCCTTAATCCATTCCACATGCCCCCAGAACCATCTAGTCCTGCTAACCGAGGTGCCTCCAGGAAGGGAAAGAGCCCATATCCCATTTCTCAATTCCCCTTGACGCTGCCAGTCCCCCGACGTGGGGAATCCCCTTAGCGAGGGGTTTGAGCTCCTCCGTGTGATCAGGCTGCTGCATCCCAGTGTTTGCTGTTTCCAAGCAGCTGCCTGTTCCCTGAGTCATATGCACGTGTCCTCTGCATTGCTTTCTAGGAAAGCCCTTGGCTGCCTCTTCCCCACCAGCCTGAGGTGACTCAGCTGCCCTGGCCCCTTGGAGAATGCCAGCCACCCTACGCACCTTGGTTCCTGCCAGCTCTTCCCCTGCCCCCACCCGTCCTCTGCCAGGTGTTGCCCCAGGAGCCTCCCCTTTGCTTCACAGCTCACCCAGGTGGGTAGCCCCCTCTCCAGGATGACACGAATATAAGCCCCAGGGCCTAAGTGCCCTCTGGTGTTTCCTTCTCTCTTTACGATGCAGGATGAAAGGTTACAGACAGGGCAGGGAGGATGGGGCTGGACTCAGAGGGGCTCACTGGTCTGATCTGGGGGGCACGGATACTGAGGTGGCAGGGACGGTGGGAGGATACCAGGCCGTGGGTCTGACCAGTCGCAGCAAGAAAAGGGAGTGATACCTGGCTAGCCGAGGCCACTGGCCTGCTCTGGCGCAGGGCTACCGCACTAGATGACCCTGCGGGCTCTAGGGTGACCAGATGTCCCGATAAAATCGTGCCCGTCCTGATATTTAGGCGTTTGTCCTGCATCCCGGTCAGGACGCAATTTGTCCCGCTATTTCGCGGTACTCCTTTTTTAGCGGCTTTTTTTGCTCCGCTGGCAGCACTCGGCTTTTTTTTTTTTTTTCTCCACCAGCGATGACCCCCACATGTGTCCCAATATTTTCTTCCTCTCATCTGGTCACCCTAGTGGGTTCCATCAGTGCGACAGCTCCCCTTTAAAGCTGGGCACAGCGAGGCTGCGGCTGTGCAAGTCTCCCTTAGCCGGGAGGAGAATGCATCACCTTGTCAACAGCGCCCCGTAGCCCCAGTTGCCTCCACTGCTCGGCTCTGACTGACATCAACTCGTATTTGTCTGGCAGGTTGTGATGGCGGCAAGGTGACACATGCCCCAGGGGGTCTCGTGGCAGTCCCAGGACGGCTGTTCCAGCAGGCACCAAGCCCCCCCTGGTTCCCACCAGCAGCCTCTGCATCCACTGAACTGCTTGGGTGTGTATTTCTGCAGGGCCAGCACCCTGGCTGGAGCACGCTCACAGCGTGTAAAAGAAGCAACCTGAAATCGCATGGGAAGCAACTTCTGCACTGGAGTATTTCAATATCTGTGGGCTGGAGGCAGCCTAAGATACTCCAGAGCCATCCCCTTTCCCGCCTGGTCCCACTAAACGCCAGCCTAGACCAGTCCTACTCTGTAAGCAGCAAACCCAACACCTGGCCCCTGGAACAGAGCTGTGTGGTGAGAGAGCTGCCATGTTTACACATACCAATAGCCACACGTCTGGTTAATCACCCATGGGGAGGGCTTGGGGGCTAGCCAGAGGCTAAGGCAATCAACCTATTGGTCCCCATGGTGAAGACAGGGGGCCTCCATCAACTTTAAACCCTCAGTGTAGGTGTAGCAGTGCCACCAGCCTGATCTAGTTTCAGGCTAGCTGCTGCCTCAGTTTCCCCTCATGCAGGTTGGATCTCCCAACCATCCAGCCTGCTTTGGCTGCTGCTGCGGCCTCTTCATTCTGCAGCTAAGACATAAAAGAAACAAGTCCACCCCTTCCGGGGATTCAAAATAAGGACTTGTCTACACTGGCAAGTTTTGTCGATGAAATTAATATCGACATGAAAAAATCGACAAAAGCAAAGTCGCCAAAGCAAGTCTACATTTGCTCCCTCTGTCGACAGATCATGTCCACATTAGAGGCACCATTACTGACAGTGTGAGCAATGCACTGTGGGTATGTATCCCACAGTGCCTGGCAACACCATCTGTCACTAGGTGTTGTGGGAAGGCGGAAACGGAGCACGGCACATCCTGGGACGTGCAAAATGTCCCGTCATGCACTGCTTTGTGTCCCAGCCCTCCAGTGGCTTCTGGCTTCCTTTTGCACCGTTTTTCCAACTGTCAGTCTTTGTAGTGCGCGCCAGCATCTGCAGTGAGAGAGGATGGATCCCGCACTTCTTTCCTATGTGCTATTAACTGTCGTGAAGACACTGTGCGTGGCAGTAGAGTTACTCGCAAAGTTACTGACAGAGGCTGAATCCTAGGCACCCGAGTGTGATATGGACGGCAACAACTTATCAATGCTTTTGGCATTCACAGAGCAGCTGCATATGGTAGACGGTCGCTTTTGGGCTAGGAAAACAAGCACTGATTGGTGGGATCGCACTGTCATGCAGGCGTGGGATGAAGACCAGTGGGTACAGAACTTTCAAATACGTAAAATAACCTTCCTGGAGCTATGTGCTGATCTGGCCCCTGACCTGCGGCACAAGGACACCAGATTGAGAGCTGCCCTTTTGGTAGAGAAGCGTGTTGCAATCACTGTGTGGAAGCTGGCGAACCCAGACTGCTACCGGTCAGCTGCAAATCAATTTGGAGTGGGGAAGTCCACTGTTGGGGCTGTATTACTCCAAGTGTGCAGGGCAATAAATCGCATCCTGCTGAGGAGGACCGTGACTCTGGAAAATGTGCATGAAGTAGTGGCTGGCTTTGCAGAGATGGGTTTCCCTAACTGTGGCGGAGAAGCACAGACCACCTTGCCTCTGAGTACATCAATAGGAAGGGATACTTCTCCATGGTGTTGCAGGCACTTGTGGATCACCGGGGGTGTTTCCCGGACATCAGTGCAGGCTGGTCTGGAAAGGTGCATGACGCACGCATCTTCAGGAACAGTGGCCTGTACAGAAAGCTGCAGGCGGGGAATTTCTTTCCAGACCACAAGATCACAGTGCGGGATGTGGAAATGCCCATAGTAATCCTGGGAGACCCGGCTTACCCCTTACAGCCCTGGCTCATGAAACCTTACACAGGGCACCTGGACAGCAGCAAGGAGCGTTTTAATAACAGGCTGAGCAGGTGCCGCATGGTAGTGGAATGTGCCTTTGGCCATTTGAAAGTTCACTGGAGGTGTCTCAATGGCAGGCTAGACCTTACCAAGCATAATATTCCCGTGGTCATAGCGGCGTGCTGCACTTTGCATAGTCTGTGTGAATCTAAGGGTGAAATGTTTGCTCAGGTGTGGAGTACTGAGGCCGAGCGCTTGGCTGCACAGTTTGAACAGCCAGATGCTAGGGCTGTCAGAGGAGCCCAGAGGGCTGCTAATAACATCAGAGCGGCTTTGAGGAACCACTTGGACAACGAGGGGCGCTAACACGTCTGCTTTGAAGTTGCTTCCCTGGTGCATCCATGGACAATTTTGGGGCCCAAGATCTATGCAACACAATGATTTCGAATCCTGTTCCCGAGAGTGAATTGATTGCTATACGCTTTTGTAGAACACAGAATAAAAACGCTGTACCATTAAATGCCTTGGCCTTTATTGATTGTTAAGAAGGGTAAAACCTCACAACTATGTGTAGCTCCAGCTATCATTGTCCAAGCTGTGAGAGGGGGTGGAGTGCTGTGAAGTGAAAAGGAATGTGTGAGCATAGAGGTGGGTGTGGTTGGCAAAGAATTGTACACGTGCATGTGCTGCACTGGAGGTTGACCATGGATCTGCTCAGTCTGCAGCTGTATCAAAGACTTGAGAATCTCGGTCTGATCCACCATAACTTTTATCATCCGCTCTGCCATGTGCCTAGCAAATACTGCATTCTTTATTCTGTCCCTGGTCTGTCTCTCATGGCGCTGCAGCACCTCCCTGAACATGTCTTCTTTGCTGCGTCTCGGCTTCTTCCTTATCTGCCGAAGCCAGTCGGCAGCAGTGCGTGGTGCGTTCCTCAAGGCCTCGGCTGCTGTGGACAATTCACAGAAGAGGGACTGTTACATTCCAGCAAACGATTTAAGCCTTTCAGTAACAAGGGCCTTTTGCAACTAGTAGTTATCACCTTCTCACTGACTCTAGGCAGGCACGCAGCTCCGCGAGCACCCCAATCATGGTGAGTGTTGGGAGTTGGGGGAAGGCAGTTGTGTGTATGGACAAAACGGTCATGGCTTGCAGGGCAGCTTTGCAGGGAACTCATTCTAAAATTATCCCACACTCTTTCACATGCGGCCAACCTGCTGGCTGACATCGCGCTGCTGCGGGTGACCAGAGAAACCAGGGCACAGCTGCTGAATGCTTTTGGCTGTGCAGCTCAGCTATGTGCCGCTTTGGTCCCAGCTCCAGTGATGGTTAAATGTCATGGTACAGTTTCCTACAGTGGGGGAACTAACAAGGCTGCAGTCCCTGGGAGTCTGCGGCAGAGGATTAACAAGTTCCTCTTGGAAACTTTCCAGAGCCTCTCTCTGGAGGATTCCCTGCAGCTCTCGATGTCCATCGACACCCTGCTTAGCCATGCAGATTAGCTACACAGGGCGATGTTCAGCTCACAGAAAACACTACCTGCCTCCCACTTTTCGATTCCCTACACAAGCCACAGCAACTTACCCGGCTTCTCATCTGCTTCCTGCTCCCCATGGAGCACTTCTGGAATGGAGAAAAGTTCCTGGCTGCCTGCCCCAGTCGGCGACCCTGCTGGGAGCTCCACATCCTTTTCTAGCTCGACTTCTTCATCCAGAATTTCAGCCTCCGGGTTACCCCCTCTTTCTGCTGCCTCCGAAGTATCCACGGGGCAATCGGCGATGGAGGTGGGGTCACCACCGAGGATAGCATCCAGCTCCTTATAGAAGCTGCAGGTCGATGGTTTGCCTCCCACGCCTTATGGTACGCCTGCCTCAACTCCTTTATCTTCATCCTGCACTGCTGCGTGTCCCGATCAGAGCCCTTTTCACACAAGCCTCGAGACATTTGCCCATATGTGTCCCGATTCCTACGGGTCACTCACAGCTGCGACTGAACAGACTCCTCTCCCTATATACTGATCAGATCCAACAGCTCAGCATTGGCCCAAGCAGGCGCCCGTTTGGTGCGGTAGCCAGCCATGCTCACCTGGGAAGCCAGCAAGCAGGAAATGAGATCTAAAATTCCTGGGGCTTGCAAGGGGGAGGAGCAGGTTGGCTGCAGGGCAGTGGAGTTCACACTGCTGACCAGAGCGGCAGCGTGGGAATTGTGGGACACTTTCCGGAGGCCAATAAAATCAGAAAAAAGAGGCGTGGTGTCTACACTGGCTGTTTGTCGACAATAAAGGGAGGGGAAAAGACAAAAGTCTCTTGCAGGGATGGAAGTTTTTTGTCGCCAAAACTGGGCTGTTTTTTTTACAAAAGTCCCATTGCAGTGTATACACTATCGCTGTTTTGTCGCCAAAAGGCCATTTTTGGCGACAAAACTTGCCAGTGTAGACAAACTCTAAAAGTCGTCCCCGCCCAGTCTCAAGCTGGGCACAGCACTCCTTCCTGAGCGTCTGTCCTCTCTCCCCTGGGCTCCCACCCCAAGGCTCTCCACAGCAGTGGGGTTCAAATGGTGGGTCGCGGCCCAGTACTGGGTCGCGGAATGTCAGGCACTGAGTCGCGGCAGCTCTGGTCAGCACTGCCGACCGGGCCGTTAAAAGTCCCATCGGCGGTGCTGCCCGGCCAAGGCAGGCTAGTCCCTACTTGTTCTAACACTGTGCTGTGCCCCCCAAGCGGCCAGCAACGGGTCCTGCTCCTAGGCAGGGGGGCCACAGGCTCTGCACGCTGCCCTCGCCCCGAGCACCGGCTCGGCACTCCCATTGACCGAGAGCAGCTCCGTTGGGTCACAGGCATCAACAATTTTCTTCAACTGGGTCACCAGAAAAAAAGTTTGAAAACTGCTGCTCTGGAGCCTCCCTTCTCTTTCTCCACAGGCTTCTGCCAGAGGCCTGATCTAGCCACATGACCTGCCCATCATCATGTGACTTTGCTAATTTTCTCCACCTGGGGAGGTGAGCTAAGGGTGTCACACATGCCTGGAACTAGGGTGACCAGACAGCAAGAGTGAAAAATCAGGACGGGGGTGGGCGGTAGTAGGAGACTATATAAGAAAAAGACCCAAAAATCGGGACTGTCCCTATAAAATCGGGACATCTGGTCACCCTGCCTGGAACCATCTCTTAAAGGGCCAGAGGGTGATGTGGCTCTGTCTGGAAAGATTTCCAGAGAGTGCTGTTGCCCCTTCTTTCAGCACTAGTGTCTCATTGCCAACATCAGCATTACCCCTCGGACTAGCAGGAGCGAAATCCTGGGGCTTCGCAGGTCACCTTCCTCGTGGAGGAGAAATTAGTGACATGGAGTCTGGGTATTCTCTATGGGTAGCATCTTTTATTTGCATGGTGTGCACCCAGTCCTGGAACAGAGCGTGTCACTGACATCTGCCCAGACAAAACTAACCCCACAGTATTTCTCCAAAGGCTGAAAACTTGCTCACACGTTAAGAAAAAAATAACCTGTAAGACTCTGTGTATACGCTTCCCAGCCCGAGCCGTCTGGTGTCTCCCACCATGACAGTTTATTTGTAAATGTCATGGGAAAGCCAGGGACCCGGCATGGGAGATGGGCCATAAACAGACACTGAAATGACTCTCCCCAGCCAGTGGCTTTGGGTTCAGCAGACTCAGAGTGAGAGAGGAGCTGCCAAGCACAGCGTTTTCTGATGCACTGTCTCTTGCCTGTTCCAGCCGCCTGGCGCTGAGTCCCTTGGATGGGAACATGGATTTGAGCAGCCACCTGGAGTCGACACTGCCAGGAGCCCAGGTGCGTAGCGCTGAGACCTGTCCTCCTCAGAGGGCTGAGATATGGCAGCCGAGAGACTCCCCTTTGTGTCCCCCGTGATGCTGACACATGCTCCCGTGCTGCTCCAGGTGTCGGGGATGGTTGTAAAGCTCAGGCATCCATCCCGGCCTCGGCTGTCTCTCTGCTTCCTTTCCAGTATGTGTCCCGGGCTCCCCAGCCGGTCCCTGGGGAGCGGGAGTGCGCTGCACAGGAACGGCTTGTGTGCGCCAGCCCCAGCCCAGTGATCAGAACAGAGAGAGACGACTGGGCATCTTTCATTCAGCGCCAACCTGGGGCTGGATTGGAACTGCAGCCTCCTCTGGGGAAAGGCCCCGTGGCTCCTTTCCCAAGAACCAGCCTCAGCAGCTGTGTAATGGGGGGCTATATTGGGCTGGGGTGCGTATGTCCTGGCCTCAGCCTGTGGTTCTGTGCTGATCTCAGCTGGATCCGCGGGTCTGGCCTTCCCCTGAGTTGGGAATCGTCTCTTCGCTCTCTTTCAGCCTCCTTTCTCCGCGGCTCACCTCCCGCTCAGGTGTACCAGGGGGCTTGTCTTCTCTCCCGTCTCCGAAGAGCAGCTGCAGAAGGAGGCTGCCGAGGCCTTGATGGTGCTGAGAAATTCCCCCCAGCTGGCCCCCTCTGCTGCCATGCCAGACTTCCTGCCCCTCACTGGCACTGCACCCCCCATGCCGGCCTTTCCTGCTTTCACCCCTCCTCCTGGAGACCCCGGGAACATGGGGGCGTCTGATCCCACCCAGCAGCAGGCCCTGAAGGCCCCTGGGGACAAGGCTTTGCCAGCTGAGCTGGCTGGCGCTGGTGGGCAGCAGGGCTCGGGACGTGTGCTCCCCGGTTTGCTGCGCTGCAGGACTCTTCCTCAGTCACGCAAGAACTTCCGCCTGGTCTCGACAGCGCCACCCTGGGGGCCCCAGGCAGCCACAACCCTGATGGTTTCCAACATCCAGGTCTTCAAACCTGGTTCCAGCCCCCGGGGGGTTCCCAACCAGGATGCCCCCCATCCCGCCCCTTCTGACTCCCTGGGCTCCACTGCACAGACCCTCTGCATGGCACAGGCTGCGGATCCCGGTGGGATTCCAGAGACAGCTGCGTCCGCCCCGGATCCAGCTCGCGCTGCCTCTGCTCTCAGCAGCCCTCGGTCCCTGCCCTTGTGCGCCCCTCCCACAGAAATGCCCATCTCCCCGCTGCCCACGCAAAGCCCCCCTGTCATGGTGGAAGTGCACACGCTCCCCAGCCTGTCCTTACTGACTCCCAGCCCATGCCTCATTACCCACCAGCCCCTCCCAGACACTGTGCTTGCCCCAGGGTTCAAGGCCCAGCAGGGCCCTGCGAGCCAGGGGAGCGGCCGTGGCAGCAAGGGGCAGGTGGCAGAGGAGAGCAGCAGAAGCAGGGCACCTGGGACCTGGGGCCTGGCAGGTACAGTGTGAGCCACTCGGCTGCTCCCATCACTGAGGGCACATGTCCGATTCCTGACCCTTCCTGCTCAGGCACAGAGACCCAGCACACGCAGCTCCCACTCAGGCCACTGAACGGCTGTACGATCAGGACAGCACTGAAACTGGTGCTGTCCCATTGCCCACCCCCTGAGCTAGCCAGTCCCCCTGCCTGGAGCGTCCAGTTTTCAACGGGAACACCCACTTAAAAAAGGGACCCTGGTGGCTCCAGTCAGCACCGCCAACCGGGCCGTTAAAAGTCCGGTCAGCGGCGCTGCGGAGCCGAGGCAGGCTAGTCCCTACCAGTCCTGACTCTGCGCTGCACCCTGGAAGAGGCCAGCAGGTCCGGCTCCTAGGCGGAGGGCCCACGGGGCTCCATGCACTGCCCCCATCCCAAGCACCGGCTCCGCACTCCCATTGGCTAGGAACCGCGGCCAATGGGAGCTGTGGGGGCGGTGCCTGCAGATGAGAGCAGCGCACAGAGCCACCTGCCATGCCTCTGCCTAGGATTCGGACCTGCTGGACGCTTCTGGGGCGCAGTGCAGAATCAGCACAGGCAGGAAGCCTGCCTTACCCGCCCTGCGCCGCTGATCAGAAGCTGCCAGGGGTAAGCCTGTGCCCCAACCCCCTGCCCCAGCCTTGAGCCCCCCTCAAACCCAGAGCCCCCTCCTGCACCCCAAGCTCCTCATCCCTGGCCCCACACCAGATCCTGCACCCCCAGATAGAGCCCTCACCCCCTGCACCCCAACCCCCTGCCCCAGCCCAGAGCCCCCTCCCTGAACACCTCTGCCCTACCCCCAAGCCTGGAGCCCCCTTCTGCACCCCAAATCCCTCATCCTTGGTCCCACCCCAGAGCCTCTCCCCCCAGCTGGAGCCCTCACCCCCCCAACCCACTGCCCCAGCCCAGAGCCCCCTCCCACAGCCTGAACTCCTCTGCCCCACCCACCAGCCTGGAGCCCCCTCCTGCACCACAAACCCCTCATCCCCAGCCCCACGCCCCTCACCCCCTCCCACACCCCAACCCCTGCCCCAGCCCAGTGAAAGTGAGTGAGGGTGGGGGAGAGCGAGCCACTGAGGGAGGGGGAATGTAGTGAGTGGGGGGCAGGGCCTCGGGAAAGGGGTGGGACAGGGGGAGTGGCCTTGGGGAAGGGGTGGGGCTAAATTGTTTGGTTTTGTGCGATTAGAAAGTTGGCAACCCTAGACCGGAGTCTGGATTAGAGCCAGCAGCCCCTGGAAGGGACAAGCTGCACACCCCATTTCCTGCCCCCTGCAACCAGCCAGCCTTCTCCCCTGGGACTGGTGGGGACCGGTGCCTGTATCCCATTTCCATGAACCACTCAGGGTATGTCCACACGGCCTCGTAAACCCGGGTCTGTGGGACCCCGGCTAGTGGACTTGGTGTTTCCAAGCCATGTTCTAGCCACCACACTGCACTGTAAACCCAGTGTGACACACCCCCCCCCAGGGTGCAACCTGGAAGTGGGGGATTGCTGAGCTCTCTGTTTTACCAGGCTGGGTTCCCTCTCACACTGACCTTGTGACAAGCAGCAAAGCCCTCCAAGCTGACCCTCACCCAGACATCCACAGGCGGGGCCTCCCCCAGCCGTGATCATCAACGCTCTGGCCAGCCACTGCTCCAGCCAAAACACCCCCAGCTCCCCAGCCTAGATCCCGGAGCTGTCCTGTCCTGCCCCAGTCCAAAGCCTGACCAGTGTGAACTTATTACCCCGTCCGCCACTTCTACAAAGGCAAGTGGACGTGCACCCGCTCTTGTTCCTGAGCTGAGATTTCACCCCAAGCACTTCACTCGAACCACTGTTTTAGGTAAAATATAAAACAGCTTGAGTAACTTCAGAAAGGTAGATTTTAAGTGATTAGAGGTGATAGCAAACAGATCAAAGTCGATTACCGAGCAAATGAACAAAAACGCAATATAAGCCTAATGTACTAGATAGGATTTGAATTAAGCAGCATCTCACCCTGTCAAATAGGATAAAAGTCCACCAAGGTTTCCTACACAGCCAGGCTTCCTTCTTTCCTGCCTGGGACCAGCACTTCCCCAGTTCAGTCTTTGTCCTCGGGTAGGGTGACCAGGTGTCTGGTTTTCGACCGAACACCCAGTTGAGAAGGGACCCTGGCGGCTCCGGTCAGCACCGCCAACCAGGCTGTTAAATTGAAAGTCCAGTGGGTGGTACCGTGGTGCTAAGGCAGGCTAGTCCCTGGCTGGCACTGCGCTGCACCCTGGAATTGGCCACCAGGTCTGGCTCCTAGGCAGGGGGGCCACAGGGCTTCACACGCTGTCCCTGCCCCAAGCACCGGCTCCGCACTCCCATTGGCCGGTTCCCAGCCTATGGGAGCTCAGGGGAGCACTGCCTGTGGGCGAGAGTGGTGCATGGAGCCTCCTGGCCCCCCCACCACCTAGGACCTGGACCTGCTGGCTGCTTCCGGGGCGCGCACAGCGTGGTGCCAGGACAGACAGGCAGCCTGCCTTAGCCTCCCCACAGCCGCCCAAGGAAAGCCCATGCCCCAATCCCAAGCCCCAACCCCCTGCCCCAGCCCTGAGCCCCCCCCCAAATCCAGAGCACCTTCCTGCACCCCAACCCCCCTCATCCCCAGCCCCATCCCATAGCCTGCACCCCCAGCCGGAGCCCTCACCCCCTCCTGAACCCCGACTCCCTGCCTCAGCCGAGTGACAGTGAGTGAGGGTGGGGGAGAGCAAGCCACCGAGGGCGGGGGAATGTCGTGAGCAGAGGGAGGGGCCTCAGGGAAGGGGCAGGGCTAAGGTGTTCGGTTTTGTGTGACTAGAAAGTTGGCAACCCGTCCTCAGGTGTTTCCAGGCATTCTCTTGCGTGGGGAATGAGGCCGATTGGTGATGTCACGTCCCTCTTTCATAGCTTCTTCCATATGGCAGGAACCCCTTTGTTCCAAGCCAAGTCCCAGCCTCGTTTGTGGAAAAATACAGGTACCAAAATGGAGTTCAGTATCATGTGATCTAGTCACATGGCCTTGCATACTTCGCTGAGTCATGGCAGCCATTATCCATGGGCTGACTGAAGCCTCCCCAGGTGAGGATAAGCCTTTTCCATGACCATGCCTGGTGTGCTGGCTAGCCTGAATGCAACGAGCGTTCGGGTGTTACGCAGGTGCAAGCACCTACAAAGTCAATATTCATAACCCCAGATACAAAAATGATACATTTATACAACGAGGATAATCCAGTCAGCAAACCATCACTTTTCCATAGAGACCTCACAGGCCATATTTTGTCCAAGATGCAGCATAACTATGTCATAATCATATAATCATACCACTGTGATGAATGCGGAGTGTGGAGTGTCACCCTGGGTCAGTGGGACCCCGGCTAGTGGACTCGGTGATTCGAAGTTGTGCTCTAGCGACCACCCTGCACTGTAAACCTGAGTCTGTGGGACCCCGGCTAGTGGAATTGGTGTTTCCAAGCCACGTTCTAGCCACCACATTGCACTGGCTGGAGCTGGGTTCCCTCACAGCCATGCTAATGCGTCTATACTACGCTACACAGGCCTTCTGACGCGGGCCTGCGGCTTGAGCTGCCCATATTACAAAATGAGCTGAGTCCCAGTGGGACTCAGGCTCTGATACACCCCCCAGCAGGGTCCTAGGACCTGCGTCCTGAGTACCCACTGACCCAGGTCAGACTGATGTGTGTGGACGGAATGGGGGCTTGGGCTCAAACCCAAATCAGCTTAGTGCGCAGTGTAGACACACCCTCAGTCCTGCGGTACCAAACAGACCTGCCCATGTGACGGGCCAGGGAGTGAGTGGCCATATTCATGCCCCAAGTCAGGGGGACGCTCTGTGGCCTGCTCAGTATCAGCTTGTCTCCTGTGCTGGGAGCTGCAGCCACTGAAATGCCAACAGCATAGGCCATACCTCGTCTCTGGGCAGCACCAGAGGAGAGTCATCGGCCTGTCTTGGGGGAGAGCTTGGCCAGCCTGGGATTTGAAGGGTGGAAGGGGGAGGGAGTGCAGGGATCGGGTCCTGGAACGTAACGCTGACTCGTGTGTTTTGTTTAGATCCCGCCACAGCAAGGACTGGCTTCCTCGTCCCCAAGCAGACACGCAGCGTCTCCATCCAGGGGGCCTCGCCCAGCCTCACCTGCTCCTCCAGCCCAGCGCCTCTCCATCCGCCACACTGAGCATCGGCCAGCTGAGCTCCATCTGGCTCCCGGCTCCTTGGGGACCGGAGCTGGAGCAGGCCCTGCCTTTAGGAGAACGGCACTGGGAGGAAGGCCATGGGGACCAAGATGGATAATCATGGGGAGCGGGAGGGAATTTCACCCCACCTCCCCACTGGTGTTTCTTTTTAAGTGGAGGAAGGGCCACTTGTTGGTTTTACACTGCCTGTCCTGCTTTCCTTGTAGAAGTGTAAAAAGCCAGGCCAGCACCATGCTGCAGTGTGGTGTGCGGGGACTCTCCGTGTGCATCTTCCCTGGGAGGAGAGGTCAGCTAGCACAAGGTAAAATCCCAGTCAAGACAAGGCACTGCAGCTTGGAGTTTTCACACTGTGGTGGGTTGAGGTAAGAAGATGGGGGAACCTAGGGTCTCTCTTGTCTTGCCTAGGATTTCACCTCATGTTCATTACCGTGTGGTAGCTAACGTGAGTCAGGAACAAAGCTTGGTCCTAGTGAAGACACGGCACACAGCTGTGTTTGTCAGGGGAATGTTAAAGCAGTGCGTTTTTAATGGCGTTAGGGCCATGGGTTTTTAACAGTATCGTATTGAGTAGTTTGAGTTCCTCCTGAAATTAACAGGCATTGAAATGAATTCCTGCTGGTTTTAAAGACCGGCGTGTTTATTTAAAAGCCACTTTCGAGCTGCATTGAAGGATTTATCCCCCTTCTGGCATGTCCAAGTTGCCAGGGAATTTGTGGGGTTTATTCTTTTGGGAATGAGCGGACGTGAGTATCACACCATGAGTGGGTCCCGCTATTTGTTGCCAATAAAACATTGTGAGCCAGTCTGAAACGTCACTAGTCGTGAGCGTTACTGTCCACAGATGGAGGGATTAGGCCAGATTTTTAAACACATATGGCGCTTTTGAAAATCCCATCAGGCTCCTACCAGTATCTTTAGGCACTGAAATACCTGTAAATATCTGGCCTTAGGTGGCTGCCTCTGGCCTTCCTTCCCCCCACCGGGATAGGGCAGGGTTGGATATTTCGGCATCACTGGGTGGGTGCAGGGTTTGGGTTCCTCTCTGGGTGTTCTGTCTGACCGAAGCCCAGCCACGGCTGCCTGGCCGTGACGTCAGCGGCTAAGCCGGATTTGATCGCTAACTGCCAAGGGACAGCTGGACCGTGGGAGGTGCACCCCCGCCACCAACCCCACTGCCCCAGCGTGGTGCTGGGAGGCATCATGCTGCCAGGAGTGGGGGATACTGGGTGCCAGCCTTAATCCCAGGTGCTTCCTTTCGGAGGGCTCCTGTACCTATGAACGGTCGTTTAGGCTTAGGAAGCAAGGAGTGCTGCCCGTGGGGTGACTTGGCCTCTCCATGCCCCACGGTGATTTGGGGGGCAGTGGGAGGCATTGTGACTGCAGACATTGTGGATTTGCAGCCTGCTTTATAGGAAGAGGGAACAGCCCAGGGGGACATTAGGATGGGGGCTGTGAGGGGAGATGTCTCTGTGCAGGGGAAGTTACACTGGGGGGGGGAGCAGTCAGGGGAAGATGGGAGGAACGTCTCTGTGCTGGGGGGAGCAGGGTATGTTGGGGGTTACACTGGGGGCAGTCAGGGGTGGGTGAGCGGGGTTACACTGGGGGAGCAGTCAGGGGAGGATGGGAGGAACGTCTCTGTGCTGGGGAGCAGGGTATGTTGGGGGTTACACTAGGGGCAGTCAGGAGGGATGTCTCTGTGCCGGGGTAGCGGGGTACATGGGGAGGTTACACTGGGGGAAGTCAGGGGTGGCTGGGGGACGTCTCTGTGCCAAGGGAGCAGGGTACACTGGGAGGTAATGGGGGCCATCTCTGTGCAAGGGGGGAGCAGGATACATGGAGGGGGGTTACCACTGGGGGGCAGCCGGGGTGGGGGGCAGGTCTCTGTGCCGGGGGGTTACACTGGGGAGTCTCTGTGCAAGGGGGGAGCAGGGTACATGGAAGGGGGGTTACACTGGGGAGTCTCTGTGCCATGTGACATGGGGGGCAGCAGTGGTTGGGGGGACATTGTCTGCCCCTCCCCCACAGCGGGGCCCATTGGAAGATTCTAGAAGCGGCCAGTCCCTCCGTGTGTGGCGGGGGCGGGGCCGCGCATAGAGCCGGCCGCACGTGCAGCGTAACAACCGCCAACGGTGCCTCGCGCTGCTCCCGCCCCCTCCCACTCCCCTACTGAAGGGGAAACGGCCGCTCCAGGCTCGCTCTGGCCCCACCCCCGCGCCGCGCGGTGATTGGTCACGCGGCTCTGGAAGCCACACCCTGATTGGCTGTCCAGTTGCTGGGGCGAGCCCTTAGGGAAGGGGTGGGCTGGACAGGTTGGATCCAGATTAGGCTGGTCTGGACTGGGCAGAGTGTGACACCGATGCATGCCCCGCCCACCCCATGGGGCAGCGTGACCCCCCCCCCGAGCAAGCCCCGCCCACCCCATGGGGCAGTGTGACCCCCCCAAGCAAGCCCCGCCCACCCCATGGGGCAGCGCGACCCCCAAGCATGACTCACCCCATGGGGCAGTGTGACCCCGAGCAAGCCCGCCCACCCCATGGGGCAGCACGACCCCCAAGCATTACTCACCCCATGGGGCACTGTGACCCCCTGAGCAAGCCCCACCCACCCCATGGGGCAGCACGACCCCCAAGCATGACTCACCCCATGGGGCAGTGTGACCCCCCCGAGCAAGCCCCGCCCACCCCATGGGGCAGCACAACCCCCAAGCATGACTCACCCCATGGGCACTGTGACCCCGCTGCGCAGGACTGACCCGCGTGGGGAGAACACGACAGACCCACAGAGGGGAACGTGACCCCCCCAAAGCAGGGCTGACCCTCGGGGGCGCATGACCCCTGAGCGGGGCCAGCCCTGCAGCGCGAGCGTCCCAAGCAAGAGCCCTGTGCCAGGCTGAGCCCCGGGCACAGGGTGTGCAGGAGACTCCAGCCTTCTGCACTAGGGGCAGGAGTGAGCCCCGTGGGCAGGGGAGGGCAAGACCCCCCCCCCCCCGCCAGGCCAAGCTGAACCTAGGGGGCAGGAGCAGGGCAGGGCTCGGGGACCACAGCAGCAGGGCCAGGGCAGCTGGCTCCTCGGGGGGCAGAATGGAGACAATGGGGCGATTTTACACTTTGCATGGGTGGTTTTGACAGGCCTGGCGCTACCCCACCAGGGATCCATGCAGGGCAGTCCTGGCCTGTGTGACGTGGGAGGGCGGGCGAGCCGCTCAGCCGTCTCCTCCTGGCTGCCAGAGCGAGATCTCAGCAGGCTGTTCTCATCGCCAGCACCTGCTGCTGGGGTGTGGCGGTTTCTTGGTGCTCCGTCGCCAGTCGCAGCTGCAGCGGGGATCAGGGAGGCCCAGGTTTTGCATTGCTGCCTGCGGCACCGTGACAGTAACATCAGCTGGGCGAGGCGTCTAACCCAGCCTGCCCTCTGCGAGGCCAGGCCACTGTGAGAGTGAGGGAGATTTGCAGCCCTTGGGACGCAGGGACACCCACCTCCAGGGACCAGCTTGTGCTGAGGACCTGAGGTGAAGGGTTTCAATAGAGGCCAAGGGTGTAAGGGACCCTCTTCCCTCCCACCCAAGTATTTCCTGTCTTGGCCTGGTGCTTGATTCAATATGATCTGGGAGCCTGTAAATGCCTCTGCCCTAAGCCCCTTGCGCTCACCTGGCCGTCCCTGAGCTGCAGCCCCGGCTCTAAAAAGTGCTTTTGAATTTGAACAGGCTGAAGTGGCAACGTTTTGTTGCAGTCGACACAGCAGTCCGGGGAGGTCAGTGATTCCCACGGCAGACAGGGAGCAGTGCCGGCCCGGCCACTGGGCTGCACCACCATCACCAAACACGGAGGTCCCTGCAATCTGAGTGACTCTGAGAAACTGGTGAGGCGGGTAGGTCCGTCCCTGCTGCTGCTCCTCTCCCGGAGACCCCGGAGTGTCTGCAGCACCTTCCAGCTAGTGAGGGCCCAGGCCCAGCGTCCCTGCCTCTGGGGTTACTGTGGTACTACGCTCGGCGCTGCAGGGCTCCTTTCACACCCGACGGGAATTGCACTGCCTGTTTATCACTGTTGTCGAGCCTCACAGCTCCTGTGTTTTCTATGAGCCTCGCAGAGCTCTGAGGACCCCCATCGCTTGCCAGCACTTCCCCTCCTAAAATCCCATCCGTGCTGCTGCATAACTGCCTGCAGGGGTTACCCTGAGTGAATCCCCCACTCCAGGCTGCGCATGCAACCTGCGGGCTCCAGGAGTGAGAAATCCTAAGCCAGCCTGGCAGTGCAGACTGGCCATTCCCCGCATCTGCTTTCCACACGTGGCAGAGGCCCTGAGCTGAGCTGCTTTGGGATGAGAACGAGCATGGCCCAGGGCGGCTGCTGAAGGCGCTTTTCTCTGCAGCAGGTTTGTGAGGCTTAAGCCCCTCCTGGGGCTCATCTGGGCTGCAAGTTAAAGAGACGGCATCTCCCCGAACCAGTCCCCATCAGAAAGTCTCCTTGCCACTCGCTCCTGCGGCGTCGGCGTCGGTTCATCTGCCAGCATTTAGGAGCCCCGGCGTGGCTCCTATTGCTGCACGTGCCACTGCCGATGTATTTCTACGGGGCCCAGCGCTGCAGTGACGGACGGACCTTGTACGTCTGCTGCTGTGGCTCTGCCCAGGGAACCCATCGCAGAGATACGTGGGCCTGACAGCGCCGGGGGGAGGAGCCGGCAGATCCCAGCGCTTTCTGCACAGGCCACTGTGTCCCCTGAGCTGTACCCGCTTTTCGGCAGCTCCCCGCCCGTAGGGGTCGGTCCGGGCCTGGCCGCTCCCCTGCAGCCGGTCTAAGGGCGACTGGGAGCGTCGAGTAACAGCCCCCCGAGCACACCCAGTCCGGGCCGAGTCCCGAGCGGGGCGCGCAGTGCAGCTGGGGGGGGGGTGATGAGAACAGCCAGAGTCACACCAAGGCTGCATTCAGGGGTAGGGGGGTGCTGGGAACAGCCGGGCTCTGGTGGGGAGGGTAAAGGGAAGAGCCGGAAGCAGGGGAGGGGGATGCTGGGAACAGCCGGACTGGCTCATACCATCTCCGCGCGGCGGTGGGGGGGTGCATGTCCTCCCAGCCCTCCCCTGTCACATGGTTCCGCCCAGGCTGCCCGCTGCTCCCCGACGCAGAGTGAACGTGCGGGCGGCTGCGGCGGCTCCGGAACCATTCGCTCCCCTCCCCCGCCAGCCTCTTAGGTGAGCCTCCCCCCGGCCCAGGGGAATGGTACCGCCCGCATGCAATGGGGGGCTCAGCGTGGATCTAACCATTATACCCACAGGAGGGTAGGAGAAGGGGAACCAGCCCCCTTTCTCCCCCCCCATGGTCTTACCCATTCTACCTGCGGGGGGGGACCCTCCGGGGCGGACCAAACCATTATCCTTTATGGGGGGGGCTCAGCCCCCTTCCCCATACGCTAGCCTGGGAACTGAGTTTGACGCCGCCCCGCATGAACCTGAGGAATACGGATCAGTCAATATACACGGGGGGGGGAAGGATCAGCTCCCCTCTAAAAGGAATGGTATCTCCCACGCTGCATGGGATCTGGGGGGGATGGACCCAACCATTATCCCATGTAAGGGGGTATGGTCTAGCTGAGAAACTTACAGCCTCCTTGAAAATGGTACCGTCCGTGGGCGGGCTGAGTGGATTCAACCATTATCCTCGGGCATGGGTAGAATGGACCCATCCCCCTATCCCAGGGAATGGTATTGTCCACCCTGCATAGGACTTGAGGGTGTAGACTCTACCATTGTCCCACATGGCGGGAGGCTATAAGGGGACCAACCCCCCCCCCCCGATCCTCTGGCAATGGTACTGCGTCCCCCGAGGTCCATGGGGGTCTGGGCAGAACCATTATCAGAGTGGGGGGGGGGTTTGCTGCCCTGACCTGCTGGCTTTGCCTCCTAGGAGCTTCCAGAACCATGAGTGACGGGGACAAGAACCCGGCCAGCACCCCCACGCCGCTGGCCGACGTGCAGGGGGACGGGCGCTGGCTGGCGCTGGTGGGTCGGCGCCGCGCGGACCCCCTGCCCCCCCCCCACGGGGACCCCCCTGCCCCACCCCACCCCACCGACCCCCCCTGCCCCCCCACGGGGACCCCTGTCCTGCCCCCCACGGGGACCCCTGTCCTGCCCCCACGGGACCCCTGCCCCACCCCACCCCACAGACACCCCCTGCCTCCCCATGGGGACCCCTGCCCCACCCCACCCCACCAACATCCCCTGCCCCCACGGGGACCCCTGTCCTGCCCCCACGGGGACCCCTGCCCCACCCCACCCCACCCCACCGACACCCCTGCCCCCACGGGGACCCCTGTCCTGCCCCCCATGGGGACCCTCTGTCCTGCCCCCATGGGGAACCCCTGCCCCACCCCATCGACACCCCTGCCCCCACGGGGACCCTCTGTCCTGCCCCCACGGGGACCCCTGCCCCACCCCACCCTACAGACACCCCTGCCTCCCTATGGGGACCCCTGCCCCGTCCCGCCCACAGGGACCCTCTGTCCTGCCCGCCCACAAGGACCCCTGCCCCACCCCACCGACACCCCTGCCTCCCCATGGGGACCCTCTGTCCTGCCCCCAAGGGGACCCTGCACAGACATCCCCTGCCCCCACGGGGACCCTCTGTCCTGCCCCACGGGGACCCCTGCCCCACCCCACCCCACCCCACAGACACCCCTGCCTCCCCATGGGGACCCCTGCCCCGTCCCACCCACGGGACCCTGCCCAGACATTCCCTGCCCCCATGAGGACCCCTGCCCCACGGAAGGTGCTGCACAGACACCCCTGCTCCGCCTCGCCCCACAGGGACCCTGCACGGACACCCCCTGCCCCTCAGGAACCCTCCTGCCCCACCCCACGGGGACCCTGTACGGACATCCCCTGCCCCCAGGAACCCCGCTGCCCTGCCCCGCGGGGGGTGCTGCACAGACACCCCCCACCCTGCCCCATGGGGACCCTGCTCAGACATCCCCCCAGGAACTCCCCTGCCCTGCCCCACAGTGGGTGTTGCACAGACCCCTCTGCCCCACGGGGACCCCCTGCCCCGCCACATGGACACTCCCGCCCTGCTCCACAAGGACCCTGCACAGAGCCCTCCTGCCCTACGGGGACCCCGTGCCCCATGGGGGGTGCTGCACGGACACCCCTTGCCCCACCCCACGGCGACATTAATGATCTGGAGGAGGGCGTGGGCTGCACCCTCAGCAAGTTTGCAGATGACACTAAACTGGGAGGAGTGGTAGATACGCTGGAGGGTAGGGACAGGATACAGAGGGACCTAGACAAATCAGAGGATTGGGCCAAAAGAAATCTGATGAGGTTCAACAAGGACAAGTGCAGAGTCCTGCACTTAGGATGGAAGAATCCCATGCACTGCTACAGACTAGGGACCGAATGGCTGGGCAGCAATTCTGCAGAAAAGGACCTAGGGGTTATGGTGGACGAAAAGCTGAATATGAGTCAGCAGTTGCCCTTGTTGCCAAGAAGGCTAATGGCATTTTGGGTTGTATAAGTAGGGGCATTTCCAGCAGATCGAGGGATGTGATCATTCCCCTCTATTGAGCACTGGTGAGGCCTCATCTGGAGTCCTGGGTCCAGTTTTGGGCCCCACACTACAAGAAGGATGTGGAGAAATTGGAGAGAGTCCAGCAGAGGGCAACAAAAATGCTTAGGGGGCTGGAGCACATGACTTCTGAGGAGAGGCTGAGGGAACTGGGATTGTTTAGCCTGCAGAAGAGAAGAATGAGGGGGGATTTGATAGCTGCTTTCAGCTACCTGAAAGGGGGTTCCAAGGAGGATGGAGCTCGGCTGTTCTCAGTGGTACCAGATGACAGAACAAGGAGTAATGGTCTCAAGTTGCAGAGGGGGAGGTCTAGGTTGGATATTAGGAAACACTATTTCACTAGGAGGGTGGTGAAGCACTGGAATGGGTTCCCTAGGGAGGTGGTGGAACCTCCTTCCTTAGAGGTTTTTAAGGTCAGGCTTGACAAAGCCCTGGCTGGGATGATTTAGTTGGGTTTGGTCCTGCTTTGAGCAGGGGGTTGGACTAGATACCTCCTGAGGTCCCTTCCAACCCTGAGATTCTGTGATTCTATGACCCTGCACAGACACCCCCTGCCCCACCCCATGGGGACCCTGCACAGACACCCCCTGCCCTGCCCCACAGGGACCCTGCACAGACACCCCCAGCCCCACCCCACCCCCCCGTGACCCTGCCCAGACACCCCCGGCCCTGCCCCACAGGGAGTGCCACACGGACACCCCTGCTCTGCCCCATGGGGACCCTGAACAGACACCCCCGCCCTGCCCCACAGGGACCCTGCACAGACCCCCCCTACCCCACCCCACAGGGAGTGCCACACGGACACCCCCACCCTGCCCCATGGGGACCCTGCACAGACACCCCCGCCCCGCCCCATGGGGAGCGCCACACGGCCATGCCCTGCCCCACCCCACAGGGGCTGCATTGGTGGCGGGTGAGGGGTCCCCGTGCAGCTGGCCCCACGCCCCACCCCACAGGGGCCACATCCCAGCACTGGGCCTGTCAGCCTGTGAGGGAGAGTCTCTGCCTAACACAGGCTCTGGGGCCCCTCTGCCCCCCAGCCCTGCCTGACCCCATCTGCCCCCCCCAGCACCATCGCTTCATCGCGGACAGCAAGGACAAGGAGCCCGAGGTCGTGTTCATCGGGGACGCCCTGGTGCAGCTGCTCCAGCAGTTTGAGGTGAGCCCCCCACTCGCCCTGGCCCTGCAGGCTGGGGGGGCCACACAGGGACCACGGCCCCCCCAGGGCCCCAGCTCTGACTCTCTCTCCCCCCAGATCTGGCGCGAGCTCTTCTCCCCGCTGCACGCACTCAACTTCGGCCTGGGGGGCGACGGGACCCAGCACGTGCTCTGGCGGCTGCAGCAGGGCGAGATGCAGCACATCCGGCCCAAGGTGCGGGACCGGTGCCGGGGGGGGCCGGGCACTGGGGCCGAGGTGAATCGGGGGGTAGGGGGCGCTGACAAGGTGTCAGGGGAATGGGGCACTGATGGGGCAGGTGAATGGGATGTGGGGGGCGGGGGCGCTGACAGGGGGCAGGTGGCAGGTGAATGGGATGGGGGTGGGGCGCTGATAGGGGCAGGTGGCAGGTGAATGGGATGGGGGCAGGGCACTGATAGGGGCAGGTGGCAGGTCAATGGGATGTGGGGGCAGGGGCTGACAGGGGCAGGTGGCAGGTGAATGGGATGTGGGGGGCAGGGGGCGCTGATAGGGGGCAGGTGGCAGGTGAATGGGATGTGGGGGGCAGGGGCCCTGACAGGGGGCAGGTGAATGGGATGTGGGGGGCGGGGGCGCTGATAGGGGCAGGTGGCAGGCGAATGGGATGGGGCAGGGCACTGATAGGGGCAGGTGGCAGGTCAATGGGATGTGGGGGGATGCTGACAGGGGCAGGTGGCAGGCAAATGGGATGTGGGGCGGGGCGCTGACAGGGGCAGGTGAATGGGATGGGGGTGGGGCGCTGACGGGCAGGTGGCAGGTGAATGCGATGTGGGGCGGGGTGCTGACAGGGGCAGTTGGCAGGTGAATGGGATGTGGGGGCAGGGGCGCTGACAGGGGTAGGTGAATGGGATGTGGGGGCAGGGGCGCTGATAGGGGCAGGTGAATGGGATGTGGGGCGGGGGCGCTGACAGGGGCAGGCGGCAGGCGAATGGGATGTGGGGCGGGGCGCTGACAGGGCAGGTGGCAGGCGACTGGGATGTGGGGTGGGGCGCTGACAGGGGCAGGTAAATGCGATGTGGGGCGGGGTGCTGACGGGGCAGTTGGCAGGTGAATGGGATGTGGGGCAGGGGCGCTGACAGGGGCAGGTGAATGGGATGTGGGGCGGGGCGCTGATAGGGGCAGGTGGCAGGTCAATGGGATGTGGGGGCAGGGACGCTGACAGGGGCAGGTGGCAGGTCAATGGGATGTGGGGCAGGACGCTGACAGGGGCAGGTGGCAGGCGACTGGGATGTGGGGCGGGGCGCTGACAGGGGCAGGTGAATGCGATGTGGGGGTGGGGTGCTGACAGGGGCAGTTGGCAGGCGAATGGGATGTGGGGGTGGGGGCGCTGCCGGGGGGCCGGCGGCAGGCGAATGGGAGGTGGGGGGCGGGGGCACTGACAGTGGGCCGGGGAATGGGATGGCGGGGGGGAGCTGAGGGGATGAGGCCCCGGGCATAGGGGGCTGGTCCTGGGGCCTCCCTGGGGGGCAGGCACCGTCCCCACTCACGCCTGGCCCCCCTGCAGATCGTGGTCGTCTGGGTGGGCACCAATAACCACGGGCACACGGCCGAGCAGGTGGCGGGCGGCATCGAGGCCATTGTCCGGCTCCTGCAGCAGCAGCAGCCGCAGGCGCGCGTGGTGGTGCTGGTGAGTAGGGGGCACAGTGTGTGTGTGTGGGGGGGATGGGGCCGCTCCACCGGGCCTGACGGCGCCACGTCTCCCCCCAGGGCCTGCTGCCCCGCGGCCAGGGCCCCAACCCACTGCGGGAGAGGAACCGGCGGGTGAACGAGCTGCTGCAGGCCCGGCTGCCTCAGCTGCCCAACGCCTGCTTCCTGGACGCTGACCCCGGCTTCGTGCACTCGGACGGCGCCATCAGCCACCACGACATGTACGACTACCTGCACCTGAGCCGGCACGGCTACGCCCGCCTGTGCCCGCGGCTGCACGCGCTGCTGCTGCGCCTGCTGGGGGAGCGCCAGGGGGCCGGGCCCTGAGCCGCCGCCGCCGCCGCCGGGGAGCGCCAGGGGGCCGGGCCCTGAGCCGCTGCCGCTGCTGGGGAGCGCCAGGGGGCCGGGCCCTGAGCCGCCGCCGGGGAGCGCCAGGGGGCCGAGCCCTGAGCCGCCATCCCCCACCCCCCCCACCACACCTCCCCCCACCACCCCAGCGCCTGCCCAGGGCCCCTTGCACCCGCGTGGGCATTAAACACTGATTTGCCATCTGCCGGCTGGAGGCCGATTCTTTGCCTGGCCCCCGGGTCCGGGGGAGGTTTGTGCCCCGTGGGATGGGGTGAGGCTGGGGGGGGGGGGGGGTGACATGGACCCGAGATGTGGGGTCAAGAGGTCCCACACGCAGGGCTGGGGGGGGCAGGCTCCCGTTATCAGGGCCCCCGGGAGGGGGTGACAGACACAGGTTTGCTGGTGGGGGACAGAGCCTTGGGGGTGTGGGGCGGGACAACCAGCTGGGCCAAGCCAGAGCCCCCAAGGGGGCCTGTGGGCAGGGCCGCCCAGAGGATTCGGGGGGCCTGGGCTCTTCAGCGGTTGCTCCGGGTGCGTTCGCCGGCACTGAAGGACCCGCCAAAAACTCTCGTGGGGCTATTGCCCCGCTTGCCCCCCCCCCCCCCCACCGGGCAGCCCTGCCAGCGGGTGGGGGACAGAGCCTGAATTTATGGCTGGTCCCCTAGGCAGCTGGAGGTCAGGGGGCGGAGCCCAGCACAGTCCCCACCCTCAGCACAGCAGGGGGCGGAGCCCAGCCCTGTGCCCACCCCCAGCATGGCAGGGGGCGGAGCCCGGCACAGTCCCCGCCCCCAGCATGGCAGGGGGCGGAGCCCAGCCCTGTCCCCGCCCCCAGCATGGCAGGGGGCGGAGCCCGGGACAGTCCCCACCCCCAGCATGGCAGGGGGCGGAGCCTGGCAGGCAGAGGCTGACACAAGCCAGGAGCACATCAGGTCTCAAAATATTTAACATTATTAAAAGTCGTCACTTTCCAGGTGTCCATGTCCCCCCCGCAGTTCCCATGGTTACAGAGGCGGGGCCAGTAGCCTGCAATGGGTGGGTCTGGGTGCCACCATGGGGATGGGAGGAGCCACTGGCAGAGCAGAGCAGACCATCCTAGCTGGGGGCAGGGGGGGAGGCAGGAGCACCTGTGGTGGAGCAGACCATCCCGGCTTGGGGGGGGAGGCGCTGGCATCCGTGGTGGAGCAGACCATCCCGCCTGTGGGGGGCAGGCGCTGGTGCCCATGGTGGAGCAGACCATCCTGGCTGAGGGGGTGGTGGGGTGCAGGTGCTGGTACCCGTGGCGGAGCAGACCATCCTGGCTGGGGGAGGCAGACGCTGATGCCCATGGCGGAGCAGACCATCCTGGCGGGCGGGGAGGCGCTGGTGCCCGTGGCAGAGCAGACCACCCTGGCGGGGGGCGGAGGCGCTGGTGCCCGTGGCAGAGCAAACCATCCTGGTGGGGGGGGGGGACAGGCGCTGGTGCCCATGGCGGAGCAGACCATCCTGGCGGGGGGGGCAGGCGCTGGTGCCCATGGCGGAGCAGACCATCCCAGCTGAGGGGCGGGCAGCGCTGGTGCCCGTGGCGGAGCAGACCATCCTGGCTGCGGGGGGCAGGCGCTGGTGCCCATGGCGGAGCAGACCATCCTGGCTGCGGGGGGCAGGCGCTGGTGCCCGTGGCGGAGCAGACCATCCTTGCAGGGGGGCGCTGCAGTCCATGGCGGAGTGGACCATCCCGGGGGAGCCAGTCAGGCCGGGGTGTAGCAGGAAGGCGGGCGAAGCTCCCAGAATGCTTTGCTTCCAGCCGTGCCGCTCAAGGCCCTTCATCTGCTGCTGCCTGTGGCGCCCCCCGGGGGAGACGTCTGGCTATTGTCCCAGCTGGTGCTGCCACCAGCCTCCGCCCCTGGGTCCGAGTCCTGGGGGGGCGCAGGCTCCGGGGGCTGCCCCTCCGCGGCACCTCCACTGCCCGGGCCCCCCGGCTCGGGTGTGCTGGGCGCCTGCTCTGTGGGGGTGGCCGCCTGCATGATTTTCTGCCGCACCTCACGGATCTTCAGCTGCAGGCAGACCTTGGTGGGGAAGATGTCGGAGTAGCGGGCCTGGAACGCGGCCGTGGCCTGGGCTGCGGGAGACAAGACATCACGTCAGTGACGTGGGGCCAGGTTCCAGGGGGACCCCTCGCCAGCACTGGGACATGGCCCCTGTAGGGCAGAGGCCGGTTCCAGGGGGACCCCTCGCCGGCGCCGGGATGCAGCCCCTGTGGGGCGGAGGCCGGTTCCAGGGGGACCCCTCGCCGGCGCAGAGATGTGGCCCCTGTGGGGCGGGGGCCAGTTCTGCGGGGACCCCTCGCCAGCGCTGGGGGGGTGGCCAAGGTGGGGCCACACAGCAGTTTGGTACAGGACACGAAGGAGATGCCTGCATCCCACAACTCTGGGCTACAGAATTGCCGGGGCTGGAAGTAGCCAGGACACGGGGTCCTGCCCCACTCCTGGAGCCCACAATTGTCCCTACATTACACCAGGAGATACACTATGGCACTCCCTACGGAGCCCCTCGCCCCGCTCCCTGCCCCACGGTGCCCCCTACAGAGCCCCAGGCCCCGCTCCCTGCCCCACAGTGCCCCCTACGGAGCCCCCGGCCCCGCTCCCTGCCCCACAGTGCCCCCTAGGGAGCCCCCGGCCCTGCTCCCTGCCCCACAGTGCCCCCTAGGGAGCCCCCGACCCCACTCCCTGCCCCACGGGGCCCCCTACGGAGCCCCTGGCCCCGCTCCCTGCCCCACAGTGCCCCCTACGGAGCCCCGGGCCCCGCTCCCTGCCCCACAGTGCCCCCTACGGAGCCCCCGGCCCCGCTCCCTGCCCCACAGTGCCCCCTAGGGAGCCCCTGACCCCACTCCCTGCCCCACGGGGCCCCCTACGGAGCCCCGTCGCCCCACTCCCACAGCACAGCGCCCCCTGGCAGTGGCCCCGGCAGCACTGACCTGAGGGGAAGAAGCCGTGGTCCTGGAAGAGCTGCATGACCAGCGCCCGCCTCTGGTCCAGGGTCCGGCGCAGCGACGAATACGGGACCTTCTCGTACTCCAGCTCCCCCAGCACATCCTCCGCCTCCGCGCCTGGGGGGGAGGGGCCATGAGCCTCTGCCCCGCCCCTTCCTGCTGGCAACGCCCCGCCCCTTCCCGGCAGCCCCACCCCAGGGTGAGCCCCGCCCCTACCCACCAGCCCCCCCTTCCTGCTGCCCCGCCCCTTCCCACTAGCCCTGCCCCAGGGAGCCCCGCCTCTTTCCACTGTCCCCGCCCCTTCCTGGCACCCCCACCCCTTCCTGCTGGCAACGCCCCGCCCCTTCCCGCCAGCCCCACCCCAGGGAGCCCCGCCCCTTCCTGCTGCCCTGCCCCTTCCTCCAGGCCACACCCCATCCCGCCCCATCATTCCAGCTCTGCCCCCCTGGCTGGGCCCCGCCCCCAGGCCTCACCTGTCTTGTCGAAGGTGAAGATGTCGCCCTCGCACTTGGCGCTCTTGGGCGTGTTGGGCTCCGAGCTGCAGCTCGAGCGGCGCCGCATCTTCCGCTTGGGCGAGATGGGGTCCTCGGTGGAGGAGTCCAGGTCTGGGGGAGGCCGAAGGGTTAACGAGTCCCCCAGCCCCTCCTGCTTGGGGCCTCTGCCCCCCCGAGCCTGCTGGGGCCCCTCACTCCCGATCCCCGGGCCCTCACTCCCAACCCCAGCCCCGCGCCGGGCCCCTCACTCCCGACCCCCAGCCCACCGCGCGCCGGTGCCCTCACTCCCGCCCCGCCGCCCCACGCGCCGGGCCTCACTCCCGCCCCGCCGCCTCACTCCCGCCCGCCGCCCCGCGCTGGGCCCCTCACTCCGCCCCGCCGCCTCACTCCCGCCCGCCGCGCGCTGGGCCTCACTCCGCCCCGCCGCCTCACTCCCGCCCGCTGCCCCCACGCGCCGGTGCCTCACTCCCGCCCCGCCCCTGGTGCCTCACTCCCACCCCGCTGCCCTCGCGCCGGTGCCCCTCACACCCGCCCCAGCCCCGCGCCGGTGCCCCTCACTCCCGCCCCGCGCGCCGGTGCCCTCACACCCGCCCCAGCCCCCGCACCGGTGCCCTCACTCCTGCCCCCACGCGCCAGTGCCCTCACACCCGCCCCAGCCCCCCGCGCGCCGGGGCCCCTCACTCCCGCCCCCAGCCCCCCGCACCGGTGGAGTTCTTGCGTTTCTTGCGGTAGCTGCCCAGGATGGCGCGGGGCGACGTGGCCAGGGACTGCAGCGTGGGCGAGGGCAGAACCTCCTCGGGCTTGAACTCGGGCAGCTCGGCGAATCGCTCCTCGAAATCCACCTCGGACAGAACCCTGCTGGGGGAGGGGCGGGGCGCGTCATGCACCGGCTCTCCCGGACGCCGGGGTTCCCTCCTCTCCCCCCAGCCTGACCCCAGGAGCAAGAGTCCCCTGACCCCGGCCTTGACTCCTAGGCCATGTGACCCCTGACCCCAAGTGACCCCCGAACCCCACGTCACTCACTTGTCCACCGAGTCGAAGGTTTTCTTCAGCGGTGGAGGCCGGACTTTCACCTTCTTGCCGCCCGCCCCCTCCTTGCGCTCGGGGCCCTCGGCCGCACCGGGGGTGGGGCCTGCCCCCCGGGACCCCTCCCCAGAGCCAGCGGGAGCGGGGCTGAGCGCAGAGGACGACGAGGGGCCGGCAGCAGGGGCTGGGGCTTCAGGGCGGCTCTCAGGACCCGGGACCCTCCAGTCGGGAGAGACGGGCCCCCGGTGGGTCTGCGGGGGAGAGAAGCGTTAGCACCAGGGGCAGGAAAGGCCTTGAGGGAGGGGTGGTTCGGGGGAGATCAGGGAGTAATGGGGGACTGGTGGGGTGGGGGGGCGGGTCACTCACTAACTCGGGGCCCTTCCCCCAGGGGCAGTGGGTGGGGTGGGGGCAGGGGATGGGGGCGGGTCGCCACTGTCTCACGCCCTTGCCCCCCAGGGGGCAGTGGGTGGGGGTGGGGGTGGGGGCAGGGGGATGATGGGGGTTCGCTCACCGTCTCGGGCCCCTTGCCCCCCAGGGGGCAGTGGGTGGGGGTGGGGGCAGGGGGATGATGGGGGGGTCGCTCACCGTCTCAGGCCCCTTGTCCCCCAGGGCAGCTCCGGGGGCGCTCGCCGGCTCTCTGGGTGTTCGTTCCTCACTGGGCCCTGGCGCTGCCTCCCGCTGGCTCCAGCCCTCACCGCTCTCAGCCTCAGGCGCTGGGTGCTGGGGGGGCACGGGCGAGGGGGGGCGCCCATCCCAGCTCTCCGGCTCTGGAGCTGGCCCGGGCTGGGGGGGCTGGGGCGGGGAGGCGGGGGCAGGCGGCTCGGGAGGCTCCCTGGGGCTCTCCAGCTCCCGGGGGACGCGGGGGGGCCCCCCGGGCTCCATCTGCTGCCCCCCCAGAGGCCGGGTGGGGCCAGGAGACGGGGCCGACTCGTAGGAGCCCACAGGGATGCTGGCGATGGCGGCCTTCACCTTCTGGGGGCCGGTGGGGCGCAGGGACCGGGCAGGCGCTGGGAAGGCGAGGGGCCCTGTGGGGTGGGGGGTGGGGGAGAGAGAGAGAGAGAGAGAGAGAGAGTGATGGGGGACCAGGGACCGGGGACCTCCCATTCACCCCCCGCTCCCCAAAGCTCCAGCTCCAGTTCCATACCCATGAGGTGGAGCCTACCCCACTCCCACCCCATAACTCTGCCCCCAGCCCATACCCATAAGAATCTGGCCCTGCTCAGCCCTGCCCCCATTCAGTGGCCACGTGGGTGGGGCCCTGCCCAGCCCCGCCCCCCGTTCCATAGCCCCACCCCCATTCAGTGGCCACGTGGGTGGGGCCCTGCCCAGCCCCGCCCCCCGTTCCATAGCCCCGCCCCCATTCAGTGGCCCTGTGGGTGGGGCCCTGCCCAGCCCCACCCCACCCCCTGTTCTATGGTCCCACCCCCATTCTGTGGCCATGTGGTGGCAGTGGGGCCCTGCCCAGCCCCGCCCCATTCATACCCATGGGTCCAGCCCCCATTGTGCCCTGGCTGCCGGCACTGCTCCCCTTGGGCAGGATGGGGGCAGGGACGGGGCTGGCCACGCTGTAGACGACACCGTGGGCGGGTGATGGGATGGGGCCGGCGCTCGGGGGGCCGGGGTAGATGGCCGTGATCACCGGGCCGCTGCAGGAGGGGGGCAGCTGGGGGCTGGGCAGCGGGGAAACCCCCACCTGCCCCGGGGCCAGCAGGGGGCTCTGCCCTGGGGAGAGAAACGCCAAGGGTGAGATGGAGGGACGGACCCGCCCTGGACCCCGTCCAGCGCCATCCCCCCCAACCCAGCCCCCCGCCCAGCGCCATCCCCAACCCAGCCCCGCCCCGTCCAGCGCCATCCCCGCCCCACCCCCAACCCACCCCGCCCCATCCAGCACCATCCCCGCCCCACACCCCAACCCAGCCCCAGCCCCATCCAGCACCATCCCCGCCCCAACCCAGCCCCCGCCCAGCGCCATCCCGCCCCAACCCAGCCCCGCCCCATCCAGCACCATCCCCGCCCCACACCCCAACCCAGCCCCGCCCCATCCAGCACCATCTCCCCACACCCCAAACCCAGCCCCCGCCCCATCCAGCACCATCCCCGCCCCACACCCCAAACCCTGCTCCCGTCTGGCCCCAGCCCCCCGGCTGCAGCCCTGACCCAGCCCCCTGCCACCATCTGCTGCCAGCCCCTGTGCCCCCTGGTACCCCCAAACCAGCCCCCCACCTGGCACCAGCCCCACACAGGTTACCCAACCCAGTCCCAGCCCCTGTCCACCCCCCCACCATTTACCCCACACAACTATCTGCCCCTCCCCGGTACCGACACACCAGCGCCAGCCCCGCCAAACCCGGGGGAGCAGGGGTCTGGATTGAGTGTATCACCCCCGTTCACAGCCCCACCCTTACCCGAGAGCAGCGGCTGCACAATGGCCGGCCCGCTGGGCCCGATGGCCGTGAAGCCCAGGGCCATGGGGGCCGGCCCCACAGGGGCCTGCACATAGGTGGCGGCGGGGGCGGCGCCAGGCTGCGAGGGGGCGGCTGAGGTGCCCAGGGTCAGCTGGTGCCCGCCTGTGGACTGCACATAGGTGATCCTGGGCAGAGAGGGGGGAGCGTTACTGGCAGGCGGGGGGACACGGAGCCCTGCCCCCCCACTGCCCCGGTCCCTACCTGGTGGTGGAGGAGGGCAGCAGCACCTTCTGGGCCTGGCTGGGGGGTCCCACGAGGGCCGTGGCCGGGCTCAGGGGGGGCGCCAGGGCAGCGCTGTTCGGAGTGGAGGGCAGCGGCGTCAGCTGGATGATCTGGGGGCAGAGCAGGGGGGTTAGAGGGACCCTGCCGCCCCAGCCCCCAGCCGCCCCCAGCCGCCCCCAGCACAGACACACACTCACCTTGCTGGCGGGCTGGGATCCGTTCTGCAGGGGCACCGGGAAGGGCGGCGCCACCTGGGCCATCGGGCCGGCCCCACCCCCGGGCCGCACCGTCACCTGGGGGGCTGCCACGGGCACCAGCACCTTCCCCTGCACCAGGTGGGCCGAGCCTCCGGGGCCCGGAGCCTGCACCGGAGACACCGACTGGGCTGGGGGGAAACGGGCGCATCAGGGCGGGGGGGGGAGTCCCTGCCCCACCCCACGCACCAGCCATCCCCAACCCCCGAGCCAGCCAGGCCCCTGCCCCGGGCGCCCCCCTCACCTTTGGGTGCGGTGGAGACGACGGTGACGGCGGTGCTGGCGCTGCCGGGCCCGGGCTGGAGGATGGGCAGGCCGTGGGGCGCGGCGGCGAGGACCTTGCTGCTGGTGGGGGGCAGGGTGAAGTGGATGCTGGCGGCTCCGGCCCCTGCCCCCTTGCCCCCGGCCACCTGCAGCTGCTGGGGTAGGGTGGGCAGGATGTACTGCACCTGGGTGATGCCCCCTGCCTTGCCTGGCGCCCCCGACAGGAGGCCCTGGGGCTGCAGGATGCCCAGGGGCACCGGCCCGTTGGGGCCAGCCCCCGGGGGGTTCTGGGTAATGAACTGCACCGAGGGCTGTGGCGGCAGCACGGTCACGGGGGCCGGCCCGGCCGCCGCGCCCCCCGCCTGCCCCACCAGCAGGTTGGTCACCACGTTTCCGGGGGCCGCCGGGGCCTTGCCCATCGGCCCGAGCACCAGGTGGGGGGAGGGGGCCTGGCTGGCGGGGGGCGGGGGCTTCTTGTCGGCGGAGAGCAGGCCGATGCGACCCACGGGCACGGCCTCCGGCTTGGCCCCCCCCAGCACGGCCAGGGGCGGCGGGGCCGGCTCCGGGGCCAGGGGGCTGAGCAGGGGCCCGCCCTCGCCCACGCCCCGGGGGAAGGGCTTGCTGGCGATGAGCACGGGGGTGCTGCTGACCGGCTTCACCACGTTGGTGACCACGGTGGAGGCGGCGCGCGCCAGGCCCGGCACCCCCCCGCAGCCGCTGAGCGAGGGGGCGGGCACCAGCACGGTGCCGGCGGACAGGCGCCCCGGCTCCGGCAGCACCAGCGCCTGCAGCACCGGGAGGAGATGACCGAGGGCCCGGCAGCGCCCGGCTCGGCCCCCCCGGCACTGTCCGCCTGCTTCCGGCGGTAGGCGGGGGCCAGCTTGGCAGGGGTGGGGGCAGGGGCCGGGCCCCCGTGAGTCCTGGGCCTTGAAAGGGCCGAGCGCCAGCGGGAAGGGGCTGTAGGGCTGGGCCAGGGGGGGCTGGTCGGCGCCGTGGGGCAGGTCTAGCTCAGGGGGGGCTGGTGGGCGGCAGGGAACGAAGGCGCCCGAGGAGGGGGGCAGCGGCGGGGAGCGGATCACCGGGGAGAAGAGCTTCCGCCCGAAGCCCTGGGGGCAGAGAGAGACACGGGGGGAGGTTCGGTACTGACCCGCACAGCCCCACTGCCCCATCAACCCCACAGCCCCACTGCCCCCATCAACCCCCCCACAGCCCCACTGCCCCCACACAGCCACTCCCTGCCCCCCATCAACCCCCACACAGCCCCACTGCCTCTCCCTGCCCCCCCATCAATCCCCCCAGCTTCCTCTGCTCCCCAGCCCCCACCTTGCCGTCGGGCTCCTCGCCCGAGGAGGTCTCGCTCTCACTGTCTGTCACCCGCTCTTTGCACTTCAGGTCGATGTCGGGTGGGTTGAACCCGTCGTCCGCTGGGGGGCAGGAGGGGGCAGAGTCAGTGACGCCCCAAGGCCCCCCTCACTGCCCGGATCCACCCCCTCCCTGCAGAGCTGTGCCAGGGAGGACACGGGTGTGGGGTGTGCGGCCATACAGCGGGGCCACGGCGGGGGCTAAGGGGTGTTCTGGGGGCAGTGGGGAGTCCAGGGGCTCGGGGCAGGCTCCGAGGGGGCCGGGACGTCTGGGGGTTTCGGGGAGGCTCACCGATGACATCATCGTCCCCCTCCTCCTCGCAGATGACCATGCGCTCCTCGTCGCTTGTCATGTCCTCGCTGGCCACGCGCTGGGAGCGGGCGGTGCGGGGGGCCGGCGGCAGCAGGGGGGGCCGGGGACCCTCACCTGGTGCTGCGAATGGGGACCCCGAGGGGCCCGGCCCCCCATACTGCCCCTTCCCACCGGGGTAGGGCGACGGGCCGGAACACATCTGCAATGGAGCGGGGAGCGATTGAGGACTGGGACCTCTGCACCTCCTCCCAGCAGGGCCCCCCAACCCTCTGCCCCATGAGGGATCCCATTCCCCCACCCAGCACGGCCCCCCACCCCAGACACAGTCTCCGCACACCCGCCCAGACCCCAATCCACCATGAGCCCCCCGCCCACTCCCGCAAACTCCCAGCCCCCCGGTACCTGCGTGAGCTCCTGCAGCGCCTGGCTGTCCCGCTCCCCAGCATCCAGCCCGTGCACCCCGCTGTGGGAGAAGGCCCGGGGCCGCTGCGCCCCAGCCCCCGGCACATGGATCAGCCGCTCCCCGGGCACGTGCCCTGTGGCCCCTGCCTTGCCCTCTGGCCCCGCCAGCGCTGGCATCTCCGAGGAGGCTACAGGGGGAGAAGAGAGGGGCTGAGCTGGCTGTGGGGGGAGCCCCATGGGGGGGAGAGGGAGGGGGAGGGGGGGTCTCACCTCCCAGCACAGCAGCCGTGCCCGTCTCCGACATGCTGCGCTCCCGCGCCTCCTTCGGGCCCCCGCCCGGCCCCGGCGCCGAGGGCTTCGCGTCCGAGCTCGACTTCTTCCGGTCCTTGTTACACCACTTCCAGTCGGGGTGCGCCTTGAAGTGCGCCTCCTTCACCTGCGCATGGACCAGGTTAGGGGGCGCCCGCCGGATCCCCGACTCCCCCGCTCCCCGAGTCACTGGCCCCCCACCTGCAGCAAGGTGTCGCCATGCCCGCCTCGCCCCACCGCTGACCCCAAAGCTGGGCCTCCGACCCACCTTGCTGTACCCTCTGCAGCAGCGTCCCCATACCCGCCTCCCCGTCCCCCTGCTGACCCCAAAGCTGGGCCCCCGACCCACCTTGCTGTCCCCTCTGCAGCACCGCCCCCATACCCGCCTCCCCGTCCCCCTGCTGACCCCAACGCTGGGCCCCCGACCCCCCCCGGTGTCCCCCCGCAGCACCGTCCCCATCCCCACCTCCCCGGCCCCCTGCTGACCCCAAAGCTGGGCCCCGACCCACCTTGCTGTCCCCTCTGCAGCACCGTCCCCATACCCACCTCCCCACCGCTGACCCCAATGCTGGGCCCCGACCCCCGCAGCAGCACCGCCCCCATCCCCGCCTCCCCGTCCCCCTGCTGACCCCAAAGCTGGGCCCTGACCCACCTTGCTGTACCCTCTGCAGCACCGTCCCCATCCCCGCCTCCCGCCCCTGCTGACCCCAATGCTGGGCCCCGACCCGCCTTGCTGTCCCCACAGCACCGTGTCCCCATCCCCGCCTCCCCGCCCCTGCTGACCCCAAAGCTGGGCCCCGACCCCTCGCTGTCCCCTCTGCAGCACCGTCCCCATCCCCACCTCCCCGCCCCTGCTGACCCCAATGCTGGGCCCCCAACCCGCCTTGCTGTTCCCCACAGCACCGCCCCATCCCCGCCTCCCGCCCCTGCTGACCCCAATGCTGGGCCCCGACCCGCCTTGCTGTCCCCACAGCACCGCCCCATCCCGCCTCCCGCCTCCCGCTGACCCCCGCCCGGTGCCCGCACCTGGAAGGCCAGGTCATGGTACTTCTGCTTCTCCTTGGGCCCCAGCGCGTACCACCACTCGCCCAGGATCTTGCTGACGGTGCGGTTGTCCTGGTTCGGGTGCCGCTGGTGCACCAGCGCCCGGTGCCGCTTGCTGAAGATCATGAAGGCGTTCATGGGCCGCCGGATATGGTCCTTCTCCCGCTGCAGGACAGGGAGGGGTCAGTATGCAAACGAGCAAAGCACCCACAGCCAATCACATCCCTCCTCCTGGGAGGCTGGGGGGGTCTAGAGGAGGGGTCAGTATGCAAACAAGCAACACACTCGCAGCCAATCACATTCCTCCCGCAGGGAGGGGGGCTATGGGGGGTCCTCATGGAGTGTTCCATGTATTAAATAAAGGGAGCGGTGAGTTCCCATGGCACATTCCATGTGGGGGATGAAGGGGGCTGGTGAGTTCTTGTGGAGCATTCCATTTGGGGGATGGTGGGGGAATTAAAATGGAACATTCCAGGTGGAGGGGCGCATGAGGTCTTGTGGCGCGTTCCATGTGGGAATTAAAGGGGGGGTGAATTCTTGTGCTGCATTCCACATAGGGGAAAATGCACTTGGCCTTGGGGAGGTGCAAGTCTCTCTGGACTGTTCCATGCACACAACACTGTGGAGGGGGGAGGGGGCAGGAGCACTTGTCTCTGTACCATTCCATGCACAGGGCTGGGGGGGGAACGGGTCTCTCTGGGCTGTTCCATGCACACAGTATTGCGGGGGGGGGAACACTTGTCTCTGTACCATTCCATGCACAGGGCTGGGGGGGAACGGGTCTCTCTGGGCTGTTCCATGCACACAGTATTGCGGGGGGGGGGAACACTTGTCTCTGTACCATTCCATGCACAGGGCTGGGGGGGGAATGGGTCTCTCTGGGCTGTTCCATGCACACAGTATTGCGGGGGGGAGGGGGGGGAACACTTGTCTCTGTACCATTCCATGCACAGGGATGGGGGGGGAACGGGTCTCTCTGGGCTGTTCCATGCACACGGCCGGGGAGGGGGGACAGTCTCGCTCACCTTGTTGGGGCTGCGCCCATCCTTCTCGGAGGAGGAGTCTCGGTCCTTGGGCAGAGCGCTCAGCGACTGCGTCCGGCGCTTCCCAGGCTGCAGAGGGAGCTGGATCTCGGGGGACACGATCGACAGGAACCTGTGCGGGGTGGGCGTCACTCTCGTAACCCTGCTGCCCCTCGATCCCGCCACGTCCCTGACCCCTCCCCAACCTCCGCCCAGCCTGGTCCCTGACCCAGATCCCCCCACATCGCACCCCCAACCCTACCCCTGCCTCCACCCCACAAGCCCCAATCCCCCACAAACAACCCTCCTCACTCCCCCACCAGCCCCATGTGCCCCTATTCTCCTCAAACCTCTGCACCAGCCCCATGTCCCCTGTGCCAGCTCCCTGTCCCCCATCCTCCTTGCACCAGCCCCATGTCCCCTCATCCCTCTCGTACCCCCCGCCAGCCCCATCCCCAAATCCCCACACCAGCCCCAGCCCCTGCCAGCCCCTTTCCCCATCCCCTCACACTAGCCCCATGTCCCTCAACCCCTCCCCCACTCACGGGTCATCGTGGTCGCTCTCTGTCTCGCTGTCCAGCCTTGGGGGCCCCGGGGCCTCGTCCTCGAGCTGGGAGGGGCCCTCTCCCCCTCCAGCCGCTGCCGTGGCCTGAGGGGCTGAGGCTGGACTGTTGGGGCGGGAAGCCCCCAGCTCAGCCCCCGCCACCGCCCCCGGGAGGTCATGGGCAATGGCCGCTGATTCTGGAGGCTCTGGTAGGGGCAAAGATCAAGAGCAACAGCCCATGAGAACGCACCAGGCCGAGAGGGGCCGTTTTTGTGGGTCACACTGAAATGCAACAGCGCGCGCTCCCCTGCTGGCTTCACTCCTTGCTTGCTGCACGGGCACCATTTTGGTGGGTCACACACAAAAGCCAGCAGCTCCCCTGTGCTGGCAAGGAGCTGGTCTGGCTTAAAACCCCCCCGGCCCTCCCCAAGTGGCCCACATGGGGCTGCCCCACCCTCACCTTTGTTCTGATTGCACACCGGGGGGTGATTGACAGGCTGCTGCCCCTCGCTGGGCTGGACGGAGGAGTCCGGCTGGCTGGGGGCCAGGAAGGGCACAAGGGAGTGCCACGGGAACACGGCCACAGAGCGCGGCTCCACGTTGGTCCAGACTGGAAGGGAGAGAGCAGGCAAAGGGTTAAACACACAGCCAGGATGCCTGGGTTCTCTCCCCAGTTCTGGGAGGGGAGTAGGGTCTGGTGGGTTAGAGCAGGAGGGGCTGGGAGCTAGGACGCCTGGGTTCTCTCCCCCCGGGTCACTCTGCCTTGGACCGTACCCCCAGTATTGGGGCTCCCTGGCCTTCCCCCATGCTCAGGTGGCCCCCCATACTCCCAGCAATGGAGAAGGACTCGGGAGTTTTCCTTTGCACCCTGCCCCCTACCTGGGGGTGAATGGGGGGAGGAGCCCCAGAGGTGCAGGCTGTAGGAGGGGAGGGCAGGCGTGGGGACTCTGCTTTGACCCACAACGGCTGCCAAGCCCAGGGATGTATGTGGCGAGGGGAGCCCCCCAGCACTGATCTGCCCAGCACTGAGCCAGCAGCCCCCCAGAGTAGGGCATCACCCCACGCCACTCCCTGGAGGGGGTAGCTCAGAGCGCAGGACAGGGAAAATACGCAGCACCGTGTCCCCCCCAGCAGATTCCCTCCCCGTGGGGCCTCTCAGGCTGAGCAGCACTTCCGGCGGGGGGGGGGGGGGGGCACACAACCACACACAGCACCTGCGGCCCTGCCACACACCCCAGCACAGTGCAACACGCACAGCAACACACACACACGCACACAGCAGCACAACACAATGTCCTACAACCCATCACAGCCCTTACACACACAGATGCCCCAACACAATGCAGCTGGGCCATCCAACACACACACAGCTGTACCACATCCTGCAACACGCACACACTGCAACGCTACTCAGCCATGCAACATAACACAACACACCCCATCCTGCAGCGCAACGCAGCTCCGCAAACACAAATACACCAGGACATCCTCTAACACCCCACGGCAACCCGAGTCCTGCCCAACCTGCATCACACAAAGCGCCGCCAGACACCCGAACGCAACAACCTCCGTGCCCCACCAGTGAGACCCCAGGCTGCCCCCCACACCTGCCTGTTCAGGCCTCAGCCTGACCCCCGCCTGGGCACAGCCCCCTTAGGCCCCAGCACCCACATGGGCAGGCCGGACACGCCCGGCTGCAGCCCCAGCTACGTGGTGCCCACCCCCCAGCTGCCTGTGCCACGGTGGGGAGCTCCCCACAGCCACCCCCCACAACACAGCACCTGCCAGGGCACCAACCCACCTCCCACCCCAGCCCCGCTGCCCGGCCCGTGGATCCTGCCCAGCCCCCTGGCCTGCAGGGCGCCCGGGCGCTGCCCCGGCCCAGGAGCAGGGCGCGTGCGCGGCTAACTCAATTATTAAAGCCCTTAAGTGGCTGGTGGTGGGGCGCTGCCGGGAAGCCGGCGCTGCCTTCCTGTTCTCCGGCCGGTGACCACATCCCCCGGGGGGGGGGTGGGGACAGGATGGGAGAGGATTTCAGCGGGGGGGGTGTCGCTGCACCCCCCAGCCTGGGGGGCTCACATCACTGCTCCCCGCCCCCCCCGATAGTGCCAAATTCCAACCAAGGATGGGTTTGAAGGGCTGAGGGGGGGCACAGACCCACCCACCCCAAAAGGCGTCACGGCCACACGAGCACAACGCCCTGCAGCAGGGTCAGGCAGGAAACCTGGGGCACTGGCCAAGGTCACACAGACAGCCAGGGAGAGAACCCAGGAGTCCTGGCTTCCAGCCCCCCTCCCCACTCCCACTACACCCACTCCCCTCCCACAGCCCGGAGAGAACCCAGGAGTCCTGGCTCCCAGCCCCCCTTCCCCCAACTCTAACCACCAGACCCCTCTCCAGAGGGCGGGAGAGAACCCAGGAGTCCTGGCTCCCAGCCCCCCTCCCCACTCCCACTACACCCACTCCCCTCCCACAGGCAGGAGAGAACCCAGGAGTCCTGGCTCCCAGCCCCCCTCCCCACTCCCACTACACCCACTCCCCTCCCACAGCCAGGAGAGAACCCAGGAGTCCTGGCTCCCAGCCCCCCGTCCCCCAACAATAACCACCAGACCCCTCCCCAGAGGGCGGGAGAGAACCCAGGAGTCCTGGCTCCCAGCCCCCCTTCCCCGCACTCTAACCACCAGACCCCTCTCCAGAGGGCGGGAAAGAACCCAGGAGTCCTGGCTCCCAGCCCCCCTCCCCACTCCCACTACACCCACTCCCCTCCCACAGGCAGGAGAGAACCCAGGAGTCCTGGCTCCCAGCCCCCCTTCCCACTCCCACCCCCACAGGCAGGAGAGAACCCAGGAGTCCTGGCTCCCAGTCCCCCTCCCCACTCCCACTACACCCACTCCTCCCACAGCCAGGAGAGAACCCAGGAGTCCTGGCTCCCAGCCCCCTTCCCCAACTCTAACCACCAGACCCTCTCCAGAGGGCGGAAAGAACCCAGGAGTCCTGGCTCCCAGCCCCTCCCCACTCCCACTCCCCCCCCACAGGCAGGGGAGAACCCAGGAGTCCTGGCTCCCAGCCCCCCATCCCCGCACTTTAACCACCAGACCCTCTCCAGAGGGTGGGAGAGAACCCAGGAGTCCTGGCTCCCAGTCCCCCTCCCCACTCCCACTACACCCACTCCCCTCCCACAGGCAGGAGAGAACCCAGGAGTCCCGGCTCCCAGCCCCCTTCCCACTCCCACTCCCACAGGCAGGAGAGAACCCAGGAGTCCTGGCTCCCAGCCCTCCCCACTCCCACTCCACCCACTCCCCCCCACAGGCAGGAGAGAACCCAGGAGTCCTGGCTCCCAGCCCCCCTCCCCACTCCCACTCCCCCCCCCACAGCCAGGAGAGAACCCAGGAGTCCTGGCTCCCAGCCCCCCTTCCCCGCACTTTAACCACCAGACCCCTCTCCAGAGGGCGGGAGAGAACCCAGGAGTCCTGCGCGCTGCACCTGGCAGGCGAGGGGCAGATCTGTGCTGGGAAGTTAATTCAGACTCTGGGGATGGCACCAGCTCAGCCGGCCCCAGAGCCCGACTGCCCCGGGGGAGCCCCGGCCTCGACGGGGGGAGCAGGGGGCCCCGGTGGCCCGTCCAGTCCTCAGCCATTGTGCTGGGGCTGTGACCCAAACATTCGGTCACTACCCTAGAGCCAGATCGGGGCCAGTGCCCCAGAGGGGAGGGGAGGGGAGGGGAGGGGAGGGGAGGAGCCTCGCATCCCATTCCTGGCCCCCACAAGCCAGCCCCCAAACATGGATCTGGATGGGACCTGGCGCCCCACACCCCACTCCTGACCCCCAGCCAGTCCCCCTCCCATGCAGGACCTGGTGCCCCCCAAAGGGGAGGGGCCCCACGCCCGGTGACCTGCTCCTGCCCCCCAGCCAGTGCCCCCCACGCAGGACCCCAGAGGGGAGGGGCCCCGCGCCCTGCTCCTGCCCCCCGGCCAGTGCCCCCCACGCAGGACCCCAGAGGGGAGGGGCCCCGCTCCTGCCCCCCCCACGCAGGACCCCGGGGCCCCCGCGCCACTGACCGAACATGCCGAGGCCCCGCCGCGGCGGGGGCAGCGCTGCCGGGGCCGCTCGGTGGAGAACATCGCGGGGCGGGGCGCGCATGCCCCACGCCCCTGCCGGCCGGGGCGCCTCACCCCGGCGAGGGCGCGCGGCGCGGACGGGCGCGAGCGGGGGGCGCGCGCGCGGGGGGGGTCTCCGCCTGTCGCCGTTGCCGGGCACCCGCCGCCTGTCGCCGCGTGTCCCGGCCCGGCCCCGCCGGGGGACAAGGGCGGCCCCCACGCACCCCGCGTCACGCAGGCCCATCGCCCCCCGCCGCCCCATTGGCTGCGCCGCCCCGGGTCATTCACATGCAAATGAGCGGCGCTCACACACGCCGCCCGCCCATTGGCCGCCGCGCCGACGTCACCGCTATGCAAATGAGAGGCTCGGCTCCCATTGGCGGGGCGGCGCCGCCAGCCATTGGCTGCTCCCCGGCAGCCCGCTCAGCCCGGGCCCTGCTGCGCCGCGCCCCTCACCCGGGCCTCGGGGCACGGCAGGACACGGGGTCACGTGGGCCGGCCCGGCACGCGCCTGCACAGGCAGCGCACGCACTCATGCGCACGCCTGACACACTCACACTCCTGTGCACATTTAACACGCTCACTCACGCTCCACACCCGCTCGTGCGCACGCCTGACACACTCACACTCCACACACACCCTCGTGCGCACGCCTGACACACTCACACACCACACACACCCTCGTGCGCACGCCTGACACACTCACACTCCACACACACCCTCGTGCGCACGCCTGACACACACACACGCCACACACACCCTCGAGCGCACGCCTGACACACCACACACACCCTCGTGCGCACGCCTGACACACTCACACACCACACACACCCTCGTGCGCACGCCTGACACACTCACACGCCACACACACCCTCGAGCGCACGCCTGACACTCACCACACACTCCTGTGCCCATTTAACACGCTCACTCACGCTCCACACCCCACTCGTGCACGTCTAACACACGCACACTCCACACACACCGTCGGGCACACGCCTGACACACACACACTCCACACACCCTCGGGCGCACGCCTGACACACACACACCCTCGGACGCACGCCTGACCCACTCACACTCCACACACACCCTCGTGCGCACGCCTGACACTCACACTCCACACACACCCTCGTGCGCACGCCTGACACACTCACACTCCTGTGCACATTTAACACGCTCACTCACGCTCCACACCCGCTCGTGCACACGCCTGACACACTCACACGCCACACACACCCTGGTGCACACGCCTGACACACTCACACGCCACACACACCCTCGAGCGCACGCCTGACACACTCACACGCCACACACACCCTCGAGCGCACGCCTGACACACACACACACCACACACACCCTCATGCACACGCCTGACACACACACACGCCACACACACCCTCGAGCGCACGCCTGACACACTCGCACGCCACACACACCCTCGAGCGCACGCCTGACACACTCACACGCCACACACACCCTCATGCACACGCCTGACACACTCACACGCCACACACCCTGGTGCACACGCCTGACACACTCACACGCCACACACACCCTCGAGCGCACGCCTGACACACTCGCACGCCACACACACCCTCGAGCGCACGCCTGACACACTCGCACGCCACACACACCCTCGAGCGCACGCCTGACACACTCACACACCACACACACCCTCATGCACACGCCTGACACACACACACGCCACACACACCCTCGAGCGCACGCCTGACACACTCGCACGCCACACACACCCTCGAGCGCACGCCTGACACACTCACACGCCACACACACCCTCGTGCGCACGCCTGACACACTCACACGCCACACACACCCTCGAGTGCACGCCTGACACACACACATGCCACACACACCCTCGTGCGCACGCCTGACACACTCACGCCACACACACCCTCGTGCGCACGCCTGACACTCACCACACACTCCTGTGCCCAGTTAACACGCTCACTCACGCTCCACACCCCACTCGTGCACATGTCTAACACACGCACACTCCACACACACCCTCGGGCACACGCCTGACACACACACACTCCACACACCCTCATGCGCACGCCTGACTCACTCACACTCCACACACCCTCGGGTGCACGCCTGACACACACACACCCTCATGCGCACGCCTGACCCACTCACACTCCACACACACCCTCGTGCGCACGCCTGACACTCACACTCCACACACACCCTCGTGCGCACGCCTGACACTCACACTCCACACACACCCTCGTGCGCACGCCTGACACTCACACTCCACACACACCCTCGTGCGCACGCCTGACACTCACACTCCACACACACCCTCGTGCGCACGCCTGACACTCATCACACACACTCCTGTGCACAGTTAACACACTCACTCACGCTCCACCCCCCACTCATGCGCTCGCTCATGCTTGTGTGCACGTCTGACATGCTCACTCACGCTCCACACAGACACTCATGTGCACTTCTAACATTCACACCCCCCCAAACTCCTGCAGCTGACATGCTTGTAGCAGTGTGTGCTCTCCAGCCACACTCCCACCCAGGCCTCCCACTGATGCCCTGGTGGGCATGAAATGCTCACATGTTCTCACACCAATACCTGCGTTTACATGCACACACAGGCACGGATACAGAGCAGTGTGCACTAGCATGTTTTCACACCCAGCTGTGCATGTTCACTCTCACAGAGCTATGCACATCTCCTGTGCACACTCCTCACACACACACGTGGACATGTTGACACTAACACACATGTGCTTTCTCTCTCACCCACACAGCTGGACATGCTGACCCACTCACCCACCGACTTGGAGACACACACACCCTGCACACTCACACCCAGACACTGACGCATCTGGCTCTGCTGACACACACAGGCTGACCCACACATAGCTGCTAACACACACACACGCTCCCAGGGGCGCTGGCTCCGTGCTGGCTTCCCGCCGGCCGCTCGCTGGGGGCCCAGCTGCATTCTTGGGATAACCTCCCCCCACACCCAGGGGCAGGGGGAGGAGCTGGCCCTGCCAGGGAGGCCCTGGCCCCCACGTCCTGGGGACCTGCCAACCCAGGGCCCGTGCGCGCTCCCCACATAGGCTGCTGGGCCCGGTGTGAGTCAACACGGCCTCTGCCCACACCCCGGGCAGGCTGTTTCCCCCAGCCTGGGTCAATGGGGTAGGGGGCAGAGAGAGCCCAGCCACCGCCCCCCAGCCCTAGGCTGAGAGCTCCTGGGGCGGGCACAAACACACCACCCCAAAATACACCCACGCTGCAAGCAAGAGACACACAGCCCCCCCCAAAGCACCCACAGACACACACCGGAGACACACCCACGCAGAGAGAGACACGAATGTGCAGTAGGCGACACATGCACCTTCACCCCACAAAAGAGACAAGATACACTGAGAGGGACACACACACGCCAATGCACTGGAACACCACACGACGCACAGCTGCAGTTTAACACACTCGGACACATAGAGCAGAGACACAACGAGAGCAAGACAGTTACCAACGCGGCCGCACACCTGAAGAATAAGAACATGCACCCCCTGTACAGAAAAAAACCCCACACACCGCACAGCCAGCAAGAGACAGCCCACAACACACACACAACCGCCCACAATGTACAGAGTGTAACACACAGCAAGTGAGATGCACTGCGCACGCACACACACACACGCAGAGCGCACAGGGCCCATCCCCTCCAGCAGAAGGGACACACACACACACACACAGCAGGACTCAGCCCCTCCAGCAGGGGGCGGCAGGGACACAGAGGCTTGGGGTCCCCGTCCCCCCATGCAGTTCTGGGGGGCAGCGAGGGGGGATGGCCCGTGGGACATTCCAGTGGCCACCAGGGACGCATCTCACAGCCAGGGGACTGGGGGGGGGCGACCATGAGGGCACAAAAGGAACTAAGGGGCAACCTGTCCGCCCTCCCCCACCCTGGGGCAACCCTGCCCCACACAGGAAGGATGTGGTCTCCCTGGCAACCCCAGACACCCACCCCCAGAAAGCAGCAGCTGTTGCCAAGGACTCCATGGGTCTCCAGGGCGACCCAGAGCCCAAGTACCCCCCCAGCAATGCCAGTGTGGGCAGGCGAACATGCAGAAGCAGACGACAGCACATGGGGGAGGGACGGAGGGAGTGCAAAGGGGTGCAAGAGAGTGCGAGATGGCCAGTGAACGTGCGATGCGTGTGAAGCTGCCCGAGCACGGCTGCGCCAGAGACACCCAGCGCCACTGGGCCCCGTGCATGTGAGCAGGTGCTCCGGCCCTGCGAGCGTGACGCTGTGGCTAGGGCTGGTGTAGCCTGCGCCCCCTCCACCCCAGCCCCACTGCTGTGAGACCCTGGAGCATGGGGGCGGTGTGCCCATACCCAGCATCGGTCTGGATAACACATTCGTGTCGGTGGGAATGGGCAGGCATCGGTTTACATGCTGTGCACGTTTGACAGCCTGGAGCTGCCAGGACAGGTGTGCACAAGTGTGCAGGAGCAGCGGGCGAGGTGTGAGCACAGTGTTGTGCCGAGTCTGGGGTGTGTTAGGTGTGCCAGAGCCACGTGTGTCCCACAGGGCTGTGACTAAGGTGAGGGGGTCTGTGAAACATGCTGTCCAGGCAAATGACACGTGAACTGGGCGTAACACACTTGTGTTCATGACTGTGCTCCGTGTAAGTATGTCTTGTGTGCAACTGCTTTTGTGCACATCTGTGCCAGCCACACGTGTGCTGGGGAGGGCTTGTGTACACGCATCATCACGGGGGGGTGGAGAGGCCGGCTCCGTCATGTCCCCTGAACTCGTGCGACCCCATCGCACGCCCACTTGCACACCCACCCCTCTCGCTCCAATATAAATAGAGACAGGGCTAGGAGCACAGGGAGATGGTCGCTCTGGTTACCAGTTGCCAGGAGACGGCAAACTACATCCCCACTACTGCAGGGATGGTGATGGGAGGGGAGCAAGGGAGCTGCCCGTTCACACCCCGGGGGCAGGGAGCTGGGCCCCACCCCCCCAGGGATTCCCCCCCCCACTTCCACAAGACCCGGCCCGGGATGGAGGCCTCTGACCAGAGCCCCGGCTCAGTGCGACAGCGAGTGTGTGAACTCTGCACTGGGAACCCCAGACCTGTGCAAGAATGAGTGTATGAAAGGGCTAGTGTGCGAATGCTGCCCCAAGAGCCCCAGGCTGTGCAAAACTGAGCACACGAGTCCCACGTGCAAGCCCTGCACCAGAGATCCAGGCCTGGGTAAGAACAAGCCCGATGGAGAATCGCCGAGGCGCCCCCACCAGCCTAGGTGAGCAAGCGTGGCTAGCACCGGACAGTGGGGCGGGCGCCAGCAGGGTGTGGTGACAGCCACGTGGGGAGCCAGGCCCCCAGGCCAGGCAGCGTCTCACACACACACACCCCATCCCCTGCAGGGCACTGGTGTCTCTTGCACACACACCCAGGGCTGTGCACGCTCAGCATCACACACAACCATGTTCCTCCCGTCCCACCCGCTGACCCCAGGGCTCCTCCCCAGCCAGAGGGCATGGGGTGGCAGGGGGGGAGTTAACTTTTAGGCTGAACTAGGCTAGAGATCGATGTCGAGAGCTGAGCTGAGCCCACATACTAGCATTCAAACAAAGGCACAACTCCATACCCAGCACCCCTCTCCCGGCGCTGGGATGTGGCCACCTCTGGGGTGGGGCGCAGGGGCTGGTTATACAGGGACCCTTCACCCAGCGCTGGGATGCAGCCACCTCTGGGGTGGGGCGCAGGGGCTGGTTATACAGGGACCCTTCACCCAGCGCTGGGATGCAGCCACCTCTGGGGTGGGGCGCAGGGGCTGGTTATACAGGGACCCTTCACCCAGCGCTGGGATGCAGCCACCTCTGGGGTGGGGCGCAGGGGCTGTTCATACAGGGACCCTTCACCCGGCACAGATAAGCAGGTTCAAGAGCAATGTATACGAGAGGGGAGAGTGCCCCCTCCTGAGCCCCCACCCCACTCCCTGCAGCCTGAGGCCCCCCCGGAGGTCCCTTACCTGTGCCAGGCCGGCCCATGATGATCTCTTTCTTGGGGGCCGGCGGGCCGGAGTAGTCGTTGGGCACAATGACAGGCAGCAGGGCGGCCGGGGAGGGGTGGAAGGCGACCGGCTGGAAGGGGGAGGAGACGCTGAAGACGGGGGGCGCCTGATCCGGGGCCGGGACGGCGCTAGGCTGGCTGCAGGGCAGCGCCCGCCCCATATTGATGGGCACCGGCACCTGCAGCTGTTCTTTGGTGCCCACCTTGCCCAGCCGGGGGCTGCCGGCCCGCCCCTCCCGCGGCTTCTCGGTGAACTTGGAGGGCAGCGGCACGTCGGGGTTGCGGACAATGACGGGCGAGTCCCGCTGCACGGCCGGCACACGGCGCACCGTGGGGCTGGGGTCGGAGGTCAGCCCTGCCGGCGGGGAGAGCAGCAGCAGCGGCGAGGCCTGCTGGGAGCGGGAGGAGAAGGGCCCGGGGCCAGGGGGCGAGACGGCCCGGAAGCCGGCCGGTGTGGAGGGGGTGGGGGTGTGGGAGACCGACTCCACCCCCGAGTCCAGGCTGTCGCTCTTCTGGAAGTCGGCGCCCCCGCCCGGCCCGCCATGGGGCGCCTCCGCCTTGCGCTTGCTGGGGCTCATGGGTACGGTGAAGGTCAGGTTGGTCTGGAAGGTGGGCACGATGCCCGAGGAGTGCCGCTCCCGGTGAGGGGCGTGGTGCAGCATCTCGGGGCTCAGCACCCCGCCCCCCGCCCCCTTGGGCGTGCTGGCGCTGACGTGGCGGCTGCGGGCAGCCGCCCGCTGGATGACGGGCGAGGCGTTGATGGGGCTGAAGTTGGCGGGCCGGAAGCCGAAGAGGGGCGAGGGGGACGGCGAGGGGGCGGGCGAGAAGGGCGACTGGGTGGAGACGGGCGAGAAGGACGGGGTGCCCGAGCGCGAGCTGCCCAGCGACACCAGCATGACGGCCGCCTCGCACTCGTCGAACTCGAAGCGGGACAGGTCGGCCGGCGCCACCAGGCGGGGGCGGGAGTCGCCGCGGGCGCTGCTGGCCTCGCTGTCGCGGGACGTCTCATCCCAGTCGAACTCAGCGCTGCCCTCCCGCAGCCCGCTGGCCCGGCCCTCCGACAGGCTCTCCAGCTCCTTGGTGCGCATGGAGAGGTGGCGGGAGCAGTAGCCGCGCCGCTGGGACTCCTTCATGCAGCCCTCGCGGGAGCAGAGCCGGCGCCACTGTTTGCCGTTGAACTTCTTGCGGATGCCGTTGGGGGTGCAGACCACGTCCCCCTTCTTGTACTTCTGCTGGGCGGCCGTGAGGGGCGTGCGGGAGCGCGCCGAGCCCGGCGTGCTGCACTTCTCCACCGACACCACGCTGCTGCTGCGGCTGCCGCCCGCCTCGGGGCTCAGCAGCGGGGAGGCCTGCTCCTGCCGGCGGGCAAAGGCCGGGGACTTGGGGGGTGACAACAGCTGCGGGGCGGCGGCCGGGGGCTTCTCCTCCCCAGCCCCCCGCACGCCGGCGCTGATCTTCGAGACCTCGGCGTCCTCCGGCTGCTTGGGCTCAGGGCAGGGGGGCTCCTCCTCCTCCTCTGGCTTGGGGGGCGCGGCGACAGCCGGGCCCCAGGGCGAGCGCAGCAGCCGCAGGCCAGAGCGTGGCACCCACACCGTGTCCTTGCGGGGGGCCGGGCCGGGGCCGGCGAAACGCACCTTGTAGGAGGCCGGCTTCAGGCTCACCTCCAGCACGGTGCCCTCGTAGTAGGCCGTCTCCTCGGGGGCCACGCAGACGCAGACGCGGGCCCCCACTGCCACAGCCCCCGCAGAGGGTGTGGTGTCCAGGACCACGTCCAGGGCCCCCGAGCCCAGCGCCCCCTCGTAGTAGGTGACGGCCCGGTCGCCGGCAAACTGAACTCCCAGGTCCTGGCCACGCCGGACGTGCTTGACCACGGCCGGCTGGAAGATGCCCTGGCGCCGGGCCAGGACCCGCTGCGAGCGCAGCAGCCGCAGGTCGTAGTCGCTGGGGCCAGGGGCCGTGCCCCACAACTCCCCCCCGGCTCCCTTGGCATCCTCGTCGGCCGAGTGCTCGCTGGCCGTGTCGGTGCTGGAGGAGGGGCAGTGCCCAGCGCCCTCCTCGCCCGGCGCCCCGGAGCCCTCGGACCCGCTCCACTCCTCCCCGGCCGCCGGGTTCTTGCGGGGGGCTCGGGATTTGAAGGTGGCCGTCTTGCGGCTCAGAGGGGGCTCCCCTGGGGGGTCATCGCAGCCCGGCTCCCTGTCGGGCGGCTCGTAGGGGTCACTCTGCCGCCCAGGCAGCTCCCGCGAGCCGGGGTCCATCTTCACTGGCATGAGATGGGGGCCTGGCAAGGGCAGGGGCTGGGCAGGGCTTTCCTCTCCGCCTCCCCCGCCCCCCTCCTCCTCCCCTGCCGGCTTGGGCCCCCCCTCAGCCGTCCTGCGCTTCTGGGTCTTGGCCCGGGTGGACGGGGGAGAGCGGCTGCTGCTGCTGCTGCTGCACGAGGAGGAAGAGGAGGAGCTGGCAGCCTTCCTCGCAGGTTTCATCTTCCAGCCTCCAGGCCGGGTGGACACACAGCACCTGGGAGGACAGGAGGGGGAGACCATGTCAAGGGGTGAGGTCTGGACAACCCAACCCTGGGGCCCCTGAACCCCAACGCACAGCCCTGCTAGCCCAGCCCCGGCCCGCCCCACATCCCGACTGGCAGGAGGGAGTTTGTGTGTATAGTCAGTGCTGGGACCTTGTGTCCACCCACACATGGGGAATGGGGGGGGGGGAGGGGGGGCGGTAAGCCCCTGTGTGGGAGAGGAACATCCCCTTATACACCCTGTTCATGGCATGGGGCTAAGTCTGCCCTCCCACTTACCTGTTTGCTCCAAATCCTGGCCCGGCCCAGCCTACCCCCGGCAGGGAGAGCTTAACCAAGGTTGTAGAGGTGGGGGGGGAATCTCTCTGCCCATGTGCAGATCTTAAAGCCCCCCCAGAGTGTGTAAATGTGGGTGGGACGTCCATCCCTGCCCCCCAATCTCAGGCAGAGCCCCAAGAGTGGCTGGAATGTCACCCCCTCCCCCTTAGACGGAGGGAGGGAGGGAGGGACATCGGCTGGGCCCTGCCTGGCTCCCCTGGAGTCCTGGGCCGCCTGGCCTAGCAGGGCCCCTCTGGAAGGAAACGGGGCCAGAACCACAAACCCCCCCAGTACCAGGGAACCCCAATTCCAGGGCCAGCCCCCACAACCCCTCGCCTACTCACCTCCCCCAGCTCCAGCCTCCCCCGCCCCCTAAGACATCCTGATATCCCCCATGCCCCATGGCCCCGAGTCTGTCAGGCCCAGAGAACCCCCATCTCCCCCCAGACACACACGCTGGGGTCTCCTGAGTGGCTCACCACTCTCCACCCCATAATATGATCCCAGGGGGTCCCTCTGACCTGGGAAACCCCATCTCATAATAGCAACGCAACCCCCTTGCCCACCCCACAAAAAATGGTGTAGCCCTTTCCTGCCACACTACTGAAGGTTGGTACCGCTGGGAGGGGGGGGGGGGCTCCTCTCATTTTCAGGGGGGGGGTCAGTACTGCCCGGGAGTCAGTACCACCCCAGGGGGCTCCCCCCATTCTCAGAGGGGGGGTTGGTACCGCCGGGGACTCCCACGCTCGGGGGTTGGTTGGTACCACCGGGACTCCCATGTTCTGGGGTTGGTTGGTACCACCGGGGCCCCACATTATCATGGGGGGGGTTGGTTGGTACCGCCCGGGGGGCTCCCCACATTCTCATGGGGGGGGCTGGTTGGTACCACCGGGGGGCTCCCCACATTCTCATGGGGGGGTGGTACCGCCCGGGGGGCTCCCCACATTCTCGGGGGCAGGGGGTTGGTTGGTACCGCCCGGGGGCTCCCCACATTCTCGGGGGGGGCTGGTTGGTACCACCCGGGGGCTCCCCACATTCTCGGGGGGGGCTGGTTGGTACCGCCCGCGGGGGCTCCCCACATTCTCAGGGGGGGTTGGTTGGTACCGCCCGGGGCCCCACATTCTCGGGGGTTGGTTGGTACCGCCTGGGGCTCCCACATTCTCGGGGCTGGTTGGTACCACCCGGGGCTCCCACATTCTCGGGGCTGGTTGGTACCACCCGGGGCTCCCACATTCTCAGGGGGGGTTGGTTGGTACCGCCCGCGGGGGCTCCCCCATTTTGAGGGGGGGTTGGTACCGCCCAGGACCCCCCGTTTTGAGGAGGGGTGGTTGGTACCGCCGGGGGGGCTCCCCCCATTTTCTGACGGGGGGGTGGTTGGTACCGCCCGGGGGACTCCCCCCATTTTCTGATGGGGGGGGTGGTTGGTACCGCCGGGGGGGCTCCCCCCATTTTGAGGGGGGTGGTTGGTACCGCCCGGGGGACTCCCCCCATTTTGAGGGGGGTGGTTGGTACCGCCCGGGGGACTCCCCCCATTTTCTGATGGGGGGGGTGGTATCGACCCGGGGCCCCCTTACCTGTTTGCCCCCCCGTCCGAGGGGGAGCCGAGTAGAGCCCTACCCCTATCCAGGGGGTTGGTACAGCCCGGTCCCCCCTGCACCACAGGATGGTCCAGCCCGAGCCCCTCTCGGCCCCTCCGAGCCCCTTTTACTCCAACAGACAAAATGGTGAATGAATCCGGACCAGCTGGAGCCGCCGGCCAATCAACGCACACAAACCTCTGACTGGCAGCCGCGAGGTCCAACGGACACGAGGCATGACCTGCACACGGCCCGCCCCCGAAAAATGGCAGTGGCAGTGGCCAATCAGAGGCGAGGAGAGGCGAGTACTATCCCAGGCTCCTCCCGCCCCTTCCCTTCGAGTGACACTTACAGTAGTCAATGAGAGGCCGATAGCGGGCACAGGAGGCCGGGGCAGGAGGTACAGTAGCCAATAGCAGAGAAGGGGCGGGGCGGGGCCAGGCCCAGACTTGTTTACCTGGCGCTGGGAGAGGAGGAAGCGCGAGGTTGCGCCGCGCGTCAGGGGAGTTGTAGTCCGCATCCCGGCACGAGCCCCGGCGCCCCCTCCCCGCGGAACCACTACGGCTCCCGGCATGCAGAGCGGCCGCTTCCCGCTCCGCGCGGGACCTGCCGGGAGATGTAGTCCCCGCCGGCGGGCTCCCCAGACTACATCTCCCAGCAGCCCCCGCGACCGACCCCGCTCCAAGCCAGGCCTGGTGCCGCATGGTGCATGCTGGGAGATGTAGTCCTCGCCGTGGCCCGCCCCAGGGAGGCACCTGGGCTCTCCCCCCGAGGAAAGACTGCAACTCCCATCACCCCCCGCGGCGGCTCCGCCACACCCCCCCGCAGGGCCTAGGAGCGAAACTCCAAGGGGAAAGGGCAGGAGCCCCCTCCGGACGCCCTCCTGGGGACGGGTTATTTGCATGTCATTTGCATCTCATTGGCATATTCATGAGCTCACCCGGCAGTCTCTCCCGGCCCGGCCCCGTCGCGCCTCGTCCGGGCTCCTCGCGCTTCCTCTCAGCAACAGCGGAGCCGCCGCGGCCCGCGCCGCGGCCAATCAGCGCCCGGACCGGGAACCCCCCCCCGCCCCCAGCACACACACACACGCCCCACGTGGGGGCCGGAGGCGGGGCTGGCCACAGCCAATCCGCGCCCGGGGCGACCGAGAGATGAAGTCATCGCACTCTGCTCCCATTGGCTAGGGGCGGCAGAGCGCTCGTCCAATCAGGAGCCGCCTCCGGCAGGCCGGGGAGGAAGGCGGGGTGGAGTGTGTGACACGCTGGAGCCTGGTATCCCCCCGGCGCGCGCCCGCAGTGCATGCAATGCAACCGCCCCGCGCACCGGAGCAGTCAATACAACATACATGCCCCGCGCGCACCGATGCATGCAACGCAGCCCACCCACACACCAGTGCATGCAATGCAGCGCCTTTCACACACCCCTTCGTATACAGTGCAACCGCCCTGCGCGCAGCAATGCATCCACTGCAAGCCCACACACGTGGACTGGGGCACACACAGGGTTGCATTTTAAAAGCACCCATGCACACACTAGTGCATGCTGTGCAACCCACACACCGGTCCATGTATTGCATGCAATGGTGTGTATGGGGTTGCATTTAATGCGTCTCCTGCGCACATTTGCTGCACGCAATGCAAACTCTCCCACACAGAGACTGCTGCATGCTATGCAATACCCCCTCCCTTGCATGCATGGGCACACTCAATGCAACCCCCGCACACACCGTTGCATGGAATGCAACACCATCACACTGTGCAGACACTGTTGCATGCAATGCAACCCCTTCCTTACACAGATACCTGGGGATGCAATACAACCTACCCACTCACAGACACGGGTGCATGTAATTCAACTTCCTGTGCACAGAAACTGGTGTAGGTAATGCAATCTCCCTCCCTTCCCCTCGGCCTGGACTGCAGAGACTCGCCCACACAGACGGGCGCATGCAATGCAATGTAATTCCCCTATCATCATGGACAGACATCCGCACATGCAGTGCTGCTCCACCCTCCCCCACTCCACAGAAATGGTTCATGGACTACAACTCCTTTCATCAGTCCATGGCATGTAACCTGCACGCACAGGTACTAGTGGCAGTGTACGCTTGTTCATACACTGCAACCCCCTCTATACAGAAACACTGATGCATGGAATGCATCCCCCTACTACACAGATACAGATGCCTGCAACATATCCCCTGCCTGCAGGGCCAGCTTTAGGCCGATTCGCCTGATTCCCCCGAATTGGGTCCCGTGCCGGCGCCTTTTTAATTTTTACTCACCCGGCGGCGCTCCAGGGGTCTTCAGCAGTGAGTCCTTGAGTGCCACAGAAACTGCAAGTGAGGGACCCACTGCCGAAGTGCCGCCGAAGACCTGGAGCGCCACCGGGTGAGTACGAATGGGGCCCCGCGCTTGTTAAAGCCGGCCCTGCCTGCCCGGGCCCAGTGCTGGGAATGCAACTGCCCCCACCAGCGTCTATACATGCAACAAAACTTTGACCACCAGCACATGTAATGCAAGTCTCCTACACACAGACACCAGTGCACAAAATGCAACTCCACGTATGCAGATAAACCAGCGCATGGAGTACAACTCCCTCCTGCTCCAGTGCAATGAAACTCCCCATCCACCCACAGAGAAACTGTTCTATATCCTGTGCACACCTACTCACACACACACTGAATGTAATGCAAAGCCCAGCAGTGCATGCAATGCACCGCCCCCCTCACAGAGGCAGTGGTGCATGCAGTGCAGCCCCCACACACCGCAGGAAATTGAATCCACACACACTGCATGCAATGCACCGCCCCTCACAGAGGCAATGGTGCATGCAGTGCAGCCCCGCACACCGCAGGAAATTGAATCCACACACACTGCATGCAATGCAGCCGCCCCCTCACAGAGGCAGTGGTGCATGCAGTACAGCCCCAGACACCGCAGGAAATTGAATCCACACACGCTGCATGCAATGCGATGCTCCATACCATCAGGGTAATCTGATTGGGGGCTGCAAGACATTTCACCACTGCCCCCCCCCCACACACACACAGATACCAAGGAGCGTGAGGCCACTCTCCACCCCAGAGTGAAGGCAATTCCACAGCCACGGTAACTCACTGCCGCGTGTGTGCAATGCAGCTTACTCCCCTCACACCCTGGCTCTGCACACACGCCCAGGCCCCGTTAGTGGAAGCCATGCAACGCACATTCTGCCCCCTGGGGCGGCTACCATGGGGGTCTGGGCGCCACGACTGTGCTGGCCCTTTAAGAACCTGTCCTCTCCTCTCTCTTCTCAGCGCAGGTGAGGGAGGGTGAGTTGTCACTGGGGCTAGCGCATTCCAAGGGGAGGGGTCCCACGCCCCACCCCAACTAGGGTTGCCAACTTTCTAATGACACAAAACCGAACACCCTTGCTCCGCCCATACCCCGCCCCTTCTCTGAGGCCCCGCCCCTACACCACCTCTTCTCTGAAGCCCCGCCCCCGCTCACTCCATCCCCCTCCCTTCATGGCTCGCTCTCCTCCACCCTCACTCACTTTCAGTGGGCTGGGGCAGGGGTTGGGGTGTGGCTCTGGGGTGGAGCCAGAAATTAGGGGTTCAGGGTGCAGGAGGAGGCTCCAGGCTGGGGGGTGAGCAAGGGGCTGGGGCAGGAGGGTGGGGTGTGGGAAGGGGTGAGGGGTGCGGGCTCTGGGAGGGAGTTAGGGTGCGGGAGGGGGTTCCAATCTGGGGCAGGAGTTCGGGGTGCAAGTGGGGGGTGCGGGCTCTGGGAGGGAGTTAGGGTGCGGGAGGGGGTTCCAATCTGGGGCAGGAGTTTGGGGTGCAAGTGGGGGGTGCAGGCTCTGGGAGGGAGTTAGGGTGTGGGTGTGGGTTCCAATCTGGGGCAGGAGTTCGGGGTGCAAGTGGGGGGTGCGGACTCTGGGGAAGGAGTTTAGGGTGCAGGCTCCGGGTGGAACTTACCCCAGGCAGTTCCCAGCTGATGGCGCAGCCGGGCTAAGCCAGGCTCCCTGCCTGCCCTGGGTCCGCGCTGCTCCCAGAAGTGGCTGCCATGTCCGGCTCCTAGGCGCAGGGGTGGCCAGGCAGCTCTGCGTGGTGTGTGCTGACCATGCCCGCAGGTGCCACCTCCACAGCTCCCATTGACCGCGGTTCCTGGCCAATGGCATTGCAGAGCTGGTGCTGGGGGTGGGGGCAGCTTCCCTGACCACCCCTGCGCCTAGGAGCTGGACATGGCGGCCACTTCCAGGAGTGCCACGGGGAACCCTAACCCCAACCTCTCTGGGTCTCCTTCCCCCGCCTCCCCTCTCCTGCCCCTTCACTGGCTCCAGTCCCCCCAGCCGCCCTTCCATCACTGACCCAGACCTCTCCTCTCTCTGCAGACCAAGAAGGACACCCAGTGCTGTGAGCTTCCCCTCAGCAGTGCCCCCAGCCAGGGACCCCGATGCTGCGAGCTTCCCCCCAACAGTGCCCCAGCTAGTGACCAATTTTCTGCTTATGGGAGCCTGGTTGTAAGTGTATGAGTGTGTATGTGCCAATGCACAAGAGGATGCCTGTGTGCAGGTCTGCTTGTTCAAACGAGTGTGTGAAAGAATGAGTGTGCCTGATTGTGTCAGTGACTGTGCAACATGACCACATGTGGCACCGGCTTGTGTGAGCGCGTGTGCAAGAGGGCACCGGTGCATGCGTGTGCGAGAGAGCACGCCGGTGCACACCCAGGGGCCAGGCAAGCCTTGTGCCCATGCGAGGCCCTGCAGGCATGTGCCTCTCCCCTGTGCGTGAGAAGGCTGGTGCGAGCCCGTGCGAGGACCCTGCCTTGCCCACAGCGTGGCAGCCAGGGCAGGGCAGGGCAGGGCTGGGCCGGGGCTCTGCCAGCTGGCTGCCGTCCAGGGCTGGGGACGGGCCCAGATTTCACAGCAGCTGTTTTTAGCCCCTGCTAATTCAGCGGCAGGAACAAACTTTTCCTTTTGCCTCCCGTGGCTATTTCTGCCGCCGGCGCCCACCCTGCAGCCCCAGCCGCATCCTCCCCACGGCCTGTGCCCCCCGCCCCGCCGTCATTCCCTCCCCCTAGGAGCCAAATACCCCCCCACGCACTGCACCTCCCCAGGGCTGGGGGCATTGGAAAGCGATAACACCCCCAGCTGCCTTCTCACGCCTGCCACATCCATCCTCTTCCTCCGAAGTGACCTGGAGCTTTTCCTACTCTGGGGTATTGGGGCATTGAGAGCCAGGACTCCTGGGTTCTCTCCCCTGCTCTGCTGTGGGGGAGGGGGATGGGAACCAGGACTCCTGGGTTCTCTCCCTGGCTCTGCTGTGGGGGAGGGGGGTGGGAGCCAGGACTCCTGGGTTCTTTGACACTGGCTCAGTGCCTGAGATGCTGTCCCACGCCCCAGTCCCCCACCTAGAAAACGGGGACCAGACACTGACTTTCCTTGGGCTGCAAAACGCCCCGGCTGCCGGCGGGGGAGGGGCAGCAATAATTAGCAATGATGATTCTTATTAAATCACATGTCGTCTAATCTTAGAATGAAAAAGGGACCCAGCGCCGCGAGCTTCCCTGGGGCAGTGCCCAGCCGGGGACCCAGCGCCGCGAGCTTTCCTGGGGCAGTGCCCAGCCCGGGACCCGGCGCTGCAAACTTCCCTGGGGCAGTGCCCAGCTGGGACCCAGCACCGCGAGCTTCCCTGGGGCAGTGCCCAGCCCGGGAACCAGCGCCGCGAGCTTCCCTGGGGCAGTGCCCAGCACGGGACCCGGCGCTGCGAACTTCCCTGGGGCAGTGCCCAGCCCGGGAACCAGCGCCGCAAGCTTCCCTGGGGCAGTGCCCAGCTGGGACCCAGCGCCGCGAGCTTCCCTGGGGCAGTGCCCAGCCCGGGAACCAGCGCTGCGAGCTTCCCTGGGGCAGTGCCCAGCCAGGGACCCGGCCCCGTGAGCTTCCCTGGGGCAGTGCCCAGCTGGGACCCAGTGCTGCGAGCTTCCCCGGGGCAGTGCCCAGCCGGGGACCCGGCGCCGTGAGCTTCCCTGGGGCAGTGCCCAGCTGGGACCCAGCGTCGCGAGCTTCCCTGGGGCAGTGCCCAGCCGGGGACCCAGCGCCGCGAGCTCCCCTGGGGCAGTGCCCAGCCGGGGACCCAGCGCCGCGAGCTCCCCTGGGGCAGTGCCCAGCCCGGGAACCAGCGCTGTGAGCTTCCCTGGGGCAGTGCCCAGCCGGGGACCCAGCGCTGCGAGCTTCCCTGGGGCAGTGCCCAGCTGGGACCCAGCGCCGTGAGCTTCCCTGGGGCAGTGCCCAGCCGGGGACCCAGTGCCGCGAGCTTCCCTGGGGCAGTGCCCAGCCCGGGAACCAGCGCCGCAAGCTTCCCTGGGGCAGTGCCCAGCTGGGACCCAGCGCCGCGAGCTTCCCTGGGGCAGTGCCCTGCCCGGGAACCAGCGCCGCGAGCTTCCCTGGGGCAGTGCCCAGCCGGGGACCCGGCGCCGCGAGCTTCCCTGGGGCAGTGCCCAGCCGGGGACCCAGCGCCGCAAGCTTCCCTGGGGCAGTGCCTAGCTGGGACCCAGCGCCGCGAGCTTCCCTGGGGCAGTGCCCAGCCCGGGAACCAGCGCCGCGAGCTTCCCTGGGGCAGTGCCCAGCCGGGGACCTGGCGCCGCGAGCTTCCCTGGGGCAGTGCCCAGCCGGGGACCCGGCGCGCGAGCTTCCTGGGGCAGTGCCCCGCCGCGGACCCCGCGCCGCGAGCTTCCCTGGGGCCGGGCCCAGCCGGGGACCCGGCGCCGCGAACTTCCCCGGGGCAGTGCCCAGCCGGGGACCCGGCGCTGCGAGCTTCCCCGGGGCAGTGCCCAGCCGGGGACCCGGCGCCGCGAGCTTCCCTGGGGCAGTGCCCAGCTGGGACCCAGCACCGCGAGCTTCCCTGGGGCAGTGCCCAGCCGGGGACCCAGCACCGCGAGCTTCCCTGGGGCAGTGCCCAGCCCGGGACCCAGCGCCGCGAGCTTCCCTGGGGCAGTGCCCAGCCGGGGACCCAGCGCTGCGAACTTCCCTGGGGCAGTGCCCAGCCAGGGACCCAGCGCTGTGAGCTTCCCTGGGGCAGTGCCCAGCCGGGGACCCAGCGCTGTGAGCTTCCCTGGGGCAGTGCCCAGCCTGGGACCCAGCGCCGTGAGCTTCCTTGGGGCAGTGCCCAGCCCGGGACCCAGCGCTGCGAACTTCCCTGGGGCAGTGCCCAGCCAGGGACCCAGCGCTGTGAGCTTCCCTGGGGCAGTGCCCAGCCTGGGACCCAGCGCCGCGAGCTTCCTTGGGGCAGTGCCCAGCCCGGGACCCAGCGCTGTGAGCTTCCCTGGGGCAGTGCCCAGCCGGGGACCCGGCCCCGCGAGCTTCCCTGGGGCAGTGCCCAGCTGGGACCCAGTGCCGCGAGCTTCCCTGGGGCAGTGCCCAGCCCGGGAACCAGCGCCGCGAGCTTCCCTGGGGCAGTGCCCAGCCAGGGACCCGGCGCCGCAAACTTCCCTGGGGCAGTGCCCAGCCGGGGACCCGGCGCCGCGAGCTTCCCTGGGGCAGTGCCCAGCTGGGACCCAGCGCCGCGAGCTTCCCTGGGGCAGTGACCAGCCGGGGACCCAGCGCCGTGAGCTTCCCCTCAGCAGTGCCCTGACAAGCTCCATTCCTTCCAGTGCAGTTGGGGGGCGGGGTTGCTCGGTTCCTGGGCTCTGGTTTGTCAATTCGCTCCCCAGGCAGGTGGAGAGTGGCTGGGGGTGTCGGGGCACGGGGGGAGGGGCAGGGGCACTGTGCCTAATGCATCCGCCCGGCCACAGGCTTCCCAGCCGATAATTATAGCGAGAATAACGCTGCATTATTTATAAGGAAACTATTTCCACCCGGGGCCCAGAACCGGCGGCTCCAGCCCCTCTCCCCGCACGGCACACGGGCAGCTCCGGGCCGAGGCCTCCACCCAGTAGGGGGCGCTTCCCCCAGAGCCAGGGACCTAGGGCAGCACAGTGGGACCCCAGGGGGCTCCCGGCTACTCCAGCCCCAGGCTCCCGCAGCAGGGGGCGCTGTGGGGGGATGGGGCAGGAGCGCTGGCTCTAGGGGGCTGGGTGGCCCAGCAAGGGGAGTTGTCACGGGTGCTATTTATTTAGGGGTCTCTGGTGCATTGTAACCACCCCCCCACTTCTGTCCCCCAGCGCCCCCCCAGCCTGCGGCATGTACTGCCAGTGCCCCTCCCTGGAGCACAGAGGGGATGGACCCACCTGGAGAGGCCAAGGTAAGGGGGGGGGGGGGTTGGGGAACACCCAAGTGTGCAAAGGAAGGGGCACACCCAGGCCATCACACCCCATTGCACACACAGATTCCATCACGGGCCCCACACCCTCTCTCCCTTTGCACGCCCACTCACCCCTCCTCCTTTTGCATGCACACTCATCATCCTTTGCACGCCCACTCACCCCTCCTCCTTTCTCATGCACACTCATCATCCTTTGCATGCCCACTCACAAGGCCTCTTCCATATACACTCACCCCCTCAGATGCACACGCATTTCCTCTGCACGGCCACTCACACGTCCCCTTGCACACACACTCCTCCCCTTTGCACACACATTAATCCCCTTTGGATACATACTCACTCCCTTGCACACTCACTCACACAGATTCTCCTTCTCTCACACACCTGCTCACATCCCCCTCTCCTTTCACACGCTCTTCTCTAGATCACACACGTGTGTAGAAATTCCTCATGGGAGCTGCCTCAGGCCTTGGTAACAACCCAATTAATAGTGATCTTGTCGCTGTCTCAGAGCAAGTGTCCCCCCCCATCCCCCGCCCCCCGACTGAGCACCTGATTTAGGAACCAGAATCTCCACCCGAGTAATTTGGGCCTTACTGTGTGTGTGGGGGGGGGGATCCCCTGGCCTCTGACCCCCAGGTGCGGGGTCAGCCCCCCTCCCCTGCGAGGGGAGAATGTTTCCTGCTCTCTGAGCGGCGCGTGGTTGCATCAGACACACACACGTGCACACACCAAACAAAAGCCACTTGTGTCTAAATGAGGCAATCGAAAACAAACACCTTTATAATTACCCCCCCGGGCCCCACGTGGGCCAGAGCCGGGGGAGGGGCCCGGAGAGATCCACACACGCACACGGACACACAACACAGACACATACACAGGGAAACACGACACAGACGCGAACACACACAAGAACAGATGCATGGACACGTGACACACATGGATGGACACATGGATGGACGAATGTCACAAACACACACATGGATGGACACAGGGACACACACACATGGACACGACAGACACATGGACACACAATACACACACAGACATGGACACATTGACACACAAGGACAGACATGGGGACACACATATGGACACATGACATGGATGGACACGGGAACACGGACACACCACAGACACACGCCACACAGATGGACAGGTCGAAGGTTCTGGGTCCTGGCTCGGCACAGGGGCTGCACTTGCTGACTTCTTGAGGTCGCTTCCAGCCTGACTTTTCCATGACTGTGTGACGCACGGACACGCACACACACGAACATGGACACACAACACAAGGACACACCCACACGCAGCCAGATGCAGACACACACATGTTCCCACACAGCCAGGGAAGGGTCTCCCACACGGTCGCTCACACCCGCCTGCCCAGCCCCCCCCACCAGGCACCGAACTCCCTCTGGCCCTCAGCAAGGGCTGGGTCACTGCAGAGATGCCCCAGGCTCGCACCCCCCTCCCCGCTCTGCACACCCAGCCTCGCACGTTCACGCCCTTTACCTGCAGCCACATACACTCCACCCCCTGCACCCCCAAACACACCTTACACCCCCCCCACCTGGCACTGCACCCCCCCACCTCTACGCACCCCACCCCCACCTTGCACACACGCTCCCAGACACCTGCAGGCAGGCGAACCCTTCACACGCACCCACCCCACAGCTTGCTCCCGCCCCATTGAGTTTGCCAGGTCAAAGCCCCCGCTGCCCCAGGCCTGGGGAAGTCTCCCTGTCCTGGCTCAGAGGGTGACCAGACCCCCCTGCCCCCCAGCAATGGATTGACCCACGTATCCCATCTGGCTGGGAATCCCCCACATGTCCAGACACAGAGACACAGCAAACCCCTGCCCCACGTTCCTCTGGCTCCCCGACCCTGAACTCTGCCGGTGCCCCTCACTCCCGACCCGCAGCCCCTGCTAGCCCGGCCCTGCCCCCCACCAGCTCCGCCGGTGCCCCTCACTCCCGACCCGCAGCCCCTGCTAGCCTGGCCCTGCCCCCCACCAGCTCTGCCGGTGCCCCTCACGCCCGACCCGCAGCCCCTGCTAGCCCGGCCCTGCCCCCCACCAGCTCCGCCGGTGCCCCTCACTCCCGACCCGCAGCCCCTGCTAGCCCGGCCCTGCCCCCCACCAGCTCCGCCGGTGCCCCTCACTCCCGACCCGCAGTCCCTGCTAGCCCGGCCCTGCCCCCCACCAGCTCCGCCGGTGCCCCTCACGACCGACCCGCAGCCCCAGCTAGCCAGGCCCTGCCCCCCACCAGCTCCGCCGGTGCCCCTCACTCCCGACCCGCAGTCCCTGCTAGCCCGGCCCTGCCCCCCACCAGCTCCGCCGGTGCCCCTCACTCCCGACCCGCAGCCCCTGCCAGCCCAGCCCTGGTCTCCCCGCCAGCTCTGTTGACATGTCCTAGCTTTGTCCCACTGGCCCAGGTCTGTCCTCTGTCATGTCCCCCATGGGTCCCCCCATCCCTCCCCCTCCCAGGTAACTCCTGGCCTCCTCTTCCCTCTAACCCAGCTCCCCCCTCTTGCTCTGCACTCCAGAGCCTGCCCCCAGCCCAACCTGTGCCCCCCCCAACACCTTGACCTTGTGCCTGTCAGCCCCCCACTGCCTTCTCTCCCCTCCCCCGCCCTGTCCCGATCCTCCAGTCCTGTCCTCCCAAACCCAACCATTATGCTGAGCTCCCTCCCCTGTGCCCCCAGAATCCCCATCCTGGCCCCACAGTCCCGATCCTCCAAGTTCCCCATCCCAGACACCCCTTTCTCCCACATCCCCAGCCTGAGCCCCCATTCCACCCCAGCCCCCTCCTGATCCTCCAGATACTCTCCCTCCCCTTCCCCAGCCCCTTCCCACCCGAGTCCTGCCCCCCCTGCTCCTTTTCCATCTGCCCTGCCCCCAGATACCCCTCCCCATCTACCCAATGCCCCCAATACCCTCATACGTCCCCTTCCCATGTCTCCATCTAACACCCCGATCTGCCCAGATGCCCCCTCCCCACCTACCCCGATACCCCTATGGGCCCCCGTTCCTGCCCCACTCCCTGCACGGCCCTTTTAAGCCGCCCCTCCCCTCTGGCGTCTGTGGGCGGAGCCGGCAGAGGGGGCGGGCTCAGTGTCCATGGCGACGCGGCGGTGACGTGCTTGCAGGGGGCGTGGGCGTCCCGGCTCCATATGAGGCCGGGAAGGGGCGGAGGGGGGAGGCCGGGGGGGGAGCGACCGAGACCGACCCGGCGGCGGCTGCTGCAGCGCAGGAGCCATGAAGACCCCTGCGGACGCAGGTGGGGACAGCGGGGGGGCCTGGGACCACGTGGGTCCTGGGAAGTTGGGGGGCGCCCCAGGGTTGGGGGGCTGGAGGGGGCCGGGGCTTTCCCCAGGGTTTGGGGGTCCGGGGTTCCCGCTGGAGGGATTTGGAGGTGGGGTGTCCCCCAAGGTTTCGGGGGGGCCTGGAGGGGGCACCCTGGGCGCGTGGTGTGGGGGCGCCTGGGGGGCAGGGAGAGGAGGAAGTGGGGAGGAAAATGGGGGCGGGGAGGCAGACGTACCGAGGAGGGGGACACAAGCGGCGGCGGTGGGGGCGGGGAGCTGGGGTGAGGCCTCGGGGGCGCTCCCAGGCTCGCTCTTGGCGCTTGTGATGGAGGCGGCTGGAGCGGGGGTTTGGAAAGTTCGGGGGTCCGGGCTGGGGGGCTTCCTCCCCCCTCCCCTCCCCGCGGCTTGTGGGGGGGCCGGGACAGGCGGCGGCGGAGTTTGGCGCAGCGGGACCTGTTGCATTTCCCGGCCCCCCAGCTGCTGCCAGGGCCGCGGCGTGGGGGGCCCTGCGCGTGGGGGGAGGGGAGCTTGGGGGGCTCCGGGGTGACTCCGCCTCTCGGCTTGTGGGGGAGGGTGGAGTGGGGGGCTTGTGGGGGCGTTATTTTGCCGGGGGGGCCTGCACCTCCGGATACCCCCGGGCTAGCAACACCCCCCCGCTGTCGGTCCGTGGGGGGGGTCTCTGCCCCTGCCCCCCGCCCGCGGGTCCCGGGCAGAGAAAAGTTGCAAAGTTCCGAACTGGAAACTCAACGTTCGAAAAGGAACTTTTTGTTTCCGACAAACAACGCGGCGTTAAGGTGGCGCCGGGCGGGAGGGAGGGAGTGAAATCTCTGCCCCCCCTTTTAATGTTTGTATGGGGGGGCGGCCGGGTGTGTGTCCCCCCAGGGAGACCGAGCCGGTTGGAATTCGCTCTTCCTCTTCTCCCCCCCCCCAACATTTTTTAACGTTTAAGAGGACGATACCACCTTAAACCTAGCGCCAATCTTGTCTTCCTTGGAGGGGGTGTTGGGGGGGGTGTTAATCGGCAGGTTTACCCCCCCCTCAGCAGACCGAAAAGGGGGGAGTCGTAGCTATCGTTGACCTAGATCCCCTCCCCAACTACAAACAGGCTTATACCACCTTAAATCCCGCGGGGGGGGGGGGATGTGTAGCCTTTAACTCCGGACTTTACTCTGGGGCTCGATTGTGCTATGGCTGAGCTGGATTTGTGGCGGGGAGAAGCCACTTTACAACCCGCTTTCCGTGGGGCGGGGGGTTCACTGTCCACTCTGCGGCTGGACTTTGGCCGGGGGGGGGGAGGATTGAGCGGCTTCATTGCTTGAAAATGCCCCGTCCCCTCGCCTGTGCGGGGTGGGGGGGGCTCCCTCTGCAGAGACCTGCCCCCCGTTCCCCTCCCCCCGGCTGGTTTTGTGCTGGGCTCCCCCTCCCCCCCTGGCGCCACCCACCCCAGCCCCATTGTCTCCAGGAATCTGGGTGTTTTTTTGAAGTGCTTCTCGCTTCTGTTCAAACTTGTCTTCCCCCCCCCCCCCCCCGCCCCATAAGTGAGGTGGCGGCGGCGGCGGCTGCAGAACTTTCCTGTCTTCGACTCTGGGAAAGTTCCGGACAGACCGACCGAGCCCCCCCCCGCCGAAATCAGAGCTCGCGGATTTTACACCCCACGCACTACCCCGGTCTCTGCTGGCTGACCCCCCCTTTTGTACTGACCCTCCAATTCGAGCCCCCAGTTTTGAAGGCTCGCGGGGGGGGGGCTGGGCCGGCCCCTCCAGCGCGCAGACACTCTGCTGTGATGTGGTTGGGCCCCCCCGTACCCCCCCGGCCGGAGGCTGCGGCTTGAGGCTGCTGGAATGGGAGTGATGTAATATTCGGGGGGGGGGGGGCTGGAATTCGATCCCGGCTCTGGTAGCTGCTGGCTCCAGGGATTAGTCACAGAGGTGGTGCGGTTTGGGGGGGGGGCGCTTATAGCGACAGTGACGCCATTCCCCCCCCCCAACTCCAGATCCCAGCTACTCCCCCAGGTCCGGGGTCCCGGCCGTGGGGGTCCTGCCCCCCCCCCCACCCCGAGATGGGGGAGGAGGCGAATCGTGTCTCTCCCCCTCCCCCTCCCCCGCCGCGCTGCGCCCCAGACGGGCCCGCACTTAGGGAGCAGTGGAAAATGTGGGGGGGCTTGGCCGGGAGCTGAGACTTGGAAGGCGGGCAGGGAACAGTCTGTGCATTGTGTGTGGGCAGGGACCGGGCGGGGGAGGCGGCCCGGGCTGAACCCCGGCAAATTCCAGCCCCCCAACTCTCTGGAATTGCCCCAGATCCAACATCTCCCCCCTCTCCCCAGCTCAGTTGAGCGGATGTTATGGGGCAGCTGGGTTACATAACGGGGGGGGGGGCTGCTTCCAGGAGTTTGCAGCTGGCAAGGCCTGGGGGGGCCGGGTGGCAGCACCCCCCCTCCCGGCGTCTGGCCTTCCCACCCATTGGCACCAGGCTGCCGGCGGCTCGTGCCAGACCCGGGGGCTGCGCCTGCCAGCAGACGGTGGTTTTGTGCTGTCCCCCCCGCCCCCTTCTCCCTGGCGGCGGGGGATGGGGGCGGGCACCCACTTAGTCACTGGCTGCTCTGCCTTTGTGTGTGGGGGGGTGTAGACCTGACACCCCTGGAAGCACTGAGCTGGGAACCTCTCAAGGAGTGTATGGGGGGGCAGAGATGTGAGGGGCCGTGGGGGGGTTGCTGGGATTGGGGGACAGCTGGGGGCTCTGTGAGTGTCCTGGGTGGGGGGGATGCCCCAGCTCCTGGCTGGGGGGCTGCTGCCTCAGCTCTTTCTTACAGAGGTGGGGCTGGGCTGGCGGCCACCCCAGGCCTGGATCTAGGAATCCCACCTTTGATCACCTCCCCCACACCAGCAGCCATTGGAGTGGGGGTGCCACCATCTGGGGAGGGGGGAGCATGCCTCAGTCAGCTCCCCTACAGCAGTAAGATATGGGGCTGTGGTTTCTATCCCCCAATGTCTCAGTGGGTGTAGGGTGGGGGAAGCCGGGGGTGTCCCACCCAGTGCCCCACTCACGTATCCTTGTGTTGGGGCCCCCCCAGCTCTTGCACCTGGGGAGGGCTGCGGAGGGGGGTCACCCCGCGTGTCTGGCCGCGCCAGCCGGGGAACAGTGACCCCATTCACGGCATCTCCGCGGGCGGCTGATGTCAGAGCCCCCCCTTCCCTGGGCTAATTAGCAAGAACAGGCCCCTGTGTGTAAGTGGGGCTGAGTCAGAGGCTGGGGGGAGGGGCCCATGGGGGGAGGGGAGCTTCCAGCTATCTGGCTGGGGCCAGTGGGGATTTGGGGTGGGGGTTTCATACCCCATGGTCCCTCCTCCTTCCTGCCCCCTTTGCCCACTTGATCTTTCTGGAGAGGAGGTCTTGGGGGGGGGGGTGTCTCCTTCTAGCGGCTCCTCGCCCCAGACCTGAGGGCAATACTGGCACTAAGACACGGTCCCTATGGGGTGAGAGGCTGGTTATAAAGCCCCCCCCAGCCTGGCGCTAGGATGCAGCCACCTCTGTGGTGGGGCGTAGGGGGCTGGTTATACAGGGACCCTCGCCTGGCACTGGGATGCAGCCGACTCTGGTGTGGGGGGGCTGGTTATACAGGGACCCTCGCCTGGCGCTGGGATGCAGCCACCTCTGGGGAGGGGTGTAGGGGGCTGGTTATACAGGGACTCTCGCCTGAGGGTGGGATGCAGCCACCTCTGGGGTGGGGCGCAGGGGCTGGTTATACAGGGACCCTCGCCTGGCACTGGGATGCAGCCACCTCTGGTGTGGGGGGGCTGGTTATACAGGGACCCTCGCCTGGTGCTGGGATGCAGCCACCTCTAGGGTGGGGCGGCAGGTTATACAGGGACCCTCGCCTGGCACTGGGATGCAGCCACCTCTAGTGTGGGGGGGGCTGGTTATACAGGGACCCTCGCCTGGCACTGGGATGCAGCCACCTCTGGGGTAGGGCGTAGGGGGCTGGTTATACAGGGACCCTCGCCTGGCACTGGGATGCAGCCACCTCTGGGGTGGGGCGTAGGGGGCTGGTTATACAGGGACCCTCGCCTGGCACTGGGATGCAGCCACCTCTGGGGTGGGGCGTAGGGGGCTGGTTATACAGGGACCCTCGCCCTGTGTTGGGAAATAAAAGGCAATTGTACGGCTGCATCCCAGGTGGGACTCCAGGGAGGTGGGGGAGGGGAGATGTCCTGATCACCTGGGTTCCTGGCACGTGCGGGGGGGGGGGGGGACTGTGGGTGCCAGGGGCCCTCCCCAGCCTGCTGCATCCCTTGGCCTCCTGGCGGGTTATTTTTAGTGCTCGGCTCCTTGGCGCGCTCTGTTGCCTGTTGCTTGGAGACTGGAAGGTGGATGGGGGTGGGCTGGACGTATTTGCCGAGGCCGCGGCACCTAGTGTGTGTTTGGGGGGGCAGGAGACTGGGGGGACCCCCTCAGTGCTTTGGGGTGCAGGGCTGGGTGTTACCCTGCATTCCTCCCGTTCCTGGTGCCCTCACCCCGGTTTCGATTGGGGTGGGAGCTGCCGTCTCTGAGCTGTGTGTAGGGGGGGGTCTTCTGTGCTCCACCCCTGCTGCGGGGGGGGCGCTGGGCTGGAGGGGGGGTGAGATCATCGCCCTAATGGCTCCGTCTGCGGCTCTGCCCTTGCCCCCCCCTCGGCGCCCGGCCTCCATTACAGAGGCTCTGAATTATTGATGGGCTGTGAGCGCCTGGGGTTTGGGAAACGGGAAACCGCCCGCCCGGCCCGGGGTGGGGGGGCAGCTGGGCCCCTTTACAAGGACACCCTCCTGCCACGGGGCGGGGGGGTCAGCGTCCCGCCCCCCAGCTGGGCTGCCTGCCCCTGACAGGGTTAACGGAGTGGGGGGTGCTGCCCAGCGCTGCCCCCCTGTACTGGGGGAGCTGGGCAGGTTGAGGGGCTGGGGCTCCCCTGATGTTTTTGGGGGGCCAGTGGTTTGCGGGAGATGCTGCTGGCTCAGCCAATCAGGCGCTGGCCCATGGCATGCTGGGAAATGGCCTATTGTCTGTGCTCCCTGTTACCTGTTGGGGGGCTGGGGGGCGAGGTGCAGAGACCAGACCTCCGGGTGGGGGCTGAGCCTTATGCGAAACTCTGATCCCGGAGGTGCTGCTCCTGCCAGGGTGTCGGGGAGGCCGTGGGTGGTGTAGGCTGGGGTCGGGGAGAGGATGGCAGGCAGCTCGTCTGGGGGCCTGGACAGGGGCAGCTCGTCAGGGGCCTGGACAGGGCAGCTCGTCTGGGGGCTGGACAGGGGCAGCTCGTCCGGGGGGGGGCTGACCTCAGCCGCTTGCCCGTAGCAGACACCCCCGACCCCGTCTCACAGGGCTGCTGGGGGGTTGGATTCTGCCCCATGCGTGAGGCAGCCACAAGTGAGTGTGGGGCAAGTCCCGGGGGTGAGCCCGAAATGGGGGAGCGGCGGGGCGGGGTGGGGTGCTCTAGCCGGCCTGTGGCCCCAGCCTGGAAGCAGCTTGGCGGGTCTCCCTGGCGGCCGGCAGCTTCCTGTTGCTGACGCGCACCTTGTGCCTACACCCCGGCGCTTGGCATGGGGGGCGGTAACCCCTCCCAGAGCCGGGAGAGAACCCAGGAGTCCTGGCTCCTGTCACCTTGTTTTGAGGGGGGCCAGTTTGGGCATCTCTGGACCCCCATGTGAAGGAGACCTGAAAGGGCCGGTTCCCCGCCCCGTGCTGGCTAACAGCCCGCCCCCCCCCGCAGGCTTCGCCTTCCCCGACTGGGCCTACAAGCCCGAGTCGAGCCCCGGCTCGCGGCAGATCCAGCTGTGGCACTTCATCCTGGAGCTGCTGCGCAAGGAGGAATATCACGACGTGATCGCCTGGCAGGGCGACTACGGCGAGTTCGTCATCAAGGACCCCGACGAGGTGGCGCGGCTGTGGGGCGTCCGCAAGTGCAAGCCCCAGATGAACTACGACAAGCTGAGCCGGGCGCTGAGGTGAGCGGGGACCCCTTGGGGGCGGTGGGGAAACTGAGGCAGGGAACGAGCACGCCATTGGTTGGTGTCCGAGCTGGGGATAGAACCCAGGAGTCCTGGCTCCCAGGCCCTCACCCCCCACCCCAGCTCTAACCTGGAATGGGAGCTATGGCTGGGGGAGGGATTTGGGGGGGGTCTATGGGGGCTGATGGTCCTGGCTCTCTCACCCCCACCCCCCACCCCAGGTACTACTACAACAAGCGGATCCTGCACAAGACGAAGGGGAAACGATTCACCTACAAGTTCAACTTCAACAAGCTGGTGCTGGTGAATTACCCCTTCATCGACATGGGCCTGGCAGGTGAGGGGCCGTGGCAGGGAGGAGGGGCCCATGGTGGGGAGGGGCGGTGGTGGGGCCCGTGGTGGGGAGGGGCGTGGTGGGGAGGGGCCTTCTGGGAAGGGTTGGGAGAGGGCACCTCTTGCAGCCTGGGGACTTGGTGGAAAATAGGGGGGGCAGTGGGGGAGTGCAGGCCAGATGAGGGCGTGGTGGGGGTGCTGTGAGGATGGATGGGGGGATGGAGGCAGTTGAGGGGGGCAAAGGGTGGGTGTGGAGGATGGGAGAGGGTTGGTTGAATTTGGGGACTATGGAGGTGGGAAGGGATGGGGCTGGTACTGGGGGGCCGGGCAGGCTTGGGGGTGGGGCTGGGGGGCTAGGCAGGCGGCAGGGGTCCCCCTCACCCCTCTCCTTCTCTGGCAGGCGGCCCCGTGCCCCAGAGCGCCCCGCCGGTGCCCTCGGGCGGCTCCCACTTCCGCTTCCCGCCCTCCACGCCGGACGTGCTCTCGCCCGGGGCGGAGGAGCTGCGCTCCCCGGGCGTCTTCTCGGCCGTGGCCCGGCGCCTCGCCCGCGGCTCGGTCAGCGACTGCAGCGACGCCACCTCAGCCACCTCGGAGCTGGAGGAGCCGCTGAGCGAGGAGGGGCGCCGGGGCGGGGGGCCGGGCGAGGCGGCTTCGCGGGCCCCTGCCCGCCCACCCGGCTGGCCCGACAGCCTCTTCGCGCCTACCCGGCCCCGCGGTCAGAGCCCCTCAGCCCCTTCCCGGTGTCCCCATGGCGGCCCTGGAGCCCTGCTGCCCCCAGCTCTCGCCCGCCCTGCCCCTCACCCCACCCACATGAACTACACCCCCTCGCCCACCCTGAGCCCCATGTACCCCGGCGGCTCCCACTTCTCCTTCAACCCCGAGGACATGAAGCGCTACCTGCAGGCCCACACCCAGAGCGTCTACAATTACCACCTCAGCCCCCGGGCTTTCCTCCACTACCCCCACATCCTCGTGCCCCAGCCCCAGCGCCCCGAGAAGCCGCCCCCGCCCGAGGAGCCCCCTGCCCCCTTCAAGTTCAAGCTGCAGCCTCCCCCGCTGGGCCGGCGGAACCGGGACAAGGCCCCGGCGCCCCCCGGCGAAGGGGCCGCCCCGGAGCCCCGGCTGCCGTGCATTAAGGTGGAGCCCATCTCGGAGGGGGAGTCGGAGGAGGAGGAGGTGACGGTGGAGGTGACGGACGTCAGCGAGGAAGACGAGGAGGTGTTCAAGGCTCCCCCCGCCCCGCCCGGGGAGCCCCCGGCCCCCCGGCCCTGCGAGGAGAGCGGCCAGTGCATCCCCCTCAAGCTGCGCTTCAAGCGGCGCTGGAGTGAGGACCAGCGGCTGGAGGCGGGCGGGGGGGGCGGCCCCGACGCGGCGGATGACAAGAAGGTGAAGGGGGAGCGGGAGGGCGCCCTGGCCGGGGGAGGGCGGCGCGTCAGCACCGACCTGCCCCACGCCACGGCCCAGCTCTCGCTGGAGAACAAGGACTCGTAGAGCCGGTGCCGGCGCCCCCGGGGGGGGCTGGGGGCCGTCTTCTGCCTTAACTCAGAGATTTTAACCCTTCTCTGGGCCGCCGCCTCTCCGGGACCCTGTGCGTTGAAAGGGGGTAGGGGGCGCTCAGCCGTTTTTACGTCAATATACATATATATATATTTTTGGGGGGATGATTTTAAATCTGGGGGCAGCTTTCCTTTCAGGGTCTCTGGTTTTTAAAGAGGGGGTGACCCCGGGAATTTATATCACGTAGAATTTTTTTTAACCTTTTCCCACCCCCGAATCCTCTCGTTTATATCCAGTCGCTGCCTTGTTGGAGGGGGTGTTCATCTTCAGGGGGGGATGTTGAGGGATCTCAATGTCCCTCGTGGGGGGGGGAAACAGGGGCTTTAAAGCACAATAAACTTTCATCCCTGTCTGGCTGGATCAGAAATGGAACCACTCCTGCAGCACCCCCATATTATTGGGGGGCTGGGAGGGACATAAGAACGGCCAGACGGGGTCAGACCAAAGGTCCATCTAGCCCAGTGTCCTGGGAGAGAGTGGATGCCATATTGTGCCCCCTGTGGCCTACGGACCTAGCTTCTCCCCTTCCCCCCAGCTTAGATTGGTCTGTATGAGGCTGTATGGCCCCTTCTTTTAGTGGGGGGGCAGTCTGGCGTTTGGGGGCCCGCAGATTGCTTGGGGTGCTCGAGATGGCTTTAGATAACCAAAAATGAGTGGGGTGTGTGCAGCCGCTGGCCTGAGCCACCCCAGGGGAGCAGGGCGTATCTCAAGTGCCTGTTGAAGTACTGTCTGGGTGGGATGGGGTGGGAGGGGGAGGCACCCCATGTCCCCCCCCCATGGGGTAGGACCTGAACTGACATTTCCCCCACTTCCCAATGCCTGCAAGGACCCCAGGAGCTATTCCCCTGCTTCCCTGTAGTGACAACGGGGGGGGGGGATCCCCAAGGTGGGGGGAGCTGGGGGTTCTCATGAAGCAGGCTGGGCCCTGGCTGATGGGTGTGGGTGCAGCTGGTGCACGATGGGAACTGGGTCCCCCCCACTTCTCCCGGGGGGGGGGGGCAGGGCTTGAAGGCCTGGTCTGAGGGTGGGGCTTGTGGAGCTGGAGCTGGAAGCAGGGTGGGGGGCAGACTCCAGTCTGTGGCGCACAGTTAGTAGGGGCTGGGGGGTGACTTACGAAGCCTTATTCAAATTCCTGTACAGCGGGGAAGGGGGGGCGGGCTCAGGTTACGAATGTATAAAATTAACCAATAAAAGAGTTGGAAACTTGGTCGCTTTTTGCTTCATTTTGTAACAAGGCAGCAGGGGGGCTGGGGGGGGGGCTCCACCCCCCTGGCAGGCTGGGGGGCGAAGTGCTGATGTGAGTTTCTGGCCCTGGGTTGAAGTCTGGCTGGGTGTCCGGGGTGGGGTGCAGCCTGGCTGGGGGCACCATGCGGGGAAGGGCTCTTGGCAGCCCCAGGGCTGGGCCCAGCGCTGCTATCCTGGCGGGGAGGGCTCTTGCCCCAGGGCTGGCCCCAGCGCTGCCCCCCTGGGGCGGTGGGGGGGTGGGCTCTTGCCCCCCCCCCCCCCGGGCTGGGCCCAGCGCTGCCGCCCTGGCTCGGTGTCTGTCCACACCCGGCGCTGGGTCCCCCGGCCCCGCCCAGGGTCACGGAGAGATGCGGGGGCAGGACCCGGGCCCCCCAAGGACCCACCGTCAAGCCGGGGGCCGGAAGTGGGGGCGGGCGGAGCCGGGCCCGTCCCGGGGGGGTCTGGGAGCCCGGACGCCTGGGTTCCGCGCCTGGCGGGGGGCGGGGCGTTGTCCGATGGTTTTACCCGCGGGCCGGGGAGGGGGCGGGTTTCCTCGGGTGGTGGTTGAGGAAACTACATTTCCCAGCGGCCCCCGCGGCAGGGAGGGGGCGTGGCCCGGACTCCGTTTCCCAGCGGCCCCCGCGGCAGGGAAGGGGCGGGGCCCGGACTCCGTTTCCCAGCGGCCCCCGCGGCAGGGAAGGGGTGGGGCGGGGCTGGCGCGGCGCAGGCGCACTCTGACTCGCCCCCCGCCCCCCCCCGTCCGGCCTCGCCATGTGCAGCGGCAGCGCCGGCCCCTCCCGGGCCCGGACCAGCTCCTTCGCCGACGCCGCCGCGGGCGGGGCCCCCCCCGGCCCCGGAGCCCCCGCCCCGCCGGACCCCGGGGCCGCGCCGGGCGCCAAGGCGGGGGCGGCGGGGCCCGGGCCGGGGGCGGCGGGACCGGGCCCTTCCGCCGGGCCTGAAACTCGGCCGTGAGTGGGGCCGGAGGGTGAGGGGATAAGATGGGGGCTGAGGGGGTGGGGTAAGGCGGGGCAGGGGACTGAGGGGATCTGGGGGCTGAGGGGGGCAGGGGCTGGGAGGGTGAGATGGGGGCTCAGGGGATGGGGTGGGGAGCCAGGGGCTGAGGGGTTAAGATGGGGCTGAGGGGATCTGGGGTGTGAGTGGGGCAGGCCTGGGGAGTTGGGGCGGGGCCTGTGTTTGAGGCAGTTGGAATTGGGGGTGGGGAGCTGGGGTCCGTGCAGAGGAGCAGGGCCGAGGCAGGGGGCCCTGGGGACGGGTTATGGGGCAGGGAAGGGGTCTAGGAGAAGGAGGCTGCAGAGTGGGAGTCCGGGGATCCATGGGGTGGCTGAGGAGCAGGTGTCTGTGGCGGGGTGGCGGGGGGCAGAGGAGGCCCTGGGGGCAGGAGCGTAGGAGCGGGGTACTAGGAGCGGGAGGACCCATGGGAAGGGCTGCAGGGGGAATCAGGAAGCTGTAGATGGGGAAGGGGCTCACAGGCTCTTGGGGGCAGGCTGAGTTGTAGGGAGGAAGAGGTGCTAGAAGGGGCGGGGCAGGAGAAAGGGAGTGGGGACTCCATGGGGAGGTTCCTGGCTGCGTGGGGGTGGAAGAACCATTGTGGGTCCCCGAGTGCATCACTTCCCCAAGGGTGTTGGGAGCCGCTGGGCTGTTCACGCGAGAGGGGTCGGGGGCGGGGGGGGGGAGGCTGACTGGGGGTTGGGGTCAGGCTCTAGGGTCCCATTCAGGGTTGGGGGGCTGGCAGGTGGCTCTGTCATTAGATTTGGGAATCGAGTGTTGGGGTTCAGGGCCTTGGCTGAGCCCCCCACTTGGATACCCCATCTCTCTGCTGGGGGGGGCTGCTGAATGGTTGGGCTACCTGGGGTGGGGATTGGGGGTTCTCATGGCAGGATTTCTCTGGGCTTCCTCTCCATGTTTCTAACCCCGCATCCCCAGGGCCCAGCAGGAAGGACGGGAGGGGCAGTGTTGGGGTGCTGTGGGGTCCCTGGTGTGTTCTAGGCCCCCTGTCCCTAGGGGCCAGCTGGGGGGTCCTAAGCCGTGGCTCTAACGCCCCCCCATCCCCAGGGGACAGTGGGAAGGTGAGCACGGTGGTGGCCACGCCCGGCCAGGGCCCGGAGCGACCCCAGGAGGTCTCCTACTCGGATATCAAGGTCATCGGGAATGGCTCCTTCGGCGTGGTCTATCAGGCCCGCTTGGCCACCTCCGGGGAGCTGGTGGCCATCAAGAAAGTGCTGCAGGACAAGCGCTTCAAGGTGAGCGTGGGGGGGAGCGGGAGCCGGGGCGGGGCCCCCATCCTTACGGGGCTCCCTCGCTCACCCTGTCCGTGTCCCCCCCAGAACCGGGAGCTGCAGATCATGCGCAAGCTGGATCACTGCAACATCGTGCGGCTGCGCTACTTCTTCTACTCCAGCGGGGAGAAGGTCAGGGGCACCGGGGGGCAGGACGGGTCCATGTGGGAGGCGGGGGGCATCCTGGGTCCCCTTGCATCCTCCCTGTGTGACAGGGCTGTGGAGGGGTGTCCTGGGTCCCCTCACCCCCAACGGGGAGGGTCCCTGAGACTTTGCGGGGGGCGCGGGGGGTCCCGGGTCCCCTCTCATCCAGCCCCGTTGCAGAAAGACGAGGTGTACCTGAACCTGGTGCTGGACTTCGTGCCCGAGACGGTGTACCGCGTGGCACGCCACTTCACCAAGGCCAAGCAGCCCATCCCCGTCATCTACGTCAAGGTGAGCGGGGGCCAGCCGCGCCCAGGAGGGGGGCAGGGGCAGGACCCCCCCGGCTGGCTGTGACCGTCTCCCCCTTCCTGCCAGGTGTACATGTACCAGCTCTTCCGCAGCCTGGCCTACATCCATTCCCAGGGGGTCTGTCACCGCGACATCAAGCCCCAGAACCTGCTGGTGGACCCCGACACCGCCGTGCTCAAGCTGTGCGACTTCGGCAGGTGGGAGCCGGGGCCCCCTGGTGCGAGAGCCGTGCGGGGGGGGTGCCCTGGTGCGCGAGCCGTGCAGAGGGGGCGCCCTGGTGCGCGAGCCGTGCGGGGCGGAGGGGGCCCTGGTGCGAGAGCCGTGCGGGGGGGGCCCTGGTGCGAGAGCCGTGCGGGGCGGGGGGCGCCCTGGTGCGAGAGCCGTGCAGAGGGGGAAGGGCTGGGCTCGTGGGACAGTCTCTCCCTGAGCAGCGTACGGGGAGGGGTGTCGGCCAGGGTGAGATGGTTGGCCCCACACACGGACCGAGGGCCGACCCGGGGTGTGAGCCGTCTGGCCGAGGGGCAAGGGACGTGGACCGGCGCGGGGGCAGGGCTGGCCCACTCACCACGGGCGGTTGGTCTTGCAGTGCCAAGCAGCTGGTGCAGGGCGAACCCAACGTCTCCTACATCTGCTCCCGCTATTACCGCGCCCCTGAGCTCATCTTCGGGGCCACCGACTACACGTCCAACATAGGTGAGCTCCCACCCCCTCTGTCACCTCTGCCCCCACGCCCAGCGAGGGGGAGGGGACCCAGGAGTCCTGACGGCCCCCTGTCCCTCCCCAGATATCTGGTCAGCGGGCTGCGTCCTGGCTGAGCTGCTGCTCGGTCAGCCCATCTTCCCCGGGGACAGCGGAGTGGACCAGCTGGTGGAAATCATCAAGGTAGGAGCCCCCCCCCGCTCTGACCACTAGACCCTACTCCCCTCCCAGAGCCAGGGAGAGAACCCAGGAGTCCTGCCTCCCAGCCCCCCTGCTCTAACCACTAGACCCCACTCCCAGAGTGGGGAGACCGGGGCTGGAGCGCATCGAGGGGGCCTTACCAGGAACTTAGGGGGCTTCATTCCAAGGGTTTGCTGCAGGCATTGCAGAGGGGAGGAAGGCGCCCAGTCGGTGGGGTCAGGAAATGCCCCTTGGGAGTAGCCGGGGCTCCGCCAGGAACTGGTCATAATGGGGGCGCCCCCCCCCCCCCCCCAGGTGCTGGGGACGCCGACGCGGGAGCAGATCCGGGAGATGAACCCCAACTACACAGAGTTCAAGTTTCCCCAGATCAAAGCACATCCCTGGCTAAAGGTATGGGGGAGGGGGGGGGCACTGCCTTGGGGAAGCTCACAGCTTCAGGGTGTGGCTCAGGACAAGGGGGTGTGGCTATCCTGGGCTGACCCCCAGGGTGGGGGCGGGGCTGGGGCTGTGTCCTGGGCTGACCCCTGGGGTGGGGGCAGGGCTGGGGCTGTGTCCTGGGCTGACCCCCCAGGGCAGGGCTGCACCCGTGGTGACCCCCCTGGCCCCCCAGGTGTTCAAGCCGCGGACCCCGCTGGAGGCCGTCTCGCTGTGCAGCCGCCTGCTGGAGTACACGCCTGCCACCCGCCTCTCCCCGCTGGAGGCCTGCGCCAACGCCTTCTTCGACGAGCTGCGGGAACCCAGCGCCCGCCTGCCCAGCGGGCGCGACCTGCCCCCCCTCTTCAACTTCAGCGCTGTGGGTGAGTGGGGGCGCCGGGGGGGTGGGGGGCGGGGTGCCCAGGGCCGTCTGACCCCTCTGCTCTCTCCTCCACAGAACTGGCCATCCAGCCCTCGCTCAACACCTCCCTCATCCCACCCCACCTACGGGCGCAGACCACCTTGCTGGGGTGCGTGCCCGGCCCCCCTGCCACACACGGTGAGTGCTGGGGAGTGGGGCCCCCCCGCACGCGGTTCTCCCTGGGCTGGGAATGGGGAGGTCTCTCCTGCTGCACCCTGAGAGGAGGGGGTGGGAACACCCCTTTCCCGCAGCCTGCTGGGGGGGGGGGGAGGTCTGGGGGCTCCCCACTGCCCTAGGGCATGCTGGGAGCAGGGGGTGGAGCCGGGCAGGTGGCCCTGCCATGCTGATTGTTCCTCTCCCCTGCAGGCGCTGACCGGAGCCAGCCAACACCGGGGGACGGCGCGGGACCCATCGCCAACGCGTCCTGAGGGGCTGGGCTGGGGGGCAGGCCCCCTCCCCACCCCATGGACTTGTCTGAACTGTGAACTGGGTGGGGGCGGTGCCCACGGACCACACGGAACCTGCTTCCCATTGGCTGGGGGGCAGCCAGGCAGAGGCGACGCTGCCCCTTGCTAACCCACCCGGCCTCAGTGTGGGGGCGCTGGTCATGCTGCTTCCCCAGCCCCATCTCTGGAAGGGGCTGGGGGCCGGGGGCTCAGGCCCCCTGGATTTTAAGTTGCTTTTGGTTTTTAACATCCCACCCCACTGCCCCCCTCCTCTCCTATGCTGCTGTCCTGCATGGGGGCAGGGCCTGGCCCCCCCCATAGGGGAGATGGGTGCCCCTTCCCCTGTGCTGTGGGGATACAGGGGGATCCTGCAGTGGGTCAGGAGTGGCTGGATGGCTGGACAGGGGGTGTCCCCCAGGCATTCCCCCCCAAAAGCCCCATGATCAAGGCTCTCTCCTTGGTGGGACGGGCACAGCTCTGTGCGGGGGAGTTTTTATTATTTCCCCTCCTGCCTGCCCCCCCTGTAAATACCCCTCCCCGTAAACCAGTTTCTTTTACCGATCGCTGTGTACATAGATGATTTTTTTCTTAATCTGAGTGCCCCCCCCCGACCCCCCCAATGTGTGTTAGTTTCTCTTACGTTCTGGCTCTGTACAGGCACCCGGTTCAATAAATTATTGGCATGAAAGGACGCAGGGGAGCGTGGGGCTGCTGGGGGGGACCCCTGGGCTGGCTCTTGGGCTAGCTTGTTTCACTGGGCTGTGATTCTGTCTGGGGAGGGGGGGGGGTCTGCCTTGGGGGGGCCTGCCTTGGGGGGGCCTGGTAGCTCATCACCACAGCCTGAGCTGCCCCAGGCATGGCCCTGGGGACTGTCCTCCCCACAGGTGCACTCAGCCTGGCCTCTGGTTTAGGGGGTGGGCACAGAATGAGTGGCCATCTGCCCCTCCCCCCTTTGCAATCTACCACTAAGCTGGGGGGGGGGGGGTAAAGTGCTGAGAGGAGCAGCCCTGCAGGTGCTGGGCTGAGGCTGGGGTGAGCCTGTGGGGGCCGAGGGGGGTGGCTGACACGGTGATGCTGCTGAGGGGGTGACAATCCCTGAGTCTGTCTGTGTGTGTGTGTGTGGGGGGGGGTTGCCCAACTCCAAAGGTTGAGCTGTTAATGCCCCAGCCTGGGTTTAATGACCATGGGGCTGCTGCAGCCTGGGGGGGCAGCTCATGGGTCCCCCTTTCCCAGACCAGCCTGAGGGCCCCCCCTGCACAGGGGGCCAAGGAAGATGTGAGCAGCCCCCCCCCAGCACCAGTTCTCAGGCTGGAGGGCCAAGTGTAGGGCCATGCCAGGGGGCAGTGCTTAGTGCCCCAGTGCTGCTCCAGCCCAACAAGTAACCGGGGAGAGCCTCAGCCTCCGGCACGGGGAGAGCGGTGCCTTGCACTAGAACCGTGGCTGTCAGGACTCCTGGGTTCTCTCCCCACCTCTGTCCTGCCTCTGTTTCCCCCCTGCTGGCAGTGGTCACCCAGCTGAAGGTGTGGGGGGCACCCTCCAGCCAGGTCCAAGGCTGGGCCTGCTGCTCCCTCTTCTCCTGCTGCCAAGGGGTGGGGGGAGGCCCCTGCTCTAGGGCCCAGGCCAGAGCTGAGGTCACAGGTTGCTTGGCCTCTCCTGAGCTCAGAACAGCCCAGAGCAAAGGGGGCTGGGGCAGCATCCTGCCCCCTTTCTACCCCCCTGCCAATCCCTTGCCCTGGGGGCAGATGGGAGCTAGTGCCCCCTGTCCCAGTCCCCCCATCTCCCTGGTGCACACCAAGCCATATGGGTGCCATGCTGGCCAATCCCAAGCCTGCTGCCCCTGCCCCACACCCTGGCAAGGAAAGGGGCAAAGGGTGGTACTGATTTGGCAACAAGGAGCAGCTATGGGGAGGGGATTCCTCCTGAGCCCCCTTCCCCTGGCTGGGTTCTTGACCCCCCCAGTCCCCTTCCAGAACAAGATCGCCTGGAGGGAAGCTTGGAAGGCCCCCGTTTAAAGCCCCACCCCTCCTAGTCAGCCATGGGGGGGGTGCCTGGAGAGAAAGGGGGGGGAAGGACACACTGCCCCCCTACCCAGCCAGCGACCCCCCCTCCCTCCGTACCAGGGTGAGACGCAGCGGGGGGGCCGGGCAGGCAAACGGGCAAAACCAGAACTTTTATTTACAGGGGGGGCTGCACCCCTATACGAAGGCGTTGACCTGCAGATTGTCCACCTGGAGGCTGCCCTCCAGAGCAGCCTGGTAGATTTCGATGGTCTCCACCAGGGGCAGCGGCTCCGCCGTCTCGATGATGGCGATGGTCTCCCCGAACTCGGTGCACATGATGGTCTGGGTGGGCTGGGCAGCCGGCGGGGCTGGGGGGGCAGCGGCAGCCCCGTGCGTCTTGCGGTGGCTGCGCAGGTTGGAGAGGGTCTTGAAGGCCTTGGTGCAGTGTGGGCAGCGGTGCGGGCGCTCCCCGGTGTGGATGCGCCGGTGCTCGGCCAGGTGCATGGACTGGACGAAGGCCTTGCCGCACTCCGGGCACGGGTAGGGGCGCTCGCCGGTGTGCAGCCGCCGGTGCTCCCGCAGGTGGGTGGCCTGCCGGAAGGCCTTGCCGCACTCCGGGCAGGGGAAGGGGCGCTCGCCGGTGTGCGTGCGCTGGTGCAGCTGCAGCCCCGAGGCTGCCACGAAGCTCTTGGAGCAGAGCGGGCACTTGTGGGGGCGCACGCCCGTGTGGCGCTGCTGGTGCCGGTTCAGCCCGCTCGGGTTGGTGAAGCCCTTGCCGCAGAGGCTGCAGGTGAAGGGGCGCTGGCCGGAGTGCACCAGCTGGTGCAGCGCCAGCTTGGCCAGGGAACCCAGGCACTTCCCGCAGGCCGGGCACGGGTAGAGCTTCTTGTGGGCACAGCGGTGCTCCTCCAGCTTGGCCAGGCGGACAAAGAGGGCGCCGCAGTCCGGGCAGCGGTGGGGCTCGCGCCCGGCATGGGCCAGCCGGTGCAGCTCCAGCAGCCGCTTGCGGGCGAAGGATTTGTCGCACTCGGGGCACTGGAAGGGCAGCTGGCCCGTGTGGCTGACGCGGTGCAGGGCCAGCTTGTGGGCCCGCGAGAAGGTGGCGTCGCAGTCCTGGCAGGGGAAGGGGCCGGCGCCCGAGTGAAGCAGCCGGTGCTGCTGGAGGTTGGAGGACTGGGTGAAGCGCTTCTGGCAGACGTCGCACTGGTAGGGGCGCTCGCCGGTGTGTGTCAGGTGGTGCCGCATCAGGTTGGCCTGGGAGGCGAAGGTCTTGCCGCACTCGGTGCACTGGAAGGGGCGCTCCCCGGTGTGCGTGCGCAGGTGGTTCCGGACGTGCACCAGCTTCTTGAAGGTCTTGCCGCAGGTGGGGCACTTGTGCTTGCGCTCCAGCACGTGCACCACCCGCTTGTGCCGCACCATGCGGATGTGGCTGGAGAACTCTTTGCCGCACTGCGGGCACAGGAAGCCAGCGGCGGCAGGGGGCACCGGTGAGCCGTTCACCGCCCCGGCGGCGGGCGGCTCCTGCTCGGGCGGCTGGGCCGGCTCCAGATCGGGGGTGCGAGTGCGGGCCGGCGGGGCCCCGCTCTTGCCTGCGTGGGTGCGGCGGTGGTAGAGGAACTTGGTCATGTTGCTGAAGGTCTTGCCGCAGGCGCAGCGGTGCAGGGGGTTGGCCGTGTGGCTTTTGCGGTGCACCACCAGCGTCATCTCGGTGCCGAAGCCCAGGCCACAGTCGACACACAGGTACAGGGCCTCGCCCTTGTGAATGCGCATGTGCTGCTCCAGCGAGGCCGCCTTCTTGAAGACTTTGCTGCAGTTGGGACACTCGTGGGTGCCGTCCACGTGCACGCGCTGGTGAGCCAGCAGCCGGTTGGCCGTGGTGAAGCTGCGCTGGCACTCGCTGCACAGGAACTCCTCCGAGGCGTGCTCCCGGCGGTGGCGCCGCAGCTCCTCCGCCGTGCCGAACTCCTGCTTGCACTCGCCGCAGCGCCAGGCCCGGGGAGGAGCCGGCGTCGGCATCTGCTGTGAGGGGGTGGGGGAGCTGGGGACCTCCTGTTTGACCCCCTCAGGCACAGCCGGCTCCCCGCTCTCCTTCTCCGTCTCGGTGAAGTGCTCGCCCTGGTGCTCCAGCAGCTCCTCAGGCGTCTGGAAGAGGCCGGCGCACTCCGAGCATTCGTAGGGGTGCATGGCCGGCTGGGCCGGAGAGGGGGCTGGCGGGGGAGGGGGCGGCAGCTGGGGGGCGGCCACGGGCTCCTGGGCCTTGTGGCTCTGGCGATGGGCCAGCCACAGGTCAGGCGCGGCAAAGAGCTCCTTGCACTCGCCGCACTGGTAGTGAATCTGGCTGGCGGAGGCAGGGGGGGCCGGGCGGGCGGGCGCCTGGCGGGGGTGCAGGCTCTGGTGGGCCAGCAGCTCGTCGGGCGAGAGCAGGACGCGCCCGCACTCCAGGCACTGGTAGTGGTTCTCCTGCAGGGGCCCCACGTCCAGGGCCACAGCGGGGGCAGCGCCGGGGGGCTGGCAGGGCTCCCCGAGGTGGCTCTGCTGGTGGATCAGCACCTCCTCCAGCGTGTTGTAGAGCAGGCCGCACTCGGAGCACATGTACTGGTGCTGGAAGAAGAGGGAGGGGGGCAGCTCCTCTGCCATGGCCTGTGGGGAGAGACCTGGTGAGCGGGAGGGGAGGGCGGCCCTGGGCAGCTCAGGGGCAGGGCCCAGCTGGTCTGGGGCGGCTCCTGGGTGAGGGGCAGGGCCCAGCTGCAGGGGTCGGGGGTGGGACAGGACCCAGCTGCGGGGGGTCCTGGGGATCCAGAGGGGTGTTGCGGGGGCCCAGCTATGAGGGGCTGGGGGCGGGGCCAAGCTGCGGGGTCGGGGCAGGGCCCAGCTGCAGAGGGTCCGGGGCGGGGCCCAGCTGCGGGGTCCTGGGGGCGATTCAGTGGGGTGTTGCGGGGGTCCAGCTGTGGGGCAGGGCCCAGCTGCAGGGGTCCTGGGGATCAGAGGTGTTGGGGCCCAGCTATGAGGGGCTGGGGCGGGGCCAAGCTGCGGGGTCCGGGGCGGGGCCCAGCTGCAGAGGGTCCGGGGCGGGGCCCAGCTGCGGGGGTCCCGGGGGATTCAGCGGGGTGTTGCGGGGTCCAGCTGTGGGGTCGGGACTCAGCTGCGGGGGGGACTCAGCTGGGGGGGGTCCCGGAGGGGCGGGGCCCCGCGGCGGGGGGATTCAGCGGGGGGTGTTCCGGGGGGGGGCAGGGCCCGTCACTCACCCCGCCCGGCCCGGCCCGGCCGCCGCCGCCTCTCGCTCCGTCTCCTCCCGGCCGGACCCCGCCGCCCTGCGCCTCCTGATTGGGCCCCGCCGAGCAGACGCCCGCGACCAATCAGCGGCCTCGATACTGAGGGGGGCGGGTCGGCTCCTGACCCAGGGAGCCTGGGAGCGGGAACGAGGCTGCGAGGCGGGAGGGGGCGTGGCCGCCCGGAAGTCCCGCCCCGGAAAGCCGCGACGGCGGGCGGGAGCTAGCAGCGGGGCGGGGCTTCCTTGTGGCCCCGCCCCGGATGGATTGTATGGTGGGAGCGTGTGTATTAGAGATCGCCCGATAGTGACCCACCGCCTGCCGCACCCCCGTGGGACACCCCCACAGCGACACACCGCGTGACGGACCGCATGTGCATGTCACACACACAGTACCACACCCTGCAACACCTAACACTGCATGTGACAAACACACAACCCCACTCTGCAATGACACACACAGCGACACCCCGTGTGTCACACACACACACCGCAACACACAGCGCGACGGACCGAATGTGCATGTCACACACACAGTACCACACCCTGCAACACTGCATGTGACAAACACACACAACCCCACTCTGCAATGACACACACACAGCGACACCCCGTGTGTCACACACACACACCGCAACACACAGCGCGACGGACCGAATGTGCATGTCACACACACAGTACCACACCCTGCAACACTGCATGTGACAAACACACAACCCCACTCTGCAATGACACACACAGCGACACCCCGTGTGTCACACACATACACCGCAACACACAGCGTGACGGACCGCATGTGCATGTCACACACACAGTACCACACCCTGCAACACTGCATGTGACAAACACACAACCCCACTCTGCAATGACACACAGCGACACCCCGTGTGTCACACACATACACCGCAACACACAGCGTGACGGACCGCATGTGCATGTCACACACACAGTACCACACCCTGCAACACTGCATGTGACAAACACACACCACCCCACTCTGCAATGACACACACACAGCGACACCCCGTGTGTCACACACATACACCGCAACAACACACAGCGTGACGGACCGCATGTGCATGTCACACACACAGTACCACACCCTGCAACACCTAACACTGCATGTGACAAACACCCCACCCCACTCTGCAATGACACACACACAGCGACACCCCGTGTGTCACACACATACACAACAACAACACACAGCGCGACGGACCGCATGTGCATGTCACACACACAGTACCACACCCTGCAACACTGCATGTGACAAACACACAACCCCACTCTGCAATGACACACACACAGCGACACCCCGTGTGTCACACACATACACCACAACAACACACAGCGTGACGGACCGCATGTGCATGTCACACACACAGTACGACACCCTGCAACACCTAACACTGCATGTGACAAACACACACACCCCACTCTGCAATGACACACACACAGCGACACCCCGTGTGTCACACACATACACAACAACACACAGCGCGACGGACCGCATGTGCATGTCACACACACAGTACGACACCCTGCAACACCTAACACTGCATGTGACAAACACACAACCCCACTCTGCAATGACACACACACAGCGACACCCCGTGTGTCACACACATACACCACAACAACACACAGCGTGACGGACCGCATGTGCATGTCACACACACAGTACCACACCCTGCAACACTGCATGTGACAAACACACAACCCCACTCTGCAATGACACACACACAGCGACACCCCGTGTGTCACACACATACACCGCAACAACACACAGCGCGACGGACCGCATGTGCATGTCACACACACAGTACCACACCCTGCAACACCTAACACTGCATGTGACAAACACCCCACCCTGCAATGACACACACACAGCGACACCCCGTGTGTCACACACATACACAACAACAACACACAGCGTGACGGACCGCATGTGCATGTCACACACACAGTACCACACCCTGCAACAATGCATGTGACAAACACACCACCCCACTCTGCAATGACACACACACAGCGACACCCCGTGTGTCACACACATACACCGCAACAACACACAGCGCGACGGACCGCATGTGCATGTCACACACACAGTACCACACCCTGCAACACCTAACACTGCATGTGACAAACACACAACCCCACTCTGCAATGACACACACACAGCGACACCCCGTGTGTCAAACACATACACAACAACAACACACAGCGTGACGGACCGCATGTGCATGTCACACACACAGTACCACACCCTGCAACAATGCATGTGACAAACACACACCACCCCACTCTGCAATGACACACACACAGCGACACCCCGTGTGTCACACACATACACCACAACAACACACAGCGTGACGGACCGCATGTGCATGTCACACACACAGTACGACACCCTGCAACACCTAACACTGCATGTGACAAACACACAACCCCACTCTGCAATGACACACACACAGCGACACCCCGTGTGTCACACACATACACCGCAACAACACACAGCGTGACGGACCGCATGTGCATGTCACACACACAGTACGACACCCTGCAACACCTAACACTGCATGTGACAAACACACAACCCCACCCTGCAATGACACACACAGCGACACCCCGTGTGTCACACACATACACCACAACAACACACAGCGTGACGGACCGCATGTGCATGTCACACACACAGTACGACACCCTGCAACACCTAACACTGCATGTGACAAACACCCCACCCCACTCTGCAATGACACACACACAGCGACACCCCGTGTGTCACACACATACACCTCAACAACACACAGCGTGACGGACCGCATGTGCATGTCACACACACAGTACCACACCCTGCAACACTGCATGTGACAAACACCCCACCCCACTCTGCAATGACACACACACAGCGACACCCCGTGTGTCACACACATACACCACAACAACACACAGCGTGACGGACCGCATGTGCATGTCACACACACAGTACGACACCCTGCAACACCTAACACTGCATGTGACAAACACACACACCCCAATGCAATGACACACACACAGCGACACCCCGTGTGTCACACACATACACCACAACAACACACAGCGTGACGGACCGCATGTGCATGTCACACACACAGTACGACACCCTGCAACACCTAACACTGCATGTGACAAACACACAACCCCACTCTGCAATGACACACACACAGCGACACCCCGTGTGTCACACACATACACCGCAACAACACACAGCGTGACAGACCGCATGTGCATGTCACACACACAGTACCACACCCTGCAACACCTAACACTGCATGTGACAAACACACACAACCCAATGCAATGACACACACACAGCGACATCCCGTGTGTCACACACATACACCGCAACAACACACAGCGTGACGGACTGCATGTGCATGTTACACACACAGTACGACACACTGCATGACACACAGCAACACACCACAATGATACATGCCAACATACCGACACAACACTCACACAGAGTACAAGACGCACCAGGAGAGACACAGACAGATACACCACATTGAGACACACTTTGTGAGACACGACACACAGCAGGTGAGACACGTGCAGAGTGGACATACTGCAATGAGACACACAGATGGACACACCATAACAACGCACGCACAACAAGAGACACAAAGGAGACACATGCAGACTGGACGCACTTCAATGACAGAGTAAGAGACACATCAGGAGAGACCCACACAGACGGACACATTACAATAACACACACAGCCTGAGACATACCAGGAGAGACACAGGCAAACTGGCCATACTGCAATCACACACACCCACACACACAGGAGAAACAGTCAGGCCGGACCCACTGCAATGACACACTGAGTGAGAGACATGACAATACAAGCACTGCAAAAGACATGCAGACGGACACACCGCAATGACACACACACACTGGACAGACCGCAATGACTCACACAGCAAGAGTCACACCAGGAGAGACTGCCAGGACATGGGGGGGGGGGGCGGGGGCAGACAACACCCAGCACGGATAAGCAACCAACACACACACACGTTAACACATGCTTTAATGACAGACGTACAACATCAGGCGCACATAGTGAGACACACACAGCATCACACACCGCACACAGCGAGATGCACACACAAACACAAAACACAAGCCCAGGCAACATGCAGTGACAGACACAGATACACATTACACAAAAACACATGCACTTCTCCCTGCCCCTGTCCTGTATGTGTGTGTGTGTGGGGGGCTGCCTCTCCCTCTCCCCACATCCTGTGCGTGTGGGGGGGCACCTCTCCCCCTGCCCCGTCCTTTGTGTGTCTGTGGGGGGGGTGCGCCTCTCCCCTTCCCCCGTCCTTTGTGTGTCGGGGGGGGCGCCTCTTACCCTCCCCTGTCCTGTGTGTGTCTGTGTTGGGGTACCTCTCCACTCCCCCTGTCCTGTGTGTGTCTGGGGGGGGGCGCCTCTCCCCTCCCCCCGTCCTGTGGGTGTCTGGGGGGGCACCTCTCCCCCTCCCCCCCATCCTGTGTGTGTCTGGGGGGGGACTCTCCCCTCCCCATCCTGTGTGTGTCTGGGGGCGACTCTCCCTCCCCCTTCCTGTGTGTGTCTGGGGAGGGCGCCTCTCCCCCTCCCCCCCGTCCTGTGTGTGTCTGGGGAGGGCGCCTCTCCACCTCCCCCCCCGTCCTGTGTGTGTCTGGGGGGAGCACCTCTCCCCCTCCCCCCGTCCTGTGGGTGTCGGGGGGGGCGCCTCTCCCCCTCCCCCCCGTCCTGTGTGTGTCTTGGGGGGCGCCTCTCCCCTCCCCGTCCTGTGGGTGTCTGGGGCGCCTCTCCCCTCCCCGTCCTGTGGGTGTCGGGGCGCCTCTCCCCTCCCCGTCCTGTGGGTGTCGGGGCGCCTCTCCCCTCCCCGTCCTGTGGGTGTCGGGGCGCCTCTCCCCCTCCCCCCGTCCTGTGGGTGTCGGGGCGCCTCCCTCCCCGTCCTGTGGGTGTCGGGGGGGGCGCCTCTCCCCCTCCCCCCCGTCCTGTGGGTGTCTGGGGCGCCTCTCCCCTCCCCGTCCTGTGGGTGTCTGGGGGCGCCTCTCCCCTCCCCGTCCTGTGGGTGTCTGGGGGGGGCGCCTCTCCCCCTCCCCCCGTCCTGTGGGTGTCTGGGGGGGGCGCCTCTCCCCCTCCCCCCGTCCTGTGGGTGTCGGGGGGGGCGCCTCTCCCCCTCCCCCCATCCTGTGTGTGTCTGGGGGGGCGCCTCTCCCCCTCCCCCCCGTCCTGTGTGTCTGGGGGGGGCGCCTCCCCCCCCGTCCTGTGGGTGTCTGGGGGGGCGCCTCTCCCCCGCCCCCCCGTCCTGTGGGTGTCTGGGGGGGGGGCGCCTCTCCCCTCCCCCCCGTCCTGTGGGTGTCTGGGGGGGGCGCCTCTCCCCTCCCCCCCGTCCTGTGGGTGTCGGGGGGGGGGTGCTGGTGCCTCTCCCCCTCCCTCTCCCTCCTAGCCTGTGTCGGGGGGGGCACTTTACACGCTTTGGCCTCTTACGTCAATAGCGGAGCCGCCCTGCCCCCCGCCCCTTTACGCCAGTAGCGCACCCCAGCCTCCGTCACGCCCCAAAGCTCCATTATAAGGCAACAGCGCAGCTGCCACTCAGCCTCCCCTCTTACGTTAGTAGCGTAGCGGCCTCGCTCCCTGAACCGGACTCTTCCCAGCTCCTCGCCTCGCGCATGCTCGAGGCGTGACGCCAGGAGCGGAGCGAGTCAGTCCCGCCCCCACACGTGGGTCACGAGGACATAGGCCGAACGTCCGCGTGCCGGACGCGGTGAGGTTGGGACGGGGAGGGGTGTTAGTGGGAAAGCGCACGCGCAGGGGGCTGTTATTTGCGCCGAGGGGACGCTTCGCGCATGCGCCGTGGGTGAGTTCGAGTGCGGCGCGTGCGCCCCGTGCGCCGGGTAGCTTCGACGCATGCGCTGCGGGCGGGGATGGGGCGGGAGCGGGTGGAGGTACGCATGCGCAAGGGGGTTGTGGGTGGCAGTTGATGGGCGACGCATGCGCAGAGGGATCGAAGGTGCGAGAAGGAACCAAGCCGCGACTGAGGCAGCGAGACCTGGGTGAGGTGGGGGCTTCAGACCGGGAAGGCCGGGGATACAGGCAGGGCGAGGCCGTAGCCGGCCGAGGGGGGAGATACAGGCTTGGGGGCAGGGCAGGGCCCTGGCAGGCTGGGGGCAGGGCAGGGCAGGCCCCGGGCAGGCTGGCTGGGGGCAGGGCAGGGCCCCGGGCAGGCTGGGGAGCAGGGCAGGGCCCTGGCAGGCTGGCTGGGGGCAGGGCAGGGCCCTGGCAGGCTGGGGCAGGGGGCAGGGCAGGGCCCCGGGCAGGCTGGGGGGGGCAGGGCCCTGGCAGGCTGGGGGAGGTACAGGCTGGCTGCGGGGAGCAGGGCAGGGCAGGGCCCTGGCAGGCTGGGCTGGGGCAGGGGGCAGGGCAGGGCAGGGCCCTGGCAGGCTGGGGGGGGCAGGGCAGGGCCCTGGCAGGCTGGCTGGGGCAGGATGAGTCTGTGGTTGGCTGGGAAGGGAGGTATAAGCTGGTGGGGGGGGCAGGATGAGGCCTTGGCTGTCAGGGCAGGAGGTGGTATAGGCTGGGGAGGGCAGGGCGAAGCCATGGCTATCGGGGTGGGGGGTGGCACAGGCTGGGGTAGGGAAGCCGTGGCTGTGGGGAGGGGGACGCTGTGGCTAGTTGGGGGCAGGGGGGAGGTACAGGCTTGGGTGGGGGGGGGCAGGGCAAGGCTCTGGCCACACCTGCCTGGGGAGGCCGTGAGGCTTGGGCTGTGTTGGCAGCTCGGGTTGTTTGTTCTTGTCAGTCTGGTTGCTGCCACCTTGTGGCGCCTTTGCTCTGGGACACCTGTGCAGGGAGCCATTGTGCTGCTCAGCCATGAAACAGCGATTTACAGCACAGGACTAGCAGCCAGGTTCTGCAAGGGGACTGGTGCCTAGTGGTGCTTAGAGTCCTGGGGTCTGTCCCCAGCTCTGGGAGGGGAGTGGGGGCTGGTGGGTTAGAGCAGGCGGGCTGGGAACCAGGACTCCTGGGTTCTCTCCCTGGCTCTGGGAGGGGAGTGGGGGCTAGTGGGTTAGAGCAGGGGGGCTGGGAACCAGGACTCCTGGGTTCTCTCCCGGCTCTGGGAGAGGAGTGAGGACTATGGCGAGAGAGCAGGGCATCAGGATTCTAAAGTCCATGAAGGAATGGCAGCCCGATGCTTAGCACAGGACTAGGAAGGGAACCCGGGTGTCCTGGTTCCCTGTTTCCAGCCTGGCTCTGTTCTGAAGAGCTCCGGGTGACTCCCTGGCTTTTCCTCTCCCCAGCGACACAGCACCAGGTGCTCTCTTGCTCCAGCTCACAGTCCTGCTGTGTCCTTTTGCAGACGCTGTTTGGACTCGAGTGCCCAGAGAGATCTTGTGCCGTAGGATTCCCCACGGATTCTCCGTCAAGCCCTAACACCTGTCAGACTCCAAGTCTCCCCCCATTCACCTGCCCCAAAGTGCTTGCCATCCGCTGCCCTAGCCAAAGCCAGAGCTGATCTGCAGGCCCGTGAGCTGGGATGGCTGAGATGAAGCGGCCGGTCATTTCCCACCCTTGGGAGGAGGAGGAGTGCTTGGAGTACTACGGCATGGTGTCCTTGCACCACATGTTCGAGGTGATCGGCTCCCAGCTGACAGAGAATGATGTGGCTGTGCTCTCCTTCCTCCTTGATGAGACCCAGCCCTGGACCCACCCGCTGGACCCCAGGCTGTGGGCCGTGGTGGAGGAGGATGGAACAGAAACCCCCTCGCCTCTTCTGGAGAGCTGGCAAAGGAGGAGCCGGCGCTGGCAAGCTCCGGTGGAGGCAGCTGGGAGCCTAGAGGTGGTGGGCGAGCGGCACCAGCCCAGGAATGGGGTGGAGCTGCTGCTGGAGCTGGAGAGGAGAGGGAGATGTGACGAGACCAATTTCCTGCAGCTCCTGCAGCTCCTGCGGTTGCTGACCAGGCATGACCTGTTGCCTTACGTCACCCTGAAGAGGCAGCGGACAGGTACCAGGGCTTGGGAGGAGAAGGGGGCATTGGCTCCAGGCTGTGCTTGTGGGGCTGCTCTGAGCCAGACTTGGGACAATGAGGCACACAGGGGGCGGTTTCCGTCCGCTGAATCCCGCTGTGGTGCTATCCCAGGGGAACTCACCTCTCTCCTCCCCCTTAGTGTCCCCTGAGCGATACACCTACGGCCCGTCTGTGACAGCTTCCGACCGGCAGATGGACAGTTGCCTCGGCTCAGCCTCTGCAGAGACCCAGCCCGATCAGTGGGAGACAGGTACGATGGCAGGCTACGCTGGGGTGGGGGGGGTGCATTGCCCTCTGCCAGCACTAACCCCTTCCCCTTCTGCATAGCTAGGAATGGGGCCGCAGGCCATTGGCCTCAGCACCCTGGGGAATGAGCCTGCATCTCAGCCCTAGCGTGCAGTGTGCTCCTTTCCCTGGCTAGTGCCTGCCCCCTGGAGGTGTGGGGAGCTGAGGGCAAGGGCTGTGTGGGAGGTGGGTCCTAAATCCCTCTCCTCTCCTAGCGCCAGGGACAGAACCCAGGAGTCCTGGCTCCTGGTGCCCCTGCTTTAGCCCCTAGAACCCAGGCCCTTTGTGGAGCCCTGCTCTGAGCCCTTGCCCTGTCCTCTGCAAGGCGCCTGTTACCCAGACCTTCCCTCCCTTCTCCAGGCTCCAACTCCAGCAAGAGGAAGCGGGTGAGCAGAGGCAGGGCACGGGCCAGTGCCCTCGGCAGGCGGCGCGGGGCCAAGACCGTCCCTGCCCTCAACCAGGAGCCCCCGTCCCCCACCAAAGTGACCTGTGGTAGGTGTCTGGCTGGCGCATGCCCAGGGTCCCCCCACCTTTGGACCAGGCCATGGAAAGACTCCAGTTCCCAGTGGGGGATAGATTGGAGCCTCCTGCTCTTCCCCCCCTAGCTGGGGTGGGGCAGGGATGCTGGTCTGAGTCTCTAGCCAAAGTGCAGGCCCTTCCGTGTCAGTGACTTCGGGGCGGGGTGCCTCACCCCAGCCCTGTGGGGCCTCTCTCTGGGGTGGGGGAGCAGGGAGCCCTGGCCCACTCCTGTGAGCCCCGTCCCCCTGGCTGTCCCGCTCACTCTTCGCTCATGGCTCCAACTGTCCGAATGGCTCCACCTTGTGAGAGGGCGGGAGAAAACGCCTGAGATGTGCCAGGCGCTGGCCTGGGCGGGGCCTGACTTCCACCCGTGTTATATGCTGGTCTAGGGGCTGAGCCCGGGGTAGGCAGCTAACCCCAGGCCAGTACAGACTAGGAGGAGCAAGCAACTGAGCGAACGCTGGTTCCACTGCAGGAAATTCGAATCCCAACCCAGATTGATTCCAGCTGCGTGTCTGTCCAGCCCCTAGCGCGGGAGGGCCTGGTGTGGGACTGAGGTGCTGTTGGAGAGCAGAGAGCTGAGGTTATTGTGGGACTGTGCTGTGTCCCCCTCTTGGGGTGTCACAGGGTTCAGCTCTGCCCTCTAGCTGTTCCTCAGGCACTGCCTGTAGACTAGCAAAGGCCACTGAGGCTGGCTCCTGCAGTGGTTGGTTGTGCAAAGTGCCAGTTCCAGGTGCTGCCGAATTCGTGGGTTCTAGGCCCAGCTCAGCCGCTGCCCTGCCGGGGGATTTTAGGCAAGTCACGCTGCCTTTCTGTGGCTCAATCACTTGGGAAAGTGCTTTGAGATCTCTCGGTGGAAAGCGCTGTCGGAGCCAGGGCTTAGCATTGTTCAGCTCCAGGAGTCCACAGACTTGTGACTAGAAGGTCAGGGCCCTCTGAGCGCCTCCTGCTTGGGGGGGGGCCCTCTAGCAGGTTCTGCGGGGGAATGGAAGCCGCGTGGTGCCAGGCACACCCTGAGGGCTGGCGAGGTAGTGGAATGATCACATCTGACCTTAAATTCTAGGAATCTAGCATGGCTCATGGCCATTTCCAAATACCCACCTAGCTCTGATAGCCCCCAGATGCTGCCCTTCGTGGGGGGAGCCAGCTCAGTTCCAAGGTGGTGGCCTGGATTTCTGTCTCCAAGACCAGCATATAACCCCTGCGCCCCGCTCAGCCAGCCGCGTGCCGAGCGCCAGCATCACCACCGCTCTGGGGCCTCTTGTCTGTCAGTGCGATGCGAATGACCAGCAAAGCAAACTGCACAAAAACGCTCTCTTCCCGTTTGACCAATTTGCAGGCCATGAGTTCTAACGAAGAAGGTTCAAAAATAATTCAATGAGTGTCAATACTGCAACTGCACGGTGCAGCTAAGCCATCCGGCGGGTAGGTGCACGGGTCGGGCCGTAAGCTCCCTTCCACACTGTCTGTTTGATAATGTTCCCTTGCTTCTTGGGGGCACAAATCCCAGGGCCGCTGGCGAGGTCCAGACGGCAGCTCTGCATTCGTAATTTCCTGAGCCGCAGGAGGCTGGGGCCTCCCCTCTGGCTGCCTCCAGGCTAGGGCCTGGCGACGGCTCTGATTCGCCTTGGGATCACGATTTTTTTGTTGCTGCTGCTGCTACTTGATTTCTGCCAATTCTCTCTCAATCCACCGTTTAAATTCCAGGTTACTAAGCAAAAGTTGATGATAAAGAGACCCTGTGTCTCTATTGCAAGCTACTCAGAACTGTCTCGCAAAGGTAACTGACTCCAGCGCACCCAATCTCGCCTGCAGTTGTCGGTGAAACCCATCCTGTTTTGAATGTGTGCTCTAAACCCCCACTGCAGGGCTCTGACAGGGCTCCCCCCATGCATGCTGATCCAGAGAGACCTCAGCAGTGCTGAGCCCAGCCCCCTTTGGGACAGCTCCTGTGTCCCTGCCAAGAGGGTCCGGCCACTCCAGAAGGGCACGGCGGGGAGTCTGTGCCACAGCCCCCCAGCAGGGTCTGCTGGGAGCGGCTGCCGCATGCCAGCTCGCATGCTGGGGTGCCAGTGGGAACGGGGGATGGACCGAGTAACCCCCAAACCCCAGCGTGCTGGATTCCTCCCAGACTCCATCCAGGAGCGGGCAGCCGGTGGCTCACGTCTCAGATGGTCCCCAACCCATGGCGCTGGTCACTGCTGGAGCCATTAGAACAGGCTTGGAATCTGGCACCCTCCTGCCAGCTGCCCGCCTCATACGCCCCCCAGCCACTCTGCACAGCCTGGTTAACAGCCCACCCCTGCTGTGTCACTGGCTCCCGTGCTCCCCCGAGTCTCTGGGGGGCGCCTCTCAACCCTCCGGCCTGGTGTCGGTCCAGCAGTCAGCAGCCGGCCCCCCCGCAGCTGAGGTTCTTTGCCGCATTGATGCCCAGAATGATGGCTTGCTGTTACCATGTGCTAAAAACTTTGAACCCCGTTTCTCTCGGTCCACAGTTGAGATCAACCCCCCGGAAAGCATAAGTATCGGCCCATGCAAGCAGGCCGAGTGCCATGAACCCAAACTCACTTCAGAGCAGAGCTCCCCCGGTGCCCCGTGCCAGGGCAGCCCCTGGGCCCAGCAGCTCTGCCTGGTAGCTGGGCCGGGAGGGGCAGGGCCCTGGATGTAACAGGCTCTGTGCTCACCCACCCCACGTGTGGGGAGTCCGGGCTGCTAGTGCAAAAGCCCCACTCAGCTGCTCCCCCCGACCCTCTCACGCTGACGTGTGGGGAGCCGTCAGAGCAGCAGCCCCCACTGCGCCGTGCTGGGTGGTTTTCAGCGTTGAGCGGCTACCCATGGCTTTCCCCAGCAGCTTGTCCCCTCTGGGGCGCTGGGCATGCCCTGGCCACCTCCTAGGGGGCAGCAGTCCCACATCTGTAACCTCAGCAGCTGCTCAGGGCCCATCTCTCCCAGCCACAGGGGGGCAGGTTTGATCCCTGGGGGAGGAGGTGACCCCGGTCCTGCCCCACCAGCCCTTCCAAGGAGGACGCCGGATCCCAGTGGGTTAATGTCACCCAGGCCGGCTGTTCCTGGAGTCCAGGCACAGGCGGCGTTGCTGCGGCCCAGCTGGGTGCGGTGTCAGTAGAAGGGAAGGAAGCTCTCAGCCGCTCAGCGGGTCGCTGGGGCTCGGGCGGGGGATTGGGATTGCTGCCAGGGCACTCTGTGACCCGCCTGCCTCCCAGCCAGCCCACAGCCCGAACGGCTGAGACGGGTGCCACGCCCAGTGGGCATCCTGTCTGGGCACACCTCTGCCAGCCCCTTGCCTGCCCCACCGAGCTCCTCAGCACCACCCTGCCCCTCTGGCAGCCTGCATTGGGCATGTGGGGTGTGGTTTTGGGGGGCCCGGGCTCTGGGCGGGGGTCCCTGGCAGTGGAGGCCGGGGCTGTGACTGCACTCTGAGTTAATGCTTCTACAGGTGAGGACCACAAGCCAGAGCCCCATAGCAGACGGCCTTGTCGAGCGTATGTAACACCCACCTGCCTCTCGCGTATCTTGCTCTGTAGCCATTGTTCTCCTTGGACGCCCCCCTTTCGATTTTGGCTTGACAGGCGGCTGATCCAAAACTACACCCCACCTCTTCCTGGCTACAGCCCAACCCTGCCAAACCCGGGGGAGGGCGCCTGGAAAAGCAGGTTCTCCGACCAGCTGGGTGGGGCTAGGACAGGAGATCAGCAATGGGGCACTCAGCCCCTCCCTGTGGGGCGCTGATCTCACCCGGCGATGGGGGCTGGGGGCTCAGTGCGAGGCAGGCTGGCTGGGTGGGCCCCCAGAGCCGCTCCAGAGGGCAGGGATGCTGGGGGGCCGGCGGGGCACGAGGTGGGCGTTTGGCAAGGTTTGGCTGTAGCCCTGTGGTGAGAGGATGCTCTAGGGAGGGAGTCTGGAGCCCTTGGTGGGCCCCCCCTAGGCCCATTGAGAGCCGCCCTGCCCTGCCCCCCAGCGTCACACTGCATGAGCGCGCGGTCTCTGTGTGCCGCTGGCCTGGGCCCTCCGGCGCTGACGCCCCGTCTCTCTCCTCCCCTCCCCTGTGTGTCTCTGCCCTCTCCCCCCAGACATCCGGCTGCGGGTGCGCGCCGAGTTCTGCCAGCACGAGCCCGTCCTGCGGCAGAACGTGCTGTCCAACAAGCAGCACCGGCTGGAGCGCCAGTTCGACGTCTTCGGCCAGTCCAGCACCATCCTCAAGTCCCGCGACCTGGGCTCCATCATCTGCGACATCAAGTTCTCGGAGCTCTCCTACCTGGACGCCTTCTGGAGCGACTACATGAACGGGGCGCTGCTGGAGGCCCTCAAGGGCGTCTTCCTCACCGAGTCGCTGCGGGACGCCGTGGGGCAGGAGGCCATCCGGCTGCTGGTCAACGTGGACGAGGACGACTACGAGGAGGGGCGCCGGCTGCTGCTGGAGAGCCTGGGCCCCCAGTGACGGCCCCTCTGGGGAGCTGGCTCTGGGTGGGTCGCGCGTCCGGCCTTCCCGGGGGGGAGCCAGGCTCTGCTCCCTCGGAGCTGGGCACGCCGGTCCCTCCCCTCGCCAGCCACGCGGGCACGCCGGGTCCTCTCCTCCCCCGCCAGCCAGCCGGGCACGCCGGGTCCCTCCCACGCGGGCACGCCGGGTCCCTCTCCCGCCACGCTGCCCCAGTCCACACGCATGCTGGGTCCTCCCCCCACGCTAGCCACGTGGGCACCCCAGTCCACACTCCCCCCACGCTAGCCACTGTCACCCTAGTCCACACACCAGGTGTCCCCACGCTAGCCACCGTCACCCCCCCACACACCCGTTAGCCACCCTCTCCCTGGGTGCCAGCCGTCCTGCCCCAGCCCTGGCTGCGTCTGGGTGCTAGCAGAGGAATGCGCCCAAGGCGGGGTAGGGAGTGGGGGGGTCCCTCTGCCGCGCCCCTGGCGCTTACCCCCCTTCTTCTCTCCAGGTCTCGGGCTGGAGTCTTTTCTGAGCCGCTGGAGCTCATCCACTTGGGACACGGAGACTCCTGAGAACGCCCCCCTGCAGGCCTCCGCCTGCCAGCTGGGCCAAGCACCGGCCTGAGTGGTGCCCCTCCTGTGCTGGCGAGGAGACGGGCCGGGGCGTGGGGCCAGGGGCACCGCTGGCCGGGAGACTGGACCTGGCGTTAGCGTTAGGACACAAACCTGCTTTTCCTCCTGCTGCCGTTTGGGCTGGGGGGGGCGGGTGGAGAGGGGGAGTCAGAGTCACTTTCCTGGGCTCTGGCTGTTTGTACATAATAGAAATCTATGGGGCGGACAGGGCTCAGGCAGCGGCTGCGGGAATTTGTCCTCAGGCCTGGGGGGGGGGGGGTGTCAGCTGGTGTCATTATTTAAAAAGATGGTATTTTTTTAAGTAAAAGATGAAAAAAATGCGAAAAAAAAACAAACCCCCAAACAAACCAGCCCGAGCTGCTCTTTTGACACAGGGTTTTGCAGCGTCTTGTATCGGGGATGGGAAAAAATCAATAAAACAGAATTTGTAGCGGAGACTCTTCTTGAACAGGCACTTTCAGTCCCTTCTCCGCCAGCCTGGGGCAGAACCCCGGAGTCCTGGCTCCTGCCCCCCCCCCCACACACACACTGGGGCAGAACCCGGGAGTCCTGGCTCCTGCCCCCCACACACACACACACTGGGGCAGAACCCCGGAGTCCTGGCTCCTGCCCCCACACACACTGGGGCAGAACCCGGAGTCCTGGCTCCTGCCCCCGCGCGGGGGCAGAACCCCGGAGTCCTGGCTCCCGGCCCCCCGCCCCCGCGCTGGGGCAGAACCCCGGAGTCCTGGCTCCCAGCCCCCCCGCGCTGGGGCAGAACCCAGGTGTCCTGGCTCCCGGCCCCCCCCCCCCCCGCGGGGGCAGAACCCGGGTGTCCTGGCGCCCTGTGCTGGGGCAGAACCCAGGAGTCCTGGCTCCCGCCCCCCTGTGCTGGGGCAGAACCCAGGAGTCCAGCTGTTGTAAGGGAAGTCAGGTGGCGCTGGGCTGCCTTTTTCCATGTCCAGTGCAGGCCTGTGGAGAACAGCGCCAGGCCGGTGCCAGGGGACGTGCTGCCCCCAGCCCAGGGGTTGGGCTGCCAGTGCCCTGGTTCTCCCACAGGGTGGGGTCGTGTCCTGGCCCCTGGGCTAGTCACCCTCCCCCACTCTTCCCTTCACCTCTCCAGGCCGAAGCCCCTGTGGGGCTGAAAGCTCCCAAGCCAGGCTCCGAGGAGTATCTCGTTTTGGCCTTCACAACATCCGCCGGCAGTGAGTTCCGCAGGTTAACCGTGCTCCATGAAGAAATATGTCCTGTTCATGTCATGGGTGACCCCTGGTTCCTGTCAGTTCCTTATTCACTCTCTGCAGGCCAGGCAGGGTTTTGTAGCCCTCTCTCCTCTCCCCCTCGGTCGCCTCTTTCCCAAGCCGAACAGATCTCCTCCTCCGGGAGCCGTTCCAGCCCCCCGTCCTTGCTGTTCCCTTCTGAGTGCTGCCCGCTCTGTTCTGAGCGGGGTTCGAGGGGCGGGTGGCCCCGGGGCTGGTACAGAGCCGTGTTATTTTCTGTCGTCTCATCTCTCTCTTCTCATGGCTGCCACCATCCCGGTCGCGTTTTTGGCGGCTGCTGCACCTCGAGTGGATGTTTTCAGAGAACGCTCCGCAGTGACTCCAAGAGCTTTCCAGCGTGGGGTGTGTAGAGCTGGGATTATGGTTTCCAAGGTGCATCACTTTGCACTTAGCAGCAGCAAATTTCATCTGCCTCTTTGTTGTCCAGTCACCCAGTCCCGCGAGATCCCTTTGTAGCTCTTCGCGGTCGACTTTGCTCTTAACTATCTTGAGTAATTTTGTATCATCAGCAAATTTTACCACCTCGTTGTTTCTCAGCTCCCTTGTGAATACGTTGAACAGTCCTGGGCCCAGCACGGAGCCCTGGGGGACCCTGAATGACCATTTCTCCCTCCCCTTTGCTTCCCGTTATTGATCCAGAAAGGACCTGCCCTCTTAGCCCGGCCGCTTCCCTTGCTTCAGCGCCTGTGGGGAGGGCCCTTGGCCAGGGCTTTCTGAAAGCCCACGGACGCGACAGCCACTGGCTCCCCCTTGGCCACCTGCGTGTTGACCCCTCTCAGAATTCTAGCAGATTGGTGAGGCGCGATTTTCCTTCACAAGAGCTGAGCTGACTTCCCCAGCAAATCGTGTTCATCCCTGTGTCTGACAATTCCAGAGTTTCATCCCGTCTGGCCGGCACTGAAGTCAGGCTCCCCGGCCTGGAATTGCCGGGGTCGCCTCTGGAGCCTTGTTACAAACATTCATGTCCCATTAACTATCCACCAGTCAGCTGGGGCAGATGCGGATCTCAGGGGCGGGTCCCATAGCACAGTTGGCAGTTCTGCAGTTCCGCTTTGTTCCTTCAGACCTCCTGGGTGAATCCCACCTATGCCTGGGGCCTTCCAAACCACCTCTACAGCCACCTCAATCGGGGACGGTGCCTCAGATTTTTTCACCTCAAAAGCTTGGCTCAAGTGTGGGAATCCCCCTCAGCTCCTCTGCAGTGAAACCGCTGGAAAGAACTCGTTCACCTCCCCTCGCGCGTCCCGGCCCCCCGGCTGCAGGGGGACTTCACAAACATTGCTGGTAGTTTTGGTGTCTCTTGCCAGTTCTTCAAATTCTCACTTGGCCTCCCCTGCCTGTGCCAGGGTCTGCTCCTTTCTGCTGGCTGGGGGAGGAGGAATTGGCGGGGCTGGGACTGAGCGACTGAGGCTGATGTGTGGGGCAGCTGTCCCCTGGGCCGGCTCCAGCTGCAGAGCCGGGGGGGGCCTCCACTGCAGCGTGGCTCAGGGGGGCGCTAATTACCCCGCTGTGCTGTGCAGCTGCTGCCCGGTGTCTCTGCCAGCCCTGCCGGAGGGGCGTGAAGCCCCGGCAGCCTGGCCCTGCGGGGCAGAGCGCCCAGGGTGAGGCAGGAGCGCTGGAGCCCGGGGGCTGAGGCGAGGGGGGGGCTGACCCCCCAGGGTCCTCCCTACGCTGGGGGATCTGAGGGGTGGGGGTCCCTGGCACCCCCCACTGCAGTGGCCATAGGGGGGTGTCTCCTGCCCCCTCCCCCAAGCTGTCTCTCTCCTGGACTCGCCCCCTGCTCTGTTCCTCTGGCTGGGAAATTAGCCCCCTGTGGCCCTCAGGGTGTGGGGGGCTGGGCCAGGTCCCCCCCCGCCCCCAGGCTCCCAGCCCCACGCTGCCCTAGGCGGGGTCACTGAAGCCTGAGGCGTTGCGGGCGGCGGCTGCTGACGCTGCTTTGGCCACGAGGGGGCAGCAGGGGGTCTGCGATTGCTACAGCTGCTGCTGTTCGCTTAACGGCCGCCAGGTGGCTCCACGCCTCTACATATTTGTCCCCCTCGGCTCCCAGCCCCCCCCAACCACCAGACCCCTCCCCTCCCAGGGCCAGAACCCAGGAGTCCTGGCTCCCAAAACCCTCCCCAGCTCTAACCACCGGACCCCACTCCCCTCCCAGGGCCAGGGAGAGAACCCAGGAGTCCTGGCTCCCAGCCCCCCAGCTCTAACCACCGGACCCCACTCCCCTCCCAGGGCCAGGGAGAGAACCCAGGAGTCCTGGCTCCCAGACCTCCCCTGCCCTCACCCACCAGCCTCCACTCCCCTCCCAGAGCCAGGGGGAGAACCCAGGAGTCCTGGCTCCCACCCCTGCTCCAACCACCGGTCCCCACTCCCCTCCCAGAGCCGGGGAGAGAACCCAGGAGTCCTGGCTCCCACCCCTGCTCCAACCACCAGCCCCCACTCCCCTCCCAGAGCCGGGGAGAGAACCCAGGAGTCCTGGCTCCCAGCCCTGCTCCAACCACCGGTCCCCACTCCCCTCCCAGAGCCGGAGAGCCCCCAGCAGAGTGACCCAAGCCTGGCTGGAGCTGCGCTGCCCCCTCAGAGAGATGCCCCTGACTCCTCCCTGCCGCTCCGCCAGGATGGGCTGCCAGGTGCCATGGAGTGTCCCAGCCGGGCTAGGGGCCATGGCCAGCCCCCACCTCCCCAAGGGAGGTATTGGCCTCACCCCTCTCTAGGAAGCCACCTGGGATCCCGTGGAGAAACCCCCCCCCCCCCGCACACAGTGTGTCAGGGCAGGATCCAGACAGAATTCTCCTCTGGGCTAATGAGACGAGCTCGTTAGGAAACCATCTCGGAATGTGCCACACCGTGGAGCCAGGACTCCTGGGTTCTCCCCCTGGCTCTGGGAGGGGAGTGGTGTCTAGTGGTTAGAGCAGGGGGGGTCTTGGAGCCAGGACTCCTGGGTTCTCTCCCTAGCTCTGGGATGGGAGTGGGGGGGTAGAGAAGGGGGGGCTGGGAGCCAGGACTCCTGGGTTCTATCTTCACCTTTGGGAAGGGAGTGGGTCTAGTGGGATGGGGGCTGGCAGCGTGTCGTCTCTCCGCTCTGCGTGGGTGGAAGGGAACACACAGAACATTCAATCAAAGCTTTGCATGGAGACTGCAAAGACCTCGTCCACCCCCAGCCTGCACTGAGCTGGGGGTGGGCAGAGAGCATGCTCTGGTGGGGTTCAGTTCTTTGCAACTCGGAGTCGGATTTTTCCAGAGGCCACTGTTAATTTCCAGCCCCCCCCAAGGCAGCTGCATGCGCGAGGTGTCTGCCTCCTTCCTAGCAGCGGACGTGACCTGCTGTCTGCTTTTTATTAGCCTGGACACAGGCTCTGCGGTCAGGCGCAGGGGCTGGAATGACACACAAAGCATTAGCCATGTCAGCGGCAGGCAGGCTGGGCGTGTGAGGATGAATTAACAGTAAAGGAACATAGGGCCCTTCGGCGAGGGAGCAGCCTTTCTGCAAGGGCTGGTTTAGGTTTGGGTCCAAAATTCAGGCCGATTTGGGGTGCGGTTTTATTTCCCCCCAGGAAATGATTCTCCCGATTGTTTCTGGCCTGTTTGCAGTCAGGGCGGGGTGCCGATGGTCTGGGGCTGCAGGGGCGGCCGTTTCCCCAGCCTCGGTGTTCTTCCCCCGAAGGAGAATTCCAGGGTTTGGCCAGCGCTCGACAAACACTACAGAAAACGGCCTGGTCCAGGCCATGTGCTGGTGCAAGTCGGTCTTTTTCCGCCGGTTTCTCGGGAGCGACACCGTCGGCAGACCTGGCTGCACGGTATAAATGCCTCGCACCAGCTCCAGCCTCACCATCGAATAATGAGCCTAATTCTGAGCACTTTTACGCAAGTGTGACACTCTAGCTAATTAACCCCAACGCTTCCTAAGTGATTTTGCTCTTTCTGAAACCCTGCATTGAATTCGAGTCTTAATTCTCAGTGTTACTGCTGGCAAGTCTTCATTTCCAAGATGCATTTCATGCCATAATCTCAATTATTGCACAGAACAGTGAATCTATGTTGCATGCAGTTCTGATCCTGTGCAATAATTTTAAATATTGCATGCAAATTCAAAACTATCAAAATGCAGGTGATGCTTAATTTATGTTGCATGTAATACGGCTTTAATGTAATTATCTCAAATTATCTCCAAACTTTGCTTCCAATGAGCACAGAAAGATGAATTTAGATTGCCTGCAATAAGACAACTTCACATCTGTGCCGAGTCCTTCATCTATGTTGCACACACTAGTCTCAATTTTCAACATACGCAAATTTTCAATAGCATGTTATATAAAATTAATTCTCACTCCCAGAGCACTTGAAGTGAAATCGGCTTGTAATATATATTGTGCACTGACCTCAAGCCCAATATGTATCGCACCAAAGCCTCCCTTTTCAGAAACACACAAACCCAGTCTGTCTTCCACACCATGATTACGAATACAGCAATTAATTTTTCAAATGGGGGGGACCCTTTCCCTAATTTTAAGTATTTTGCAACAATTTTAAACTCGGATATAGTGCCTGCAATGCTCAATTCTTGGGATAAAATGTTCTCAATTCTACAATAGTTTAGCATGGTCCCAATTATCTTTCAGAGACTACTCGAATTCTCGATCTCTCTACATACACCAAATTCTCCGTTTATAAATGTATATCACTCAAGCCAGTTAGGCCAAAATTTTGTAAGTTGGGTGACCACAGTAAAACTGATAAAGCCATATTTTAAATTGCATTTCACTGACGAAATGTGGCTTTCAGAGCACAACTGTAGACACCCAGTTTTGCAAACGTTAGCCTTAATTTTTGCACATAGTACTTCAAATTCTAACGATGCTCTGAATGTGATCGATTTTATACTGTACCCTGAATTATTCCTGATTTCTCCATACACGCAATACTCCCTAGGCTCAGTGTGCTAGGGCTAAGAAGCTTCTTTCCCAATTTTTCCCAAAATACTTTAAAATCTTGGCTCATATTCCTCTCAGCATCTCATATTTACTGCATGCAAAAAACCCAAACCCAGTCTGAATGATTTCTGCATCTCGTCCTCTTTATTTTCAGTGGAAAATACATCGAATGGTCTTTTGAAATTCCTTATATATATTGCCGCACAATCCTTTTTATTGTTCTTCAGGTCTATGAAACATGGATGCAGCAACTACAAGTATTGTGTATAACGGTCTTAATTTCCAACATTCAGTCTGCAATTTTGCTCTGATTTTTGGCAAATAATTCTGTTAACACCCAGTATTCACCTCATGTAAAACTATAATAATTTTGGCATACAATGATCTCAGTTGTTAGCAATTCTTTGGGTTATTTTTAATTTCTTCTAACTCTCAAAAATAATGCTCTTGGATTATATAGAATATTCTTAATACTTCTTCACGTAATACCATTAATTCTTCATACATATTGCATGCATTACTTTCACATATTGCATATCATATCCTTCCACATATTGCATATCATATCCTTCCATCTCTTTAATATAAAATCCTCCAAATGTCTGGTTAATTATGGTATATAATAATTTAAAATCTATATTCACTATGGTATTTTTTATTTCTGTGTTCTCTTAATTATTTTGTATAATAATCTGCAAATCTCACTGTATTTATGCCCTAAACTTCATTTCTAAATTGAAGTTCCACACAACACTTTTAATTGCCAATAATATATCCTCTCTCATTCTCCAATGCAATGCATGTAATTATTCTGTCTACTACTACTCATTTCCATATGCATTACACGCACAAAATCATATTTTTCATATAAACCTTTCATACCAAATATGTATTTATATATTGCATGTAGCACTCAATAGTTATATTAATTGGATATAAAACTCAACTATTGCATAGTATGCTATTAATTATACATATGCATTTCATGCAATTAATTATTTTGCATACAATATTCAATATGAATTTTATCCAACATTCTAACCCTTCCCTGTACACCTTGTATTATGGTTTTGTTTTGGCATAGAGTATTTTCTTTCTCAATATGCATTGCATGAACCAATCTCTTAATTATTTTTGCATAACAAACTCTTAATTTCCAAATAATCCTACATGTAATATTAACGAGCCTAGCACACAATATTCTCTTTTCTAAATACATATTGCAAACTACTGAATATAGTGTTTTCAATTTTCTGTATGCATTGCATAAAATGTTCTTAATTGTTTTGGCATAAAAAACATTTAATTTCCAAATTCTTGGGCATGCAATACTCTGAAATTTTGTCACAATGCTCTCCATTGCCAATCCATATTGCATGCAATATTTGGAATGATTGCATAGAATATTCTTAATTCCAAATATGAATTTAATACAACAGTCTAATTATTTTGTTTCAAACATTCAATATCCACTTCAGGCAACACTCTTAAGCCTCACTAGATATATGGTTATGTCGGTTTTACACTGCATTGTATATAATAATCTGAATTATTGTATGCAATATGTTTAAATCTGAATATGCGTTGCATAAACATTTCTTGATTATTCTAATGTAAGGCTCTTAACTTCCAAAATCTGCACTGTGTAATATTGTAAAATATTGCACACAATGCTATTTGCTCCCAAATATATATTGCCAATTCCATTCAGAATTATTGCAATTAGTACTTCTAATGATAAACAGGCATTGCATAAACATCTCTGCATTTTTGGCATATAAAACTTAATTTCCAAAATACTCTGCATGTTGTATTCTCAAATATTGCATATATGCCCTCCATTTCCAATGTATATTGCAATAATATTTTGACTATTGCATATAGTAGTTTTAATTCTGATTGGGCACTGCAAATGTCTGTATTCTTTGGCATATAAAACTTCATTTCCAAAATATCCTGAACACAGTATTCTAAAATACTGCTCACATGCCCTCCACTTCCAATGTATATTGCAAATAACCTGTGATATGATTGCATAGAACACTTTTAATTCTGAATATGCAGTGCATAAAAAGTTCCTGGTTATTCCTGGCATGTAAGATTATTAATTTCCAAGATATTCTGCATGCGCCATTCTCAAATATTGCCCAGATGCGCGCCACTTCCAATGCATATTTCACATAACATTTGGCATTATTGCATGAAGCACTTTACATTCTGAATATGCACCAATATCTCTGGGTTATCTGGCATGTAGGATTCCTAATTTCCAAAATCATCTCCTGCATGCAGTACTCTAAAATAGTGCCTCTGTGCTTTCTGCCCTCAGTACAGATCGCCCACAAAAGTGTTGCAGGGAAAACTTGGACTTCGGAGTGTCTCTACCGCATGCAAACTCCTCATCACTGTGCAAATGATGCCCTCAATTTTCTCTGTGAAACTTTGAAGCTGAAAAACAAAGCGTGTGAGAGAGACGGAGTGAGGGGTGCAGCAGGAGAAAAGGGTGGTGTGTTACACACACAGCCCCCCCTTCCACACACAGCACTAGGGAAGCACACACACAACACACACAGCCATGCAGCCATACCCCCCTCATCCACCCCCCCAACATCAGAGCCACACAAGCACAGCCCTCCCTTTCCCTCCAAACTTGGGCTCCCCCTCCTCTCCCCCAAGTCCTGGGACTCCCCCCTTCCTAGCCCTCCCCCAACCCTGGCCTCCCCACTCCCCTCCCCCTTCCTCACCTGCCCCCTCCCCCAAGTCCTGGGACTCCCCCTTCCTAGCCCTCCCCAACCTTGGCCTCCCCACTCCCCTCCCCTTGCTCGCCTGCCCCCTCCCCAAGTCCTGGGACTCCTTGCTCGCCTGCCCCTCCCCCAAGTCCTGGGGACTCCCCCTTCCTAGCCCTCCCCCAACCTTGGCCTCCCCACTCCCCTCCCCCTTGCTCGCCTGCCCCCTCCCCCAAGTCCTGGGGACTCCCCCCCTTCCTAACCCTCCCCAAACCCTGGCCTGCCCCCTCCCAACCCTGCCCCTCCACCTTCCTAACCCACCCCTCCCCAGCCCTGCCCCTCCCCAAGCCCTGGGGCTCCCCTCCCCACCAGCCCCCGCTCCCTCCCCATCCCCGGCTATTGCTGCTGCTGCCGCCCTGAGCATCCTTAAATCCTGTTGCTGATGCTGCTGCATCCTCCCCGTTGCCAGGGCAACCGCGGCTGGCGGGGGGATGATGGAGAGAAGCCGGCGCGCGCCCCGGCTCGCGCTCCGCCTGCTGCTGCTGCCGCTGCCGCTGCCGGCCCCGCTCCCCCCCAGCCCGTGGCTCGGCTGCAGCCATGCGCGCATGGAGGAGTCAGCGTGCGCCCACCGATGGAAGCAGAGGTAGGTGCAGTCTCCGGGCAGCCCCCCGCCTCCGCCTCCTCCCGGCTCCGTGCCTCGCTCGCTCCCATTTAAAAATCTTTAAAACTTTGCATATTAATATCTGCGCTTTGCATAAATCTCCCCCGCGCTTTATTGATTGCAAAGCGCTTAATGCAGCGGCTGGCCCGTGGCAGGCGCGCTCACGGGCTCGCTCGCCTCCTGCCCGCGCAGCGCCGCCGATTGTTCCGAGCTCCCTTGTCTCGGGCTCGCCGGCTCCCGGAGCGGAGCGGAGCGGAGCCCGGGGCCGGGCCGGGGCCGCGCGGGGGGGAAGGCGAGAGAACCGGCCGAAGCGGAGCGCGGCGGCCGCGGGTTTCTTTGCGCTTCCAGCTGTAGGCTGGGGGGGGGGGGGGGTTGCACTTGCAAAAGGGGCGCGAGCTTCGCTTCGCTTCGCTTCTGCAGCGCGCCCGGAGCGGAGCCGCGGAGCCGGGAATAAAGCCGGGCTGGCCCGGGGCTCCTGCGAACGCCTCTGGGCTGCGGGCGGAGGATGCTGGAGGTGGAGGGGAAGGAAGAATGGGAGAAAAAAGGAGCGTGTGTGTGTGGGGGGCGTTTGCAAAGCGGGCATCTCCTGCGTGGGAATTGTATTGCGGTGCAGCGGGAATGGGGGGGCTGTTCCATGGGGGTCTCCGAGCTGTTTGGGGGCGATGTGTTGGAGGGGCCGTGGTTAAGTGGGGGGGGCTGTAGCATTGGATGGGGGCTGTGGTTAATGAGGGGCTGTTGCATTGGAGGGCTGTGGTTAATGGGGGCTGTTGCATTGGAGGGCTGTGGTTAATGGGGTCTGTGGTTAGTGGGGGCTGTTGCATTGAAAGGGCTGTGGTTAATGGGGGCTGTTGCATTGGAGGGCTGTGGTTAATGGGGGCTCTTGCATTGAAAGGGCTGTGGTTAATGGGGGGCTGTTGCATTGGAGGGGGCTGTGGTTAATTGGGGGGGCTGTTGCATTGGAGTGGGGGGCGCTGATGCGGTTTGGAGGGGGGCTTTGCTGACCCCGCGGCTGCAGGTGTTTGTGCGGCGACGCTGGATGCCCGATGCACAGAGCCGGGGGATTGTGGATTGTCCGGAGCGTGGGGGGGGGGGCAATGGCCGGAGCGGGGGGGCACGGTAGGATGGGGGGGCAGATGCAGTCAGCCAGCGCTGGACTTGCCTTTTGTCCACGGCGAGGAGGGGGGCACCCGGGGAGTGTTAATAATGATCAGCAGCGCTCGGTTGTTCCTGGGGGGAGCGCGTCGCGGAGCTGGGGGTGCGGCGGGAGGGGGAGAGAAGAGGCATGATCGGGGGCGCCGGAGGGGTGTGGATCTGGGGTGCAAGGGGGAGCAGAGGCTGGATCTGGAGGTGTTTGCGGGGGGGAGGAGGAATCTGGGCGAAAGGGGGGAGAAGGGACCGTGTCCGTGGTGTGAGGGGGGGTCACATTCTCTCCTGCCCCCCCTTTCCCTGCCCTTTGTCATATTAAAATTAAATTATTTTGGAGAGAAAATAAAACAAATCAGTGAATCTCCTGAGCCCCCAAACGCAGAGTCACCTGCGAACCTCCACCCCCGAGTCCTCTTCATGCCCTCCCCAGCTCAGCACGCCCCACTGCCCCCCATTCCAGAGGCTGGGGTGTGGGTGGGAGCAGAGGGGGGCCCCTCCCCAGGGCTGAGTGGGTGGCTCACCCCATCCCGATTTCATTCCTCCTTGCTGGGCTCAGCGAGGCTAAAAGTACCAGGTAAGGCTGATATGGCACCGCTGTGGGAAGCTCGCAGCACCAGGGGGTACCAGGTGGGCACTGCTGTGGGAAGCTTGCAGCGCTGGAGGGTCCCAGGTGGGCACTGCTGTGGGAAGCTCGCAGCACTGGAGGGTCCCAGGAGGGCACTGCTGTGGGAAGCTCACAGCACCGGAGGGTCCCTGCTGGGCACTGCTGTGGGAAGCTCACAGCACCAGGGGGTACCAGGTGGGCACTGCTGTGGGAAGCTCACAGCACCGGAGGGTCCCTGCTGGGCACTGCTGTGGGAAGCTCACAGCACCAGGGGGTCCCCGCTGGGCACTGCTGTGGGAAGCTTGCAGTGCTGGAGGGTCCCAGGTGGGCACTGCTGTAGGAAGCTCGCAGCACCAGAGGGTCCCTGCTGGGCACTGCTCTGGGAAGCTCGCAGCGCCATTGGCTGAGGGTACCGGAGTGGGGGGGTCAGTTCCATGTCTGTGAGTCTGTGGGGGACGGACACACGTACAGCCGAGCTCTGCGGCTCACTCGGCCCCCGGCCCTTCCAGCCTGTGTGAGTGACAGTGTGTGTGTGTATGTGTGTGCGTGTGTGACAGTGTGTGTGTATGTGTGTGCGTATGTGTGTGCGTGTGCATGTGCATGTGCGATGTGTGTGCATGTGTGACAGTGCGTGTGTATGTGTGTGTGCATGTGACAGTCCGTGTGTATGTGTGTGCATGTGTGACAGTGTGTGTGTGTGTATGCATGTGCACATGTGACAGTGCATGTGTGTGTGCATGTGACAGTCCGTGTGTATGTGTGTGCATGTGTGACAGTGTGTGTGTGTGATGTGTGTATGCATGTGCACATGTGACAGTGCGTGTGTATGTGTATGCATGTGCATGCGTGTGCACGTGTGGCAGTGCGTGTGTACGTATGTGACTGACAGTGTGTGTACGTCCTGCATTCTTAGCCGATGGAACCGTTTTGTCTGGGCTCCCAGGGGTGAAGCTATCGCCAGGCTTGTGTCTGCAGGGGGGCTGGGAGCCAGGACTCCTGGGTTCTCTCCCCGGCTCTGGGAGGGGAGTGGGGGCTGGTGGTTAGAGCAGGGGGGCTGGGAGGGTCTGCCCCAGAAACCCCTCATATCCCCCCTCCTTGGGGTTCACAGGGACCCTGTTGTGTGTGCGCTGTGTGCACTGTCACGAGTGCGAGTGTGGGGGATGTGCTGTGTGTCTCTGTCCCCTTGTGCCCAGTGTGTGTTGTGTTGTGTTGTGTTGTGTGGGTCTCCATGCAGTGTGCATGTGCACATGTGCCTCTTGCTGTTGGCTGGTTGTGGTGTGGTGTGTGTTGCACTGTGTGGTGTGGGCGTCTCTCTCCCTTCTGTTTGTGTGGTGTGTTACGAGGCATGTCTCCATGCATGGTGCACAGTGTATGTTTGTGCGGGGGGTGTCAGAGCTTTTCTCCCTGGCGTGTGGCTTCTGCTGCTAAGCGAGACCTCATTTATCTGCAGTGACCTTTTATATTGTGTGTGTGCGTGTGCGTGTGTGTGTCTGGTCAGTGTGTGTGTGCGTGTGTCTGGTCTGTGTGTGTGTGTGTGTGTGTGTGCGTGTGTGTGTCTGGTCAGTGTGTGTGTGTGCGTGTGTGTGTCTGGTCAGTGTGTGTGTGCGCGTGTCTGGTCAGTGTGTGTGTGTGTGTGTGTGTCTGGTCAGTGTGTGTGTGTGTGTGTGTGTGTGTGTGTGTGGTCAGTGTGTGTGTGTGTGTGTGCGTGTGTCTGGTCAGTGTGTGTGTGTGTCTGGTCAGTGTGTGTGTGTGTGCGCGTGTCTGGTCAGTGTGTGTGTGTGTGTGTGTGTGTGTGTGTCTGGTCAGTGTGTGGCCTTCTCCAGAGGCCCCTCAGAGGGACTCGGCACGTGGGGGTCCTGCTGGTGTGGGGCGGGGGCGCGTCCGTGTGTCGGCTGGGTGGGGGGCGCGTCCGTCTGTCAGCTGGGTGGGGGGCGCGTCCGTGTGTCCGCTGGGTGCGGGCACGTCCGTCTGTCGGCTGGGCGGGGTGTGTCCGTCTGTCGGCTGGGCGGGGTGTGTGTCCGTCTGTCGGCTGGGCGGGGTGTGTGTGTCCGTCTGTCGGCTGGGTGGGGTCCGTCTGTCGGCTGGGTGGGGGCGTCCGTCTGTCAGCTGGGTGGGGTGTCCGTCTGTTGGCTGGGCGGGGCGCGTCCGTCTGTCAGCTGGACGGGGGCGTCCGTCTGTCAGCTGGGCGGGGGGGTGTCCGTCTGTCGGCTGGGTGGGGGGGGCGCGTCCATCGGTCGGCTGGGCGGGGGGGGCGCGCGTCCGGCTGGCGGCTTGGTGGGGGTGGGTCCGTCTGGCTTTTGGCCTCTGGCCTTTTGCCGCCCCTGCCCCACGCAGGGAATTTCTCCTGGCTTCCCAGGCCAGCCCCCAGGACCCTCGTCCCCAGCGTGGCCCCAGAGCATCCCAAGGCAGGTCCTGGTTGGCTTTGCAAAGGGCCTGGGCCAGAGAACGCGCCCCGTTTCTCTTTCTCGTTCCTTCCTTCCCGTCCCCTCGCTCACTCGGCCCTTTCTCCAGGCTGCCCCCCCCTATCCTTTGCCTCTGTCTCCCCCCAACCTGCACCCGACCCAGCTCCTTCCCGAGATCCCCTCCCCCGCTCGAGCCGTGCTGCCCCCCTGTATCGGGGCCCCTCCTCCGCCTTCCTGCCGCTCCCTCTAGCCCCGTCATGCTGTCAGGGACCCCACCATCCTCTGCCCCCCTCGCATCTTAGCAGCTGATCAGGGACCCCCAACCTTCCCCAGCCCTTGTCTGTTGCCCCCCGGGGGTGAGCGATAATGGAGCATCATTGTGGGGCGCAGCGCCCCCCCGGTCTGCGGGTGACCCCCCCAAGCGTGACGGGATCCACTGGCGGGACCTGGCAGCAGCCATTTCCTGGTCAAGAACTGACCGTTGGCTTCTCCATCTCAGCCGGCCTGTTCCTCCCGCAGCGCCGCCTGGGCTGGGGGGCGGGATCCGGCTCCTGGCCCAGCAAAGCCCCCCCATCTCTCAGTTGCCATGGGGATTGCACCCCCCGTCCTGGTCTGTGTCGGGGGGAGGGTGTGAGAGAACTAGCCAGTGAGGGTGGTGCTGGGGGGGCTGGTGCACAGAACCCCTCCGACCGGGCGCACGAGGGAGGGCGGGAGCCGAGGAAAAGGGCCGTGTCCACGACGTGCCGCTCCCCTCGCACCATTAGTGAAAACCCCACGAACCACTAGCGCCCGAAAGGTGCCCCTCGAACGCGCCTCGGGCCGGGGCGGGGGGCGTTTGGCCCCCTGCGCTGAGACCCCGAAAGGAGGGGTCTGTTTGTGAAGGGAGCAGTGGGGAGCAGCCCCTCAAAAATATTCCCCTGCCCCAAAACTGGCTCCCCCCGAGCTCTGTGCATGTCTCCAAATCTTCCCCTAAATGGCAGCTGGCTTCGCAGCCCGGCCACGAGAGCCTCCCGGAGCCTGGTGGGCCGGAGCCTGGCCAAATACTCGCCAGGTTTGCAGGGAGTTCGTTGCCAGTCTATAAATAGCAGCTATTTGCATATCTATCGATGTCACTATAAATAGCAGCCATTTGCATATCTATCAGCGCAGCTATAAATAGCAGCCATTTGCCAATCGATCCAGCTTCTTGTAACTCCAGATCTGTTTGACGCCGGCTCGATGGGGTCGGTTTCCAGCGGGATCCGCGTCCCCGAAATCCCAGCTGTGTACCTGGCCCTGTGACGAGACCGGCCCAGGTTACCTGGGGGTCCGGAAGGGGAGCTGCCGGCCCAGACCTGCGCCTCCCGCCCTCTTGTTCTCTGCTTAGACCCTGCTGGATTTGCCAATGAGCTTGGAGCTGGTGTCAAAATCGCTTTCTCGCCGCCCAGTAATTGACTTGCCTTATAAAGAGACCGATTTGCAACCTCGTAGGGGTCCTGCGTCTGTAAAGACCCTTCGGGCCGCGTGTCCTGGCTCTGCTGCAGGATCGGGGCCAGCTGTGGGCGGCTGAGAACAGGCCTCCTTCGCTGCGCCCAGCCTGGCGTTCGCAGGGAGCGAGAGGGATTCAGACTCTGAGTTCAGAGAGGCAGGGACTTGGGCTTCAGAAATTTGGTGCAATGATAATAATAATATAACTATTAATAAATAACTCCCAGCCTCGCTTTCCTTCTGTCTGTCCCCAGCACCCCATCTATCCGCGTGCGCCCTGTCTCTCTATCCCCACCCCCTCTATCTATCCCCACCCCCTCTATCTATCTATCCCCCACCCCTCTATCTTTCTATCCCCACACCCCTCTATCTATCTATCCCCACACCCTTCTATCTATCTATCCCCACCCCCTCTATCTATCTATCCCCACACCCCTCTATCTATCTATCCCCCACCCCTCTATCTATCTATCCCCCACCCCCTCTATCTATCCCCACACACCCCCTCTATCTATCTATCCCCACACACCCCCTCTATCTATCTATCTATCTATCCCCACCCCCTCTATCTATCTATCTATCTATCCCCACACCCCCCATCTGTCTGTCTGTCCATATCGGCTGGGATTCTGTCTCCGCTCGAGTCACTCGCACGCTGACAGACTCTGTTTCCCTGACTCACTCTGGGGCCACTGGGTATCTATCTATCCCCACACCCCCTCTATCTATCTAGGCTGGGGGCACAGGGTCACTCAGCAGCTCTATATCTAATCCCCCCCCCCCCATCTGTCTGTCTGTCCATATCGGCTGATCTTCTTCTGCTCAGAGTCACTCGCACGCTGGAGCCACTGGTAATTTGGGGGCTGCTCTCTCCGTGGAGGGGGAGGGGGTGGTAGCTAGGCTGGGGGGGCACAGGGGTCACTCAGCAGCTCTGGGGTGGGGGCTGAGAGAATCCAGCAGCAGTTACTAATCCCCGGAGCGCCCGGTGCGGCGTCGCTGGGGTGCCCTGGCGAGCGGGGACGGCCGCGCTGGGATTTCCAAGCCTGACCCAGCTCGTGAACGGACGGGCCCCGGTGCCGCGGGAGCTTGGCCTCAGGGCGCTGGGCCTCCGGGAGCTGCTCCTCACGCGCTGTCGCTTCTGCCAGGCCTGCGGTGGGCAGAGAGTCTGACCCCCCCCATGCCATGGCTGGAGTGAAACGCCCCCCATGTGCCCTGGGATCCCTGCAGCCTTCGCTCTTCACCTCTGCTATTTAACAACGACTTCCCCATTGCTGGGGGGCGGCGCTGGGTGGGCAGCTTGTCGGAAGCTCTCACTGTTTGCCTGGCTAGCGCTTAATCCCGTCAGAGCGAGTGCTCAGCTCCGAAATGCCACTGGCATACGGCTGTAACGCGGTTCTGTGTCAGGTCCGGCCGAGATCAGGGCCCCGTCGCACCGGGCGCTGCCCAGACCCCGGCCGAGATCAGGGCCCCGTCGGGCCGGGCGCTGCCCAGACCCCGGCCGAGATCAGGGCCCCGTCGCGCCGGGCGCTGCCCAGACCCCGGGTGAGATCAGGGCCCCGTCGGGCCGGGCGCCGCCCAGACCCCGGCCGAGATCGGGGCCCCGTCGCGCCGGGCGCTGCCCAGACCCCGGCCGAGATCAGGGCCCCGTCGGGCCGGGCGCTGCCCAGACCCCGGCCGAGATCGGGGCCCCGTCGCGCCGGGCGCTGCCCAGATCCCAGCCGAGATTGGGGCCCCGTCGCGCTGGGCGCTGCCCAGATCCCAGCGAGATCAGGGCCCCGTCGCGCCGGGCGCTGCCCAGACCATGGCCGAGATCAGGGCCCCGTCGCGCCGGGCGCTGCCCAGACCATGGCCGAGATCAGGGCCCCGTCGCGCCGGGCCCTGCCCAGACCCCGGGGGAGATCAGGGCCCCGTCGCGCCGGGTGCTGCACAGACCCCAGCTGAGATCAGGGCCCTGTCGCGCCGGGTGCTGCACAGACCCCAGCTGAGATCAGGGCCCCGTCGCGCCGGGCGCTGCCCAGACCCCAACCGAGATCAGGGCCCCATCGCACCGGGCGCTGCCCAGACCCCGGGTGAGATCAGGGCCCCATCGCGCCGGGCGCTGCCCAGACCCCGGGTGAGATCAGGGCCCCGTCACGCTGGGCCCTGCCCAGACCCTGGCCGAGATCAGGGCCCCGTCACGCCGGGCGCTGCACAGACCCCGGCCGAGATCAGGGCCCCGTCACGCCGGGCGCTGCCCAGACCCAGGCCGAGATCAGGGCCCCGTCGCGCCGGGCGCTGCCCAGACCCCAGCGAGATCAGGGCCCCGTCGGGCTGGGCGCTGCCCAGACCCCGGCTGAGATCAGGGCCCCGTCACGCCGGGCGCTGCCCAGACCCCAGCGAGATCAGGGCCCCGTCGCGCCGGGCGCTGCCCAGACCCCAGTGAGATCAGGGCCCGTCGGGCCGGGCGCTGCCCAGACCCCAGTGAGATCAGGGCCCGTCGCGCGGGCGCTGCCCAGACCCGGCCGAGATCAGGGCCCGTCGCGCGGCGCTGCCCAGACCCCGGCGAGATCAGGGCCCGTCGCGCCGGGCGCTGCCCAGACCCCAGCGAGATCAGGGCCCGTCGCGCGGGCGCTGCCCAGACCCAGCCGAGATCAGGGCCCGTCGCGCCGGGCGCTGCCCAGACCCCAGGGAGATCAGGGCCCCGTCGCGCCGGGCGCTGCCCAGACCCCAGCGAGATCAGGGCCCCGTCGCGCTGGGCACTGCCCAGACCCCAGCGAGAGACAGCCCCTGCCCTAGAGGGCTCGCAGTGTAATGTGGGTTGGCCGGGGGTGGGGGTGGGGTTACAATCCGGGTTTAGGGGATGATTTGGGTTATTTTGTGGATGTTCGCACTGAGGTTTGCTGACCTGGGGGGTAGCATAACAGAGTGAAACCAACTCTGCTCCCAGGGTCAAGGAGAGAACCCAGGAGTCCTGGCTCCCAACCCCCCCTGCTCTTACCACTAGACCCCGCTCCCTCCCACAGCCGGGGATAGAACCCAGGAGTCCTGGCTCCCCACCCTGCTCCCCGCTCCTTGCAGTCAGAGTGTAACTGGATCCTGCTAACCAAATTTCAGCAGTCGCTTTTCACAGGTTCAGCAGTTCTGGGTGGGTGGGTGGATGTAGGGGGCTCCGGGCGCGTGCACCGGCTTGCACAAGCACACGGACATTCCCACTCACATTTGTGAACACTGGCACAAGGACACACACATCCAGGCAGACGCACACACTCCCCTGTTGTCTGGTGCATGAGCAGTGTGTAAAGGACCCGGCCCCTCGCTCGGCCTGGCCTCAGTTCTGGGGTCCCAAGGAAGGTGCCATCATTTGAGGGGTGTCAATGTCCCTGTGTCCCCCGCTGATGCCCCAAACCAGCCCCCCCTTCCAGTCCTGGTGCTGCAGGACAGTGTGAGGGCCGGGGTGGGAACACCCTGCGGAGGCAGTGCGGCTGTGGGGTGTGTACACATGGGGTGTGTAACTGTGTTGTGTGTGCACACAGCTGGGGGGGGTGATTGTACAATGCACCCATGCAGCTCTGTGTGTGTGTGGACTGTGTTTGTCCTTTTGTTTCTGTTGTTATGTGTGGTCTGGGTGTGTGTTAATGTACAGTGTATTCACACAGCAGTGTGTGTGTGTGTGTCCGTATGTCCTTTTGTCTCTGGTGTGTGTGTGTGTTTCTGCTGTGTGTGGTTTGTGTGTCTGTCCTTTGTCCTGCACTTGTGTGAGTTCTTCGGGTGTGTTTGTGGCTGTGTATTGTGTAGCAGTCGCTGACCTGGCTGGGTTTCTGTGTGAGTGCGATGGTGCCTCCGTGTCACCCCGAGCCCCGGGTGTGGCAGTCAGCAACAGACACAGCACCCCCTCTGCCTGGGTGCCCCCCCCACTCCCTGACCTTTACCACCGCGGGTTTGAATCCATATTTATAGGGCCTGGCTCTGCCTGGGGGAGGGGCAGCGGGAAGGTTGAGTGTGGACCCAGGCATCCGGGAGGTTAACAATTACATGGCCCATGGAAAACACAACACAGAGCAATCCCCACGGCCAGGACTGCCTGGAGCACAGCCCGACACAGACACAGGTGGGATCCGGGTGGGTCTGAGCCTGGATTGGGATGTAAGTGGGGGGGAGTTGGGGTGTAGCTGGGCCCTGGATCAGGATGTATGTGGGGGGGAGTTGGGGTGTACCTGGACCCTGGATCGGGGTTGGGGTGTAGCTGGGCCCTGGATCGGGGGGGGGTTGGGGTGTAGCTGGGCCCTGGATTGGGGTGTATGTGAGGGGGTTGGGGTGTAGCTGGGCCCTGGATTGGTCTGTACGTGGGAGGGCTGGGGTGTAGTTGGGCCCTGTAGCGAGGTGTAGGTGGTGCTGGGGTTGGGGTGTAGGTGGGCCCTGGCCTGGGGTGTAGGTGAGGGGGTTGGGGTGTAGCCATACCCTGAATCGGGTGGTATGTGGGGGGTTGGGGTGTAGCTGGGCCCTGGATCGGGGTGTATGTGGGGGGTTGGGGTGTAGCTGGGCCCTGGATCGGGGTGTATGTGGGAGTTGGGGTGTAGCTGGGCCCTGGATCAGGGTGTATGTGGGGAGTTGGGGTGTAGCTGGGCCCTGGATCAGGGTGTATGTGGAGGGTTGGGGTGTAGCTGGGCCCTGGATCGGGTGTATGTGGGGGTTGGTGTGTAGCTGGGCCCTGGATCGGGGTGTATGTGGGAGTTGGGGTGTAGCTGGGCCCTGGATCGGGGTGTATGTGGGCGGGAGTTGGGGTGTAGCTGGGCTCTGGATCGGGGTGTATGTGTGGAGGGTTGGGGTGTAGCTGGGCCCTGGATCGGGGTGTATGTGGGAGGAGTTGGGGTGTAGCTGGGCCCTGGATCGGGGTTTATGTGGGGGGCTGGTGTGTAGCTGGGCCCTGGATCGGGGTGTATGTGGAGGGTTGGGGTGTAGCTGGGCCCTGGATCGGGGTGTATGTGGAGGGTTGGGGTGTAGCTGGGCCCTGGATCGGGGTGTAGGTGGGGGCGAGTTGGGGTGTAGCTGGGCCCTGAATCGGGGTGTATGTGGGGTTGGGGTGTAGCTGGGCCCTGGATTGGGGTGTACGTGGGAGTTGGGGTGTAGCTGGGCCCTGAATCGGGGTGTATGTGGGGGGTTGGGGTGTAGCTGGGCCCTTGATCGTGGTGTTTGTGGGGGGTTGGAGTGTAGCTGGGCCCTGGATCGGGGTGTATGTGGAGGGTTGGGGTGTAGCTGTGCCCTGGATCGGGGTGTATGTGGGAGGAGTTGGGGTGTAGCTGGGCCCTGGATCGGGGTATGTGGGGAGTTGGGGTGTAGCTGGGCCCTGAATTGGGGTGTATGTGGAGGTTGGGGTGTAGCTGGGCCCTGGATCGGGGTGTATGTGGCGGGGAGTTGGGGTGTAGCTGGGCCCTGGATCAGGGTGTATGTGGGGGGGAGTTGGGGTGTAGCTGGGCCCTTGATCGGGGTGTATGTGGGGGGGGGAGTTGGGGTGTAGCTGGGCCCTGGATCGGGGTGTATGTGGGGGGTTGGGGTATAGCTGGGCCCTGGTTTGGGGTGTAGGGGGTGATTGGGGTATAGCCAGACCCTGGATCGATGGGCCGGGCCCCCTCCCATAATCTCCTGGGGGTCAGACCTGAGTATTAGAGACCCCAAGGTGGGCAGTGACCCCCCCATGTCTCCTCACACGTCCAGGCAGGACCTTAGCCCCCTCCCCATGGGCTCTCCTACCCCCGCCCAGGGCTCCCCCGCCTGTCGATAGGTTAAGTGCCAGGGTCAGGGCTATTGACAGGCCGATTAGCAGCCTGTCAGCTCCCTCCCGGGCTGATCTCGCGTGCGGCCTGCGAACGCGGCGCATTGATTTTCGGGGATTCCCAGCGACCCCGGTGCTGACACATCGATTCAGCTCCTCGCTCCGGGGCTGCCTCTTCCGTCACCTCCCCCCCGCCCAGCCCACTAGGCCCTGCTCCCCCCCAGAGCCGGGGTGAGAACCCAGGAGTCCTGGCTTCCAGCCCCCTCCTCTAACCACCAGCCCCCACTCCCCTCCCAGAGCCAGGGAGAGAACCCAGGAGTCCTGGCTCCCAGCCCCCCCTGCTCTAACCACTGTACCCCACTCCCTTCCCAGAGCCAGGGAGAGAACCCAGGAGTCCTGGCTCCCAGCCCCCTCCTCTAACCACCAGCCCCCACTCCCCTCCCAGAGCCAGGGAGAGAACCCAGGAGTCCTGGCTCCCAGCACTCAGGCCTCCCCATTCCCTGGCACTGCTGAGGAAGCTGACCCCGTGCTCCCTAGGACGGTGGGTGGTAACTCCCAGGTGATGGATGCCCCCTCCCGCAGGCTGAGTGCACCCCCCGCTCCCTTCCTCCCTCCCCTCCCCCGCCGCTTGGCCTGCCTCCCCGGGGCCCCCCATCACTCAGGGCGCGGGTGACGCTAATGGCGTGTCGCAGGTTGTACAACATCGCGTCCTTCTAATTGTTGTGACGGGGATCGGCAGCCCGATTAAACCCATCGATTTTCTCATACTAACCGCATCGATTTTTAAATTTCCTATTGATTCCTGCCCTAAATCTCTTTAAGCAAAGACTTCGCTCCGCAGATGACATCCTCTGATTAGCAGCCGCCGGGCGCGTGCCGGCCTAGCACAGCCCAGTCCCAGGGCAGCCCGGACGCCTGGGTTCTCGCCCCGGCTCCGGGAGGGGAGTGGGGGCTGGTGGTTAGAGCGGGGGGCGGGAGCCAGGACTCCTGGGTTCTCGCCCTGGCTCTGGGAGGGGAGTGGGGGCTGGTGGTTAGAGCAGGGCAGGCCGGGAGCCAGGACTCCTGGGTTCTCTCCCCAGCTCTGGGAGGGGAGTGGGGTCTGGTGGTTAGAGCGGGGGGCCAGGAGCCAGGACTCCTGGGTTCTCGCCCTGGGTCTGGGAGGGGAGTGGGGTCTAGTGGTTAGAGCAGGGCAGGCGGGAGCCAGGACTCCTGTGTTCTCTCCCCAGCTCTGAGAGAGATGTGGGGGCTAGTGGTTAGAGCGGGGGGGGGGCCAGGACTCCTGGGTTCTCTCCCTGGCTCTGGGAGGGGAGTGGGGTCTAGTGGTTAGAGCTGGGGGGCCAGGAGCCAGGACTCCTGGGTTCTCGCCCTGGCTCTGGGAGGGGAGTGGGGTCTGGTGGTTAGAGCGGGGGGGTGGGGGGGCGGGAGCCAGGACTCCTGGGTTCTCGCCCCAGCTCTGGGAGGGAAATGAGATCTAGTGTTGGCGGCGGGGAGCTGGGAGACTGATCTCCTGGGTTCTCTCCCAGATTGTGTGGGGAGCAGGATTTTGTAGAGGGTGTGTAACGCGGGGTGTGAACTTGCAGGTTGCTGCATGTGCTTGGTGTGTTCAAACTGGGGGTGCCCCGCTGGCTACGTGTGAGTGGGCCCAGTGAGTGCAGCCTGGCAGGGGTTCGGAGGGGAGTGGGGGCGGGCAGGGGGTGTCTCCTCCTGGCCTAACCCAGGGACAAGGGACCTGGGCATGGCACGTTCCAACGAGGGGACGAGAAAGCTGCACAGCACCAGCCTGTGGAACTCCCTGCCACAGGAGTCGAGGGGCCCGGGACAGAGCTGGGCGGTTTCTCCAGCAGATCCCAAGTTAGGCGGATTCAGGAGAGTGATTCTGGGTTGGAAACCGGCTGCTTCCAGGCTCCGTGAGAGCTCCCCGGGGGGGCTCGAGTGGGGCGGGTGCCCCTGGATACGAGGGCAGCGGGTGGTGACCGGTGCTGTCAGAGACGGGAGCCTGGGCTGGTTGCCTGCTGATCTCTGTGGGCCTCACATGGAACCGCCTCTCAGTACCTGGGCAAGTGTGCAAGCCCCCGAGTGTGTTCAAACCCTTGAGCGTGCAAATGCCTGATTGAGTGTGCAAAGCATCATGTCAAACCTCCTCCCCACCAGAGCGGGCCCCTGCCCTGGGACTGGCTGCAGGTGCCTCGGGGGGGAGGCGGGGGGCTGGTCCGGGACCGGTTCTGACCCAGCTGCTCTCTCCCCAGGTTCTGGACTGGAGTGAATGTTTTACAGCTGCCACTTCTGCCTGAAAGGTCAGTGTGTGCGCGGGGGCGGGAGGGTGTAGCCAGCGGAGATGGAGGGATCTGGGGGGCACTGCTGGCTGCGGGGGAGCAGGGAACGGGGACCCATGTCTCTGTGCGTTTAGCATCTCACCTGGATCAGGACTCCTGGGTTCTGTCCTGGCGCTGGAGAGGGCAGTGGAGTCGAGTGGTCAGAGCAGGGGGGCTGGGAGCCAGGGTCTCTTGTTGTCTGGGTGCCTCAGTTTCCCCTGCTGTATGCTTCGGGCAGTGGTGAGGCCTGGCTGGAGCTGGTGGGGGGGGGGGGCTGGATGTGGCTGCCCTGTGTTGTGGGGGGCAGGGCCCACTTTGGATCTGCCCTGCATTTCCCCCCGGCGCTGGCAGCAGTGGACAGGTTGGCAGGGGCAGCTCTAGATATTTCGCCGCCCCAAGCACGGCGGCACGCTGCGGGGGGCGCTCTGCTGGTAGCCGGTCTCTGGGCCTGCGGATGCTCCACCGAAGCCGCGGGACCAGCGGACCCTCTGCAGGCCCATCTGCGGGAGGTCCCCCGGAGCCGCCTGCCGCCCTCCCGGCGACCGGCAGAGCCCCCCGCGGCACGCGCTTGGCGTGCTGGGGCCTGGAGCCGCCCCTGCATGCTGGAGCCTGCTGCAGTCGCAGCTCAGCGGGCTGGGCTAGCGAGACTGGGAATCGCCCTGATGCCCACTGCCCCACTTGGCCTGAGGGGTGGGGAATCCCTCCCTGCCCCAACTAGCTACCCCTCCGTCTGTCGGTCCCTGGATCCCTCTGCATGACCATCCCTCCGTCCATCCCCAGCACCCCACTATATAACCATCCCTCGTCCATCCCCAGCACCCCACTATATAACCATCCCTCGTCCATCCCCGCATCCCTCTGCCTAACCATCCCTCCGTCCATCCCCAGCACCCCACTATATAACCATCCCTCGTCCATCCCCGCATCCCTCTGCCTAACCATCCCTCCGTCCATCCCCAGCACCCCACTATATAACCATCCCTCCGTCCATCCCCAGCACCCCACTGCCTAACCATCCCTCCGTCCATCCCCAGCACCCCACTATATAACCATCCCTCCGTCCATCCCCAGCACCCCACTATATAACCATCCCTCCGTCCATCCCCAGCACCCCTCTGCCTAACCATCCCTCCGTCCATCCCCAGCACCCCACTATATAACCATCCCTCCGTCCATCCCCAGCACCCCTCTGCCTAACCATCCCTCCGTCCATCCCCAGCACCCCACTATATAACCATCCCTCATCCATCGATCCATCCATTCCCTCAGCCTATACCCATCCATCCCCCTGTCTGTCCATTCCCTCACCCCTCTACCAACCGTCCCTCCATCCATCCGTCCCCGCACCCCTCTACCAACCGTCCCTTTGCAGGGGGGACATGACAGCAGGGGAGTGAGTTAGCAGAGGGTGGGAGGTGTCAGGAGGGGGCTCGTTTGCAGGGGGATGCGGGGTGTCAGGCGGGGGGTGTCAGGCGGGGGGATGCTGGGCGTCAGGCGAGGGGGGTGTCAGGCAGGGGGATGCGGGGTGTCAGGCGAGGGGTGTCAGGCAGGGGATGCGGGGTGTCAGGCGGGGGGTGTCAGGCAGGGGATGCGGGTGTCAGGCGGGGGTGTCAGGCAGGGGATGCGGGGTGGTGGTGTCAGACAGGGGATGCGGGTGCCAGGCGGGGTGTCAGGCAGGGGATGCGGGGTGTCAGGCGGGGTGTCAGGCAGGGGATGCGGGGTGTCAGGCGGGGGGAGGTGTCAGGCGGGGGGAGGTGTCAGGCAGGGGATGCGGGGTGTCAGGCGGGGGTGTCAGGCAGGGGATGCGGGGTGTCAGGCGGGGTGTCAGACAGGGGATGCGGGTGCCAGGCGGGGTGTCAGGCAGGGGATGCGGGGTGTCAGGCGGGGGTGTCAGACAGGGGATGCGGGGTGTCAGGCGGGGTGTCAGGCAGGGGATGCGGGGTGTCAGGCGGGGGTGTCAGGCAGGGGATGCAGTGTTTCAGGCGGGAGTCTGTACCCCCTTCGCTGCCCCCCGCGGTAGCACCCAGGTAATGGCTTTTGTCTGGGCGGACTGGCCTGGGGGGTGAGGGACCCCGGCGCGGGGGTTTCCGAGGGACGGCAGGTCGTTGCGTCGCTGTTCCGGCGTGTGTGTGTGGGGGGGAGGGGGCTGTGGGGGGAACAGGGGCGGGGGCGCCGCAGGGCTTCGGGAAGGGGGGGCAGGGAGGGGTGCCCGGTGCGAGGACGTGTCAGTGGGGTGAGGGGGTCACGGAGGGGACGTGGACAGGGGGCGGGGGGGATTCGCATTGTGGAGCCTGTCAGGGGAGATGCTGGGGGGAGACACACAGGCTGGGGGGGGGGCTGGATCGGGGCCCCGTGCGTGTGTGTGGGGGTCCCTGGGTGTTGCCTCCCCCACCACGGGGACACTGCACCCACGCAACTCGGCAACCCCTACCGGCTCCTTGCGGACCTGGGCGCCCGCCCCCGGAGCTTCGCCCCCCCCGCCAGCCGCTGCCCAGCCGGCCCCACGCGTGTTCGCGGGGTGGGGGTGTCGCTGCTTGTCCCCCCCCCCCCGCTCCGGCCGCGGAGGGGCCTTGTCACTCGCGCCGGCTCCACGGACGCGTCCGCGCCGCTGCCCGGCGCTCGCCCGGGGGCCTCCCGCCGCCCGGTACGTGGGGGGGCAGGGCGGGGAGCGGGCCCGGCTCGGCTCCGCGGGGCTCCCGGCTCCGGCTCCGGCGGGATCGATCCCGAGCGTCACAGCGCAGCCATCGACCCGCCGGCTGCGATCGATCCGGGGGCGGGCGGGGGGAGGGAGGGAGTGTGGAAGGACGCAGAGGGAGGGAGGGTTCGGGGGCTGGACTGTTGGAGCTGGAAGGTTCCGGGGCTGGAACTTTGGGGGTGGGAAGGTTCCGGGGCGGGATTGTTGGAGCTGGAAGGTTCCAGGACTAGACCAGTGGGGGTGGGAAGGTTCCGGGTCTGGGATGTTGGGCGTGCGACGACTCTGGAGCTGGAACACTGGGGCTGGGAAGGGTCTGGGGCTGGAAGATTCCATGACTAGAACAGTGGGGATGGGAAGGTTCCGGGGCTGGAACTTTGGGGGTGGGAAAGTTTGGGGCTGGAACGTTCGGGGGCTGGAAGGTTGGAGCTGGAAGGTTCCATGACTAGAACAGTGGGGGTGGGAAGGTTCCGGGTCTGGAACTTTGCGGGTGGGAAGGTTCTGGGTCTGGAACTTTGCGGGTGGGAAGGTTCTGGGGCTGGAATGTTGGCGCTGGAAGGTTCCATGACTACACCGGGGGGGTGGGGAGGTTCGGGGCTGAGCTGTTTGCACTTTGGGGGATCCCCTTCCTCAGCCAATCGCCCGGCCCCTTGGTGGGGCCCCGCAGCCTGTCCTCGGCCCCGGGCCCAGAGGTCAGAGCAGCCTGGCAGGTGGGTGGCTTGGGGTGGGTGAGGGGGGGGGCGTCTCTCTCCTCATCGGCATTTAATGAGGTCGGAAGTGGAGCCACTTAATGAAGTTTAATGGAGTTCTAATTAGCGCCAGCTCAGCTGGGACAGCGAGTGATGGCACTGCCCCCCCGCCCCAGCCTCCAAACCCTCCCCCATTGGCCAGCCAGCTCTGGGGGCACGGGGCCTCTCCCCTCTAGGGGGCGCCGGGTGGGGACTGGCGGCGGGGGGGGGGTGCCAGCTCCCATCTGGCCCCATCTGATGCTCGTTCAGTGGCCCACCCATGATGGGGGTTCACCAGGACTCAGCCCCCCATCCCCAGGGCAGGAGTTTCCCCTAAATTCCCCCAGCCTCCAAAGGCACCAGGCCAGGCTGTGTGGCCCCCTCCATGTCTGTAGCCTTGTGTCGGGGGGGGCTCCCGTGACCCCCCCGACCCCACTCCCGGCCCCCTGAGGGGACAGTGTCCAGTCTCGCAGCGGGGACTCAGGGCTGACGGACAGCTCTGCCAATTGGCCAAATTGGGGGGGGGGGGGAGGAGGGCCGGGATCCACACGGAGACTGGGGGAAGACTCCAGTTGTGGGGGTGAAGGGGGATGGCAGGGGGGGAGGGAGCGGCCCCATCTACCCTCCCACCCCAGCTGAGCCAGGAGCTTCCCCACAGCGGTGCCCTGCCAGGGTCGGGATTGAGGGGGAATTGGCAGAGCAGTGGGGTCTAGTGGTTAGAGCAGGGGGGGCTGGGAGCCAGGACTCCTGGGTTCTCTCTCTGGCTCTGGGAGGGGAGTGGGGTCTAGTTGTTAGAGCGGGGGGGCTGGGAGCCCGGACTCCTGGGTTCTCTCCCCAGCTCTGGGAGGGGAGTAGGGTCTAGTGGTTAGAGCAGGGGGGGCTGGGAGCCAGGACTCCTGGGTTCTCTCTCTGGCTCTGGGAGGGGAGTGGGGTCTAGTTGTTAGAGCAGGGGGGGCTGGGAGCCAGGACTCCTGGGATCTCTCCCCAACTCTGGGAGGGGAGTAGGGTCTAGTGGTTAGAGCAGGGGGGCTGGGAGCCAGGACTCCTGGGTTCTCTCCCCAGCTCTGGGAGGGGAGTAGGGTCTAGTGGTTAGAGCAGGGGGGGCTGGGAGCCAGGACTCCTGGGTTCTCTCCCCAGCTCTGAGAGAGGAGTGGGGTCTAGTGGTTAGAGCAGGGGGGGCCTGGACTCCTGGGTTCTCTCCCTGGCTCTTTCTGTGACCTTGGTCGATTCCGCTCCTTTTTGGCTTTTTCTGCATCTCCCCCCATGCGGCGCGTGTCCGGGTCTGTTCTGAATCTGCTCCTCTCCGGATGGTTTAATTCTCTCCCGTCTTGAACCGGGGGGGGCGGGGGTGAGTCCCCCCAGTTCTGGGCCTCGATCACTGGGCGGAGGGAGCAGGCAGCTGAGCACTGAGCCTTGTGCAATGGTGACCCGTGGTGCCGGGGCGGGCGGGGGGGCTCAGGGAGGCAGACGGCGCTGGGGGGGGGCCATGCAATGGGCTGGCTGGTCAGAGCCAGCGGCCCCCCCTGCCGCCTCCCCCCCGCGGCTCATCGATCGGCAGCTGAGACACTGAACCATTTCCCATTGTCACACAAACTCCCGCTGCAGCCCCGGTGGGGTGGGGGCGGGGGCCGATGGACGATGCCCCCCAGGAACAGCCCCACCTCCACCTCCCCGGCCAATCATTCACCTGCTGTTTTCTCTCCCCCTCCATCTTCCCATCCTTTCCCCACTGCTCCCATCCCTGCCTCCCCTGCCGTGAGTTCCGCCCCCGTACTGGTGAGAATTATTTGCACTGGAAATGCAAGTGTCAGCATGGTGCCCTCTCTGTGCAGAGAATTATTGTGGGGCCTACAATATTGGGTCTCTCACACGCTGTGCCCCCTGCAGGGCTGTGGGAGGGCAGAAAAGGGTGTGGGGGTTGCAGGTGAGGGCAGAGGGAGGTGCAGGTGAGTGTGCAAGGGCAGGGGAAGGTGCAGACGAGTGTGCAAGGGCAGGGGAAGGGGCAGGCGAGTGTGCAAGGCAGGGGAAGAAGCAGGTGAGTGTGGGAGGGCAGGGGAAAGTGCAGATGAGTGTGCAAGGTCAGGGGAAGAGGCAGGTGAGTGTGCAAGGTCAGGGGAAGGTGCAGGCGAGCAGGGGCGGTGCGCCGCAGGGCATGCTCTGGCGGTCGCCGGTCCTGCGGCTCCTGTGGACCTCCTGCAGGCATGACTGCGGAAAGTCCGCCGGAGCCGCCTGCCCCCCTGCCGGCAAAATGCCGCCCCAAGCGCGCTCTTGGCGTGCTGGGGTCTGGAGCTGGCCCTGCAGGTGAGTGTGCAAGCTCAGAGGAAGGTGCAGACAAGTGTGTGAGGGTAGGGGAAGAGGCAGGTGAGTGTGCAAGGGCAGGGGAAAGTGCAGGTGAGTGTGCAAGGTCAGAGGAAGGTGTGGGCAAGTGTGCAAGGGCAGGGAAAGTGCAGACGGGTGTGCAAGGTCAGGGGAAGAGGAAGGGGTGTGTGCAAGGGCAGGGAAAAGTGCAGGTGAGTGTGCAAGGTCAGGGGAAGAAGCAGACGAGTGTGTGAGGGCAGGGGAAGGGGCAGGTGAGTGTGCAAGGCAGGGGAAGGAGCAGACGAGTGTGCAAGGGCAGGGGAAGGGGCAGGTGAGTGTGCAAGGGCAGGGGAAGGGGCAGGTGAGTGTGCAAGGGCAGGGGAAGGGGCAGGCGACTGTGCAAGGGCAGGGGAAGGTGCAGGCGAGTGTGGGAGAGCAGGAGAAGGGGCAGACAGGTGTGCAAGGGCAGGGGAAGAAGCAGACAGGTGTGCAAGGGCAGGGGAAGAAGCAGACGAGTGTGTGAGGGCAGGGGAAGGTGCAGGCTAGTGTGGGAGGGCAGGGGAAGGGGCAGGCGAGTGTGCGAGGGCAGGGGAAGGAGCAAATGAGTGTGCAAGGGCAGGGGAAGGGGCAGGCGAGTGTGCAAGGGCAGGGGAAGGGGCAGCCAGGTGTGCAAGGGCAGGGGAAGAAGCAGACGAGTGTGTGAGGGTAGGGGAAGGGGCAGGTGAGTGTGTGAGGGCAGGGGAAGTTGGCAGCTGAGTGTGCAAGGGCAGGAGAAGGGGCAGACAGGTGTGCACGTGCTGGGGAAGGGGCAGACAGGTGTGCGAGAGCAGGGGAAGGGGCAGGCGAGTGTGCCAGGGCAGGGGAGTGTGCGAGGGCAGGGGAAGGGGCAGGCGAGTGTGCGAGGGTAGGCGAGTGTGCGAGGGCAGGGGAAGGGGCAGGCGAGTGTGCGAGGGCAGGGGAAGGGGCAGGCGAGTGTGCGAGGGTAGGCGAGTGTGCGAGGGCAGGGGAAGGGGCAGGCGAGTGTGCGAGGGCAGGGGAAGTTGGCAGGCGAGTGTGCGAGGGCAGGGGAAGGGGCAGGCGAGTGTGCGAGGGCAGGGGAAGTTGGCAGGCGAGTGTGCGAGGGCAGGGGAAGTTGGCAGGGGGAAGGCAGGCGAGTGTGCGAGGGCAGGGAAGGCAGGCGAGTGTGCGAGGGGCAGGCGAGTGTGCGAGGGCAGGGGAAGTTGGCAGGCGAGTGTGCGAGGGCAGGGGAAGGGGCAGGCGAGTGTGCAGGTGCTGGGGGACACACACAGACGTGCACATGGAAGATGCCCCCAGCCAGGCCCCTTCGCTGGGTCTGGCCCAGCTTGGGGCAAGGCCGGGGGGCCGGGTCGCACCCTCGCCCACAGCGCCCCCTGCTGGGAGAGGGCCGGGGGTCACCCACTCCCCACGTCTGGCCTGGCCCCCCATGCCTGCACCCCCACCTCCCCCCAGTCTCCCACTCCTGCCCCTGCCGATCTCCGGGTGCGTCCCCGGCCCTTCCCCAGCCCCCGGCCCCGGGAGCGCCCCGGCCCTTCCCCAGCCCCCGGCCCCGGGAGCGTCCCCTGCCCTTCCCCAGCCCCCGGCCCTGGGAGCGTCCCCGGCCCTTCCCCAGCCCCCGGCCCCGGGAGCGTCCCCTGCCCTTCCCCAGCCCCCGGCCCCGGGAGCGTCCCCGGCCCTTTCCCCAGCCCCCGGCCCCGGGGTGCGTCCCCGGCCCTTCCCCAGCCCCCGCCCTGGCCCTGGGAGCGCCCCGGCCCTTCCCCAGCCCCCGGCCCCGGGAGCGTCCCCTGCCCTTACCCCAACCCCCGGCCCCGGGAGCGTCCCCTGCCCTTCCCCAACCTCCCCCGGCCCCGGGGAGCGCCCCCCGGCCCTTCCCCAGCCCCCGGCCCCGGGAGCCTCCCGGCCCTTACCCCAGCCCCCAACCCTGGGAGCCTCCCCGGCCACCCCAGCCCCCAACCCCGGGAGCGTCCCCGGCCCTTCCCCAACCCCCAGCCCCGCGGAGCGTCCTCACCCCCTCCCCTCTTGTCCCGCACAGCCCCATCAACACCCCTCAGCCCCGCCGCCAGCCCCTGTCAATGCTCCCCAGACTCTTCACCCCCCCAAGCCTCCCCATAGCGCCCACGGGCCCCACAGCCTCTGTGCCTCCCCCACCTCGATAGCTGCCCGCCCCCCGGCTGACCCCTGGGTGGGGGCTCACTGAGAGATGGGACCAGGGGAGGCCGAGGTGCCCCCCCCGACCCGCGGCCAGGAGGGCGGGGTGGGGGGCTGGGTGTGAATGTTCACGGGGTTCTGCTGCCCCCTGGCGGACAGCGGCTGAGGCGCAGGTGCTGCCTGAGCGGTTGCTGAGTGCCAGACCCGGTGTGTGTGTGTGTCAGAGCCAGGGGCCCTGTCGCACGGGGGTGGGCGTGTGTCTCTGTCGGGGGCCCTGTCGCACGGGGGTGGGCGTGTGTCCGTGTCGGGGGCCCTGTCACACGGGGGTGGGCGTGTGTCCGTGTCGGGGGCCATGTCGCACGGGGGTGGGCGTGTGTCCGTGTTGAGGGCCCTGTTGCACGGGGGTGTACGTGTGTCCATGTCGGGGGCCCTGTCGCACGGGGGTGGGCATGTGTCCGTGTTGGGGGCCCTGTCGCACGGGGGTGGGCGTGTGTCCGTGTCAGGGGCTCTGTCGCACAGGGGTGGCTGTGTGTCCGTGTCGGGGGCCCTGTCGCACGGGGGTGGGCGTGTGTCCGTGTCGGGGGCCCTGTCGCACGGGGGTGGGCGTGTGTCTCTGTCGGAGGCCCTGTCGCACGGGGGTGGGCGTGTGTCCGTGTCAGAGGCTCTGTCGCACGGGGCTGGGCATGTGTCCGTGTCGGGGGCCCTGTTGCACGGGGGTGTACGTGTGTCTGTGTTGGGGGCCCTGTCGCACACGGGTGAGCTTGTGTCCATGTCGGGGGCCCTGTCGCACGTGGTTGAGCGTGTTTCCGTGTTGGGGGCCCTGTCGCACATGGGTGTACGTCCATCTGTGTCAGGGGACCTGTTGCCCGCAGGGTGGGCATGTGTCCGTCTTGGGGCCCTGTCACATGGGGGATGTGCGTGTGTCCTTTTCAGGGGGCCTGTCGCATGCTTGGTATGTGTTTCTGTGCCACGGGACCTGTCGCACACCAAGTGTATGTGTGTCTCTGTCAGGCATGTGTGTGTCTGTGCCAGAAGCTCTGGTGCACACTGTGTGTGTGTGTGTGTCTGTGTCTGTGCCAGGGGCCCTGTTGCACACCATGTCTGTGTGTCTGTGCCAGGAGATCTGTCACATGCCGGGTGTGCATGTGTGTGTGCTGCAGGCCCTGTTGCTTGCCTAGTGAGCCTGTGTCTGTGCCAGGAGCTCTGTCACATGCGAGTGTACGTGTGTCTGTGCCAGGAGCCCTGTCGCACGCGGGTGTACGTGTGTCTGTGCCAGGAGCCCTGTCGCACGCGGGTGTACGTGTGTCTGTGCCAGGAGCCCTGTCGCACGCGGGTGTACGTGTGTCTGTGCCAGGAGCCCTGTCACACGCGGGTGTCCGTGTGTCTGTGCCAGGAGCCCTGTCGCACGCGGTGTACGTGTGTCTGTGCCAGGAGCCCTGTCGCACGCGGTGTACGTGTGTCTGTGCCAGGAGCCCTGTCGCACGAGGGTGTACGTGTGTCTGTGCCAGGAGCCCTGTCGCACGCGGGTGTACGTGTGTCTGTGCCAGGAGCCCTGTCGCACGTGGGTGTACGTGTGTCTGTGCCAGGAGCCCTGTCGCACGCGGGTGTACGTGTGTCTGTGCCAGGAGCCCTGTCGCACGCGGTGTACGTGTGTCTGTGCCAGGAGCCCTGTCGCACGCGGGTGTACGTGTGTCTGTGCCAGGAGCCCTGTCGCACGCGGTGTACGTGTGTCTGTGCCAGGAGCCCTGTCGCACGCGGGTGTACGTGTGTCTGTGCCAGGAGCCCTGTCGCACGAGGGTGTACGTGTGTCTGTGCCAGGAGCCCTGTCGCACGAGGGTGTACGTGTGTCTGTGCTGCAGGCCCTGTCGCACGCTGGGCGTGCCTGTGGCCGTGCCTGGAGCCCTGTCGCACGCGGGTGTTTTCCTCACCCCTCGCCTCCCCTGCAATTTCCTCCCAGCTGCTTCCTGCTGCCCGCGTTCCCCCTGCCCCCCCTTCGCTCTCTCCTCCGGGGGGTGGGGGGTGGGAACTCCCCCCTGCTCTGCCCCTCCCCCGTCACACCCCTCCCCGACCCGCCGGGCCCCACGCTGCCGGGGCCCAAGCAGCCAAGCTCCCCCAGCCATGGTGAACCCCGACAGGTGGATGCCAGGTAGGGGGTGGGGATAGGAGCAGGGGGCAGGGCTGGGAGGAGCCGGGGGGTTGGGTCAGTTCCCCCTGCCTGGGCTCCGTTCATGGGGTGGGGGCTCCCGGCAGGGGGTGCTGTGGGGAGCAGGGCAGGGCTGGTTGTGGGGTGGGGGTGCTGGGGGTGGGGAGGCTGGCCATGGGGTGGGAGGCACAGGCCGTGGGGCACTGGCTGGGGGGGGCACTGGCCATGGGGGCTGGCTGGGGGGGTGCCGGCTGTGCAGTGGGGGTGCTGGCTATGGGGCGCTGGCTGGGTGGGCCACTGGCGATGGGGGTACTTGCTATGGGGTGGGGCACTGGCTGTGGGGCACTGGCCGTGGGGCTGACCTGTGGAGTGGAGGCCCTGCCCGTGGGGTGAGGGTGCTGGCCGTGGGGCTGACCCATGGGGTGGGGTGCTGGCTGTGGGGGCTGGGCAGTGGGGTGGGGTCCCTGCCCGTGGGGTGAGGTGCTGGCCATGGGAGGCTGGCCGTGGGGTGGGGTGCTGGCCGTGGGGCTGACCCGTGGGGTGGGGTGCTGGCCGTGGGGGCTTGGCAGTGGGGTGGGGTGCTGGCCGTGGGGTGGGGGGCTGGCCGTGGGGTGGGGTGCTGGCCGTGGGGCTGGCCGTGGGGTGCTGGCCGTGGGGCTGGGCAGTGGGGTGGGGGGGCTGGCCGTGGGGCGGGGGCCCTGCCTGTGGGGTGGGGGTGCTGGCCGTGGGGCGGGGGGCCGGCAGTGGGGTGGGGGGGCTGGCCGGGGGGCGGGGGCCCTGCCGGTGGGGTGGGGGTGCTGGCCGTGGGGCGGGGGGCCAGCCGTGGGTATTTTTAGCCTGGGTTTCAGTAAATCTGAGGCTTTTTTAAACCGGCTAAAAATGCGAAAGGGAAACAAATAGGAGAAGTGAAAGTGCCGGGGCTTGGCGGCCCCGCTGGCCTGGGGCCTTCGCACCCAGCAGGGCCCAGCCCCCAGCCCAGGGCCACAGGGGCAGACAGGCCTGTGGGGGGGCGCAGGCCGGGAGGGGCTGGCTGGGGCGCAGGCCGGGCCTGGCGTCCAAAGGCTGAAATGGGGCCGGGCTGGGGATCCTCGCCCCAGGGAGTGGAGGACGCTGACGGGGCCCAGAGAGCGAGACGCGGGGGCGGGGGCAGAGGCCGTCACAGCTCGGGAACGTCAGGCCACGGCCTGTGGGACAGGCCCCCGGTGTACCCACCCCGGCCTACCCAGCCCCCAGTGAACCCAGCCCCCGCCTACCCAGCCCCGCCCCCCCCCCCCCAGCCTACCCAGCCCCCGCCTACCCCAGCCCCCAGTGTACCCCCAGCCCCCAGTGTACCCAGCCCCCACCTACCCCAGCCCCCGGTGTACCCCACCCCCAGCCTACCCCAGCCCCTGGCGCACCCCACCCCCAGCATACCCTGCCCCGTGTACTCAGCCCCACCTACCCAGCCCCGGTACCCCACCCCGGCCGACCCCACCCCCCCGGTGTACCCAGCCCCCCGGCCTACCCAGCCCCCCTGGCGTACCCCCCCCCCCAGCATACCCTGCCCCCCCGGCCTACCCTGCCCCTGGTGTACCCCGCCCCCCGGCCTACCCAGCCCCGGCCTACCCCACCCCGGCATACCCAGCCCCCGGCGTACCCCGCCCCCCGGCCTACCCCAGCCCAGCCTACCCCACCCCAGCGTACCCCACCCCCAGCACCTGGACACAGCCCAGCCCCCAGCCTGCCCCGTCCCCCCATCCCCAGGATCCCCAGCACGGAGCCTGCCCCCGCCCCCCGCCCGCCTGTTTCGGGGTTTGTGCCGGTGACTCAGTCTCTCATGCAAATGAGGCAGCAGGCGGCTCCTGGCGGCCCCGGGCTCCGGGCCCACTTGGTCCCGGGGGCGCAGAGCCAGCCAAGCAGGCAGGAGCTGGGGGGCAGGGACCCCCTGGGGCTGGCCGGAGGGTGAGCAGGCGGCGTGGACAGGCAGGGGTTAAACTCTCACCCCGCAGGTAATTCCTGGGGGGTAGATTGGGGTGGGGAGCAGGGCTGGGCAGGGGGGAGTTGGCTGGGTTGTGGGTCGGCGAGGGCGGGGCTGGGGAGGGACTCTGATGGGGGGGTGAGGCTTCAGGAGGGGGGAGCCCCAGCCTGAGAGCACTGAGAGGGGGAGGGGAAAGGGCCCATGTCCCATCCCCCCCCCCCCCCGGGGGCTGGATCAGGGCCAGTTCTGAGCCCCACCTGGCTGGCCCCCCATCCTGCCCCCCACCTGGACACAGTCACTGTGCAGCCAACAGGGTCACAGAGGGGGGCGGACCGGGAGCCAGGACTCCTGGGTTCTCTCCTGGCTCTGGGAGGCGAGTGGGGCCTAGTGGGTAGAGCGGGGAGGGGGCGGGGGGAGCCAGGATGCCTGGGTCCCAGGCCCGGTTAATCATCGCTCCCCGTCTCTCTCTCTAGAAATAAGAATGTCTAAGCCACTGGAGCTGGAGAAGGCACGAGTGGAGCCACATGGGGAGCACACAGGTACCCCCGAAACCTGGGGGATGCCCCACCGCCCACCAGTCTGTCCCCCCAGCGGAGCCGGCGAAGGGGGTCGGGAACGAGGACCGTAGCAGGCCCTGTGGGTGCCCTGGTTTGGGGGGGCAGGGCCCTGGGATGGGGGGGTTGTGAGGGTTTGATCCCGCTGGGGGAGGCCAGAGACGAAGGTTCATTTTCCCTCTTGTTCCAGACACAGAACGAAACGGTCCCGACACAAACCACCAGGTGAGTGAGGGGGGGGACTCAGGGGGGCCGAGGGAGAGCCCGGTGTGGGGAGCGTGGCAGGGTCCAGAGAGGTGTGGGGGCTGGGGAGGGCAGGAGGGGGAGCAGTGGGGCTGGGGATCACGGTGTGGGAGCGCACTGGGGTCGTGGGGAGCACGGTGCAGGTGGGGGGAGCAGTGGGGCTGGGGGATCATGGTGTGGGGAGCGCACTGGGGTCGTGGGGAGCACAGTGCAGGTGGGGGGAGCAGTGGGGCTGGGGGTTCACGGTGTGGGGAGTGCACTGGGGTCGTGGGGAGCACGGTGCAGGTGGGGAGCACAGTGGGGTTGGGGATTGGGGGCACAGGAGGGTCCCCATCCCCCCACTGACTCGGGGTCCCCCCATCTGTTGCAGACCCAGCAGAGCAAACCAGCCCCGTTCTCCCCGGCCCCCACCGGCCCCAGCCCCAAGGTACGAACCGTGCCTGGGGGCTGTACCTCGCTGGGGGCCGTGCCTTGGGGCTGTGCCTTGCTAGGGGGCTGCGGGGGAGCCGTGCCTGGGGGGGACCATGCCTGGTTCCCAGGGGTTTCCACCCCCCCCCGTTCCGGTTTTCGCTCGGTTGGCGGGTTGCGGGCGGTGACTCAGGGGTGGGGTGGGGAAATCCAGGGCCCCGGGGCGGCAGCAAAACAGGAAGTGGCTCAGCGGGCGGGGGGGGGGGACGGGAGAGCGCGTGAGCGAGCGCCCCCCCCCACCAGCCCCCCCTCCGCAAGCTGGGGAGCTGAACCCCCCCGGGAACATTGTCAGGGAACCCTGGTCCTGTCCCCCCTCGCAGCTCCCCAGCTCTGCCCCCCCATATGGCCCCCCATGCCGGCGGGGCCGGGGGAGGATCTCCCGCCCAGCTCCTCCGAGGTTCCGAGGGGGGGGGGAGTCTGGCTCCGTCGGGGGAGGGAGAGATCAGCGTGAGAATGGCCCAGGCTGGCCCGGGGCCAAAAGCCTCCCCCCCCCCGCCAGGCTCCCCTCTGACCCCCGACTTCTGAGCCCCCCGACTTCTGAGCCCCCTGCCAGGCCCCCCTCTGACCCCCGACTTCTGAGCCCCCCGACTTCTGAGCCCCGCCAGGCCCCTCTGACCCCGACCCCCGACTTCTGAGCCCCCGCCAGGCCCCTCTGACCCCTGACCCCAACTTCTGAGCCCCCACCAGGCCTCCCTGTAACCCCTGAGCCCCACCAGCCCCCAATTGTGACCCTTGACCCCCTGCCAATGCCCCGCTCTGCCCCCCTGACCCGTCTCTCCTCTCCCCCAGATCAAGGCCGAGGACCCCCCGGCCCTGCCTCCAGCTCCAGCACCGGCCCCCCCGGCCCAGCAGCCGCACCTGCCCCAGGCCCAGCTCATGTTAGCCGGCAGCCAGCTGGCCGGGGTGAGTGGGGGCCCCCGGTGGCGAGGGGGGTGGGGGCCCTGGGGTGGGGGCAGGAAACAGCACGGGGCCTTTCCCCTGCAGGGGGCGCTGGCTCCCATCTGGCCCCAGCGTGGGCTGAGGGGGGGTCCCCGGCTGGTGCCCTCGCGCTAACAGGGGTGGGGGCTGCTTTGCCGCTCGCTGGCGCTTCCGGGGGGGACGCGCTGGGACTAACCTGCTGCTTCCCCTCTCTGTCCCCCTCCCCCGCCCGTGCCCCCTGCGCCCCGGCTTGCCTGGCCCCCAGCTGACGGCCCTGATGCCTGCCCAGCAGCAGCTCCTCCTGCAGCAGGCGCAGGCGCAGCTTCTGGCGGCGGCCGTGCAGCAATCCAACGCAGCCGCTGCAGCCACCGCCGGCAGCCAGCCGCCGGGGGGCGAGGCGCCCCAGAGCCAGCCGCAAACGCCCCAGCTGGCTCTGTCGCAGCCCATCCAGCTCACCGCGCAGGTAAGGGACGCCCCCCCGGGCGCCGCTGCAGCACTCTGGGCACGGCGGGGGGGTCACTGCATCACTCTAGGCACGGCGGGGGGGTCACTGCATCGCCGTGGGCACGGCGGGGGGTCACTGCATCGCACTGGGCCCTGTGGGGGGAGATCGCTGCATCGCTGTGGGCATGGCGCGGGGGTCGCTGCATCGCACTGGGCGCTGCAGGGGTCACTGCATTGCTCTGGGCATGGTGGGGGGTCACTGCTTCACACTGGGCACAGCGGGGGGTCACTGCATCACTCTGGGCATGGCGGGGGGGTCACTGCATCACTCTAGGCACGGTGGGGGGGTCACTGCATCACACTGGGCACTGCAGGGGTCACTGCATTGCTCTGGGCACGGCAGAGGGGTCACTGCATCACACTGGGCACTGCAGGGGTCACTGCATTACTCTGGGCACGGCAGAGGGGTCACTGCATCGCACTGGGCACGGCGGGGGGGGTCACTGCATTGCAGTGGGCACGGCGGGGGTCGCTACATCGCACTGAGCACTGAGGGGGCGTCACTGCATCACACTGGGCCCTGTGGGGGGAGATCGCTGAATCGCTCTGGGCATGGCGCGGGGGTCGCTGCATCGCACTGAGCACTGTGGGGGGGTCACTGCAGCACTCTGGGCATGGTGTGGGGGGGTCACTGCTTCACACTGGGCATTGCAAGGGTCACTGCGTCGCTCTGGGCACGGTGGGGAGGTCACTGCATCATGCTGGACACTGCGGGGGGGTCACTGCATTGCTCTGGGCATGGCAGGGGGTCACTGCATCACACTGGGCACTGCGGGGGTCACTGAATCACACTGGGCATGATGGGGGTTGCTGAATTGCACTGGGCACCATCGGGCATCACTTCATTGGGTCTGGCATTGCTGGCTGTCACTGCATTGCGCTGGCCACTGCAGGGGGGTAACTGCATTGCAACGGGCACCACAGGGCGTCACTTCACTGGGCTTGGCATTGTAGGTGGCCACTGCATCCTGCTGGGCACTGCATGGGGTGTCACTGCACTGCTCCGGCACTGCGGGGGCGGGGACTGCACTGCACCGGGCACTGCGGGGATGTGTGTGTCACTGCGTCTCGCTGCGCACCATAGCTGGGGAGAGCCGTCACTTGCCGTGCACCGGGGCCGCTAAGGCTCTGAGCCCCACACGGCGCCAGGCCCAGCCCCCCATCTCCCCCCGACCCTCTTTCTGTCCCCCAGGACATCCAGCAGCTCCTGCAGCTCCAGCAGCTGGTGCTTGTCCCTGGCCACCACCTCCAGCCGCCCGCCCAGTTCCTGCTGCCACAGGCCCAGCAAGGACAGCAAGGTACAGCCCTGGCAGCGCCCTGCCCCCCCCGGCGCCCTGCCCCCGGCTCCCCCCAGCGCCCTGCCTCCCAGCGCCCTGCCCCCGGCTCCCCCCAGCGCCCTGCCCCCGGCTCCCCCCAGCGCCCTGCCCCCAGGGCCCTCCCCCCAGCTCCTCCCCAGCGCCCTGCCCCCAGCGCCCCCCAGCGCCCTGCCTCCCAGCGCCCCAGCGCCTGCCCCCGGCGCCCTCCCGCGCCCCCAGCGCCCTGCCCCGCTCCCAGCCCCAGCCCTGCCCCAGCGCCCTCCCCCGGCGCCCTGCCCCAGCGCCTCCCAGCGCCCTGCCCCCAGCGCTCCCTGCCCCCCCAGCTCCCCTCCCAGCGCCCTGCCCCCAGCTCCTCCCCAGCGCCCTGCCCCCAGCGCCCTCCCCCAGCTCCAGCCCCAGCCCCCAGCTCCCTGCCCCCCCAGCGCCTCTGCCCCCAGCCAGCCTCTCCACCAGCCCCCAGCCCCAGCCCCCAGCTCCTCCCCAGCCCCCCAGCGCCCTGCCCCCCAGCCGGCCTCTCCCCACCAGGCACTCCAGCATTCGGCCAGGGAGCCCTCTAGCATTGGCTCCCATGCACCACCCCCGAGGGGCGGCATCTCTGCCCAGGTGAGGGTCCCTGTATGCCCAGACCCCCAGAGGCAGGCCGTGAGGGGTCTCGGTATAACCCGTCCTGCCCCCCCCACCCCCCAGAGGCAGGCGCGTCGCGGGGGCTGGGCGCCCGGGCGAGGGGTCTCGGTATAACCCGTCCTGCCCCCCCCCCAGAGGCAGGCGCGTCGCGGGGGCTGGGCGCCCGGGCGAGGGGTCTCGGTATAACCCGTCCTGCCCCCCCCCCAGAGGCAGGCGCATCGCGGGGGCTGGGCGCCCGGGCGAGGGGTCTCGGTATAACCCGTCCTGCCCCCCCCCCAGAGGCAGGCGCATCGCGGGGGCTGGGCGCCCGGGCGAGGGGTCTCGGTATAACCCGTCCTGCCCCCCCCAGAGGCAGGTGCATCGCGGGGGCTGGGCGCCCGGGCGAGGGGTCTCGGTATAACCCGTCCTGCCCCCCCCCAGAGGCAGACGCATCGCGGGGGCTGGGCTCACTCTCTCCTCTCCTGCAGGGCTGCTCCCGACACCAAATCTCTTTCAGCTACCTCAGCAAAGCCCGGGGGGGCTCCTGCCAGCCCCCCCCCGCGCCGGGCTGCCTGCTCAGGTGAGCCAGCCGGGGGCTCAGAGGGGTCGGTATCCACCTCCCCTCCGTCCGTCCCCCCCCCGTCCGTCCGTCTGTCCCTCCGTCCCCACCCCGTCCGTCTGTCTGTCTGTCCCCCCATTGCTCTGTCTGTCCCTCCGTCCCCCCACCCCCACCCCGTCCGTCTGTCTGTCTGTCCCCACTGCTCTGTCTGTCCCTCCGTCCCCCACCCCGTCCGTCTGTCTGTCTGTCTGTCCCCCATTGCTCTGTCTGTCCCTCCATCCCCCACCCCCGTCCGTCTGTCTGTCTGTCCCCACTGCTCTGTCTGTCCCTCCGTCCCCCACCCCCACCCCGGTCCGTCTGTCTGTCTGTCCCCCCATTGCTCTGTCTGTCCGTCTGTCCCTCCGTCCCCCACTCCCACCCCGTCCGTCTGTCTGTCTGTCCCCCCCATTGCTCTGTCCGTCCGTCTGTCCCTCCGTCCCCCCACCCCGTCCGTCTGTCTGTCTGTCCCCCATTGCTCTGTCTGTCCCTCCGTCCCCCCCCCCCCCGTCCATCTGTCTGTCTGTCCCCCCATTGCTCTGTCTGTCCCTCCGTCCCCCCACCCCGTCCGTCTGTCTGTCTGTCTGTCCCCCCATTGCTCTGTCTGTCCCTCCGTCCCCCATCCCGTCCGTCTGTCTGTCTGTCCCCCATTGCTCTGTCTGTCCCTCCGTCCCCCACCCCACCCCGTCCGTCTGTCTCTCCGTCCGTCCCCACCCCATCGCTCTGCTGGCCATGCCCCCCATTACCATCCATCCGTCTGTCTGTCCATCCAGCCCTGCCACACCTCCAACTGTTTGTCCATCTCGCCCGGCTCTGGGCCCGACCCTGGGGGACCCCTTCCCTGCGCCGCCCCCTGGGGTCACTCTCCCTGGGGCCGGGAGCCCCCTGCAGGGGGGGACACTGGGGGGGACCCCGCCCCCGAGGCTGCAGTGACCCGGGTGGGTTCTTGGGGGTCCGGGCGCCCTGAGTGACCCTGGAGAAGGGAAATTACAGCACAGTCCAGCTGGGGCGGCCCCGACCCCCCGTGAGACCCCGCTTCCAGCCCCCCTATCAGCCCCCCCAGCCCTTCGTCCCCCAGCTGCTCACCCCGCCCGGCGTCCTGCGGAGTGTCCGGGCCGTTGTCTTCTGGGCCAGACCCCGCCCCCCGGCACCCCCAGGGACAGCCCTGCCTCACTAGGACCTCAGAGACCTCTAGCCCCAGGCATCCGTCTCCGGGTCTGTGCAGAGAACCCCCCCCCCCACGCCGAGTAACCAGGCACCACGTGGGGAAACTGAGGCACACACAGTCGTCACCCAAAATATTATGCAAAATTCCCACTTCATCACCCTCCCCAACTTGTCCGTCCATCCATCACCCCCACCCCACCCATCTGTCTGTCCGTCATCCCCCCATCCAGCAGGGGGCACAAGGTCTGTGCTGGCGCTTGGGGTGCATGGATCCCCCAGTGACCCCCTGTCCCCCCCAGCCAGTGACTCGGCCGGGCCTCCCCGAGTCCCACCTCGCGCACCCCCAGCCCCCGAAATGCCTGGAGCCGCCGGCGCACCCCGAGGAGCCCAGCGACCTGGAGGAACTGGAGCAGTTCGCCCGCACCTTCAAACAGCGACGCATCAAGCTGGGCTTCACGCAGGTACTGCCGGGGGAGGGGCAGCCAGGACTCCTGGGTCCTCGCCTGGCTCTGGGACAGGGGCCTAGTGGTTAGAGTGGGGGTACTGGGAGCCAGGACTCCTGGGTTCTCTCCCTGCTCTGGGAGGGCGGTGGGGCCTAGTGGTTAAAGCAGGGGGGCTGGGAGCCAGGACTCCTGGGTTCTCTCCCTGCTCTGGGAGGGCGGTGGGGCCTGGTGGTTAGAGCAGGGGGGCTGGGAGCCAGGACTCCTGGGTTCTCTCCCTGCTCTGGGAGGGCGGTGGGCCTGGTGGTTAAAGCAGGGGTACTGGGAGCCAGGACTCCTGGGTTCTCTCCCTGCTCTGGGAGGGCGGTGGGCCTGGTGGTTAAAGCAGGGGGGCTGGGAGCCAGGACTCCTGGGTTCTCTCCCTGCTCTGGGAGGGCGGTGGGCCTGTAGTGGTCGGGGAGGGGCTGGGCGCCAGGACTCCTGGGTTCTCTCCTGCTCTGGGAGGCGGTGGGGTGTAGTGGTTGGAGCAGGGGCTGGGCGCCAGGACTCCTGGGTTCTCTCCTGCTCTGGGAGGAGTGGGGCCTGGGAGGTGTGGTGTAGTGGTTAAAGCAGGGGCTGGGTGCCAGGACTCCTGGGTTCTCTCCCTGCTCTGGGAGGGCGGTGGGGCCTGGTGGTTAGAGCAGGGGGGCTGGGAGCCAGGACTCCTGGGTTCTCTCCCTGCTCTGGGAGGGGAGTGGGGCCTGGTGGTTAGAGCAGGGGGGCTGGGAGCCAGGACTCCTGGGTTCTCTCTTGCCCTGCTGCTAACTGCGACCCCCCCGCCCCAGGGCGATGTAGGGCTGGCCATGGGGAAACTCTATGGCAACGACTTCAGCCAGACGACCATCTCCCGCTTCGAGGCCCTGAACCTCAGCTTCAAGAACATGTGCAAGCTCAAGCCACTGCTGGAGAAGTGGCTGAATGATGCCGGTGAGTTGTGGGGTGTGGGGCAGATGGGGAGGGAGGCTGGGGGGGCCAGAGGGTCACGACTGGGACTTTGTGGGTGGGCAGCACAGGGGCAGGGGTAGCAGGCAATGTGGGGACGGGGGGAGCAGGCCTTGGTCTGGGGGGCTGCTGGGGAGGGGGTCTGTGTGCCGGGTCTATGGGCTTTGGGGCCCAGGGGGTGGGTGAGGGTGGGGCTGGGAGGCAGGACTCCTGGGTTCTCTCCTGCCCCTGGGAGGGGAGTGGGGTGTAGTGGTTAGAGCAGGGAGCTGGGAGGCAGGACTCCTGGGTTCTCTCCTGCCCCTGGGAGGGGAGTGGGGTGTAGTGGTCGGGGGGAGGGGAGCTGGGCGCCAGGACTCCTGGGTTCTCTCCTGCCCCTGGGAGGGGAGTGGGGTGTAGTGGTCGGGGGGAGGGGAGTTGGGCGCCAGGACTCCTGGGTTCTCTCCTGCCCCTGGGAGGAGGTGTAGTGGTCGGGGGAGGGGAGCTGGGTGCCAGGACTCCTGGGTTCTCTCCTGCCCCGGGGAGGGGAGTGGGTGTAGTGGTCGGGGGGAGGGGAGCTGGGCGCCAGGACTCCTGGGTTCTCTCCTGCCCCTGGCAGGGGAGTGCGTTGGGTGGGTTGGGGCCGGGATGGTGGCAGCTGGGGCAGGACAGTGGGGGGCCCGAGTCAATGGTCTGTGCGCCCCCCAGAGACCATGTCGGTGGACTCGACCCTCCCCAGCCCCAACCAGCTGAGCAGCCCCAGCCTGGGCTTCGACGGGCTGCCAGGCCGGCGCCGCAAGAAACGGACCAGCATTGAGACCAACGTGCGCTTCGCCCTGGAGAAGAGCTTTCTCGCGGTGAGCCCCCGGTGCTCCCGCCGCCCCGCGAGGGACCCCACTTGTAGTGCTGGTGGGTCACTATCGCTGACGTCAGCCTCTGCCCCAGCTGACTGGTGGAGAGTTAACGGGACATGAATGTTTGTAACAAGGCTCCAGAGGCGACCCGGGGAGCCTGACTTCAGTGCCGGCCAGACGGGATGAAGCTCTGGGATTGTCAGACACAGGGATGAACACGATTTGCTGGGGAAGAGTCAGCTCAGCTCTTGGGAAGGGAAATCGCGCCTCACCAATCTGCTAGAATTCTGAGAGGGGTCAACAAACCGGTGGCCAAGGGGGAGCCAGTGGCTGTCGCGTCCGTGGGCTTTCAGAAAGCCCTGGCCAAGGGCCCTCCCCACAGGCGCTGAAGCAAGGGAAGCTGCCCGGGCTAAAAGGGCAGGTCCCTCTCATGGGGCGGGAGCTGGTTCAAAGGGAGAAATGGTCAGTTTCCAGACTGGAGAGAGGTAAATAGCAGGGACCCCCCAGGCTGGCAGCCCTTCTCGGGGGCTAGGCCCTCGGCACCGCACCCCTGAGCCCCCAGCAGCCTGGGGCCCCTCGGGGAGTCCCCTCGATCTGGGCCCCTGGGACCCCCACCCCCAGAGGGAGCCACACCCCCGATCTCTAGCTGCAGTGACTCTGCCAGCGTCACACAGGAGATTTATTGAGCGTCGGGACCAGCCCAGGCAGGTCTCAGGGCCCTCGGCCCGGCCAGTCTGAGCCCCGGGCAGCTGGGCCTGTCCCGGCCCCATGGCTCCGGCTGCTCCTTGTCCCCATCCAGCCGAGCCCCCTAAATCCCCTCCCCCACCAGCCCCTCCTCCGCCCTTTGTCTTCAGTCCCAGGTTGACAGGTTCCCGGGCCCCTCTCTCCTCAGCCCATTGGCCCCCCACTGGCCCTGAGCTGGGCTGGGTCCCCAATCTCCAGGCTGGTGTCTGGGGTCCCTGCTTCTAGGTGAGGTCACACCTGGTCCTGTGCCACACCCAGGGAAACTGAGGCACGCACAGTGTTCATGCAAACCATTGAGAAAATCCCCCACTTCGTCACACAGGGAGGTGACACATTTTGCAGACGATACAAAACTACTCAAGCTAGTTCAGTCCCAGGCAGAGTGCGAAGAGCTACAAAGGGATCTCACAGAACTGGGTGACTGGGCAACAAGATGGCAGAGGAAATTCACTGTTCATAAGTGCAAAGTGATGCACATTGGAAACATAATCTCAACTACACATATAAGATGGGGTCTAAATGAGCCGTTACCCCTCCAGAGAGACCTTGGAGCCATTGTGGAGAGTTCTCTGAAAACATCCACTCAATGGGCAGCGGCGTCAAAAATGTGAACAGGATGTTGGGCATCATTAAAAAAGGGAGAGAGAATAAGACAGAAAATATCCTGTTGCCTCTACATAAATCCATGATACGCCCACACCTTGAACGCTGCGTGCGGATGGGGCCGCCCCAGCTCAAAAAAGATCTATTGGAATTGGAAAAGGTTCAGAAAACGGCAACAAAAATGATTCGGGATATGGAACAGCTTCCGAATGAGGAGAGATTAATGAGACTGGGGCTTTTCAGCTTGGAAAAGAGACGACTCGGGGGGATATGACAGAGGTGTATAGAATCATGACTGGTGGGGAGAGAGTAAATAAGGGAGTGTTATTTACCCCTCTGTGGAACACAAGAACTAGGGGGTCACCTAATGAAATTAACAGGCAGCAGGTTTAAAACAAACAAAAGGACGTATTTCTTCACACAGTGCACAGTCAACCTGTGGAACTCCCTGCCAGAGGGTGTTGTGAAGCTGAAGACTATGACAGGGCTAGAAAAAGAACTAGAGAAGTTCCTGGAGGACGGGTCCATCAATGGCTGTTAGCCAGGCTGGGCGGGGACGGTGTCCCAAGCCTCTGCCGGAAGCTGGGAATGGGCGACAGGGGGTGGCTCACTTGATGGTTCCCTGCTCTGTTCATTCCCTCTGGGGCACCTGGCACTGGCCACGTTGGCAGACAGGACACTGGGCTAGATGGACCCTGGGTCTGACCCAGTCCGGCCGCTCTTATGTTCTTGTGTCACTGCCCCCAGAACCAGAAGCCTACCTCAGAGGAGATCCTGCTGATCGCAGAGCAGCTGAACATGGAGAAGGAGGTGATCCGTGTCTGGTTCTGCAACCGCCGCCAGAAGGAGAAACGCATCAACCCCTGCAGCAGCACCCCAATGCTGCCCACCCAGGGCAAGCCCCCTGGGTACGGCCCGCACATGGTAGGTACCAACACCCCGGTACGGCCCCCCACATGGTACGTACCGACACCCCCGGGAACAGCCCCCACATGGTACGTACCTACACCCCCGGGTACGGCCCCGCACATGGTATGTACCGACACCCCCGGTACGGCCCCCCACATGGTACGTACCGACACCCCGGGTACGGCCCCCCACATGGTACGTACCGACACCCCCGGGTACAGCCCCGCACATGGTACGTACCGACACCCCCGGTACGGCCCCCCACATGGTACGTACCGACACCCCGGGTACGACCCCCCACACGGTGCGTACCGACACCCCCGGGTACGGTCCCCCACATGGTACGTACCGACACCCCCGGGTACGGTCCCCCACATGGTACGTACCTACACCCCAGGTACGGCCCCCCACCTGGTACGGCCCGACACCCCGGGTACGCCCCCCACATGGTGCGTGGACACCCCGGTACGGCCCCCCACATGGTCCGTACCGACACCCCGGGTACGTCCCCCCACACGGTTCGTACCGACACCCCGGGTACGGTCCCCCACATGGTGCATCGACACCCGTGCACGGTCCCCACATGGTAATGCGTGCCGACACCCCGAACGGCCCCCATATGGTACGTACTGACACCCGGCACGGCCCCACACGGTGCGTACCGACACCCCCGGTTACGACCCCCCACACGGTGCGTACCGACACCCCGGGTACGGGCCCCCACATGGTACGTACCGACACCCCGGGTACGGCCCCCCCACATGGTATGTACCAACACTCCGAGTACGGGCCCCCACATGGTATGTACTGACTCCCCAGGTATGGCCCCCACATGGTATGTACTGACTCCCCAGGTATGGCCCCCACATGGTATGTACCGTCACCCCAGTTATGGCCCCCACATGGTACGTACCGACACCCCAGGTATGGCCCCCACATGGTACGTACCGACTCCGCCGGGAACGGCCCCCACATGGTACATACCAACACCCCAGGTACAGGCCCACATGGTATGTACTGACCCCTCCATGTATGGCCCACACATGGTACATACTGAACCGGGTATAACCCCACATGGTACGTACCAGCCCCCTGGATACGGCCCCCACATGGTAGGTACTGACCCCGTGCCCCCGGTACTGCCCTCGCATGGTGCGTACCGACACCCCCCAGTATGGCCCCCACATGGTACGTACTGACCCCCCAGGTACAGCCCCCCACATGGTACGTACCGACCCCCCAGGTACAGCCCCCCACATGGTACGTACCGACACCCCCCAGTATGGCCCCCACATGGTACGTACCGACACCCCCCAGTATGGCCCCCACATGGTACGTACTGGCCCCCCAGGTACAGCCCCCCACATTAGGGTGACCAGAGAGCAACTGTGACAAAATGGGCTGGGGGTGGGGGGCAGGGGCGGCTCCAAGCGGGTGCCTGGGGCGGGGCCGCGGGGGGCGCTGCGGGGGGCCTTAGGCAGCTTGCCTGCGGGAGCTCCGCTGGTCCCGCGGCTTCGGTGGAGCTTCGCAGGCAAGCCGCCAACGCAGCCTGGGGCGGTGAAATGCCTAGAGCCGCCCCTGGTGGGGGTAATAGGCGCCTAGATAAGAAAAAGGCCCCAAAAATGGGACTGTCCCTATACAAATTGGACATCTGGTCACCCTACCCCACATGGTCCATTCTTCGAGCGATTGCTCCCATGCATTCCAGTCAGGTGTGCGCGGCGCGTGCACGGCTCCCCGGAACATTTTTACCCTGGCAACTCCGGCGGGCCGGCTGGGCGCCCCCGGGAGTGGCGCCGCCATGGTGCCGGATATATACCCCAGCCGGCCCGTCCGCTCCTCAGCTCCTTCTTACCGCCCGTGACGGCCAGTTGGAACAGTGGAGCGCTCCCTTTCCTCCACGGCCCTCGCGTTCTCCATTCTTCTCTGTACATAGTGGTTTAAATTAGTTTAGTAGTTAGTTTAGTTGAGTAAGTTTAGTTAGTTATAGTATAGCAGGGAATTAGGGGGGCTCGCCCCTCTTCTTCCACAACCGGTGCGGGCTCATGCCCAAGGCACCGGGGTTTAAGCCCTGTGCGGCTTGCCAGCGGCACATGCCCGTGGGTGACCCGCACGACTCCTGCCTGCGCTGCCTCGGGGAATCTCACAGGACAGACAAGTGCCCGATCTGCATGGCGTTTAAGCCACGCACCAGAAAGGAGCGAGACTCTCGCCTTAAGCAGCTCCTTACGGAGGCGGCACTTCAGCCTCCCGCGCCGTCCCTGGCGGCGCCGAGATCGTCCTCGGCGCACAGCGCACCAGCGGCACCGAGCCGCCCCAGTACCGACGCTGCTAATTCTTGGCAGACGGCACCGATGTCCCGGCACCGTTCCCTCTCTCCACCGAGGAAGCGGAAGACGGCGCACTCGGCTCCTAAGCCTCCTGCTTCGGGACAGCTTACCCAGCCTTCACCAGCACCTCCGGCACCGGCTGCGGTAGTGCACAAGCCGTGCACGGTTCCGTTGACTCCGGCACCTCAAGAGCCGTCGAGTCCGGTGCCTCCCTGCTCCCCGGTGCCAACCGCCGTCGAGCTGCATCTCCCGTCCATGCCCGAGACATTCTTGACGGTGAGAGAGCTCATCGAGCTCACAGAGGCACGGAGCCTCCGGCCCCCGGCACTGCTGGTGCAGGCTGTTAAGTCAGCGGACAAGCCGGCCATGATGCGGCCCCCTTCCCCTGACGGACGGGATAGACGGCGCTCCAGGACTCGGTCTCGCTCCCAGTCCCGAAGACGGTCACCGTCGCGCCGCTCCAAGTCCCGGCACCGCTGTCCATCGCGGTACCGTTCACCGTCTCGACGCCGGTCGCAGTCCCGGTACCGCTCAACATCGCGGTACCAGTCGCACTCCCGGAGACGCTCCCGGTCCCGATCACCGTCCCGTCGGCACCGCAGGAAGTCCGAGTCCCGGCACCGTTCCCGGCACCGTGACTCCAGAAGCCACTCCCGGCACCGCCGGTCGAGGTCCCGGTCGAGGTCCCGGCACCGCGGCAGTCGATGGTCTCGCTCACCATCTCGGTACCGCGACGACCGGCACCGACCCTCGGCACCGTCCAGGCACGGGATGCCAGTTTCGACGGCGCAGTCCGTCAGCGCCTCCGCACTGCCGTGGCCATCCTGTCATTCGTCGGTCGCTTCGCGGGCAGACAGCTATGGCCATCTCCAGGCGGCCCCGCACGGACAAGTCCTCGGGGCACAGCAGTGGGGTTTTTGGGTCCCCTGGGCCCAATACGAAGCTCAAGGGCTACCTTGCCCCCAGCGGACCCCAGCCTCCGAACGCAGAGCGCCGGAGGCCACTGTCAGCAGGCCGCCCCCATCACCAGGTGAGGCCCAGTTACCGCCTGATCCCGCGGACCATCCACGGTCAGAGTCAGCTGCCCACCACATAGAGGACCCACCCGCAGAGGCGGTGGTCCAAGGTCTGTCCTCGTCATCTTCACCAGACGAGGCGGTGGCAGGGGCTTCTACGGTAGACCCTCCGCCTATTGACTTGTGGGCCCACCAGGACCTTCTTCGCAGGGTGGCGAAGGCTATCGACCTCCCGGTACCGGAGGTCACTGAGGACGAGGACCCGGTGACAAATGTAATTGGGGCTGAGGCCCCAGTGTGGGTGGCATTGCCATTCATCCGCACTATCCAGAAAAACGCCACTACCATCTGGCAGTCACCGGCGTCCGTTCCTCCCACCGCCCGCGGTGTCGAAAGGAAGTACTCCGTCCCCCCCACGGGGTACGAGTACTTATATACCCATCCTGCACCAGACTCGCTCGTGGTCCAGTCGGTCAACGACAGGGAGAGGCATGGTCAACCAGCTCCAGCGCCGAAATCCAGAGAGGCGAGGCGCATGGATCTGTTGGGCCGAAAAGTCTATTCGGCCGGGGGTCTCCAGCTCCGGATCGCCAACCAGATGGCCCTCCTCACCAGATACACCTTTGACATCATGGTGTCCCTGGCGAAATTCACAGAGCTGATCCCGACAGCCTCGCGCCAAGAGTTCACGGCACTCCTGGAAGAGGGCAAGAAGTCCTCCAGGTCATCCATCCAGGCCACTCTGGACTCCGCGGACTCAGGCGCTAGAACCCTGGCCTCAGGAGTAACCATGAGGCGCATCTCCTGGTTGCAGTCCTCCACATTGCCACCGGAGGTGCAGTACACCTTGCAGGACCTACCCTTCGACACCCAGGGTCTGTTTTCTGAAAAGACGGATTCCAGAATTCAGACCCTGAAGGACGGTCGCATAGCCATTCGCACTCCGGGTATGCATACACCGGCTACCTAGCGAAGGTCCTTTCGGCAGCAACCCTACCGGCCATTTAACCAGCCTCGGTCGCGACCCTACAATAGCAGACGTCCCGGCCTGAGTTGCCGTAGACCGTCGGGTAACAGGCGCAACCAGAACCAGGCACCTTCCAAGGCCCCTCAAGGGCCCAAACAGGCCTTTTGATGGGACGCCCGAGGATCCTTCCCGTTTATTTTGCAACCGTCTTTCCCGCTTTCTCCCGGCGTGGTCCCAGATAACATCGGACAGCTGGGTGCTTCGTACAATCCAGTCGGGTTACCGCCTTCAATTTATTTCGCCCCCCCTTCCGACCCGCCTTCCCCGTCCCTCTTCAGGGACCCCTCTCACGAGCAACTCCTCCTACAAGAGGTCGAGACTCTGTTGAGCCTGGGTGCCATAGAGGAGGTGCCTCACGACAGGCGGGGCAGGGGATTCTATTCCCGATATTTTCTCATCCCCAAGGCGAAGGGAGGTCTTCGACCCATATTGGACCTCCGGGAGCTCAACGTGTATGTGCTCAAGCTCAAGTTTCGCATGGTCACCCTGGGGACCATCATTCCCTCCCTGGATCCGGGAGACTGGTTTGCCGCCCTCGACATGAAGGACGCGTACTTCCATATAGCAATTTACCCTCCCCATTGACGCTACCTGCGGTTCATGGTCAACAGCGCGCACTACCAGTTTGCGGTGCTACCCTTCGGCCTGTCCACCGCGCCGAGGGTCTTTACCAAATGCATGGCAGTAGTTGCTGCAGCCCTCCGCCGTCGTCGCATTCATGTGTACCCATATCTCGACGACTGGCTGGTTCGCGGGACATCCCGACAGCTGGTAAAGGACCAGATGTCAGAGATACTATCCCTGTTTCGGTCCCTCGGCCTTCTCATCAACGCCGAGAAGTCCACTCTAGCTCCATCGCAGCGGGTGGAGTTCATTGGAGCGGTCCTCGACTCCACCTTGGCCAGGGCCTGCCTCCCTCGATCTCGGCACCAGACAATGGTATCCATCATCCAGGACCTTCTCACCTTTCCCACGACAACGGTTCGGTCCTGCCTGCGCCTCCTGGGCCACATGGCGTCCTGTAGGTTCGTCACGGCGTACGCGAGGCCCCGCCTTCGCCCCTTTCAGTCTTGGCTGGCGTCGGTGTACCGCCCGCACCGAGACTCAATAGACATGGTAGTCACTGTCACAAAGCCGACACTCGATTCGCTCAGCTGGTGGCTGAACCCAGAGGTCGTGTGTGCAGGAGTCCCGTTCCGTCCTCCTCGCCCATCTGTCACCTTGACCACAGATTCCTCGGCGTTGGGATGGGGGGCTCACCTGGGCGACCTTCACACCCAGGGTCTCTGGTCCCCCCAGGAGCTCGCTCTCCACATCAATGTCCGGGAGCTGCGAGCGATCCGCCTGGCGTGTCACACCTTCCGCGCCCGTCTGCAAGGCCGCTGCGTGGCAGTCTTCACGGACAACACGACGGCAATGTTCTACGTGAACAAGCAGGGCGGAGCTCGCTCCTCCTCTGCACGGAAGCAATGCTCCTGTGGGACTTCTGCATGACCCACTCCATTCACCTGGAAGCGTCATTTCTTCCAGGAGTGCAGAACACGCTGGCCGACCATCTCAGCAGGTCGTTCCTCTCCCACGAGTGGTCTCTTTGCTCGGATGTGGTTCACACAATTTTCCGGAGGTGGGGGTTTCCCCAGATAGACCTGTTCGCCTCCAAGAAGAACAGGAAGTGCCATCTGTTTTGCTCATACCAGGGCCACTCACCGGGCTCCCTGTTGGACGCATTCCTCTGCTCCTGGACGGATCACCTCCTCTACGCCTTCCCTCCGTTCCCGCTCGTACACCGAGTGCTGCAGAAGCTTCGGAGGGACAGGGCCCACGTCATACTCGTCGCTCCGGCCTGGCCGAGGCAGCACTGGTACACCCTGCTGCTCGAGCTCTCCGTTCTGGATCCCATGCCCCTCCCGTTATGGCCGGACCTTATCACCCAGGACTTCGGCAGGCTCTGTCACCCGAACCTACAGTCCCTCCATCTTACAGCCTGGTACCTGCGTGGCTGACCCACGCAGAGAGGGACTGCTCGGCGGCAGTGCAGCAAGTCCTGCTAGAGAGCAGAAAGCCATCCACTCGATGCACCTACCTCGCGAAATGGAAGCGTTTCGCGCTCTGGTGTGATCAACGAGGCCTCAATCCCTTTGTAGTCCCTGTCCCTACCATCCTGGACTACCTCTGGTACCTTAAGGAGCAAGGTCTTGCGGTCTCCTCCTTGAAGGTGCACCTGGCAGCCGTGTCCGCCTTTCGGCCATCTATAGAAGGTCGTTCCATCTTCGCTAACCAGATGGTTTCCCGCTTCCTTAAAGGCTTGGACCGCTTGTATCCGCCGGTGCGGCGTCCTACTCCGACCTGGGATTTAAACCTCGTTCTGGCCAAGCTGATGGGACCGCCCTTCGAGCCCCTGGCCACGTGCTCTCTGCTCTACCTCTCCTGGAAGACGGCCTTCCTCGTCGCAATTACATCGGCAAGACGAGTCTCTGAGCTCCGTGCTCTAACGGTTAGTCCACCATACACCGTGTTCCACGGAGACAAGGTGCAGCTTCGACCACACCCGGCCTTCCTCCCTAAGGTGGTGTCGGCCTTTCACCTTAATCAGGAGATCTTCCTCCTGGTCTTCTTCCCGAAGCCGCACGCCTCCCCTCGGGAGCAACAGCTTCACACCCTGGACGTCCGCAGGGCCCTCGCTTTTTACATCGAGCGGACGAAGCCCGTCCGGCGTTCGCCACAGCTGTTTGTAGCAGTTGCCGACCGCATGAAGGGTGAGCCGGTCTCCTCGCAGCGGATTTCCTCTTGGGTGACGGCATGTATCCGGACATGCTACGAGCTTGCTCGCGTGCCGCCAGGCTGCCTCACCGCTCACTCGACGAGGGCGCAAGCCTCGTCTGCCACCTTCCTGGCCCATGTCCCCATCCAGGACATCTGTAGAGCGGCTACCTGGTCTTCTGTCCACACCTTCGCCTCCCACTACGCGTTGGTGCAGCAATCCAGAGACGACGCAGCCTTCGGCTCCGCGGTTTTACACTCTGCCACGTCTCACTCCGACCCCACCGCCTAGGTAAGGCTTGGGAATCACCTGACTGGAATGCATAGGAGCAATCACTCGAAGAAGAAAAGACGGTTACTCACCTGTAGTAACTGTTGTTCTTCGAGATGTGTTGCTCCTATCCATTCCAGACCCGCCCTCCTTCCCCACTGTCGGAATAGCCGGCAAGAAGGAACTGAGGAGCGGACGGGCCGGCTGGGGTATATATCCAGCGCCATAGCGGCGCCACTCCAGGGGGCGCCCAGCCAGCCCGCCGGAGTTGCTAGGGTAAAAATCTTCCGAAGAGCCGTGCACGCGGCGCGCACACCAGACTGGAATGGATTGGAGCAACACATCTCGAAGAACAACAGTTACTACAGGTGAGTAACCGTCTTTTCTGACCCCCAAGGTACGGCCCCCACATGGTACATACCAACACCCCAGGTACAGCCCCCACATGGTATGTACCAACTCCCCCGGGTATGGCCCCCACATGGTACGTACTGACTCCCCCGTGTATGGCCCACACATAGTACGTACTGAACCTGGGTATGGCCCCTCCCCCCAGGTACTGCCCTTGCATGGTACGTACCAACACCCCGGGCACAGCCTCCACATGGTACCTACCGACCCCCCCACCCCGGGAACGGCCCCCATATAGAATCATAGAATCATAGAATTCAAGATCAGAAGGGACCATTATGATCATCTAGTCTGACCTCCCGCAAGATGCAGGCCACAAAAGCTGACCCACCCACTCTTGAAATAATTCTCTCCCTTGACTCAGCTGTTGCAGTCCCCAAATCCTGGTTTAAAGACTTCAAGTAGCAGGTAATCGTCCAGCAAGCGACCCCTGCCCCATGCTGCGGAGGAAGGCGAAAAACCTCCAGGGCCACTGCCAATCTACCCTGGAGGAAAATTCCTTCCCGACCCCAAATATGGCGATCAGCTGAACCTCGAGCATGCGGGCAAGACTCACCAGCCAGACACTCTGGAAAAGGCTAACAATATCCCAACATTGACCCTTTGTACTAATTACCATTGTGGCACATTATTGACCTATTGACTAAACCCGTTATCCTATCATACCATCCCCTCCATAAACTTATCCAGCTTAATCTTAAAGCCAGAGAGGTCCTTCGCCCCCACTGTTTCCCTCGGCAGGCTGTTCCAGTATTGCACTCCTCTGATGGTTAGAAACCTTCGTCTAATTTCAAGCCTAAATTTCCTAACTGACAATTTATATCCGTTTGTCCTTGTGTCCACATTAGCACTGAGCTGAAATAATTCCTCTCCCTCCCTGGTATTTATCCCTCTGATATATTTAAAGAGTGCAATCATATCTCCTCTTCTCCTTCTTTTGGTTAAGGGAAACAAACCGAGCTCCTCAAGTCTCCTTTCATACGACAGGCTTTCCATTCCTCAGATCATTCTAGTGGCCCTTCTCTGTACCCGTTCCAGTTTGAATTCATCCTTCTTAAACATGGGAGACCAAAACTGCACACAGTACTCCAAATGAGGTCTCACCAACGCCTTGTATAACGGGACTAGCACCTCCTTATCTCTACTAGAAATACCTCGCCTAATGCATCCCAAGACCGCATTAGCTTTTTTAACGGCCACATCACATTGCCAACTCATAGTCATCCTACGATCAACCAGGACTCCTAGGTCCTTCTCCTCCTCCGTTACTTCCAACTGGTGCGTCCCCAGCTTAGAACTAAAATTCTTGTTAGTCATCCCTAAATGCATAACCTTACACTTCTCACTATTGAATTTCATCCTGTTACTAATACTCCAGCTTACAAGGTCATCCAAATCTCCCTGGAGGATCTCCCGATCCTTCTCCGAATTGGCAATACCTCCCAACTTGGTGTCATCCGCAAACTTTATCAGCCCACTCCTACTCTTGGTTCCGAGGTCAGCGATAAATAGATTGAATAAAATGGTATATACCGACATCCCCCCACCCCCCGTATGGCTCCTACATGGTACATACTGACCTCCACAGTAGAGCCTTCCCCAGATTGTATGTATGGACTCCTCCCCTTATCGCCCCCACGTGGTATGTACCGACCCCCCCTCGAGGTATGGCTCCTACCACCCCAGAAATGGCCCTCACACTGTACATACTGACCCCCCCGCTATGGGCCCCACATGGTACATACCTCCCCCCATGGTACTATCCCCACATGGTATGAACTACCCTCTCGGTACAGCCCCCGCATGGTATGACCCCCCCTGGGATGTACCCCCGCACAGCCCCCACATGGTTCGAACCACCCCGTACAGCCCTCACATGGTACAACCCCCCCAACTCTCCCATGGTATGTACCGACCCTGCCCATGGGGAGTTCCAACAGCTCACCCCAGAGGTGGGCGCCTCGTGACCCCGACACTCCGTCTCTCTGCCCAGGTGACGAGTCCAGGCCCCGGCGTGAGTCTCCCGCTCTCCCAGGCTTCCAGCAGTCTGAGCACAACAGGTGTGGCCTTCCCCCTTGTTTACATAGGGCCTGCACAAACAGGACCCTGCTGGGGGGACGGGGGCTGAGACATTGTATTTACATAGGACCTGCACAAACAGGATCCTGCTGGGGGGATGGGGGCTGAGGCATTGTATTTACATAGGACCTGCACAAACAGGACCCTGCTGGGGGTGGGGGCTCAGGCATTGTATTTACATAGGACCTGCACAAACAGGACCCTGCTGGGGGGATGGGGGCTGAGGCATTGTATTTACATAGGACCTGCACAAACAGGACCCTGCTGGGGGTGGGGGCTGAGGCATTGTATTTACATAGGACCTGCACAAACAGGACCCTGCTGGGGGGAGGGGGCCTGAGGCATTGTATTTACATAGGACCTGCACAAACAGGATCCTGCTGGGGGGAGGGGGCCTGAGGCATTGTATTTACATAGGACCTGCACAAACAGGACCTTGTTCAGTCAGCAGAGTGAGATTGAGGCCCTTTATTTAAGTAGAACCTAGAGAAATGGGACCTGTTCAATGGCGGGAGACTGAGCCAGCAGGGCACTGTGTTTACCTAGGACCTGCACAAACTACCTGGCCAACAGGGAGTAGATTGAATGAGGACTTGAAAGCCAGTGTTTACATAGAACCTACCTAAACTCAGCTGGCGGGGGCAGACCAAGGCGCTGTGTTTGCATAGGGCCTACACAAACAGAGACCCGTGGGGATGAGCTGCTCCCTCTCCTGATCCCCCTGTCCACCCCCACTTCTCTCTTGCAGTGACTACCTTATCCTCAGCGGTCGGCTCCCTGACCCCCAGCCGGACGGGAGCGGGCGGGGGGCCCCCCACCATCAATTCCGCCACGCCGCCCCCCCCCAACAGCGCCAACCCCAGCCCCCAGAGCAGCAGCCACTCGGCCATCGGCCTGTCGGGCCTGAATCCCAGCACAGGGTAAGTGGGGGGGGGCCGTGACAGGGACTGAAGGGGGTGGCAGGGATGACACTGCCCTACGTTGGCACGGTAACTCCCCCCCTAAGGGGGCAGGTGCTTCCGGTGCCATGGGTGGGGGGGTGGCACCCTTGCCGAGGGGCCTGGAGCCAGGGCGGGTGGCGTACATGCCTCTAACCAGTGATGTGGGGTGCACGTGCCCCTGGCCACGGGAGGGTGTTGGGGGATTCCCCGGCCTAACCTCCTGCGTCTGGTTTGATTTCAGAAGCACAGTGCTAGGGGTGAACGCGGGGTTAAACCCGGCACTAATGGCCACCAACCCACTGGCCACCATCCAAGGTTCGTGGCACGAGCAGGCATGTTGCCATTTGCTCTGCCGGCCGGCCAGGGCGGACGTGCCTGGGTGTGAGTGTGGGGGCTCAGGAGCCAGGTCTGTCTGGGAGGAACGGGGGGTTAGCGTGTGCAGGGGCACAAGAGGGACAGGCCGAGTGTGAGCGTGCAAGGAATCCTGGGAGAGCAGAGATCTGGAAGGTGTGTGTATCAGGAGTGTGCGTGCGGGGAGGGTGGATGTTTGCGGAGATCCGTGTGTGTGAGAGGATCGGATGGGAGCACGTGAGGATGGCGGATGTGTGCAGAGATCTGTGAGTGTGTGTGAGGATTGGGAGTGTGCGTGCAAGGAGGGCGGACGTGAAGAGATCCGTGTGTGTGTGAGGATCGGGAGTGTGCATGCGAGGAGGGCGGACGTGAAGAGATCCGTGTGTGCGAAGAGGGTGGACGTGTGCAGAGATCCATGTGTGTGTGAGGATTGCGAGTGTGCATGCGAGGAGACTGGACGTGTGCAGAGATCCGTGTGTGGAGAGATCCGTGTGTGTGAGAGGATCGGGGGTGTGCGTGCGGGGAGGACAGACGTGTGCAGAGATCCGTGTGTGTGAGAGGATCAGGGGTGTGCATGCGGGGAGGACAGACGTGTGCAGAGATCCGTGTGTGTGTGAGGATCAGGAGGGCGCGTGCTGGGAGGGCGGATGTGTTAAGAAATCCGTGTGAGGACAGATGTGTGCAGAGATCTCTGTGTGTGTGAGGATCGGGGGTGTGCGTGCGGGGAGGACAGACGTGTGCAGAGATCCGTGTGTGTGAGAGGATTGGGGGTGTGCGTGCGAGGAGGACAGACGTACAGAGATCCGTGTGTGTGAGAGGATCAGGGGTGTGCGTGCGAGGAGGACAGACGTACAGAGATCCGTGTGTGTGAGAGGATCGGGGGTGTGCGTGCGAGGAGGACAGACGTGTGCAGAGATCCGTGTGTGTGTGAGGATCGGGGGTGTGTGTGCGAGGAGGACAGACGTGTGCAGAGACCCGTGTGTGAGAGAGGATCGGGGGTGTGTGTGCGGGGAGGACAGACGTGTGCAGAGATCCGTGTGTGTGAGAGGATCGGGGGTGTGCGTGCGGGGAGGACAGACGTGTGCAGAGATCCGTGTGTGTGTGAGGATCGGGGGTGTGCGTGCGAGGAGTGTGGCTGTGGGGCCAGGTGCGTGTGTCGTCCTGGCAGTTGAGTGTGCAAGGTGTGCGCGAGGCCGGCCGGCGGCACCCCAGACACTCCCGCCTGCTCATTCAGTCTGGGTCCCCCTCATCCCATCCATGGCCTGTCGCCGGCACCGTAGTCACCAGTAACCATCCATCCCATCCACTCACTAACCGCCCCTCCCACACTGTCTGTTCTGTGTCCTACACGCTGCCCCTGCGGCCCTGGGGCCCCCGGGGGCTCACTGGATGGGGGGCAGGGGGAGGAATGGGATGCAGAGTCTTTCCCCTCTAGGGGGCGCCGGCTCCCACCCGGCCCCAGGGCAGTGGCTGGCTCAGGGGGGGCAGGGAATGGGGCAGGGGCCTGTCCCTTCTAGGGGGCGCTGGCTCCCACCCGGCCCCAGGGCAGGACTGGCTGGCTCAGGGGGGCAGGGAATGGGGCAGGGGCCTGTCCCTTCTAGGGGGCGCCAGCTCCCACCCGGCCCCAGGGCGGGACTGGCTGGCTGGGGGGCAGGGAATGGGGCAGGGGCCTGTCCCCTCTAGGGGGCGCCGGCTCCCACCCGGCCCCAGGGCAGTGGCTGGCTCAGGGGGGCAGTGAATGGGGCAGGGGCCTGTCCCCTCTAGGGGGCACCAGCTCCCACTCGGCCCCAGGGCAGTGGCTGGCTCAGGGGGGGGCAGTGAATGGGGCAGGGGCCTGTCCCCTCTAGGGGGCGCCAGCTCCCACCCGGCCCCAGGGCGGGGACTGGCTGGCTGGGGGGCAGCGAATGGGGGGTGGCCTCTCCAGCTAATCCGCCAATCTCTCCGCAGCGTTGGCCAGTGGTGGAACCCTGCCCATTACCAGTCTTGATGCCAGCGGTAACTTGGTCCTGGGCACCACGGCCAGCACCCCGGGGAGCCAGAGCATTGTCACCTCGCCGCTCTTCCTGAACCACGCGGGGCTGCCCCTGCTGAGCGCCACCCCGGGGGGGGTGGGGCTGGTCTCCCTGTCCAGCAAGTCCCCCAGCCTCACCTCCGCCTCCTCCTCCTCCTCCTCCTCCTCCACCTGCTCCTCTTGCAGCTCCTCCAGTGAGGCGGCCGGGCCGCCCCCGGGCCACGCCGGGCCGGCAGCCTCCGAGCCGGACGGCAAGACGGCGTGAGGGGGGGCAGGGCGCTGCCCGCCGGTGCCGCGCAAGGAGGGGAGGCGGCAAGAGACGAGTGAAAGCAAAACTGTCAGCAGCAGCCAAATGAAGAAATCAACCAAAAATAACCCAGAGCAGCCGAACCAAGGGACGAGATGGAGAAACCAAAGCCGAATTCCCCCGGCACTGGCGATTCGGGGCCGTGCTTGGAATGTCTTATTCCCTCCGACACGCCCAAGAACCAGGCCCAGCCGCAGTCTGTCGTGGGATCTGCCGCTTTCGCCAGAGCCCCAGCTCCCAGGGGCACGACGCTGGAGCAGCACTGGCGCTTTCCTCGAGGAAAATCCAATCTCCAGCTCTGCTGGGCCTGGAGAAAATCGTGCGGTCGTGCCCCCGAAGGTGGCGAAAGCAGAAGGCAAAGAACCCAGATTGGATTGCGGTCTTTCGTTTTGTTTCGTTTCGTTTGAAAGCTCGTGATTCTCAATGGCGATCTCGCCTTTGATTTCCCGTGTGTTGAAAGCGGGGGGCTGGCCAGACGGGCGGCTTGAGTCGCTCTTCGGCCAGCGGATTTGGTTTTTGGAATTCTTTTTATTTGATTTTTCTCAGAGTGTTTCTTGGACATTTTTTGGGGGGAAACATAAGAAAAAATAAGTGGGTTTTTTTGATTGCACAGGAAGAAGAAATAAGGGAAATAATATGAAAAAAAAAATCTCACACCAAAAAACCCCAACCCATGACCAGTCCTAGCTTCGCCCAAAGGCTTTTTACAAACTTTTCTAACCTCTGTGTCCGGTCGAATGTCTTTTGAAACCTTTTATTTATTATGAATTGATTTTTATTTGCCATCTGGGAAGGGGGCTAGCGGGGGACGGGTGGGAGGCTCTTTTCACGTCAGAGTCACGCTCTTAACAAACTCGCTTTTGCTTTCGATTTGATAAATCTCTATTTTTTCAATTTGCTTTTATTTTTGTAAAAAACTAACCGGGCGGGAAGGTGGCTTTTCCGTAGCGCTCGGGAAGATGTTTCCGAAGGGGTTTTCGGATCTGCCTGCCGCATTTATCAGAGCCGGGCCTGCATGGGGACGCTGTGCTTCAGTTTAACCGAACCGCCCCGGCTGCACAGACTTACCTGCAGGGTTCTGCTTTTCCAAATCAGACAGGGAGCCACAGGCTGGTGAAAACGCCTGGTAGTGAGAGACTTCAGGAGCTTCTCCGAAAGGAGCCGGGCAGGTGACGTGATGACAGCATCTACGTCCTTTCACGGGGAGAAAATCTTTAACCTGGCAGAGCAAGGCAGAGCAAGAACCAAATTAACGCTGGAGAAATTCCAGGAAGGCGCAGTGATTAGCAGTGCGAGGTATTAACCATTGGGTGGCAGGGGCTGCGCCATGGTGGATCCAGCCTGGGTGCCTTTCTGAGAGATCTGTAAGCAGCCTCCAGTTGGGCAGCTCTCGGAGCCGAGGGAATCCACGACCCTGCCATGTGTCCGCGGTGCAGCTTCAAGCTGCTCTGAATCTAGCGAACCCCAAATAAGCCTGATTTAGCCTGGAATCGGCTCATCCGACGGGGCTTGCAGCCATCTGGCTAAATCGCTTTAAACTCACCCCTCTGCTTAAACTGCTGCACAGTCTTCATGCAACCCCCCCGGCTCCCGCCCTTGCAAAGACTCTGGCGGGTGGGGACACTTCCATGCTTTGCGTAGGTCCGGTGCTGTCAACGGGGCAACTGAAAGTGCTGCAGGCGGCTCCCGTGCTCAGCACTTTGCAGGATTGCGAGCTCCCAGGGCAGGCAGCAATGGAGCAGAGAGGGTTGCTAAGTTCATATTTTCTACCAGTCGTTTTCCATTCCGTTTGTTCGGTTTTCCGTTCAGCGCGGGTATCTCTGGGGTTATTTTCTGAAGCAGGGGAAGGACATATAATGGTTTATTCTTATTTTTATATCTACGTTCTGAAAAAAAAAATCATATTCCAGTGCCTGACAAAAAAAGACAAACACAGAAAACCGGGAATTTCAGCTTTCTTTACATTTTCCAAAAGAAACCAAAAAATCGCTGGATCTATGTACAGAAAAACAACGGCATGAAGACGTTTGCTCTCACCGCAACAACTCGGGATGCGAGAAAAAACTTTGAACCAAAAAAATTCATAACAAAGTGACCCAAGAAAACTCAAATAAACCCCTTGAATTGAAGAAGAAAGGATTTGAAACAATGGACCTAAAGGGGCATGTCGACTTTTTCTGACTAGACTGATGGCCTAACGCTCTTTCTCTGTCTTAAAAAAAATACCTCATGGACATTGCGTTGAGAAGCCCTGGTTTATGTGACAAAAGGACCAAAAAACCAGTTCCAAATAAACCGAATCGCCAGAATGGGATGGGGCTCATGGAGAGTCCTGAGCGCCCTCCCCACGGGCGGAAAAGCTTTAAAAAACGGCTTCTTTCAACGCTGAGATATTGTTTGGTTTTTTTAAAACACAAAGACAACTTTTTCTTTGGGTTGTTTCGTTTTTAGTTGGATTAATTTTCGTGCGTGATTGTTTCGTTTTGTTTTTTCAACGCCTGCGAACCAAAGTCTTGCTCCTTTCAGAGAAGGAAGTTAGCCATGAGAAAATGCCACCCGGCAACTAAAGAACAGAATGGAAAAGTTTAAAAAAAAAAACATTGAAAACAAACAAACCTTTCTTTAAAGGAAAAAAAAAAGAATCTTGACCTCATTTTAGCTCCTGCTTTTAGCTGTGTTCATAGAGTTCAGGTGGGTTTGAGACAACACAAAATGAACATACTGTGAAACTGTTTTACAAAGAAATGGACCGAAACATCTGGGTTTAAACACAGAAAATACCAAAAAACCCCAACAAGAACCAACCAAAAAAACCCAGACTTGAAACTGCTGTTTTTTCACCCTGTAAGGTGCGTGAGGGAGGGGAGCCAGCCCCAGACTTGCAGTTCTCATCTCGAAGGGAGAGGAACAGCGTTTGGGGTGGCTGCTCTCTCCCGGACGTGCTGCCTGAACGAGTTTCTAGGTGGAATGTAACTGTTTTAGTGAACTCTCTTCTTTCTTTCTTTTGGGACTATTTTTGGTTTGGGGTGGGGGGAGAGGGAGAGGGAACTCGTCCCTTTTTTATAGAGAGAAATTCTATGTTCTGCTTTATTGCTTCTTACTGTATAGATAAAAAACGACAAAAATGAAAAAAACAAAAAAAAACAAAACAAAAAAACCCAAACGCAAAAAGTTTGAGATGACAAAAAAAACCCAAAAAACCAAAAATTGTTTAAAAAAAAAAAAAGGATTTTAGACCAAAAATGACCCTATCTCCAGGAGCGGAACAGGGAGTGTTGGGTACTCGGCATTGGTGGGGGGCGACCCCAGAACCTAACGGGGAAGAGGAGTGAAAGAGGGCAAGTGAGATGGCTGTCGTGGAGGGAGCAGGGGGCCATGGGCTTTCTATGGTGTCTGTGAGTCTGTTCATGGCTAACCTGAGCCATGGGGTATCCCTTCCACTGGGACTGCATTTCATAGGGGGCCTGGTGGTTAGAGCAGGGGGGCTGGGAGCCAGGACTCCTGGGTTCTCTCCCCGGCTCTCCCACGTTCTCCCTGCGAGATGATGATGATTCCCATCAGTTCCATAACTGAACCTCTTGCAAGAGAGGCTGTGATGGGAGGCTCATGAATCCCTATGAAATGCATCCATGGCCCCCCCACTTCCCCTGAGCCAGCCCCCCAATGCCCCTCCCCAGAGAGGGGTTGAGAATAAGTATCCAAACAAGCTTTAAACTACAGCTGTGAAACCAAATATTGACGTACACACCTCCATGCTGGCAAGCCAGTCAGGACTGGGGGGGCAGCAGGGAGGGGCTGGGCTGGGGATCCCCTCCCCCCCACAGTGCCGTGGGACCCACCACAAGGTTCTCTGGAGATAGCCTGCCATATACCTCATCTACTTTAAAGATAAACCAAATAGAAATGCTTTATTAGGGGGTGTGCCGGACGGGGGAGGGGAGCGGCGACCTCTCCCATCGTCCCGCGGAGCCCCCAGGAGCGACCCTCCATTTCCTTTCCTTCGTGGGTTTTCCTTTTTGTTTGGGGGTGGTGGTGGTGCGGGCGCAGGGCTGGAGGAATCTTGACGGGGGAGGGAGGATTCCCCCAAGGCCACCAGTCCATCCCCCAACCTAGCCAGCCCCTCTCCAGACTCAGCCAGGTCAGGTTGGGGATCTCGAGTAACACCCCAGGATGATGGTGCTTCGCTGCACCCCTCTCCCCATGTGGACTGGGGGAAGCATCTGCCACCGGTCTGTGAGCCAGGGCGATGCCCATTCCGGACACTATGAGAGGACAGTGCCAGCATCCGAACCCTTCCCCGCTGCCGCCCTCTCCCAGTAACTGACACAGGAGGGGTGGAAAATCGCGATGACTTTGCCAAAGGTAGTCAGTTCCTAGTGTTTAAACGTTTTAAGTTTTAATCTTCCAGGGTCTGATCCTGTCTTGTTAATTTATTTGTAACTGTGGGACTTAGAAGTGACTTGAAAAATTAATAATAATAATGTAACAGATATTCTGAGTGACTTTTTTATATTCTGTTCTGTGGGGGAGGGTTGTTTTTCCTGTCGTCATTTTTAAAAAAAAGTTTTTAATTAAAAAAAAAAATCTTGCAACCAAAGACGAGTTAAAGGGGATCGGGACCCTGTCAGCAGGTGCGGGGAGAGGAAGGGGAACTGCATTCGTAGTGCCAAAGCCCCCCTCCGGAAATACAACTTTTCCCCCTCAAACTCTCCCGCGGTTTCTGTGTGATGAGGAAAGAAGGGAGGGAAAATTTTTGGCCCCTGTACAATTCTCATGCTAGAACTGGGTCAATGGAGCCATAAAGGACTTTGAATCACTCAGTGTTTGCTGATCCAAGATGCCTCCTACACTGAGGAATTCTAGGTTGCTCTGTGATGTGCCATGTCCTGGGCTTCTGGCATGAACTAGCACATGTGCTGGATGTTCTAGGTGACACTTGATTTTTTTGGTCATTCTTGATTCTCTAAGCAACTCTGAAATCTCCAGGTCATGCTAGCTGTTCTGGGCCATGCATTGGATGTTCTAGGTGACTCTTGGTGCTCCAAATTACTCATAAGATTTCTGTGTTTTATTGGAGACTCTAGATCACTCCAGCTGTTCTGGGTCATGTTGGGCATTCTAGGTGACACTTGATATTCCAGATAGGACCTGCGTTCTCCAAGCAGAACTGCAGGGTATATGTTACTCCAGCTGTTCAAAACCATTGGGAGTGTTCTAGATGACACTTGATTCTTTAAGTGGTGCTCTAAGATATCGAGCTGTTCTTGGCTATGTGCTAAATGTTCTAGGTGATGCTTAGTGTTCTAGATTACTCTCAATTCTTTAAGCAGTTCTGAGCTCTTCAGGTCAAACTTAGTATTGTGTCTCAGTTTGGGCATTCTAGGTGACTCATCATCCTAGGTTATGCTTGAGTCTCCAAGTACTAACAGAGCCTGTGAGTCACATCAGATGTTCCAAGAAAAGCTGGATGGTTCTAGGTGACTCTTGCCATTCCAGGTTGCCCTCCAGGTAACACCGAGGCCTTGGAGTTTTCCCAAGCTGCTCCAAGTCCTCCTGGATGTAGGTAACAAGGAGTTCTCCTGGCTGGCCTCGCTCTCCCAGCTTGCTGTGCAGTTTGTTCTAGCTTTAGTTCTCATGGTTGTAAACCTGCACTCTCCAGTTCACCCTGGATGTGGGGCTGGACCGTGGAGGTGGTTGTCCGAGGGGCTTGCGTCCAAGGAGGGTGCTGGAGAAAATGGTTTGTGTGAGCATGGCAGCCACCAGCGTTTGTTGTGTGTGGGGAAAGGAGTTCCTGGGGCAGGGTGAAGGTGCCTCTGAGCAACATGATTGAGAACCAGATGGGAGAGGGTAAGAGCGAAGCAGAGGTGGCAGGGTGGGACTTCCTCCTTGGCACAGAAACTGAGATTTCTTTGCATGCGAGGGCTTCCTGTTCCACAATGGCAAGGACGTCCCATTCACCGTAGCGGAGAATATTGACAGCAGGGCAGAACTTCCTTTTCCATACAGGGTAGCACTTCTTTGCATCAGGGCAGGACTTCCTCTTTGTGTGGGGGCAGGACTTCTGTACTCTGCAGGGTGGGACTTCCTCTTTGTGTGGGGGCAGGACTTCTCTACTCTGCAGGGCGGGACTTCCTCTTTGTGTCGGGGCGGGACTTCCTCTTTGTGTCGGGGCGGGACTTCTCATCCCCTCCGAGATAGCACTTCCTCTTTGCTGTTCTCTGAGGGGTTGGACTTCCTGTTCTCTACAGGGTGGGACTTCCTTTTTCACATCCGGGCAGAAGAAGAGATACCAAAGTCTTATACCAGAGCAGCCTCCTGGATGTTGGCGGGGGGGGTGTTGCCCTCCCCCCCAGTTCCTCCTCCTGTAGCTGCATGGTATGGGGGGCTTCTCTGCCCGGTGGGGTGAGGCGGCACTTCCTCCCACGCCCCCGCAATCGATGGCAATTTAAAAGGTCCCTGAGAAATAACCTCCCTCCTCGACTGCTTGTTTTTAGACAAAAATGCCAAGGGCTCAGGTGCCGCTGGCCTCGGTGACGGTGGAAGGGCTGCCTGGGGGCCTCTGTCTCAGCAGGGGCTCGGGTCCCGTCCCCTGCAAGTGCCAAGGCCCGATGTAGCTTAACTCACACAAACAGGAGTCCCCTGCAAGTCGAGTCTGGTCAGGGCCAGGCCCCGGGCCACAGAAAAAAAGAGACACGAGCCTTATTCCCGTTTACACCAAGGCTTAGTCCTCACACAGATTGCTCCGGGTTAGCCAAAACTAGGGAGGTTCAAAGCAAATTAGGGTCTGTCTACATGAGGATACCCAGGAAAGTTAATCTGAATTAACAAAAGGTGTGAATGTAAAATGGATTAGCTGAAGTGCATTAATTTTGGGAGCAAATTAAGCCTTTTAAGTGAATTAGTTTTGGAAGTGAATTAAGCATGTAAAGTGCATTAATTTTGGAAGTGAATTAAACTAAACCAAATGAAGCCCACTTATATTTGGAATGAGAGCGTCGCACAAGGGGTTTAATGGACTTCAGCTGATCCCCTTTCAAAATTCATTCAGATTAACACTGAGGGTCCCCATGTAGACAAACCCCTAGTCAAACTCTTAGATCGATTTGCAGCTCCATTTATCTTAACCCAGAAACTCTGAGGTCACACGGATTTAAGCCCATTTCCGGGTATCCACTCAGGACAGTGCCCGGTTCGAACAACTGGCACCTCTGGAAGGCGTGTGGCTGGGGAGCTAGTCTGGAGTAAGGGAGGGTGTGAATGGGAGGCGCTCACGCTATTCCGGATTAGCTCCGTGTGTGAATTTCCCTCTTTCCAGGGGCAGCTGTATCCCTTTGAAAGTGGATTCAGTTAAACTTGGAAAAAGACACAAACCAAATCCCCATGGGGAGCTGCAGTGCTGTAGCTGGTTGGCTCAGAGCCCCCATGTAGACAAGTTCAACCTTGGCTGGCTTCCGAAGGAGCTGGCTTGTCACTGGAGGAGCAGAAAGAGCTCCGTTGTGTGGGGGGCCCAGACATTCATGCTGAAAACACTGAAGTCGCAGGGAAACATTTTCCCCCTGGGAATAAGGCCTTGGGGTTGATATGGCACTGAGTTCACCCGGTTTGGTACTGAATTCACCCAGTTTGGCACTGAATTTGCCCAGTTTGGTACTGAATTCACCGGATTTGGTACTGAATTCACCGGATTTGGTACTGAATTCACTGGGTTTAGAACCGAATTCACCTGGTTTGGTACTGAATTCACCTGGTTTGGTACTGAATTTGCGCAGTTTGGTACTGAGTTCACCCAGTTTGGTACTGAGTTCACCCAGTTTGGCACTGAGTTCACCTGGCTTGGCACTGAATTTGCCTGGTTTAGTACCAAATTCACCGGATTTGGTACTGAATTCACTGGGTTTAGTACCAAATTCACCCGGTTTGGTACTGAATTTGCCTAGTTTGGTACTGAATTCGCCCAGTTTGGCACTGAGTTCACCCGGTTTGGTACTGAATTCAGCTGGTTTGGTGCTGATTTAAGATGAAGCTGTTTCAGGCAGGTTTAACTCCAAAGAAGAGAGGTGTTCTCATTTAACTAGATTGCTTTAGAAACCTACTTTGGTAAATCAGTGCATTTCCCATGCAGCAGGTTTTGTAGACAGTCAAAAGAGTACATTTAACTGGCTTCAGGAGAACAATGCAAACCCCTCACATTTATATGGATTTAGCTTGTCTACATGGGGACATCCAGGCAAATTAATCCAAATTAACTAAAGGTGTGAATTTAGAGCGGATTAATTAAAATTCTCGTGTGGATGCTGCTATTCAGAATTAAAGTGGACTTAATTCAGTTTAGTGGAATTCACTCTGGAAATGCCAACATGAGTTTTGAAATCAATGTACTTCACTTGGAGCAACTCCCTTGCTGGGAACTGGGTTTGCTCTGGAGTGGGTCAGTCGCTCTTGAATTGACCTAGCACGGGAGCTGCGGCAGGTTTACGTTCCTAGGAGATTTAGGGGCTTTCGAAAATGTCCCAGTGGCGAGAGCAGCGAGGCTTGTGGTGCAGAGCTGGTGGTGTGTGACCCAAACTGCTTTCCAACTCTTGGGGTAGATTTAACCCCTTACCTCCCGGAGGGGCAGACCTTTAGCTCAGCTTTGACTAGAGAACTAAAGAAAAAACCGCAAAGTCCTAAACGCGGCTTGAACCCAAAGGCGGGAACGGGAGTAACTAGGAATCGCTTTGTCAGGGTAGAAGTTAGGAGAAGTAAAAACCAAAGATGTTCCAGTCACCACACGCAGCCCTGCTCCCTTTGCCTAAGGGACGGGGAAAGAGTCGTAGTCGGGATGCAGAAAAATAATGACAAAAATGCTAAAAAAAAAATACGTCAAAACTCCCAGGCGCCCCCAGTAAGTCGCTGCGCGCGGCCCCGGCCCCTCCACCCCCAAAGCAGGAGGATGCTGGTGACGAGACCACAAATGGGGATTTGAGCGGCTCGTCTCCTGGCCGGGGGAGGCTGAGCCGGGTACCTGTGTGGCTCTGTCCGTCTGTCTCTCGCCCCCTCCCCAACTCCTCCGGCTTACGCTGGGGGGTGGCGGGGCTCCCTCGTCCCCTCCTCCCTCTGCCCTGAGACCCAGGGCCCCCTCTCCCGGCCTCCCTTGTCCCTCCCCCACCTCACAACTGTCTGCCCTGCCCCCTTCTCTCCCTCCCCTCTGCTCTGCCAGCCCGGCCTGTGTCAGTCTCACCCGCTTCTCCAGCTCCTGCCCCTGTGCTCTGCCCCCTCCCCAGCCCAGGGCCTGACGTCAGGAACCCATGGTCCCTGGCTGGCGTGTGCAGAGGGGCTGGGAGGCAGGACTCCTGGGTTCTACCCCTGGCTCTGGGAGGGGAGTGGGGGCTGGTGGTTAGAGCAGGGGGCTGGGAGCCAGGACTCCTGGGTTCTCCCCCTGGCTCTGGGAGGGGAATGGGGTGTAGTGGTTAGAGCAGGGGGTGGGGGCCAGGACTCCTGGGTTCTCCCCCTGGCTCTGGGAGGGGAATGGGGTGTAGTGGTTAGAGCAGGGGGGTGGGAGCCAGGACTCCTGGGTTCTCCCCCTGGCTCTGGGAGGGGAGAGGGGTGTAGTGGTTAGAGCAGGGGGCTGGGAGCCAGGACACCTGGGTTCTCCCCCTGGCTCTGGGAGGGGAGTGGGGTGTAGTGGTTAGAGCAGGGGGCTGGGAGCCAGGACTCCTGGGTTCTATCTTGCCCTGTGTGGTAGGGGGCTCTGCCTCTGCCGTGGGATTTGCTATGGGTGTATCTGGGGCAGTTGCAGGGATCGCAGTGGGGTGAGTCTGGCTTCTCACCCCTTCCAGCACAGCTGGGGGGGCTGGAGCCTTGGGACAGAGGCCACATCGAGGCATCCCCTGCTGAACCCCCCAGTCCAGAGCGAGGTTCTCTCCCTCCCTCCATTCCCCCAATGTCTCTGTCCTGCTCACCCCAGCCCCCGAGCCTCCCGCCCCTCCCCCATCTCCATGGGTCCCTGCTTCCCTTTGCCACCCACTCCCACCTCCTTGGTCTCCCCCCCCAGCTCCTTCTGCCCCCGACCCCCCAGGAGCTTCCCTCTTGTGCTATTCCTAGTCCCTTCCCTGCCAGATCCCCACTCCCGCTCCCCTGCGCCTTCCCTCCTCGGGGGGGGGGCAGTGGGGTGCTGTCTGTGTGAGTCCAGCTCCCAGCTCGTTTCTTGTTCGTGGGTTTTTTGCTTCTTTTAATGACATTTTTGTAACTGAGTGTGTTGCCCACGGGGAAATAAAGAAATGTACAGAGCCTGGCTGCTGTCCGCCTGTCTGTGTGCGCCTCCTGCCCCCCGAAATACAGCTCCTTACAGAGCCTGGCTGCTGTCCGCCTGTCTGTGTGCGCCTCCTGCCCCCCGAAATACAGCTCCTTACAGAGCCTGGCTGCTGTCCGCCTGTCTGTGTGCGCCTCCTGCCCCCCGAAATACAGCTCCTTACAGAGCCTGGCTGCTGTCCGCCTGTCTGTGTGCGCCTCCTGCCCCCCGAAATACAGCACCTTACAGAGCCTGGCTGCTGTCCGCCTGTCTGTGTGCCCCTTCTGCCTCCCGAAATACAGCTCCTTACAGAGCCTGGCTGCTGTCCTCCTGTCTGTGTGCGCCTCCTGCCCCCCGAAATACAGCTCCTTACAGAGCCTGGCTGCTGTCCGCCTGTCTGTGTGCGCCTCCTGCCCCCCGAAATACAGCTCCTTACAGAGCCTGGCTGCTGTCCGCCTGTCTGTGTGCGCCTCCTGCCCCCCGAAATACAGCTCCTTACAGAGCCTGGCTGCTGTCCGCCTGTCTGTGTGACCCTCCTGCCCCCCGAAATACAGCTCCTTACAGAGCCTGGCTGCTGTCCGCCTGTCTGTGTGCCCCTCCTGCCCCCCGAAATACAGCTCCTTACAGAGCCTGGCTGCTGTCCGCCTGTCTGTGTGCGCCTCCTGCCCCCCGAAATACAGCTCCTTACAGAGCCTGGCTGCTGTCCGCCTGTCTGTGTGCGCCTCCTGCCCCCCGAAATACAGCTCCTTACAGAGCCTGGCTGCTGTCCGCCTGTCTGTGTGCGCCTCCTGCCCCCCGAAATACAGCTCCTTACAGAGCCTGGCTGCTGTCCGCCTGTCTGTGTGCGCCTCCTGCCCCCCGAAATACAGCACCTTACAGAGCCTGGCTGCTGTCCGCCTGTCTGTGTGCCCCTCCTGCCCCCCGAAATACAGCACCTTACAGAGCCTGGCTGCTGTCCGCCTGTCTGTGTGCCCCTCCTGCCCCCCGAAATACAGCTCCTTACAGAGCCTGGCTGCTGTCCGCCTGTCTGTGTGCGCCTCCTGCCCCCCGAAATACAGCTCCTTACAGAGCCTGGCTGCTGTCCGCCTGTCTGTGTGCCTCCTGCCCCCCGAAATACAGCTCCTTACAGAGCCTGGCTGCTGTCCGCCTGTCTGTGTGCGCCTCCTGCCCCCCGAAATACAGCTCCTTACAGAGCCTGGCTGCTGTCCGCCTGTCTGTGTGCGCCTCCTGCCCCCCGAAATACAGCTCCTTACAGAGCCTGGCTGCTGTCCGCCTGTCTGTGTGCGCCTCCTGCCCCCCGAAATACAGCACCTTACAGAGCCTGGCTGCTGTCCGCCTGTCTGTGTGCGCCTCCTGCCCCCCGAAATACAGCTCCTTACAGAGCCTGGCTGCTGTCCGCCTGTCTGTGTGCGCCTCCTGCCCCCCGAAATACAGCTCCTTACAGAGCCTGGCTGCTGTCCGCCTGTCTGTGTGCGCCTCCTGCCCCCGGAAATACAGCTCCTTACAGAGCCTGGCTGCTGTCCGCCTGTCTGTGTGCCCTCCTGCCCCCCGAAATACAGCTCCTTACAGAGCCTGGCTGCTGTCCGCCTGTCTGTGTGCGCCTCCTGCCCCCCGAAATACAGCACCTTACAGAGCCTGGCTGCTGTCCGCCTGTCTGTGTGCGCCTCCTGCCCCCCGAAATACAGCACCTTACAGAGCCTGGCTGCTGTCCGCCTGTCTGTGTGCGCCTCCTGCCCCCCGAAATACAGCACCTTACAGAGCCTGGCTGCTGTCCGCCTGTCTGTGTGCGCCTCCTGCCCCCCGAAATACAGCTCCTTACAGAGCCTGGCTGCTGTCCGCCTGTCTGTGTGCGCCGCCTGCCCCTGAAATACAGCTCCTTACAGAGCCTCGCTGCTGTCCGCCTGTCTGTGTGCGCCTCCTGCCCCCCGAAATACAGCTCCTTACAGAGCCTGGCTGCTGTCCGCCTGTCTGTGTGCCCCTCCTGCCCCCCGAAATACAGCTCCTTACAGAGCCTGGCTGCTGTCCGCCTGTCTGTGTGTCCCTCCTGCCCCCCGAAATACAGCTCCTTACAGAGCCTGGCTGCTGTCCGCCTGTCTGTGTGCGCCTCCTGCCCCCCGAAATACAGCTCCTTACAGAGCCTGGCTGCTGTCAGCCTGGCTGTGTGTCCTCCTGCCCCCTGAAATACAGCTCCTTACAGAGCCTGGCTGCTGTCCGCCTGTCTGTGTGCCTCCTGCCCCCCGGAAATACAGCTCCTTACAGAGCCTGGCTGCTGTCCGCCTGTCTGTGTGCGCCTCCTGCCCCCCGAAATACAGCTCCTTACAGAGCCTGGCTGCTGTCCGCCTGTCTGTGTGCCCCTCCTGCCCCCCGAAATACAGCTCCTTACAGAGCCTGGCTGCTGTCCGCCTGTCTGTGTGCCCCTCCTGCCCCGAAATACAGCTCCTTACAGAGCCTGGCTGCTGTCCGCCTGTCTGTGTGCGCCTCCTGCCCCCCGAAATACAGCTCCTTACAGAGCCTGGCTGCTGTCCGCCTGTCTGTGTGCGCCTCCTGCCCCCCGAAATACAGCTCCTTACAGAGCCTGGCTGCTGTCCGCCTGTCTGTGTGCGCCTCCTGCCCCCCGAAATACAGCTCCTTACAGAGCCTGGCTGCTGTCCGCCTGTCTGTGTGTGCCTCCTGCCCCTGAAATACAGCTCCTTACAGAGCCTGGCTGCTGTCCGCCTGTCTGTGTGCCTCCTGCCCCCAAAATACAGCTCCTTACAGAGCCTGGCTGCTGTCCGCCTGTCTGTGTGCGCCTCCTGCCCCCCGAAATACAGCTCCTTACAGAGCCTGGCTGCTGTCCGCCTGTCTGTGCGCCTCCTGCCCCCCGAAATACAGCTCCTTACAGAGCCTGGCTGCTGTCCGCCTGTCTGTGCGCCCCTCCTGCCCCCCGAAATACAGCTCCTTACAGAGCCTGGCTGCTGTCCGCCTGTCTGTGCGCCCCTCCTGCCCCCCGAAATACAGCACCTTACAGAGCCTGGCTGCTGTCCGCCTGTCTGTGTGCCTCCTGCCCCCCGAAATACAGCACCTTACAGAGCCTGGCTGCTGTCCGCCTGTCTGTGTGCCCCTCCTGCCCCCCGAAATACAGCTCCTTACAGAGCCTGGCTGCTGTCCGCCTGTCTGTGTGCCCCTCCTGCCCCCCGAAATACAGCTCCTTACAGAGCCTGGCTGCTGTCCGCCTGTCTGTGTGCGCCTCCTGCCCCCCGAAATACAGCTCCTTACAGAGCCTGGCTGCTGTCCGCCTGTCTGTGTGCGCCTCCTGCCCCCCGAAATACAGCTCCTTACAGAGCCTGGCTGCTGTCCGCCTGTCTGTGTGCCTCCTGCCCCCCGAAATACAGCACCTTACAGAGCCTGGCTGCTGTCCGCCTGTCTGTGTGCCCCTCCTGCCCCCGAAATACAGCTCCTTACAGAGCCTGGCTGCTGTCCGCCTGTCTGTGTGCGCCTCCTGCCCCCCGAAATACAGCTCCTTACAGAGCCTGGCTGCTGTCCGCCTGTCTGTGTGCGCCTCCTGCCCCCCGAAATACAGCTCCTTACAGAGCCTGGCTGCTGTCCGCCTGTCTGTGTGCGCCTCCTGCCCCCCGAAATACAGCTCCTTACAGAGCCTGGCTGCTGTCCGCCTGTCTGTGTGCGCCTCCTGCGCCCCGAAATACAGCTCCTTACAGAGCCTGGCTGCTGTCCGCCTGTCTGTGTGCGCCTCCTGCCCCCCGAAATACAGCTCCTTACAGAGCCTGGCTGCTGTCCGCCTGTCTGTGTGCGCCTCCTGCCCCCCGAAATACAGCTCCTTACAGAGCCTGGCTGCTGTCCGCCTGTCTGTGTGCCCGTCCTGCCCCCCGAAATACAGCTCCTTACAGAGCCTGGCTGCTGTCCGCCTGTCTGTGTGCGCCTCCTGCCCCCGGAAATACAGCTCCTTACAGAGCCTGGCTGCTGTCCGCCTGTCTGTGTGCGCCTCCTGCCCCCGGAAATACAGCTCCTTACAGAGCCTGGCTGCTGTCCGCCTGTCTGTGTGCCCCTCCTGCCCCCCGAAATACAGCTCCTTACAGAGCCTGGCTGCTGTCCTCCTGTCTGTGTGCCTCCTGCCCCCCGAAATACAGCTCCGTGCAGAGCCTGGCTGCGGTCCGCCTGTCTGTGTGCCTCCTGCCCCCGAAATACAGCACCTTACAGAGCCTGGCTGCTGTCCGCCTGTCTGTGTGCCCTCCTGCCCCTGAAATACAGCTCCTTACAGAGCCTGGCTGCTGTCCGCCTGTCTGTGTGCCTCCTGCCCCCGAAATACAGCTCCTTACAGAGCCTGGCTGCTGTCCGCCTGTCTGTGCGCCTCCTGCCCCGAAATACAGCTCCTTACAGAGCCTGGCTGCTGTCCGCCTGTCTGTGTGCGCCTCCTGCCCCCCGAAATACAGCTCCTTACAGAGCCTGGCTGCTGTCCGCCTGTCTGTGTGTCCCTCCTGCCCCCCGAAATACAGCTCCTTACAGAGCCTGGCTGCTGTCCGCCTGTCTGTGTGCGCCTCCTGCCCCCCGAAATACAGCTCCTTACAGAGCCTGGCTGCTGTCCGCCTGTCTGTGTGCGCCTCCTGCCCCCCGAAATACAGCTCCTTACAGAGCCTGGCTGCTGTCCGCCTGTCTGTGTGCCCCTCCTGCCCCCCGAAATACAGCTCCTTACAGAGCCTGGCTGCTGTCCGCCTGTCTGTGTGTCCCTCCTGCCCCCCGAAATACAGCTCCTTACAGAGCCTGGCTGCTGTCCGCCTGTCTGTGTGCGCCTCCTGCCCCCCGAAATACAGCTCCTTACAGAGCCTGGCTGCTGTCCGCCTGTCTGTGTGCGCCTCCTGCCCCCCGAAATACAGCTCCTTACAGAGCCTGGCTGCTGTCCGCCTGTCTGTGTGCGCCTCCTGCCCCCCGAAATACAGCACCTTACAGAGCCTGGCTGCTGTCCGCCTGTCTGTGTGCGCCTCCTGCCCCCAGAAATACAGCTCCTTACAGAGCCTGGCTGCTGTCCGCCTGTCTGTGTGCCTCCTGCCCCTGAAATACAGCTCCTTACAGAGCCTGGCTGCTGTCCGCCTGTCTG